>NC_137743.1:63630530-64830530 GCF_963264785.1 Psittacula echo | reverse complement strand
CTTTGTTTGATAAGTACAAGAATAGACCTAAAGAACAGCATCCTGAATCTCTGGCACTAAACTTTCAGGTTTTACAAAATCCAGTACCACATACTAGCCCTGAATGATGCTGCAGCTTTTGCTCTGAGAAATACACTGTTGGTATACAGGATCTTAGATAGATCAGACAGATGTTCTCCAAATATTCATGAGAGGGACCCTGTAATTGAATAACCTACAAGAGTCACCACTGGATTTCCTGATGCTACTGGTCTCTAGTCTAGTCTAGCCCAGTACGGCAGCACCACAAAGTCAATCTGAAGGAAAAACTTGTTTGAGAGGAACAACCTGCATAAGGGAATTCAGTTTTCTTTCTCAATAAGTCTAATTATTTGTTCTACCTGGCCTTTTCCTTTTGTTGCTTTGGTTTTCTTTTAAGTGCCTTCCCCCATCACCAAGTCTTCTGCACCCTGAAATAATAAACAGCATAAATTAATCTAGAGTTTAAAAAGTTGTATGAAACAGAAGTTACCTAAGGAGCATTTCTGTTTGCTTTTTAAATTATTTCCTATAACGTACTAGCAGCAGAAAAATCTTGATTTTCTAGTAGCCTCTACTTCTTTGATACCTCTAACTCCAACAGAGTCAAACCATCTCTGCTCCAATGGTACCTGAATTCTTATCAGACATCCTAAGAGTCATCCTGCAATTATCTCAGAAAGATTAAATTACTAACACTAATGAAATAATAATTAAAATCACTTCTGTTAGACTTGAAAACAGAAGAAAAACCCCTGTGGATGGCAAAAAAAAAGCCAGCTGGTCAATGAAATCTTGTAAACCCTATTTTAAATATTATTCCACCAGAGGAAAATCAGTCTAACACTGGTTATATATTACAAATGAGCGTTGGGGTTTTTTTTAAACTAATTTCTGTGTTGATCATAATCACTGCCATGCTAACAAAGCTGCTACATACCGTTCATTTACATTGTAAGCTTCATAGCATAATGGGCAAATAATTATGGGCTTTTATTACTTCTTTAATAAAAAGATACGTTGAACAATTTTTTCAAGGTATGTGCAATAGTAAGAGAGAAATTATGGGCAGATACCCCATATAAACTCTTCAGGACTCTAAATGAAAAACAAAACTGTGATAGGAAAACAACATTTTGAAAAAATAGGCTTTGCCTTCTCTTTTTTGAGCATTGGCTATTCAAAGACAGAAAAGGGCATTTTCAGCAATGAAAGTAGAAAATATATTGTGCCTAACATGACCTACTCTTTGCACTAAAAAAAAAAAAAAATTAATTAAATTAAGAAGCCTCATAAATCTCATTATTGATTTTTTAATAATTGTATTAATGGCTCTATCAAATGCATAGTGAAACTTTTCTTTAAACCACATCCAGCATAGTTTAGTCACAGGGCTCACTTTTAGCTTCAGCTGAAACATGGGACCAGTATTTCATTTCTACTACAGTAGTTTCAAATAGAGGCAAACAGGGATGCTTTGAGATTTAACTTGAATGTTATTAAAATACATTATTACTAGTGAATGATAACAGTTATGTTCTTTCTAGAGATGTGAGCCTCAAACTTTCATGCCTGACCTAATTTAGTAGTATTTCATGGAATGAATCTTAAAAACAAAGAAACCATTTTTGTATATTTGCTGCTCATGTTTGAAATCTCAAGAGTTCTCATTAAAAGAAAATTACATTCATGCGATCAAGAAAGCTTTTGCCATCCTGCAGATGAAGTAAGTCTGTGTGGAGTCATGAACTAATTTGAAATTATTTGAAAAAGCAGCTAAAAGGGGGGTTTCTTCTGATGAGGAAAGAAAAAAGAGGAATATGACTGAGGAAAACTGATTATTCATGTGAATAGATAGTTCCTATGAAAAAACTACAGCTATCAAAAAGTTCCAGATTGGCACTTCTGGTCCATAGGTGCCTGAAGCAGAACTAGTCCTCTTGCTGCGTGGTATCCTTTTGACACACTTGCAGCTAGCTCTCAAAGCAGTCACTTGTATGCTTCCAGATGCAGTGAGGGCCCCTCTTAATCTGCACACCTGCGTGGAAATCTGCATTGTTTTTCTATTATTAAAAGCAGGTTGTCATATCATGAGGTGGTGTAGA
Organism: Psittacula echo; assembly: GCF_963264785.1. Lineage (NCBI taxonomy): Eukaryota > Metazoa > Chordata > Aves > Psittaciformes > Psittacidae > Psittacula > Psittacula echo. The sequence continues at coordinate 64,828,407 of NC_137743.1, read as the reverse complement.
GTCAAGCTGATTTCCTGAACTACTTAGAAGTTAACTACTGTTAGTAATATATACAAATGCATAATTGTATACATAATTTTGTTTATGTATATATGCTTGGAAATAGATACTTTTTAATACATACACATGATTTACATATGTGTAAAACCAGATGAGACAGACTCCTGCATGGAGTAACTCATTCTTCATATATACAGCTGGCATATACAGCCATAACTGTACTTACTTGTACCTACCTGTTGATCAAGGTCATTACGAAAGTGTTTAAGACTGTAAACTGCTGGTGAAGTCTGTTACACACTTGTTATTTCAAGTTAAAGAAGGGCAGGGAGAGGAGATGCTTTTGTGGCTGGTTGGTTTTAATTTTGTTGCACTTCTAAAAAGTAAATCCTTCCAACTGTATTACAAGCTATTACTTGTCAGCAAAGAGTAGTTTTAAATGGTACATCAAACCCCAAACTGGTATCTTCTCAAACAAGTCGTAATTTTATATAATGAAGAAGTAGCTACTAATTCACTTCCCAACACTTTATTTGCAGAAAGAATAGATTAGTTATTGTCTCCTGTATGGACACTTGCTGCAAATGTACGTAAAGTACATCCTAAATCTGTCATATTACTGCTACCTTCCCAGAAGGCTTTGCAGAGATTTATTCTACCATTACCTGTTAAATGTTAAGCATTCCTTCAGTATGTGTATTTCACTGACATTGTTTGTGCTTCTTACGGAAAGCTGCATATTAGCATCAGCCATTTAATTCTTTCACTTTTTCAGATCATTCTGTGCATCTATTCCTATAACATATTCAAGACAAATCCTGTAACTCTTAAGGTAACTTTTAAGCAAAAACATCTATAGCCTTTATTCCATAAGAACTACAGAGACAAATCTTGCATTTGATTAACTGAATGCTTCTAAAACTGGAAGCACTATGGCATGCCCATTGTGCTGAATACCTCTAAGTTATACATTTGTAAACATTTCATTATTGCTTACCATTATTTCTAATGTACTTACTACAGTTGATGTCAGTTGGTTTCAAGAACAATAAAAAGTCTCAGGGTTGCAGGGAGTAATAGCAGTAGTTTAGGAGGTGGTACTCCTTACTGGCTCTATGCTCAGCTAAGGTCTTTGCTCATCAGGGGACAGTGGGTTCTCACAGGTGCATGTTCCTAAATACAAAATCAGTTCTTGTCAACTTCACACGAAACATGCAGCTGCTGTAACAGATGGTGACCTAGTAAAAAGGTTACGAGAAAAAATCCAAAATAATGATGTTGATTGCAAAATACACTACTTGAGCCAGGAGAAGGTGGAACTGCCTTGCAAGGGCAGTTCTGAGTTTGTGTAACTACTGATAATCAGAAATACCAGCAGAAGTCAAAGCAAATGACAATTTAATGTTTCCAAATACAGCAAAATTAAAGCTCTGCATATTTAAGAAGCTTATTTTTAGAAAACATCAGTGCCTAATCTAGATTGTGATGTAGCCAGTTCACTTCCATTTTTTCCCCCCCTTTCTTTTATCCAGTACACGGTATCTGCTGATTCATTACAGATAGATAGGAAGATGAGGTACCCATCAATGCAGTGACTGGAGGCAGCAGACGTACCGAACAAATAGATGTAGACTGAAGAACAAGCTAACTCTGACAGAACACAAAGCAGTTCTGCAAAAACAAGCAGTACTGCAACCTGCAAATCTATTCTTGATTTTCATTTGTGGTATCTCTCCCCTGCATGGACTCCCAACAAGACAGTTAAATTCATCCTGCATCTTTTCACCCAGTGGTGATCCTAACTGCTATCTTGTTTACCAAAATGCTTCTCTCCTTGAAATGTGAGGTCTAGCCATGTTTGCTGCTATGCTTGTCATGGCTTTCCTCCTCCCTTTTGGTTCAGTTGAAATTGAAAAGATCATAAGACAAGATCAACTGAAGAAAAACTCTCCTTTTCTACCACAATATTTAATGGCAATAGCATTTTAAAATACTGTAATGTATGATAAGACAGACGGTATTATCTGTGCGCCTTGTCGTGCCAGCAATGATAAAGCTAACAAACAGAGAATGCAAATTGACTTCACAAATTTTTGGTGCCATCTATATGTTTAATTTTTGCAATATTTTCTTTTTCACATGACTCACTGAAAACAGCTGGAGAAAATAAGGCCTGTTCTGCTTATCATTTAAGACTAACACAGTGGCGGAAAGGAGCTAAACCTTCTCTGAAACAAGATTAGAGCTAGTCAGACATGCAGTGGTTGTCCAGTGGTTATTCTCAGGTGTTGCTTCCTGGCCTAGCTCTCCTTTCTCTATGAGGAATCGGACACTTTGCTTTTTGCAAGTTCTAAAGCTTATTTCAATGATCAACGAATAAGCTCCTCCTTATTTCAGAGAAATTAAATACTTACTCTTTAGGCAATAACCCCTGAAATCACATACTAAAAATTTCTGTAAATAAGAAAGAATTGGACATGCATTGTGTGCAGCCTGGATTTGTATGTAAGTGCTTGGGTTATGGGTGCTATGAGCAGAAAAAAGCATTATATAGACCAGGCCAGCCCAGATCCAGCAAGGTGATACCAGCGCTGGAGTGCTGCCAGAATGTGGTTCTGGAAGCCAAATAGGATGCAAATTTTCTGGTAATGTGCCGAAGTGAAGCCAGTCTGGGCATGCCTGCCATGCCCTGCCAGTACTTCTGGTTCCACAACGTCTCACTGTGTCAGGCAGACCCAGATGCGACACTTGAACTGCTCCATGCATTTGCATAACGTGCACACTTGAGCAGTTCTGGGAGAACCAGTGAAAAGAGGTACACCAAGCTTCAAAAGCAATGGAATTAAATTCTTCCTCAGTCCGGGAAAGAGAGCTTCTTCCAGTCTGTTTTCATGGCAGATAATGGAGTGTTGACTTGATTTTAATGCTTAAAAATTAAATCTTTTTTCCCTTTACTGGAAACATCATAAATAATATTATATTGTACAGTGTTTAGCATTTGGATGTGCAAGCCCGGCCAGTTCTAAAATGAGATAGGTAGTGCACAATGAATGCTCAGAACTTTTCCAAAAGTTTCCATAAAAGGCAATTTAATAAAGTAGACATCTGTGACTTTCTTTGAGAAATAAGGTTTTCTTTGAAAATGATAGTGACTGTCTCTGTGCACCTGAGAAGCACTTTAGACAAATGTTCTCTTCTATTCTTCTTTCTTTAGATTTACATAGGCTTTACAGGAACGTTTCTTTTACAAGACGTGAAACTCTTGAGAGGCCTTTTGATTTGCTTGTACTACATTTAATCTCATAGTGAATACTCATATTTTTAGCTTCTAACATTTCTTTACCCTCACCTGCACTAGAAATACTTGCTATTTTTATTAAGTACAAAAAATACTTGGCTTTGTCCTCTTCCACCAGTATTTCTTAAAGACAATGACACAGTCTCTTTCTACATTTTGTTGTGCTTGTTTTGAGAGACAACATGATTTATTTTTAAAAGGGGGCTGACTCCAGGTTACTGAAAGCTGTCTATGAGCACTATGGACAAAATATGTCCCGCATGTTTAAGAAAAGAAAAACAAACAAAAACCCCACAATATATTCCATATGCATAGTTTACATTCATATTCAGCAGTCCCTCTTTTCCCTGTCACTTATTCTTCCTGTGTTAAACGTGTGATGATCTCATTCCTTATTCTTCCAACTTGTTTTCTTTTAAATACACTTTTATAACTTTAGCATCATTGACAGAAATATTTTGTCTTACTTGAATTTATTCAGCTTTTATCTCCGTATGCTTTCCTCTTCAGAAAATGCCATCACTTATAAAAAACCCTGAAATTATACGAATACACATTTACTGTTTCCCTAAATGTGCAGGTATTACCAAGTCATTAACATCTAGCTATTCTAGCCTGTAAAGCTTTTTCATACTATGGAAAGTCCAGGTGCTACAGAAATCAATAAGGAAACTCACCTTAATGAGCTAGGACTTCACTGTTAACTTGTTCTAAAAGAGAAATGCCAGTTTAACAGTTCACAGATGATGGGCTACTGTACAGTGCAGTGACCAAAGATCAATATGCCAAGCTACTAGAAGAAAAAGTAATTGTAAATCCATGTGCTGCATTGCTGAGACGATGTTTTTTATAGAACAAACAAGTTTTCTTACTTCCTCTCAAAAGCCAGCGCTGTGTTTATGACAAATGAACTCTACTGGTTGAAAATATCTGCAGGCTGTCCCAGTCAGCTCTGTCAGGTCCAGACCTGGAGTCTTCATCAGTCTCTTTAGGTCAGAGACATTACGTAAAGCTGAGGAGAAAAGAAGCCAGACAAGATCCCTCTCACAAATCAGCTTAAAATATCTACAGAAATTACTAGTAGGCTGCTAACCCATTGTCTCACCACAGGTGTTCTGACTTCTTCCTCAGCCGTGGCTGAACATCTAGGTCTTGACTGGACCACTACACTAAATGTGAATGGTACTGTGCACTCCCTACTAAAAATATAATTGGACATAATTGGCATGGAATTAAGAAAACTAAATCTAGGTTTTGTATGTTTCTTCAAAATACTTTCTTCCACAATGATCAGTACTATGGAAAAATATACAGTATCTCAATAAATTGTGAGAGCTAATGTATCACCTTAAGATATAACAAATAAAATTATGCTTTCATATTATTCCGATTTTACAAAATTGATCACAGCCTGTTCTCGTAGAAAAGAACAGCTGTCTGAAGTAACTTCATGTTACACCTCCAATGGCACATATTTTTCTGTCTACTTAAAGATAATTGTATGCAATTACAACATTCTAGTAATCTCTGTTAAGCAGCTGATTTAGTTGGGTTTGTCAGTCTTGGTTTTTGTTTATTTCTTCCCCTTATAATTCTCTCCCTCTAAAGAATAAACCAAATGGATAAGATAGAGACTTCACAACTGCTTTTAACAATCTTAAATGTGGGACATCCACGCATCCCATCTGTATTGCTACAAATTTTGCCCAGACGGTAAAACACTTTGTACTGAGTACAGCTCTCCCATACAGCATAAAGACATTATAACTTTTAAATTAGAAAAAATGCAATCAAATGGAGTCAGTGCATTGGTCCAGCTAAATCGACTGTCATTTAAAGCTCCAAAGAGTCAAGTATTTCTCAAAATCTGTATTAAAAGCATGTCCCTGAAAAATCATTTTTCCCCCATCACTTTTATTTTTACCCAAAGCACAGAAAGTTACAGCTTTACACCTCTAATTTAACCTTTCTTGGGACTTCCCCTTCTGGACTGCCAACAGAGCAAGTCCCTATGCTCCTGAGTTGGTGCACATGCTGCACTGCACCAAAAGCAGGCCTGTGCCAGAACTGCAAAGCGATTGCAGATTTTCTGCATTTCACGCACTTCAGTCTATGGCCAAGTAGTAAAACCCTTCTACACTGCCACTGTGTGTGGTCTTTTAACAAGCAGGCAACAGAGTAACAAACAATGTTTCATACGGAAGAAGACAGCAATTTATTTGTACATTTTATAAACCTTTAATTAGACTAGCTTATTTATGCTTATAGAGCATATGAATTCTGCCTTTCTCAAGCAGGAGAAATCAGAGATCCTCTAAGTCTCTTTGAAAATCTTGGACATTACTCAAATTACTTTAATTCCAATGAGATTGCAGCTTGAATCACACAGACAATTTTTTTTCCCCCAAATCCTGCAGCGAGTCCCATAATGTAGGTTCACAAAATAGCATGAAAGCATTTAAACAAACTTGCTTTGATCTTTTCAGTGCACAGCCCCCAGAAAGGCATTCAAGGTTAAAACAGAGATGCAAATATTGTACAGTTCTTATTGTCAAGCTACTTCACTGTTGCACTGTAGCTGACCAGTTTTAAAATATTATATAGCATTCTTGCATGTGCAATAAACTTGGGGGATAGGGTGGGGTAGGGGCAGAGGTGGTGTTGTCTTTGAGCATTTATTTTCTGTATAGATTTGCTAATCTACAGAAAAACACATGTAGGCTAGCTTTCAGTACAGCTAGTAAAACAAATAAAACTTCTGGACATTGGCTATGGAATGTGCAAACAACCAGTTTTGGGATTTCTGCAATTGTGTGTTTATATAGTGAGTAAAAAAGGAAGTAGTAAACAAGGAAGCTTGTTTCCAGTAGGGACTGCATGACAAATTTTCTACCATTCTAGCATTTAAAAGGCAACTGCAGTATAGAAAAATGAATAAATATAGGGTTGTGGAAGGAGTCTTCCTGTTTCATCTGTAGAGTGCCATTTCAAAACTGCAGGTTTTTACTGTTCTTTCAGCAGGTGGGAGAGCGTTCTGTTGCCAACAGTAGACTGCCTTTGCTACAAACAATATGCTAGCAAAATATGCATTCCATTTGTAGATTAAATTACCCATCAAATACAAAGAAAATCCAAAACCACACGATCTTGTAACAGATGCAAAAGATTTCTGGGTAGACTTCATGCAGTTCCTAAAAACATGGAGAATTAATGGTTATCTGTGTATAATGAACCACTTATAAAAAACTTTCTGAAATAAATCCTTTACTAAAAAATAAAAATGTTGTACAAATCAGCCACAAAGAAATTCAGAAGGGGGTTCTGTGGATGAAATCATAACCCTTTATTTTCAAACTGTCATCTTCCATAAGTTTAAAAGCTCAATATTCTACCAGCCAGGTGTCAGAAACAAATTGAGAACCTGCTAGGAGGGATGTTTTCCATTTCTTAACCACACCATCTTGGGTCCCTGACAGAACTGATTGTCTTTTTCACATATACTGCTACTATGGCAGAAAAAAAAAATATTATCTCTCTTTAAATAACTACATTTAAACCAAATTTGTTCAAGTGAGTTCAGTATGATAAATATTTTGATTTTTAAAAAGATAAATGGATATGAATACTTTGTACTATTAAGTTCTTTTTTGAGAATACCAGAATAGATTTTCGACATAGAGCTTGCTTTATAATTTAAGTGTAATATAAGCACAATGTGCAGTAGATTTTTCTCTTGTCCCAGTGATACTTGACCTTTACTTCCTTCACTGAATGGGTATCTTAATCTATTAGGTACTGCATGCTATTTCCTATGCTGAGACTATGTTGAGTTCTGGGTCTGACTCGATTGCCTTCCGCTATGGTTTAAGGTGTTTGTAGACTCAGCAAGACTGTTCTGCTGTCAAATCACTCATATGAAAACACCTAACCAGTGAGAGGTCACTCTTTAGTAGTCTGCTGTAGGGTGAAATGCTTTTCCTATGATCTGTGAATTATGACATCAATTTGCATCACAAAAGCATAGCACTTACAGGAAAGTCTTGTTACCAAAATTGATTTTTTTTTTTTTTTTTTTTTTTGGCAATCCATTCTTAAAACTCTGAGTAACATCAACTGCTGCAAAGGAAGGCAAAAGGTTTGCTTTGAATCCCATTATTTTTTTCTTCTGTTGTGTTTTTCTGTGCTGGCCAGTCCATGCCGATCCCAGAATGAGACTCTCATACAAAGATCAGCATGACAAGGTGAGGGATCTGCCATTAAGCAGACAAAGATTTAATTGAACAATCATCCAGGTCAACAGGAGTCTTTTTCCACCACTTTAATAGACCTTCGGTAAGGTTCTTAATTGGGAATAGGTGCCTTCAAGAGTTAGTTTGTTCTCAGAACTGAACTTGTTAAAATCTTTGGAAGACAAATCTCAAATCTCCTTTGCCATGTGTTCAGTTTTTTAATTAATTCTTTTCAAATCTGCCTACATAATTTGGTCATATGTTGGCACTGAGAAGTTCCAATTTTCCTCCTGCTCTGCATTATCACTAAAATAATAATATACAAAAAGCATATCACTGATCCAAAGTCATCTATCTCTGTGGTTTTAGTAGACTTGCAATGAGGAGGCAGTTTCATAGCTTTCACTGCAAAAAGCCACATTTTGATCAGGAAGCCCTTGGAAATCCTTCTGAATTCCAAATATGGAGAAAATCCATGTTCTTAACACTGCACACTGCATTTGAACAAAGACAGCTCAGTGAATAATACAAGAAAACACCTACCAGGATACCCAAGTTTGCTATAGTTTTATTTCCTTCTTTCATGACCTCAGTATTTTCTTAACATAATAACTGTATGTGAATGTGAAAGATGTGTTAACCTGATTGTAATAAAATTAAAAAATAACAATTTACAGAGCATTTCTCTGCATGTTTGACAGATCCTTTAAAACAGTAGCAGAGGACTACTAATGATTTTTCTGGATAAAAACACTTCCAACACCCTTAAAACATTCTCTTATATTCCATTACGATACTTTCTACAGTTTGCTGGCAAGATGAAGGTATAATTATGCAAACCTGAGAAACTGTATGGTTCTCTTTAAACAGTAGGCTATCTTCTTCAAATGATTCAAAAAGGATTCAAAATCTGGTTCCAAAAGCGTATCATTTCTGGGTGTCGTGGTTTAAGCCCAGGCCATAAATCAGAACCACGCAGTCTACTCCCCCCCCCAGAGGGATGGGGAGGAGAATCGAAAGAATGTAACTCCCTCGGGTTGAGATAAAAACAGTCCAGTAACTAAGGTATAACACAAATCACTACTGCTGCCACCAATAATAATAATGATAAGAGAAATAACAAAGGAAGAGAACACGATACCACTCGCCGGAAATGAGCCCAACAGAGAAAAAGGGACGTGCCCTTCCGGGTAACTCCCAGTTACATCCCCTGGCATGACGTGCTGTGGTATGGAATACCTCTTTGGCTAGTTTGGGTCAGGTGTCCTGTCCCTGCTTCCTCCCGGCTTCTCCTCCTCCCTGGCAGAGCATGAGACTCACAAAGTCCTTGGTCAGGGTAAACATTCTGACCAGTAACTGAAAACATCGGTGTTATCAGTATTATTCCCAGGCCGAAAGTCAAAACCACAGCACTGCACCAGCTACTAAGAAGGAGAAAAAGTGACTGCTGCTGCTGAACCCAGGACACTGGGGAAAGTTGCATTTCCACAGTTATTCCCAACAGCTACATCTCAGAATTTTTAGCACACAAAATGGTTTATATTTGAAGAATATATGTGAAAAGCCAGCTGCAATTCTACAAATGTTGCATGTTGTTAGATTATATAAATTCAACTCTACAAGGTCTCCTGATGCATACAGAAACACATGGGTTCTGTTTGTCTTCAAAATCACAGATGCTGATTTCGTGACACACATCATTTGTTTTAATACACCAGCGTGAAATCTTTATATTCTGTAAACCTCACTTATTTCTGTGGGTTTCATACAGTCATGATGCAAGTAATAGACCAACCTGGAATGAGAAGTGAAAGGCACAAATCATAGAATCAACTAGGTTGGAAAAGCCCTTTAACCACTAAACCATGTCACTAAGGGCCTCACCTACGTGGTTTTTGAACACTTCCAAGGATGGTGATTGCACCACTTCACTGGAAAGCCTGTTCCAATGCCTGATCACCCTTTGGTCAAGAAATTTTTTCCAATTATCAAATCTGAGTCTCCCCTGGCACAGTTTGAGGCCGTTTCCTCTTGTCCTATCACTTGTTACTTGGGAAAAGAGACCAGCCACCTCCTCTCTCCATTCTCCTTTCAGGTAGTTGGAGAAAGTGATATGGTCCTCTCTAAGCTTTCTCTTCTCCAGACTAAACAATCTCAGTTCCCTCGGCTGTGGCTTTCCAGCCACTTTTCCCCAAGCCTGCAGCATTGCATGGGGTTGTTGTGGCCCAAGTGCAGGACCTGGCACTGAAACTGAACATGAGCCAGCAGTGTGCACTTGCAGCCCAGAAAGACAGCCATATCCTGGGCTACATCAAAAGGAGCATGACCAGCAGGTAGAAGGACCCCTCTACTCTGCTCTTGTGAGACCTCACTTGGAGTATTGTGTGCAGTTCTGGTGTCCTCAACATAAAAAAGGACATGGAACTGTTGGAACAAGTCCAGAGGAGGGCCACGAGGATGATCAGGGGAGTGGAGCACCTCCCGTATGAAGAAAGGAGGAGGAAGTTGGGGCTGTTCAGCCTGGAGAAGAGAAGGCTGCGTGGAGACCTCATAGCAGTCTTCCAGTATCTGAAGGGGGCCTACAGGGATGCTGGGGATGGACTCTTCATTAGGGACTGTAGCGAATCAAGGGATAATGGGTTTAAACTTAAGATGGGAAAGTTCAGTTTAGAAATAAGGAAGAAGTTCTTTACTGTGAGGGTGCTGAGGCACTAGAACAGGCTGTCCAGAGAAGTGGTAAATGCTCCATCCCTATCAATGCTCAAGGCCAGGCTGGACAGAGCCTTGGGCAACATGGTCTAGTGTGAGGCACCCCTTCCAATGGCAGGGGGGTTGGAACTGGATGATCTTAAAGTCCTTTCCAACCCTAACCATTCTGTGATTCTATGATTTACATTACACAAAGCTCAACTGATAATAACACATAAGTCAGCGTGAGCTTAGAAGTTCCATTTCTAGCTATCTCAACTAATATTTAATAATCTTCCCATTCTTCCAAGTAACCTATTCCCTATTTTAAAAGATTAGAAGCCTGAAAGTATGCTGTCTTTTCCACCAATATTCATCAAAATCTCATGGAAGTCAACTCAATAAATGTTAAGCAGGAGAGAGCACAACAAATGGTGAAAATGAAAATTAATTTATTTTAATTGACTATTATAGCAGGTATGACACAGATAAGGCTTGAGTGCCAAGAGAGTGCACCGGAAAAATCACTGAGCTGTCCTTTTGTTTCATTGTGCAATAAGTTGCATAGTTACTATAATATGATATGCAATTTTTTTTTTTTTTTTTTGTATGGCTTGATTTCTTCCTTAGTCTCTCCTACTTCCTATTCAGGCATTTTATTTAAACTTCTTGATAAAAGCACAGCAGGGAAACTTGACAAAAACTCAAAATCCTAGATTGGTACAGAAACTGAGTATGTATTAAAAGTGTGTGGTTAGATTAGTTCCCATAAAATGAATGGATATGGAGTTATTTTTGGAAGGGCATATTAAACATATTCTTTTCTTTCCCCTATCCCTTAAAATTCTGCTTTCATTGTTATCATTTGAGGTGTATGGTTAGAGCACCTGGAACCAATCAATCCACTGAAGCTCATTCTTTCACATATATTATTCATAAGAAAAAGATTCTTTTAGTGGATTAAGGGTACAGTAGGAACTTGCACTGTCTCCCTGCACTCTTTGCATGCTCACTGATTCCTTCGGGGAGAAAAAAGGTGACACTGAATTAAACTTCTGCCATTCTTCACTCTTCAGAGTGTAACTGGAATTAAAAGGTACAAAAATGTTTCCTTCACATGAATATTGGGATAAATTTGGTAAAAGTGGAGTAAAAAAAAAAAAAAAAAAGAGCCACTTTTATGCAATTAATATAGAGAGTTGGGTTGTGACATATATAAAGAGGTTATGACATTCTGTTATAGGTCTGGAATGGATCACCTCAAGTGATTTTGAAGAGCGTTCAAACAGCATAATGCTTCTTTAGCTAGTCAATTCAAGGCTGAAAAGGAACATCAAAACTTCACATCTTGGTTAGAAATTAATGGCAAAAAAAAATCTATGAACCTCTTCCATGCCTCCTCTGAGAGGGATTAGCCATGAAGCACGTGTAAGAGAAGCAGTTGCTCTCCCTACTCAACAAAACACAGCCCAACTTTCCCTTGGGGATCAGTGACCTTTGGTACATCCATGCACATGTTGATGCAGACCACAGATGGGATGATTCAGGGATAGCACAAAGGTAGAAACAAAAACAAACACTGGAGGGTGATATATTTATACAAGTCTTTTAAATCTTAATGCAGAACCTTCCTTGGCAAAACAGCTTTGAATACAGTCAAGAATAAGATATTTACTTACCAGAATACATTATGGAACAAACTAAGGAACTGGTTGATTTGTTTAGATATGTAAATGTTTGTTCAGGTAATGGAAGCTCACATTTCCTCCCTTTACCCACTTTGCTGGGTATACACACGTGTATAGTTAGCATACAGGCTTCAAGAATAAAAAGGTCAGGTTTCTATCAGGGAAAAATGGTAAAGGCAGGTGTGGATGACAAGGCCAATTGCTTAGGGGTGAAGCAGCAACATTTTCTGTAGCTGATGATGGCCTGGATAGGAAACATCCTCTGTCTGACCTTATCTGCTAACTGCAAGTCATTCCCACTGCAAACAAGGATTTGCCATGTCAGACTGTCAATATCATCTCTCATCATTATTACAAATTCCCATTTTTTTCACTGCTGGTGCTGGCTTTGGTTGTGACTCACACCTCAGTACAAGAATGTAGCTGAATGCTGACCTATACTGTTCCAAATCTAAACCTCAGCAGGCCTGGGTTGCGGGCTAATAAGGAAGGTGACATAATACATTTTGACTGTCCCTGTTTCACCCACAAGTAATGTTAGGAAGGCTGTTGTGGTAACGTTTTCAGTCACACGTGGTTTCAAGCTCAGTAAGTTGTATCTGCTATCCACATTGGGTTTTAGGAAACATAAGAACTACAAGCCTCATCATAGACTGACTCAGGAAAAAAAGATCTTGTTAGAAGATGCTGTAGAAGGGTCCTGATTTTTCTGTTTATTGTTAACACACAAGTAATTCAATTTTCATGGGAATTACAATAGAATAAAACAAACTTAATATCAGGGAAGAGCATGTGCAATACAGCTTTCCTCATTTTGATGCATTATCAATTTTTAGAAAGGTAAAGAATTAGGGAATCTGTCCTCTGAAGCTAGGTAGAATGAGAGCAAGCCTTAACTTGGTGTCCCGAGTTCACCCAAACGCACCGCAGCGTAACATGGTACTGTTTCCAGAGGTTCTGAAACACTTTGTTCTCAACAGTGAGTTCATCTGCCATAACAATTAGCTACCATCAATAAAAGTCAAAGACTCTTAGTTACAAAAACAGCTTTGAAATGAAAACAACTATTTACAGAAAAGGCATATTTTGAATACACACTGGTAATTTTCAGGCTTGTATGAGGACAGAACTCGCTTCTGCTGCTATGTAAGGCAGGGACAGTCACTCAGCCAGAGACTGCAGGATGGCTTGCCACACACTAGCAGGTAACCAAGCCAAAACCAAGTAAGCTTCAGCTTCAGTGAGGAAAAAAGAGGCCAGTGATGGACTCTCTCAAAACACCGAAACTGGTTTTCTTAGTGGGACCACAAAACATTCTGCACTTTATCCTCAGTGCCTGTAAGGCATCACTCAGTAGAGAAAAACAAATCCCATTAATTGACAAGCAAAAACAACTGGGAAAAAAGTTCTCTTGACTTTCACGTTCTTCCTTACATTACTGTATTTTCCATAGTGAAAACTGTTTTTCACCTACAAAGAGAGAGCTGACACAAAGCAAGCCCCAAAACAGCCTGTTCCACACACTGGGCATAATTTTTAGCAGTTATCTCCCTTGTTAATGCTACTCAGAAGTATAAACTTCAATAAATTTCTAGTTATTGCATAATACGTTACCAAATACATCAGAATATAATGTCCTTCTTGATGTTCAGCTATAAGGTAAGAAAAGATAACTACCAGAAAAACCATGAATGTTATTCCAAATTTTTGAATTGAGTGAATGGGCTCAATTCTAACACATAGATCTCAGATTACTTCAGGGTCTTACGTGATGATGATTCCTTAGAATTTTATCTTCTCTTGGAGATATTTTTATATCTCATTTTTGCTCAAGTACATTTATCCATGTGTTTTATCGTCAAGATAGCGGGATGATAAGTTTTTCCCATTGAAAATGTGTCCTATAACCCTTTAAAGTATTAGGTATACTATTATTATTCTCATAAAGAAACATATGACCACTCAAGCAGCCCAGTTTACGAAAAACAAAACCGAACAAAACCACCCAAACAAAACCTAAAACAACATGTGGTATTTTTCCTAATACTTCAGTTAAAGCCAAGATTCTTCTTAAAAGTGTGGTGGTTTATCTCAGATGAGGGTTGAAGATGTAGGGTCTGAATAGATATTTCCTTAGAGATCTGAACAGACTTCTCTGAAGAGGAGGATGGGATTAGAAAGGAATACAATTCACTCTGTACACAGAATACAGAGCAACCAGAGAATTAATCATATAGTGTCAATCAATGAAGGTCCCAGAATCTTTTTAAGGATGTTTAGCCAATAAAGTTATTAGACTCCATCGATTCTATGAAGGGCTGAATGCTTCAGTTTGCACCAACAGCATGCAGTAGGAACCTCTCTGAGGTACAGAGCTCTAGAGGCCACTGGAAAAGATCAGAAAGGGGAATGCATCAAATGATTAATATCCTAAAAGTTAACAGAAAGCAGCCTGACTACTTCAGTAATTTTAAGACCAAAACTGCAACACTGGGGACTAAAGATGTTACTGGTCACAAATAAAGGGTGACTCAAAGAATTCCAGGAGTTTTAATTTTTATAAGTCCACAGCACCAGGAAAGTTCATATAACCTCTTAAAGCATTTTCAGCTTCAATACACTGATTCTTCTTAGATTTCTGAGAAAGAAAAAGGAAGTGCTTTTCATTAGAAGACTTAGCTAGAATGTAATCATTTAAATGAGAGCCCAAAGACATAAAAGTCTTCAGAAGTTCAGGTTGTTCAGAGACCAATTAATTTTTTCTCTTCTGTAAGTTAGAAGAACTGGGTTTCAATTTGTTCCAGACAAGTATTTGGATAACTAAACTGAGCCTATTAAGAGAATATTTCAGAACAAGGTTCTGGAAGGAGGTGGAAAAGGCATTTGTGCTGTCTGGCAGCTTATGTGGACTTCAGATTCTTTGCACACAGATCCCCTTGCCTCCATGACTGGACTGACTGTTCATACTCCTTCTCACCATCTCCAGAACAGGACTGCATCAAATTATGTAAAGGGAAATACGTAAATACTAATAAAGACTAACTTGGATTTTATTAGTTCCTTATAGTTTGATATTCCACCCTAAACCACAATACGGTAGTGACTGACAAAAACATTATCACATGTATTATGATACACCTTAATGCAGTAAAATCCTATACAACAGAGTAACTGGTTTGTGATGCTTTAACTTGGGAATTGCAGCTTCAGAAAGTGAGAATAAGGTTTTGTTATAACAATTCAAAATTAAAAAAAAGGTTTTAGTTTTTAGCTTGTATAATAAATCTTTGCATCCTTACTAATTGTAGATAAGTCTATATGGTAACCCTAATAAAAAACAGTTTAATACCTATTAGAAACAGATTTGTAGCTTCTAGTCTCATGGTTTCCATAGCTTTTCATTTTAATTTGGATTTACATTTATTTGTGTTTTTAAAAAAGGTGAGGAAAAATGTTGTATTTAAAAAAATGTTCATAATAAGTGCTTTAGTTAGACGAGAAGCTTTCTTGATTTTTAGGGCTGGTCTTTGGGAATTGAATTTTTCTGGAGCATAACATTTTATTTATTGGAGGTTGATAAACTGCAGTGTCACCTGCTAGCTGGATTCCGTTAAAGAAAGCTGATTGATAGGTCAGGACACACATATGAAGAACAAAATAATAAAGATGGTAGCAACTCTTTTTTGATTTTCCCTAGAGAATTAGTCAGGCTAGGTATTCTTTTGGCTTGAACAGAATCATTATTGTTTGTTGCCTGCATTATTCTACCTCCTACAGGCACCAATCATCGTCACAGTTTTTGTCTACAAAGCTGTTAACATTCTGTACAAAAAAATTGTTTGGACATACTATATACAGTCTCTAAATGCTTATCATCATAAAGCATAATTTAGACATTTATCCATGTGTCAACTGCAATTTCATCTCCTGTGTATGAGGATGTCTTTGCTAAAGAAAGTACTCCAGTGTGAAGGAACAAATAAAAAGAATTACATTAAAATAAATCACATTTTAAATGCAGAGGTAGAAAGCAATAGTTTTTCCAAGGGGTGGGTTTGTTTTAAAAAAAAAAAAAAAAAAAAAAAAAAAAACCAACACATTTTTATTTTTATTCCAAAATAATGTAATAACTAATTCCTTCAGCTTTCTATACAGGTACAGTTACTAGTAAACAAATAGCAGCTGCATCACTGTTTCTTCATTTCTTCCTTTCTCTAGCTTACTGCTTGTCTGAATCTTGCATTAACCTTTTTCTTGCTGGCTACGGTCTGCAGACAACTGCTTTTCACACCTATTAATCTTGTTTCGTAACTTGTGGTTTGAAATAGCTTGATCCGTCAAAGGGAGATGCCTTCCTCAAAGGGTCAGAAACCCAGCTACCTCCCTGCTTGTTTTGCACTTCAGTTACAAATGACTGGGAGCAAGGCCAAGGAATCCTGTGCCATACCAGCATTTAATAAGCATCTTTTCTGTCATCAAATGTGTATCAAAGACTGTGAATGGTAGAACAGTAATCCTAATTTGAATTGGTATTAACAGTGATTTAGAACTTAAATTAGAACTAATTATCTGGGGGACCACTGACTTTGGTGCAAAACAATGTGAAATTAAACCACCATTATCATAAGAGAAGTATCCTTATTAGATATACACATTTAATTCCAGGAGGCTTTGAATCCAGACAGATTAATGATGATTACAGCATATATATTTAGTACAGTTCTTCTGTTTTGAGGGTCTAGAACATATCAGCTTAGACCACAGAAAATCCTTGTTCTGTTTGGGACAAGTCACCTTCTACAAAGGCTACTATCTGCCTGTCAGGTGTAGCCAAAAAAAAAAAATAGGTCATTAAACCAATGCATGTAGGTGGTCTGTAGGCTGCCCACCAGCCAGACACATGGACACAAAGCAGATTGCATGGACAAACATATGACAAGTTTGTTGCTTTAAAGGCCTCTCTTCTGACTACAAGCTCTGACCATTTTAATCAACATACTGTGCCAATCTTCTGTCCTAAAAAGGAAAGCAGGAACTCTGTCATTTACCTTTCTGGTTCTCTAGTACATAGAAGGGATCCCCTATACAGACAGTTCTACTGAAAGATCTTTGTACTGCCTCACATTCTATTTACAAAACAGGTGAGCAAAAAACCCTTTCCTATTGTCAAGGTCTTGGAATGATTTATTTTGGCATTCCATCATAGCCACATACCTTATGAGACTAAAAATAGCAGCAGCAAACTAGCAAAGTGCAAATGACTGCTGTTTTGTGGATGCTATCAATCTAACTGGTCCCATACTTCAGAAGAGCAGACAAAGAGCTTAGTTGTTTACCTGCTTCATTTATCATAAAGGAAATGCTGATCACGAGTTTCCTTAAAATTAGTTGGCAGCTAAAAAACAACAACAAAACCAAGACTGCACTAAACAAGCATAAACCCACATGGAGCAGGTGATGCCTGTGCAGCATCTCCAGAATCTGCAGGAGTAACAAATTATGTCCTCCTTGAGTGGGCCTTCTTACTTTCCTTTTAAAAGCAGCTGTCAAATTAAGACAGCAATTGTTACTGAGTTAGGTTCCTTCACCAGTTAAACAAATAACAAAAAAGCACAAAACAGAGTTCTCAGCTTCATTCCCAGAGGAATGTAGAATATCTGCCAAAGGGCACTATTATAACAAAACTGGCTTGCAATGCAACTCCTGCAACTTTAAATAAAGAGTTGCATTAAGGAGAACTCAGCAACATCACTTAATTCAAGCCTGACTGACTGTCCTTACAGCTGGTAACTGGCACCAACCATGGTTCAAAACATGATGCCACAATGTAGCAAGCTGAAGGAAGGTGCTCATTAGTTACTCCCTGCTCCCTAAGGGTATACCTGCTACTGAAAGATTTTCGTACTTAAGATCTGTGCCTCTAGAAAGAGTAGCTAGCATGTGGGTAGGGAGGAAAAGGTGGTAACTCCCTGGGTAGACTGATACTAAGCTTTAACGCAATTCAGCTTAAATACTTCTTGACTGTCTGGATTGCAGTTACCTGCTTTGGCTGACCTCACCTTGATCCTCACACAGTTGCAGACAACCTGTAGCTCCTGGAGCCACATTCACCAGCTGAGTCTAGTCAGGACAGACAGATGACAAAGACCTTTTGCCAGTCATGCACAAAGTTACTGTGCTCTGTAAAAAGTTCATAGGTGATTCCCTTAGAACCCTGGATGGAAACCAATTTTCAGTGTACATCTCCAGCTCCACTATGTTAACCATTAAATTGCTAGTATTTAGAACTTAGAATGACACCATTCTTTACATTATTCAGAATTCTTAATGTTATGTTCAACTATACCACTAAATTAGTTCTAAGCAGTATTGTGTTATATTGCTAATTTGGGCTAAGCTGGTTCATCCAGAAAAATATCTCCACTAATACAAAACCATCCACAAGCATGACAAATATGTTTAGAGGCAAAAGCACTTGTACCTAATTTAAACAAACTACAATGTAGAAGCACTTCTTTTCTCAGAAAACAGAGCTCTGAGAAGGACCAAAGAATTTTAATGAGTCAAAACCTAATGTTATAAATTTAATATTTGCTTGCTGAGCAGCAATAGCAGAATCTTCACTAGAAGCAGGATTATTTGACCTTGGCTGTAATTCACTAGGGGTTTTGTTCTGTGTCACTCCTATAGAACCTTTTCTTTGTCTTACAACTTGAATAACCAATTTTACAACCATCCCATGGGTGGGATGGTGGAAGCTGGGATAAACACTGATAAGCTGTGATAAGCTGGGTGGAAATGCTGGGATAAACACTGAAGTGAAAATTAAGGGTGTAATGGTGAAATAAGATGATTCACTACTCCTCAGAGTCTCTGGATCACTTCTTCACACCAAGGCCAAACTACTTAATGTATTTTTAAACACCTATACTACATAAATTACAATGTAGAGGTACACTGCCTTAGGCTACAACCTCAAGTAGCTATAGCGCTCTTTGCCTGAAACAGTTTCTAGCCCTAGCCCATGGCTGCAATGCAGAACACCAGAGAAGCATCCTCCTTCCCCCAGCCCATGTCTCTGCTTTTTGCAAACATGCAAGTGTTACCTGTGTTTAGTGCACCCCAAACTATTCCAAGCAGGGGAGAAGAACAAATGCAGGACTGCAAAGGAGCAAGCTTGTTTGAAGACTAAACTCTAATTACATCACAGTTCTTCCAATGAACACTGATTGTACCACTTTCACTCATATGGGGTCTGTTTGCATAAATGTAACTGAAATGGAAAACACATGTTTTGAAATTAGTCTTCCCTGTTACTAGATTGGTTTTTATATAGTATTTATCTTTCAAAGAGACTAAAGCTAGCTATCCACTAAGGGTACAAAAAGCCCATTGAGGACTGATAATTAATTTCTTTTTATAGTTCTCTTTCGTCTTTAAATATTTAGGTATTTAATACTGCAGGTTCCTTCCCTAGATACTCTAGGATTTGTACAGCTTTGTATGGCTAAAGACTTGAAATACACAAGCCAGTTATCTTGCAATATAACTGGAAGATAAAAATAGGCACTTTATGGTCATATTTCAGGGAAAGGCCCTTCAACAGAGGTTGAGAGATTTCTTAGCACAAATTTTTCGTTCATGCTAATTGAGCCTTTATTTTTCTCTTTAGATCCAAGAAATTCCTTTCTTGTTCTTCTCTTTCCTTAGAAGTGACTCTAGAAAAAAACAAAAACAAAGACCAAAGGACTGACCAAACAAAGGACCAACCAAAACAAACAAACAAAAATCCAAACAAACAAAAAACCCAAACAACCAACCCCAAACTATTTTATTCTGAAAACCTTTTTCTTAGTAACTGGCATTATAAGAATTCTTCTGTTCCAATACTTATGTTTTGACACTTCACATACTTGAATCATACAGAAATTATGAGGACTTTATCACTAATCATAGAATCATAGAATAGTTAGGGTTGAAAAGGACCTTAAGATCATTCAGTTCCAATCCCCCTGACAGGGGCAGGGACACCTCACACTAAACCATGCCACCCAAGGCCTCATCCAACCTGGCCTTGAATACTGCCGGGAATGGAGCATTCACAACTTCCCTGGGCAACCCATTCCAGTGCCTCACCACTCTCACAGTAAAGAACTTCCTCCTTAGATCCAATCTAAACTTCCCCTGTTTAAGTTTGAACCCGTTACCCCTTGTCCTATCCCTACAGTCCCTGATGAATAGTCCATCCCCAGCATCCTTGTAGGCCCCCTTCAGATACTGGAAGGCTGCTATGAGGTCTCCACGCAGCCTTCTCTTCTCCAGCCTGAACAGCCCCAACTTTCTCAGCCTGTCTTCATACGGGAGGTGCTCCACTCCCCTCATCATCCTCATGGCCCTCCTCTGGACTTGTTCCAACAGTTCCATGTCCTTTTTATGTTGAGGACACCAGAACTGCACACAATACTCCAAGTGAGGTCTAACGAGAGCAGAGTAGAGGGGCAGGATCACCTCCTTTGACCTGCTGGTCACGCTCCTTTTGATGCAGCGCAGGGTATGGTTGGCTTTCTGGGCTGCGAGCACACACTGAAGATGGCTCATGTTAAGTTTCTCATTGACCAGCACCCCCAAGTCCTTCTCCGCAGGGTGAGAATATAAATGTTTTAAATATACTTGGGTAAGAAAGCTGTCTTTAGTAAAATACTGACAAAGAAAGTACTCTTGTGTGTATGATTAGCCCATAACAGAAGAGATTGCATCCTGATTATAGCATATTACAAAGATAAAATGAACACTTGAAAACCTGTTTTCATCAACTTGATGTCCATGATAAATGATGAAACATCCTGTCAGCTTAAATGCCAATGTGCTTCTACCAGCACACTCAGACAAAACCAAACTTCTGCATTTTTTTATATACATATACTTAGATTTCCAATACTGTCTACCAGTACTTGTACAAACTTGTGTGATTTTATTTGCAGTTTGGTTGCTGTCTGTGCCCAGAACATACTTTGATTTCCAGCTTCGTAGGCTCATTAGGAAGAGTGTAGCACTAAGAATATAGAATATATGGATATGGCATTAAAGCCAAGGTGTCAGAATTTCACCTTGCAATTACAGCTGTGAGCTACTCTACTAGTCACAAAATTGCTCTCTTTGTACATTTAAGAACCGTATGTATGTGGTGTAAACTAACCAAAGAGAATGCCAGCCCTTGCTCAGACAAAGAAGTTACAATTACATTATGGCAACACTTAGCTGCTATTTCTTATGGGACTGCTGCTGTTGAACCAAGTTTTACCAGCCCAACATTGTTCAGTTAACCCTTGCAGCCAAACAAGCTATATATATTGCAGATATTTTTATGGATTACGGGAGAAGAAACAGTTTTCAAGTATTTTCCCTATGCCACACCCCAAATTCCTGAACATTTCCCTGAGAAGGCTCAGGATTTATATATGAATGCCTACACTTTGCAGAACTGCTGCTCTTGAAACAGAGATTTCACAAATGTTCATTTTGCCTCCTGTAAAACTCTCCATTTTAGGAGCCCAGTGTCAAAGCATACTTGATTTTGTTTCCAACAAATTTAACAAGTACAGTGAATGGTAAAATTAGAATGCACTACTATTACTATATGCTTTTCCTCTGTAGGGCCTGAAAATCCCCATCTTGTGCAAAGTGCAATTTAAAAAAAAAACCCAGAGAAACAAACAAAAAAAATGCACAAAAAAACACACCAAAAACCACAACTAAACTACCAAATAAAAGCCCAAACATATACAACAAAAAACCACCTTCCCTCCACCACCCCAGGCTCACATAAGCAAGCTTGATAAACAGGTGAGGCTTTTCACTCTCCACAAAATATAAATACACCTCAGTAGCACATGCAAATATCAACTTAATAGGTAGCTACTGTATAAAACAGGTTACTGCTAATGTGCTTATTTGTTACATCTTTTTCCCACTAGTAATGTTTTAGAATATTTCTTCTCCATTAACTTGAAGTGGTATTGAAAAATGAAAAAACACTGGAAGCGCAAAGATAATTTGCCTGCAAGACATAACTAATCATGTTGGCTTTACAAATTTTGTATCTGTGCTGAAACCCTGAATTCTCATTTGATCTAAGAGATCTTCCAAGGTAGAGAGAAATCAGTGGATTGTCAAAAAGGCCATTATACATCAAGCTAAGCTCTGTAAAAATAGCACTTACTAGAAAATTTTTCCTTTCCTTTTTAAATATGCTTCTTCTTGACAGCAAGAATGACAAATTCAGAGACACCTATAATTCATAAACCTAATGTGGACTCAGTCATTAACAGCAAATTTCAAGTGCCTTGGAGAAGGGGCTGCTGTCCTGTTTTACATTTACACTGCCTTGTGTAAAGGCATCTAAGTTAGATGTGTGTAAGGAAAAATACTATAATAGTAACAATGCAATATACAATGCTACTATATATAATAATATAAATAAAGATAGAGTGGCTCTAAAATGAAATGTGCTTCCTGAAAGATGCTCTGTTTTGCAATATTAACCGGCTATTTCAGAAATTGAACTATGTTGCTGTAACGGACTTCTGTGAATATAACCACCAGGACTAACTCCAGCAGAGTATCAACTGACTGCAATCTGCTATAAATGCCCTTCATGAAGAGATATTTACCTAAAAATCACATCTTCCTTCACAGGTGTAAAGGAAAAATAGTACTTCATTATAAAGACTGAGCATGATCTCTGGGAACATCAGACAACTCACTTGGCATATTGAGATTGAAAGGGTTTGTTTTAAACAAGACATAACAAAATTTTGTCTAGTTTCACAAAAAGATGCTAAGAAATTAGAGCTGGACTTCAGCAAAAAAAGACAGATTTTGGTTTATATGGCTAAAAGATCCAAGTGGGATAGGTTTAAATAACAGAGGAAATAAGATTTGAAAAATGCCAAACTACAAAATCAACTACAAGTAACGTTTTTCTTACCACTCCAGCAGCTCTAACACTTCAGAAAGAATGCATAATAAGAATCTCGTAGGCCTCACTACCTTTTATACAGACTTCTCAAGGATTTTAAGAAACAGTTTATATGAGTATTAGGATCATTACTGGTAATAAAACAACAATCTTCTTGTAAGTACCAACCATTCCAACTGAAAGAAAACATCTTAGGAAGATTTGCAACAGCAGATATTTTAAAAAACACAAAGATTTTCCCTGTACCAAGGAAAGCAAATGTATTTGACTCTGCCTTGGGGTTTCCCATGCTCACTGTCCAGGTCTGAACAGTTAATTCGACTAGGAGTTAAGGAGGAATAGAAATAACGTACTTCATATTTTAAGAGACAAACCCACAAAATAAAGGTTTTCAGATGTTAGGCTGTTTCCTTATAAAGCATTCTTCTTCCTATTAATACCAGAAAGAATGTTATGGTATTTCAGAAATAAGGTAGAATGAAGGTGGGATAGTAGAAAACTATATACAACATCAAGTACAATGTCTATCCCTTTTTTGAGTGATTAGTTTTTACACACTTCACTCATAAAAGCAAACCAAAAGAGCTAAATGAAAAACACATGTATGTGTGTAACAATAATTAAAACTTATGAAACTATAAACCACATAGAAATCAATTACAGAAAAACATAAAAAGTTCCAGAAGAAGGTTTCTGCATTTCACTTAATAAGGAGCATTTCTGAAATTAACTTTTTCACAGTACAATGTGGATGGAACAAATCTATTCAAAAGAAGGAATCACACAAAGTCTTAACAGTGAACAGAGCCTTTGGAATCAATTTGAGATGTTGCTTCAATCCCAAAGATCTCTTTGGGGAAAAAATGTTGGACCTTTATGAAAAACTTGGAGAAGTTAAACTGTTGGAAGGCAGCTAAAAGGAAGAGTCAATGCCTAAAAGTTGAGTAGAGAAGAAAGAAAAAACCAATAAACCCTCTATCATTTAGAAAAGGTTGGAAAGTCAGTAACCTACAAAAGCAGATTACAAAGGTTTTTTTGTGGAAAAATCCTTGGCTAGTGTACATAGTCGTAACTTCAGCAACTTCAGCTGCGTTTTGGTAGTACGTATTAGTCAAGAATCTGCTTTGAAAGTTTTGTGAAGGCCAAGTCCAATGAGTTTCCAATTGCTGTTAGAAATAACCTCATGTTTTCAGAGAGCTTACAGTAAGATTGCTTATTAAAAGCATCCTTCAAGGTGAGGTGGCTGAGCCTGGAAAGATAAAATTGGTCGAGAGCTATAAACATACGCTATGCAACATTTCAAGAGATTGCAAAACCTTTTGTGGCAAGTTAATCTCACAGCCCAATTAATGTCTTAACTAAAATCTAGCATGGCCTAAAAATGCTAAGAAACACCTTTCGTTTTCATTTGAACATCACAGTGCTTGCCGGGTTCTTTAATCATCTAATTAACGAGAGTTCCTAACATTACTGATTTTCTAATTCACTTTGAACAAATGAAGTAATTGCTGAGGAAAACACACTAGATCTCTGCATACAGTTTGTGGGAAAAAATTGCACCAGTGCTCAAAGGAATGAAGCAATTAACTTAAGCTTCAAGACAGTATCAGTGTATTGATTCAATGCAGAAAACTATATTTGTGAAATTTTAAATATGATATTAAAATTGAAACCTTTACCAATACTGGGATTATTTTTGGATCTGCTTAATGCTAAAAAAGTCAGAAATTAGTGTTATGGTTGTGTAATTTATTTATTACATTTACAGGTTTAATAATACCAAAATGTTAAGGCTGTGTTTTCAAAAAAAATAACTCCAACCTGACAGATTCCGGGAGAAAATGACGAAGTTCTATAACCAAAGGTCTCTATTAAAGATGTTGACATTTCATAGCTAAGCAGCTGTTTTTCCAAATGCAATGGCAACCTCAATTTGGAGCAGGGTCAGTCAGCTCCCTCTATGATTCCTGCATCTTAATTTTGTTAAACAACATACTACTGGCAAAACAGATTCCTGGTCAGTGAACTTGTCTTAAAAAGAATTCACAACCTGGGATTCTCACATCCTTGTCCATTTCCTATCTGTTGAAGAGACCCAGTACTGGTTTTCCTTCTCATCTGGTCTGCTCTTCCATCTTGCCAATGTATTAATTTTCTGCTCACCTAATCACAGCCCAACTTAGGAATCATGAAGGAATGATATGCTCTTGAGAGCCTACTGACATGTGTACTATATCTTGTATACCACAGTGGCTCTGTCACCTAACATTACTAACAGCATCCATTTCACCTTATTTTATACAATGAGATGTGCTCTGTAAATGTAATATTCAGCTCTCACCACTTTGAAATAAATTATCAGCATAGTGCATTTCACATGACTCCCATTATATCCCACAGATATAGTATAACCTGCTCCCTAGCAACTGCAGCAAAAACATACCCCTTTAGGTATTTTTCCCAGCTAAAGAAACCAACCTGCTATTTTATGAACTTCATATATAAAACAATGCTGGCTACTGTCAGTTCAAGTTATTTTGACTAATGGTCCTTAAGATGCAGTTTTAGCCCTTTGCTTAGTTTAGGTTCTGATACTGAAGCTTCTCTCTTGCAAACCTCCCACCTCAATAATTTTAGCACCAAGGAAAATAAAATGTTTTTCCAAAATGAGAAATATCTTCCAAATAAAAACTAACCATTTATATGAGAATTATAATCATGTCATGAGCTAGAAATCCATTTTACATGGGAAATGAAACTCCCAGCATGCTGGCAAGAGTGGAGACACTTGATTTATTTTGTGGAACAATAGAAAACATCTTTTGGTTGGACTTTATTCACATACTGAATGGGATTGCAAATATTTTCGAAGGACTGTAAGACTTTAAGTAGACTTCCTATGCTACCCCAAGTCTATTTAAATGAACTTAGTAAATATCTGGGGAAAGCCAGAAATGACTGTTCCTTGTTTAAAAACACTAGACTCATGCTTACATCACACCTAGTGAATAGATGTCTGTTGTGAGATTCTTATTCATTTAACACACCATAAAATATTTTTAAAAATAACTAAATAAAAACAGCTAATTAATACTTCACACATGAACAGAACCTTCCATTAAACAGTATCAAAAGGTACGAATTTCTCTCCTCTGCCAGGGGAAAGAGTGTGACAGCAGACAGTAACTCTCCATATAAACAGAGTCAAGCCTTTAACTCTGCTGTTACCCAGGCTGGTTAGATTAGCACATTCAAGCAATGGCTAGTTTGGTATTGTTGTTGTACTGCACTGTAGGGCTCTCTTGGTCAACCAAAACCATTACCAAAAAAAATTATTAGGGAATTGCTGAACAGGGGAAGACTGAAGCAGACGATGCATCTTTGATACCTTATGGTACCAGTTTCCTTGAATCTGGACCATTAATTTGGCTTCACAACATAAAATGTTAAGTTAACTTTAGGCATATTTATAGAATGGGTCTAGCTCTATGGTTGTTTGGAGTAGGTTCCATATCTTTCTTAGACTGTTGCACTTAACACGGTGGTAGTCAACACAGACAAGAATAGCCAGAGTATAACAACAGTGCTGATCTAACATTACACAAAATGTGTTTCCTAGCGATCCAATCATAGAATGGATTGGAAAGGACTTTAAAGCTCATCCAGTTCCAACCCCCTGCCATGGGCAGGGACACCTTCCACTAGACCAGGCTGCTCAAAGGCCCATCCAACCTGGCCTTGAACACTGCCAGGGATCTGGCAGCCACAGCTTCTCTGGGCAACCTGTGCCACTGTCTCATCACCCTCATAGTAAAGAATTTCTTGCTTAAATCTAACCTAAATCTACCCTCTGTCTGTTTAAAGCCATCCCCCTTGTCCTATTCCCTCCATGTCCTTGTAAAAAGTCCATCTCCAGCTTTCTTGTTGGCCAGCTTTAGGTACTAGAAGGCTGCTACCAGATCTCCCTGGAGCCTTCTCCAGACTGAACATCCCTCAGTATCTCAAAACCCAAGGACCTGTGAAGATGAGACAGGCGCTCTGCAACAGTTTTGAAGTCACCTTTTCTCCAGCCTTTCAGCATGGCTAAATGGTGAAGCTATACGAGTTCTCTTACTGATAGCTCACCAGTGATAACTACACCACCACACTTTAGTATCTGTAATTATTAGCTTTTGGCACCTGTCTTGAGTCATGCCTAAAGTTTAGTCAACAGTCTAATAATAATATCTTCATATACATATATGTAAAATACACAAAATATACATTATAGTTTGAGACAATCTCATGAGCTTCAAAAGAAAGTTCTATTGAGGCCTAACAGAATTACACTGAGTTCATGCTGCAGTGCTACATACAGAATCTATTAAATTATAGATGGTCAAGGAGCAACTTCTACAGAACCATTTGACATTTGTATATAACTGCACTTGTTTCCAACTCTTAAATAAAAGATGCCTGTAGAATGAAAGAAAGAAATCCGTAGCTAAAAGATGGTATATACATGTAAAGTGCTGCATATCATCAACTGCCAAGAAGTGGTGAGGGTTTTTTTAAATCCAGTACAGGTTTCTTGTCAGAAAAGCAAGTGAATATGCTACTGATTTTTTGTGCACCTAAAATGACATTAGTGAACATCAGAACAAACAACTTAATCTGGAAAGTGAAACAAACAGGCAAACGAAGCCTACCAAATCACAACATCCTCTTTTAATGATGCATAAGGTGAATTTCTGACTTTTCCAAAAGGATAGAGAACATCCCAAAACTAACTTCTGTCTTCTTTATTAGATTACAGCTCCATTATCTCTAATTCTTTTTTCTGAACAGCAAATATTTTAAGGTAAATTAGAGAAATTTTTATTCCAAATAACATTCATTTATGCATTTTCTCTTTCCATCTTTATATAATATTGGTATACAAGAAAGCAATGGACACAGAAGAAATCTTAATTAAGATTTTGCAGGCAATCCTGCTATCAGAACTGTTGTTTTCTACTTAAACATAAAAATGACAAGAATCTCAGAAGTCACATGATTGACTCTGGGTTCAGTGAAGAGACAGACAGCTCAATTTAGGTGTTATACCATTCTTACACAGTCGTGTTTTCTCAGCTGAGTCAATTAACATATAAAGGAGCTTCATGCTATTGTGATTATATTGCTTCTAGTACAGAAGTCATTTGGGTATCTTTGTTCTGCACACAGAGGGAATAGAGTTTCAGTGTAGTTGTACTTATTTACAGTAATTTACTGAATATTTTGTCCACATCAGAAATAAAGCACTGCTAATGTCACACTTGTTGGCAATTTAAAATCAACCTTGAAAAACCTTTAACTGAAGGCAGTAACTAAGCAAAAATTAAAGCTGTGTATAAATTTGCTCACTGGGCACTGATACTAAATTATAAAAGACAAAAAACATTGGCACAGAGGAGATTAATTAAAGTTGCTACTGCTTGTGCTGTGTTTGTTTTGTGGATAAAGAGATGAGCTCTAGTTCTATAGATGTCAACACCTGTCACCTCTATCAAATTCAACTGAAAAAACACTACTACTGCTCTTTCAAAAAAACACCTCTTCTGCAACATTATTTTCTGAAAGGCACATAACCTTCATGCTTCCAAAATTGTTCATGATGCCTAACCAGTTCTCCTGTACCATTTTCTATCATGCTGGGAAACATAAATGGTCTAAAATGGTCTAAAAATAAGTATGTGCATGTAATTTTATCAATTCAAAAGAGAAATGCTGTAAAGGCTGAAGAATTTAGGATCTACATCAGCTTCCACAGGCATGTAGCCTTGGGATGGTCAAAAAGACAGCAATTCCAGGACAGAAAACAGCACCTGTTAGCTAGCCACAGACAACAGCAATTCAAACAGCAAAGAGTAAAAGCAAAGCAGACCTACATTTTCAATTTTGGAAATTCTATCTATCTCTGAAACTGTTACAGAGCTTTAGAAGGAATGAAATCTCTCCTTTCAGTAGGACAGGAAAAGGCAATAAACAACACCTCTTTCAACCACTACCTCTGTGATAAAAAGTACAGCATGTCTAGCATGCGGCTACACATTAAGCATCTTCCTCAATGATTTCCCTTTAGTGAAACTGACCCTGAAAAAAACTGCAAATGAAATTCACATACAAGTTTATGCCAAGTTGACATGACCCTAGAATAAGGTCCTGGAGACCATGTGACTTCATCAAGCAGACATGCATTTTGTAAGAACTCATATGTCTCTGCCACCAGAAGTCGCACATTATACAGAAACTAGCAGATTTAATAAAATGCCATTGAAATGAATCCTACCCAGAACACTTCTCAATGACATGCCCAATTCTTCAACCAAAGAAATCATCTTCAGTGTCACTGGGTAACTAACTACCTGGCACCAAAAAATGGCATTTGCATTAGAGCCATGTATTCATCACTTCTGCATTGTGTAAACACTGGAGTTCAAAATGCATTTCCGTAAGAGAGTTCAATATGGTGTAGTTGGTATGATATTGATGCATAATACCAACTTGACTGATGCAAAGTTTTATTAGTAGTACAGTCTTAAGTTCAGCAAGATTCTCATTTCACGAACAAACATCCTATTGACTTTTCTGTAAGCTTTATGTGCTTTAGGTCTGCAAGGTCAGGTCTTCTGTAAATATATTAATGACATGATCAAAAGAACAATTTCCATACCAGCACACAAGGTATAATACACCAAGGAGAGAGGGGAAGGTTAATATTCTTTTAAGTGAATAACAGGCACAGAAGTTTCTAGATAAGGCCTTTTAGTACAGTTCAGTACTTCCTCATAACAAAAAATAACTGGGTTATATGTACTCCCCAAATGATGAAAAAGTTGTATATTTGAAAAGAACAAGGCACTATATGTGTGTGGCATGTCTTCCTCTGTATGAAAATCCACTTGGATCAGAAAGGAAAAACTGAAAAATAGTTTTTCATAGTTTACACTCAGAGAAAAAAAAAAATTACCTATAGGCTTCCTAGGAATTCTCAAACATCCTTGTAAAACAGAGCATACCATTTTTGAATTCAACTTTCTGGTCCATTTTTTAAAATGTATTTTTTTTAACTTTGTTAAGTAAAAGATAGTAAAATAAATAAATTAAATATTAAGTAAATAAAAAAGTGAAATAAATAAAACTCCTTTCTGTAAAAGAAAATCTTAATATAGGTTAGAAAAATATTATTCATCTGATCTTTCCCATCATCTCTCTTTTACTTTACTGAGTATCAAGTTGTTCTGTCTCTTGGATATACATTCAGAACTCCCCTTAATACCAGTGAAAGTTACATATCTCAAACATTAAATGGAGAAGAGACTATTGTCAAAAATCCTGACTGAACGAACAACCCAAAGTTCCCTTTCCTCTGAGAATTCAAAACTCCCATAAAACCTTAACATGCATGTCAACTTTAATAATAACTATGCTCTCAACTTAAATTTCTAGCTCAAACACATATAGTTCTCACTGGTTTCTCTCTCTCATTATTTCCAGACCAAATATAGTGCAAAAATTGAGCAAGGTATTCCTGACAGCAAACAAATATCACAAAAGCTAAGTCCTCCTAAGCCCTGATAAACAAACATTATGAAATAGCACAGATACTATCCTGATAAACCTGCAGGTTGCAGTTTTTATGGAAATAGAAAATATAAAGCCTCACAACACTATGTTCAAGAAGAAGCTGTTAAATGCACTGAAGGTGTATTAGCTAACCTAAATCCTGAAAACTGAATTCAAGGGAATTCAGGCCAGTCCTGGCTTTTCCCTCTCATGGAAGAGGGTAAAAGGCTCAAGGTTGACTGAAATTAACTGTGGTATTAGAGATCACTTTTAGTTCAGTGGGCTTTGGATAAAGACGTGAATGTGAAACTCACCTGGCAATCAATTATTTTTACTTATTATTTTATTTCTATCAACATACTTATACATTAGCCTGCCTTCTATGCATTTGTTATCATTGAATATGGTCATTTCATTCTTGTGTTTGTTTATTGTAGCTGTACTTTGGACAAAAATTATTTATGCAGAATAATAATACTGTTTGAAGAATAACTCCAGAGAGCAACAGTTGAAGTTCTTCTCTAGAGGTGCACAAGGTTATTATAATATTTCATTGCCACAAAACAATACATCTTCAGCTACAGGAGTATTAGCCTCTAATACTCCTTGCTACCATGGTACCAACTTTTCCTTGCAAAGCAATTTAGAATCATAGAATAGTTAGGGTTGGAAAGGACCTTAAGATCATCTAGTTCCAATGCCCCTGCCATGGACAGGGACACCTCACACTAAACCATATCACCCAAGGCTCTCTCCAACCTGGCCTTGAACACTTCACAAGGAAAACAAGCTGTCAGGAAGCCAGGTAACCGCTACTTGATTCTGTAGTGTCCTCAGCAGATTTGGCTTATGCCACTTGGCTCCTAGGTCTAGGGTTAGGTCCTCTAGGCTCCTAGAGGACCAAACTGTAGTACCCTTGAGCTTCACCCATCCAATCAAATACAAGTGCCATGAGATACACATGTATAGCCTTGTGTCAGAGCTCTTTCAGACCCAGCAGATCTCATCTGTCTCTGCCAACTGCTCTCTAGTGGTTGGGATCAATTAGTTTGAGCATGCAGCACCCAGCATGCAGCTTGGAAACTGATCCCCCACATACTGCCAGGACCCCTGCTCTTGATCACCTCTAGCCTAAGCAAATCTGCTCTGGTCATCAGTGCAACAGGAAGTCTGGGAGCCAAAACGGACAGCGTCACCACTACACAGTGTAGAAACTTCTTAACTTGTTCTACAGATACCTCAGTCTCAAAGACTGAAAGACACAAGTACTATAAAAGCATTTGTAATGTAACTAATACTAAAACTAACAGTATTAATTACTATTCTTTTTATTCAGTGAATGTTTAAACATACAGGAGAGTAGACACTTCTTTCTGTCTGTGCACACATGCTGTGTCTTAAAGAAATTACAAAACACCTTTTAAAAAAATATAAACATGTAACAGCTGCTTGAAGCCATGTTGTTGAAACTGTGATTAAAAATTACTTTCAAACAGCTTCATGCTCTGTGAGTGGAACCTTGCTTATAGGTCATATTGGCCCAACAACATAAAAATTGGTAGCGTTTGAAAGATGGGCAAAACAGATTTTAAGAAAGTTTGGGTAGATCTATGAAAATTGGAAAACCATGCAGAACCCTTGCTGATGTCTTGCTAGAAAGATCATCATCATCACGGCTTGACTTCATGAACAAAGATTTGGGAAGGGCTTTACCCACACTTACTACAAGCACACTGATGACTAAAAAGGCCAATGTGGGCTAGGCAAATCCGGTTGCAAAAAGCACAGTGAAAGGTCTCCTTGGGTGTTATAGGCAGAGCGCAATTCTTTCTACGTTGTCTTTTTTCCTCGAGACTAATTCTGTGTGTGTTCTCAAAGGAGACAACAGCGTTATGTATGGTGCGTCTCCAAGTCTCTCGATTGGAGGCCAAGGTGGACCACTGGTGGTAGTCAATATGGCCAAGGCTGAGGTACTGTTTCATGGAGTCCTTGTATCTCTTCTTTGGGGCACTTCTCTTGCAGTAACCGGTGGTGAGTTCACCGTAAAACACAATCTTAGAGAGGCGGTGATCCTTCATCCTAGAGACGTGGCCTGCCCAGCGCAGCTGCGATTTCAGAAATAAGGCCTCAATGCTGGTGACTCCTGCCTGTTCAAGGACAGTAACATTTGCAAGAACTGCATTGATAATAATCGTGGATAATGCAGACCCTAAGTTCTAAAATATCATGTAACATGCAGTCTAAGTCAAAACCACCTGAGCTCAAATAGTCTTATAAATTACAACAGGACCAAGCTTTCATTTCACTGACAACTGTACAAAGTGCACAGGACTTGCTCAAACATAACTCACCTGTTTGCTCATGTCAAAAGTCTTACTACAGGGCAGTCACCTCAAACAAGTGTCTCACAGTGAAATGAAAGCTTGCAGTAACTTGGCTGAGTGACCACATAGAAAACAGGGACGTACTTTATAAAAGACAAGTTCCATTAGCACTTACATGTTGCTTACTTTTACTGGGTTATAAAGAAGTTTTCCTTTCTCAGAGTTTTCAAATTATGAAGGAGATGATTTCTAGGTGACCTCAGCTGTGACACATTAACTACACATGGCTTGCCCGGATTTTGTGGTTAATATAATAATATATAATTTAAAGTTATAAAAAAAATGGGTATGGGCTGGCCCAGGCTCCAGCTCCTATGCCTTGGTGCCTACCTCTAAGTGGACTAGTATGACACCTAGCCATAATAATCTACAATAACCCAGCCATCAACAGTCAGAAGCCTCAGTCAAAAGCCAATGATGAAATGCAGCAATAGGCAGAGGCTCATGGAAGTTTTCTACCTCCAAGTGGGGTGTCTTTGTTCGAAGCAGTTTTTACAGGGTAAACAAAACCCAGCAGAAACCTACTGCGATGGTCTCTCTGTTACACAGTCCACCACTTCTGCCGCACCATCCAATTCATCCTCATATTTTCCTATGACCTGATGCATAGTCTGATACCTAGTATGAGTGTAACACCTTCTGAGGAAAACCAGTTACTTATGCCTTAGTTATTTTCTGTGCCTTTTTTATTGAGTCATTCTGCAGTATGTAATTTTATTTTTTACTTTCTAAAAAGAATTAATGAATTTTGTTTCAGAACACTGAAATGACAGAACGTCTGGAAGTGGACAACTGATGCTATGGCATGACTTCCCTCTCCAAAAACCTGCAGGTAAGGTTTTTGCTTTTTTTCTTTTTCAGCAAATTCTCTTGCCACCTACTTTTGTCACGACCATAAGATTACAACACTGTCTAATTGTGTTAGACAACAAAGAGCAGTTTTACAATGTGAGATGCAGTACCAAATTCACTTTGCAGAAGACTTCAGGCGATATCAATGCCAAATTTTACAGAGGAAGAATTACTGTTTCTTCTGTACAAATGAAAACCAATTCACAGCAAACATCATAGTTGGGAACTTTTCAGAGCTGTCTGTTTATGTTTAGAATTTATGCCAGTAAAACAATAGAAATTAATTTCCCTTTTAAGTGAGGGCATTGCTGAATAAACAGAACTTCTAGAAGCTAGTTCTTAGTTTAAGTATTTTTTGTGTGTTTGATGCCTCTATGCAAACTTGTGTTGCTCATACTCACACCTATCAAGATTTTCCAGATATTACAGAATATTCCAAACATAGAATATTCCAGAGAAATATTCTAAGTAAGATACCCATACTATGGTATTTCAGTATGTCCTCCTCACTTGTAACTAGGACATAATGTGTTGAATTCTACTCCCATTGAGTTCTAATTTCATAAACTAGATAGAATATATGAATAAACAATTTTATCTCATCAGCAGTATATTTTCCATGTGAAATGTTTAATATGATCTAACTTGCAACATCAGTAGCAGATCGGATGCTCAAATTCTATTTCAGATCTTTATAGTCTATTTCTACCCCTGACTTATCAATGGGAATGTTTGACTTTAAACAGCAATCTGAAATCCCCACTTGAAAATTGCCAGCAAGTAGGGCAGTCTCTTCAGAATTTGCAAAATATTTTTTCACCTGAGCTTCAACATAGCAAAATATTTGTGCAACAGGTATTACAGAGCAGAAGTCATGAAGTGCTCTTTAACAAATTGATAGGACAGAGGTGAATATCAAGCAAGTATATGTAGACTGGAGACATCAGACTCACCCTGACCTGGTTGCCACTATCTTGGTGAGAAACTTTCATCTGAAGCTTAATTCATGTAAGGAAAACCTGTTGTATGATCAGCTATGCTAACACATTTGAGCCTTTCAGCCAACTTTTAGAAGTGCTATGTTACTTCCTAGTTTATTTTAAGCAAATGCAGTTGTGAACTACATATAGCAGAATTTGGTTTATGACTACATTTGAAATCAGACGCATTTTCTGAGGCCTTTTAGCAAACACTTAGCTTACTTGAAAGCTTGGCAAAAAGAAAAACTAGTGGGTTTCCCACAGTCTAAAAGTTAAGAAAAATGTTTCCTTTTTCTACACAAAAAATCTTAAAAATTCTGAAATCTTGAAGTAAACCTTTATAAAAATAAATTTTTACAGCACAATGCCATGAATGTACTAACGCCACACTTACTAGCTGCCTGACAAACTGAATGATTTCTTGAGATTTGAAGTGTCATCTTAGGAAAGGTACATAGAAGAAATTCACTGGTTTAGACTATTTTGTAGATGCCCACAGCTGTGTGGCTTCCTTTACATGTACCATCCTGCCTACATGAAAACATTTTTTCTAGGGAAGTACAAATTCTAGGGAAGTACAAATTTACTTCTAGGGAAGTAAAAATTTGGCTGATGATTCTGAATTACCTTATAAAAATGTTAGATGAATGATTGCATACATCTTAACACAAGAAGATATTGTCACAATGACACAATGGAAGACAAGTTCCACTTTTTACGATGATAGCCTGTTTAAGGCAGATAAGCAGTGCAAGTGGCACTGCTCTATCAGTATGCTGCTAAATTAACACAGATTCATCAATTATCATTACCATGGCCTAGAAATAATAAGGAGAAAAAAGACTGGGTAGACTATACACTAACAGTGTCTATTCATCCATGACATCCTTGCAGGCTACCATGAACTCACTATTCCACATAAAACTAATCTTGAGTTGCATCGGCCAACAGAAAGCTGACCATGACTTTGTAGCTACTGCACACAAAAAACATGTTTGTCATGAACTAGCACTAGGCAAGTTTCAAGCACACCATGCAAAGGGAATACACTGAAACTTTTTCCCGTGGCAAACAACTGCCTTGTGTTTGGTTACTGCAAATTCTGGTAAACAGCACCCATTAAATACATCAGGAAGCTGACTTTAAACCAACCATTACTAAAATTAACATAGTTGAAATATTGTATTTGTTACACACTGGAATACATGCTAAATTGAAAAGGCTGTTTTGGTGAACTGTGTTACTGCAAAACAAACTGAACAGAAGCATCCTATTGCTGCAAATAACTACAGCTGGTATCACAGTCTTTTAGCCAGATTTACAAGCAGATGACCTCATCAATAGACAGATCAGCTGGGGCCTTCCTTCAGAGGATGTAAATATAATTCTTTAAGCTAAATATTTAAATTAACAAAGCAATAGGTTGATTACTAAAACAGGCCTGTACTTTTGCCAAGTACTTTAGCAACAATAAATTAAGAAAAAGAACAGCACTTCAGGCTGGGGGTTGACAAGCACATAAGGCAATTTAACTGCTGGCTTTCAACCATCTTGCTCTTCTGTCGCATTTACCTTCATAGTTTTACATCCTCCCTTGCATCTGCCTTCATACAGTCCTCTGTGAAGCAGATTCAAGATGGCAGAAAGTGTTTTGTTTGGCTGGTTGTTTTTTTAAACCAGTGGCCAGTGGGGAGGAATTGTCTTTTGCCAGATTAATGTGCAAAGAAGTGGTTCTGCAAAGGGTTAAGAAGGACGTAGTCATTGTGACTAGGAGAAAGGAAGACAGGACCATCACAGACACACTGCTGAAGTCACTAAGTAACACCAAGTAATTATGCAGCACACTAATAATACATTTCTAATGTTCTTTTAAATCTCACTCTCAATGCTGTTTGCAATGCAGCAGCTCTTCTAAGTGACATGCTCTGAATATCAAATGACTAGCGTGGTTTTGAACAAGGAACATGAAGAAATCCCTTCTATATGGTGGGCTTCCAGCCTAACCTCTAATTCGGCTGATGATTCTGGGAGGGAAGAGGGGTAAAGCTTTGCTTATTATTTTCATGTTACTACAGAATGTAGTTCACAAATGGAAGGTGATTAATTATACGATATTCCAGTTAAGACTGTTATGTAGTGAATCTGCAGAGAAGCTAGGAAAGCATTAAAGTTATTTGAGTAAACATCACTTTGCACTCAATATTTTTAAAAGCTTCTTTAGTTTTAATTAAGCATAATTTTAACAGCAATCAATGTGGATCAAATATCATATGCCACCATTCTTACTTCCCATTTGCTGCAGTTGGATTATGTGCTATGAATGGTATCTTTCAGAGTTTTCTTTCTTTTTTTTATCTGGTCTGGGTTTCTGGACACAGCCTTAACCTGGCATTCTTCTGAGCTCGTATGTACTGAGGTCCAAAGAAAAAAAAACAACAAACAACCAACCAAGAATAAACACCAAAAGGAAACAGCAAAAAGCAAAATCTATGTTACATACTAGCCATTTTTAACATTATGAACACCTTCGCTGATTTGCCACCAGGCTTTTATCCCTCTCAAATGCACACATGAAAAAAATCATAAGGAATGATCCTTCTGGCAAAATTAGGACAAAGACATTGGGTTGACTTCAAGCACAGAACTAATGCCATGCTGACAGCAAAGGACTCCAGAAACACATTGCAAAACTCAGAATGGACAAAAAGATGTCAAATTAGCCTCAATGCAGATATATGTAAGCTAATACATCTGCTGAAATATACTCTAAAACAAGTACACACCATCCTGACAAATGACTCAGAAAAGAAATTTAGGAGTCATTATTGACAGACGCCTGGAATTAACAGTTTTATCTTCAACAGCAATCAAAAAAACCCAGCAAAATATTGGGCATCTTGAGGAAAGGCACCGAGAACAAGACAGAGCACATTTATACAACCATGGATGGTCCACCCATATCTCAAGTAGTGTCTGAAGTTCTGGTCTCTGCATCTCAAGAACGGATTCTAGTCAGAGAAGGGCAAACAAATCATAAAAAGGATGGACTGCCTGCCTCAGAAAAAGAGACTAAGGAGGCTCTTCAGTTGGAGAGAAGGCTGAAGCAAGATACGATCAATCAAATCATGAAGGTGGTAAATAAACTAACGTAGAACTTTTGCTTGCTTTGCCCTCCAGTAATAGATCTGAGGGGTATTTGACAAAGCTAATAAGACATTAGTTTATAAAAGATTAAAGTTCTTCTTTACAAAGCACTAGCTTAGTAAGCTTCTGGAACTTACCACAAGAGGAGGTTGTGAAGACAATGACCATAAGCAAGTTTGAAAAAGGCAAGTTCTTGGTTGGCAGTTCCACAAACGGGCTCTAAAAACACTGAGCAGATATGTACCTACCATCCCTAATGTGAAAACGAAGTATGATGGTAGAATACAAGGGAACAGATACATAAAGTGGCTAGGTTTACCTACAGCCTCTAAATAGCATCCCTTAATGTCACTGTTGGACACCAGACCCTGAGGCCACTGGTATGACCCAATAGAGTTTTTCTGATATTCTTAATTTCAGTTTTCTCTGATTTCTTCTGTTAAGCTCTGGAGACTTAAAAAAAAAAAAAAAAACAAAAAACAAACAAACAAACCACCCACAAAAAAAAAAAAAAAAAAACCACACAAAAAACAAAAAACCAAAAACCCAACAAACAAACCAAACAAAAACCCAAACATCACAAATGCAAAGAAAAGGTTACATCCCTGCTTCTTATCTGCTGTGAAAGCCACAGGTTTTGAGTAAGAGCAGACCTTCATTATAAATACTAAATTACAATATCCTATGTTAAGTAATAAATTAGTACTAAATCTTTAAACAAAAATAAGGGTCAGACCCAGGAGGAAATATTTGAATTACTCCAGCTAGTGCGACCCCCACAAAGCCACAGATGTTGTTCCACAGCAGGATCTGCTATTTCAGTGAAAATGTAGCCACCTGCTGAGGGACAAAAGCAACAAACATCAGCTCCTCAAACAGCAGAGCTGCAGAGCAGCTTGAAGGGAAAGAAGGCTAGGCATACTAGTCATTCACATTTTTACCATACCATGTCTCAAAAGATAGCAAGAGTTAAAGTTTACTGGTACACAGAGGGCAGTCTTAAAAAATCTGAATGCAAAAGTCAGTATCTGCAAAGTATTCTCTACCCTTCTCTTCTACGGTAAGTATTTATACATGAAATGGGCATATCATAACTGAAATGCTCTGAGGCTTCTGATAATACAGAACACCTTCTGCAAAAGACTAAGGTATGCTGGCAATACTCCAAAGAAATTAATAATATAGCTCAACAGAATTCTCATGTGGTTTCAGCTGCATAGCATATTCTTATCCACTTCACTCTTAACCATTAGCTCCCTCTCCAGTATTTGGTAACTTCTTGTTAGTCAGAAGGAAAGAATGTATACTTATGTATTTCATGAACATATGTTGTGATACATTATGTTATATGTTAAATTACGCATTTCAATTCTAAAGGGAATAACAAAGTACAATAACTATTGCAGATATTTAGATGACTCCCACTTGTTTGAGAGGTTAAATTGAGAGCTACAAAATCAGAACACAGGCGGGTTTTAACAGTGTCCGTGCCCCACTAAACCTGCAAAATACTGAGCATTTTATATTTTAGGTAGTGATACAAGAACAGGGGTGTGCCCATAAATGAGATTTATAATCCATTATCAAACCTTGATTTATCTCTGTATTAATACTACCCTACAAGCCACCCCAGGGCTCAGAGAGATTCTTGCATATCCTTTCTTTCTCCTGGATGAGCTTTAGAAAGCTGATCTCAGCCACCAACACATCTGCAGTCTGCACAGCTCTGCCAAAATTTATGCCCATCTGCCTATCAGTCAAAGAACAACTTGCCCATCTTCATTCACCTCTCTCCCTCTGTTACTCTGTTGAAGAGCCGTGTCCTCAGCATCAGGAGCTGAATTCCCATGTCTTGTTCAAGAGCATCTTTTGTTAACTTCCTTGGAAAGCATTCACAAGAGACACAAGAGCTGAAGAACAGCTATCTTGGTCCTTCACATATGCCTATGGCAGTGTTAGGCAGCAGCAGATAGGAGACATTTGAAGCCTGTGAGAAAGTAAAAAAGGGAACCCTTGGATGTGGAGGCATTTTATACTTGTTTTTCTGGAATTCTGCAAAGCTTCCATACATCAGCGTTTACAGTCACTGTGTTTGCTGGAGACTGTGCTAACAGCTACGAGTCTATTTTAACTGCAGTTCAAAACCAGCAATAGCTTTTTCAAAAAGATCAGTGTACCATTTTCATGATCTGATATGACTAGGAGATACATCATTCATTCATTCATTCATCTTTTCTGTGACCTCTGCAACTCTTCAGGAGTTCAGCTAAATGTACACACATACTTATATATAAAAAAAGCATGCCACTTGTTTGCCCTAGTGTATCAAAATAATTTTCCTACTACTCATGGCAAATCACATCAACAATATTTTAGTCTCTATCTAAGCAACTATATAGGCAGCAGGTTGAAGAATGTGACAGGACTGACTGTTTCAGTTCCCAGTTTCTTACTGTATTGCATATAGCAGTACTTCCCTGTTAAAAAATACTACTACAAAACCACATTAGGAAAATCAAAGAATTTTTATTTTAGTGAGTGTCCTTTTAGTTGGGAGGCATACAGATGGACTCATTTTCTTCTATATAGAAGAAAGCTATGAAAAGCAAGCTAACCACCTCTGAAATTTCTGCATTCTCCTCTAGCTTTAACTACAGTATGAATACTTTTAATGACAATAATTATGAATATTAGTAAGTCTATAGGTGATTAATATTCTTAATAAGTAAATAGTTAATAGATATATATATTCACTTTATTGGTGGAACAATTCCTGCTCCAAAAAAGTTCATTACTAATAAAAAGAAATCAACACTGAACTGAGCACCCTTCTGAGGACATACGATTGAAATATTTTGATTTTTTAGAAAATGTTTAAGAACTCTAGGGAAAAAAAAAAAAGTTAAGACAAAGATAGGCTATGTAGCAAATGCAGTGGCACACATTCTCTTGTATGCAGGCCCTCCTGAAGAACAATCCCAGTGAAATGATTATCACAAATAAAGGCTACTCATGTGCTGAAAGTTCTACAGTTTTCCCACTCAAAACCGAGATTTTTAGATTAAAATGTGGTGTCACTCACAAGGAGGGAGTAGGGGGGACGGCTTGGTGTTTTTAGCCTGCAATCTTTGCAAAAATTATACTGGCCTTTGCTATAAAATCACCATGAAAAAAAAAATAAAGAGTTTTCTTTCCTAAGAAAGCACGCAAGTTAAAGACAAGTGGGGTATAAGGCAGAATGGCACAACTGAGCACATCTCAGACATTGCATCATGGCTATCTGCAATGTATTTGGAACAGGACTGCTCCCTAAATTAACCTAAAATACTCTGAAGACATTGATTCCAGTCAACTAAATGAGGTTTCTGAAAAAGTGGTTAGCCAATACTACATTTGCTGGATCTATCCAGAAGCTGGATCTATCCAGGTTGTGTATGAGAAACTGAAATTTCATTAGGAATTTACATTCTGTCAAGAAGCAACAATGTTAACCTATATCAATTATAAATGCCACACCTCCAATCTTTTACACTTACTAGAGCCTCCCCCTCAGCTGTAAAACTGGGCTTCAGCTCTCCAAAGCACAGCGTGCATTTGTAACAACGGTCACTGCACTGGTCATTCATCCTTGCCATCTACCACATGATTTTAAAAAATTCTGAAAGCATGTTATGCATCACGTGATTGAATGCATCCTCATAACTTAATTAACGTATCAGAATACTCTGAAACAAGAGAGAACCAAATCAATATGCTCCTAGAAAGTAGGGACAGAAGCTTACAGCTACAAGAGAACAAAACACTGAATCAAACTGGACGCTCCTCTTTCCTGCAGACAATGTTTTTAATGTTTAAAATGTCCAAACCATGGCATGCAAAATTATCAAGATATAACAGAAACAATTTTCTCTTCAAATGTTCATTGTGGATGTTGCCTTGCTTCCTACTGAATTAGTATCAAAACTCCTCTCCATTTCCACTACTAAAGGATCAGGTCCATCATTGGAAAGTCTGGTAGCATCCTAACAATTCCTTAAAATGTTATACAATCAAGATTCTGAATGTTTACATTAACGTTCATAAAGAGCATGCAAAGGCTCTTTATTTTTTCTAAATGAACAAGATTTAACAACACTTCAAAGCCTTCCAGTATTCTCTTCTATCACTGAAAGTACAGCAGGTTGAAGAACAATGAAAAAGAGTGCACAGGGATAAGTGGGATTTCAACTTCGGAATTCCTCCGTCTCAACAGCCAGTGGTCACGTATCAACCGACACTGTTACGCTTACTTTAGCATAACTTTTCTTTGAACTGTTCTAACAACTTCAGGATAAGGTCTGCGGCCATAAGACCACCACTATCTCCATCAGCTCCGCCGTGTGTTAATCGCCCAACTGAGCGCCCGGGACCGCGGTCGGCAGAGTAAGAGCCCTCCGCGGAGGGAAGCCGACCGCACGGCCCCACCGTTCCGCGCCGCTCACCCCAGAGCCGACGGCGCCACCGCCACCAGGCCGCTCCCCGCGCAGAGCGGCAGCCGCCGGGGCCGTCCCGTCCGTTGCTCCCCTCTTCAGCTCCTGCTGCGGAAGGCGGGACGCAGCACCCCGCCGGATGGGTGCGGGGACGCGGAGCCGTCTGCCTTTCATAGCGACCATCCGCACCCTCCCGGCAGCCCCGCACCAGCGGCACCGTGCGGTGCGCCCCCGCCTCGCGCTCCAAGCAGCCCTCTCGAGGTGACTGAGGAGCAAAAGAGGCAGTACCGCAGCCTCTCCACCAGACCCGACTGGAGGGCTAGTGTCGCCCCCCGCCGTGGCACCCGCGGGCACCGCCGGCCGCCGTCAACCGGTCGGCGGCACTGAAGTTCCCACCGCGGCGCCAGCCCCGCCCGCAGACCGGGACAGGGAACGCCCGGGACCGCCGCACCGAAAAGCACGGCAAGGGGTGGTGGGCGACCGTGCCCGCCCGCGACCCCAGCCCGCCGCGGCCCACCGCCGCCCAGCGCTGCCGCCCGCCCTGGGCATCCTGCCCGCCCGCTTCTCCGCCTGTGCCGGTACCGCCGCCCGCCGCTTTGCCAGCCCCAGCAGCCCAAGGTGTAACGGCCGCGCACAGAGGCAAGCATCCTTCCTCCTCGCGGACGGACCTTACCGGCCACGCTTGCCGCCCTCGCCCGCCTGGGCGCACGCCGCTCCGTGCTGGGCTCCCGCTGCCATACGCCGCCCTGCAGCCGGCATCACTGCTCCGCCTGCAGCCGCACCAGCCGCCGCGGCGCCCGGCAGCAGCACCCACCCCACGAGTGCGCAGCCCGAGCACCGGCAGGGTTCGATCTCTCCGACTGACAAAGACTAGTAGCCAATCGCGGCCCGCGCAGCACCGAGGAGGCGGGAAGGTGTGAAGAAAGAGACCAATGGGAGCTCGTCCCCGCGGCAGCGCTGTTTCCGGGAGGAGGGCGCCGAGCTAGCTATCGCGGGTGAGAGGCGTTGGGGGAACCCGCAGGGACGGTGGAGGGGCTGTGCGGGTGGCTGTGCCGAGCTGACTCGGGCCCGAGAGGGGCTGGGGTAGGGCCTCGGCCTCTCCGGGACTCGCTCCAAGCCCCGGCGGTGGGTGCTGGCGGTGGTAACGCGTGCAGCTGAGCCGGTCCGCACTGCCCCAGTTGCTCCGCTAAACGGGAGCGGGGCTGGGGACCGACCGTTCAGGTGGGAAACGTGCATCGCCCTTCCCCCGCGTGTGCAGGAGCGTCAAACTTCACACTGAGGCGCTTTGTTTAAACGAGAAATAAAACGAAAGGAGGGGGAGAGGCGGTTCTTTTTCGGCCGGATCCCGCCGGGCTGAAGCCGCGTCCGCCGGCAGCATCCCCACGGCTGGGGCTCTCGCCGACCTTGGCGTCGCCGTGGCAGGCGGGGACCGCGTCCCGACCGCCTGCCGCGGTGCGGGGCAGGTGTGAGTGTGCCGCGCGGGAGCCGCGCGTACCCCCAGCCGCGGTGGCGGTGCGCTGTGAAGGCTGCACAGAGTTCGCATGGACTCAGGACTGCGGCTTGGCCCGCTGGCTGTGCCCGGCCTGCCCGCACCCGTGCTCCCCTTGGCTCATCTGTAGCAGCAGTTTCACCGGTGGACTAGGAGTCTCTCGCTAACTTGTGTTTAAGGGTTATACGGATAGTTTTGCATCACTGTTAACTCTTGTAGAATGAGGTCCTTTGCACCCTAGCCACAGTGATGTAGTGTAGAGGCATGCAGGCCTGGTGGGGTAGCAGAGGCTCTGGAGGACTGAAGACCTAGCATGCACCATAGGGAAGTACTGGCAAGGGGCACAGTCTTGGTACTGGAGACCCAATGGCTATGTCTGACCCAATGGCTATGTCTTACCCATGGTCAGTTCAAGAAATTCAGGCCTGGAGATGAACAAAACTGGGTTTGGGGACAACAAAGAAATAGTA
This sequence comes from Psittacula echo, assembly GCF_963264785.1. Classification (NCBI taxonomy): domain Eukaryota; kingdom Metazoa; phylum Chordata; class Aves; order Psittaciformes; family Psittacidae; genus Psittacula; species Psittacula echo. Next base: position 64,784,151 of record NC_137743.1, on the reverse strand, counting down.
TCTGACATATCTGGAAGGTAACATACATAGTAAGTTCAGCTGTACAACTGGAACTGCAGACCAGTGAAGAAGCATACTAGCAAAGATTAAAAATTACCTCAAGTGGATCCTAGAGGAGGAAGAACAAGTCATAAACACAAGCATCATACTTCTCCTGCCCAGGGACTCCAAATGCTCACAAGTCACTTTTGTCACCCCCTCATTCTCCTAAGCTAGAGTGAAACTGATCACGCAGAGGAAGGAGAGGAGCAGTTGTAGAGTGGATGTAACATCAGGAGAGGGGTACAACAGCAACTGCATTATCATCACTCTTTCTCTGTAACTAATAATTAATAGACTCTTAAGATTTCAGTTAGTAACAATAAATGTCTCTACCCTGTTTTCAGTCTCATTGTCTAAAAACCCAGGTGAATAATAGTTGAAAACATTTCAGAAAGATGTTTCTCTGCTGGGTTCTTTCCAGTGTTGATGGTCTTCATCCACTGTTTTGGTATTTGCTTTTTGAGAAAAAAATGCCAGTTTTGTGCCAGTTTTGTAGTTACCCAGTTTTGTAGTTTATCAACTGATTCAAAAGGGTGTGGAGGTGTCTTAATTCCTGATGACTTGTCATCATGTTTCATGCCATTTTAGGAATGTTTCTAAAATGAAATGACCTCTCAATCTGGTCATAAGCAAATGTTTGTTAGGTCTTGATGAAGGAATTTATTGTTAATACTAATATTGGAAACTATGGGCAGAAATACTTGTTCAGTTATATCAGGTGCAGGTACCCTCATCTGTGCTGAGTTTAGAACTGCTACTGCTGGTAAACAACTTGAAAGTCATGTCCTTTCCTTTCATAGCAACCTTTTAATGCAAATTTTATTCTGGTGAGACTGATCCACTACAGCAGTAAATTTCTTTTCCTCCCATTCTTCAACTGTTCACCTTTTTTTTTGGGTGGCAATGATGATACATTTGTGTTTACTGTGTCCAGTGTGAACATTGAATACACCTGCTTTTGTTTGGAAGAAAATAACAAGAAATGCTTTAAATGCTTATGGGTTTAGACACTGCATTAGCTTGGTCTGAGATGTCTTTCTTCTAGGAAATTGGTTTTATTAGTTCAGGAGTTACCTCAAGCCTTGAGTAAGTACCGTGTTAATAGTATTTTGTACTTACTAAAAAGTGTGAGATATTTTACTCTGTTAAAGCAGGAGGTATTTGTTGGTTTGAGGTTTTTTTAAACATTTTTTTTAACATTAGATGCCAGCCATATCTTTATCTTTGGGAAAAAAAGACCCCAAATAGCAACCAAGAAACATACTTTATTTACAGTTGGCAATTTTGCAAATGTTGCAGAACTAAAGCATTGCACAGTTATAACTCCTACAGAGAAGGAGGAAATATGAAAAATATTTACAAGTGAAGTGAATACGTATAAGTGAAGCTCTTCTAGAAACTAGAACATGTCATTATTTTTAATATTTTAAACTTTATATAAAAATGCAAACAGAAATTCAGATAATTGAGATATCCTGGTCTGAACATTAATTTCATGTTAAAAGAGTAGCCTTTAAGTTTCAGCCGTAGCTTTTCATTAGCATGCACACAGCTCAGCATGTAAGGTGACTAAATCATTACTTGACAGGATAAACCTGCAGTTTAGCTACCAAAAAAAATGAAGTAATATATCTTCACACAATTAAAGATCTGAAGAGCTCCAAACAGCATTTGTTCCAAATAGAAAAGCAATCCTTCACATAACAGCTAAATATCCTGTTTATGTTACAGGCATAGAAGCACCAAATAACTATAAATGAAAAACATGTAAGAAAGAGAAAGCAGCACACCTGAAATATGGTGTTGTTCATTAAAGTGCTTTATGGTACATGTAACATATTCTAAATTTTAGCAGACCTCTTGGTAACTTGGGAAACTGTTGTGGGTTGGTTTTTTTATCCCGATAAAATTGCATAGATTGGTTTAGCCTGCAAAACTGTAATTTAGCCTTTGGTCCCATAAGGCAGAAGAGTTTGACAGTTCTTTCTGAAGAACAATATAGTGTAACAGTACTCTTGAAAAATACCAACGGCATACAGGAGCTGAACTACTCTGATTCATAGCAGAAACAGTGTAAGAAATATAATCCACATTCAGCTCTGTCAGCAGGAGGAATAGATTTCTAGAGGTGACGTAAATCAGGATTCACACATACTAAATCATTGTTTTAGCTGTTAAGTCTGCCAGCAAGGTGCAAACTGTGGTCTGGTATTGGAGACCTTGACAGACAGAAGGGACTATGCTGAAATTCAACTACAAAAAAAGAAATAGAGCTGCTGTATATTCTTTGGTCTCTAACCTCCATTTTTAGGAGAGGGTGTGCTTTTTACTGATACTGCATATGCTTTGAAAAATTACTCCATTTCCATCCAGAAAATCTTTGTGGCCCCAGGTGGCTCCCCCATTAAAGAACGTGGTTTAGGCTCCCAGTTAAGTTTTTATGTCTTCTGTCCATGATTTCCTGTAGGCATTTTACTTTTTTGTCTCTCTGCTATTGTTTTATACATAAGAAATTATTTGTTTTGGAGAGAATCACCTCATGGGGAGTTAATGTTTTGCTAACGTAGGTAGCTGTATATGGAGTCTTAGTGTTATGTTTTGATATTAACTGTGCATCCAACTGGAGACTCATTGTACTAAACATCAAATCTCCAAATTTCCCATGCTTCATCGTGTCTTTTCTCCACTGATTCATCTGTCTTTCTTGTTTCTAATACTCTGCCCACCTGTTTCGGGGTTTTTTTTTGGATGCAAGCTGTACCTATAGACATATATAAATTGAGTCATTACTTGCTACTGTTTTCTGATGCAAGTCATATCTTTGATTACTAGGAAGTAACTGAGCACTAAATAGGTGAGTCTATCGCAGACCAGCTTTCAAAGACAAGTAACTGCAGCATGGGTTTGATATCCAGGAGGAGTACCAGAAAACACAAAACCATTTCCAGAATGGTGATAGGCTGACAAAACATCCAGATTATAAAATACTGTGGTTATATCCTACTGTGGTGGGTTGACCTTGGCCAGCTGCCAGATGCCCACCCAGTTGCTCTCTCTATGAACACTTCAGCAGGACAAGGGGCAAGAATAAGATGGATAAGATTGAGGATTGAGATAAAGACAATTTAATAAGAAAAGCAAAGCTCAGACGTGTGAAGTAGAAGAGAGAATTGATTTACTGCTTCCTATCAGCAGGCAATGTCCAGCTACTTCCTGGGAAGCAGGATTTCAGTATACAGAGTGATTGCATCAGGAGACAACCTTTGTAACCATGGATTTCACACACACACGCACATACACCCATACATACATACACCCACACTGCCCCTTCTTTTTCCCTGCTTTTATTGCTGAGCACAGCTTCATAGGGTATGGTATGCCCCTTTGGTCAGTTGAAGTCAGCTGTCCCAACTATGTGTTGGCAGTTAGTATTAGAAGGCAAACAATCTATTAATTGAGCCCTTCTGTGAGGCACAGTGTATCAGCAGATCGTTAACATCAAACTGTAAAATAACCTTTTGGTGAGAAACATTATTTAATTCCTCCCTTTGGTAGGGTATGAATATTTAACTGATGCATAGATGCAGCACTGACTTTACAGATCTGTAGGAGTAATATTTGATTATTTATTTTTAAACACATTACAATTTGCTAATGTTATTCAGCCTCATTTGCTAACCCATTTGTTAATATTATGTAGGTACATGTTTTGAGATGCAAATCACAGTTATGTGCTGAGTGCTCTATAGACAAGTAAGGAAACAAAGTTCTTGCCCCAAAGAGTTTGCTCACATTATCTCTTCCACAAGTGCATTGTGATCTGATTTCACACTGCATGAAGATGTATTTCCTTTCATTATTTTATCTCTCATGTATTATGTCAGCTGAAGAGAGCTAATCTCCCCGTAAGTAAAGCAAAGCAACTTTGTTTGTGTGCTAGGTGAGTCCTTCAGGATGTTTATCTGAAGTGATCAGTTGCAAGCACAGCTTCCATTTATATAATGTCCTTCATAGCAATGTCACTATGAACATAATGAATATACTTAGAAGTATTTAAAGACTCCATAAATATATATTTCCTTGCAACAGCCTTGAATGGTGATGTAAAGTCCCCATTGAGGAAGGGATAGGTGGTGAAGCATGTTTTCAAATCCAAGCAATCCTGCTTTGCATGAGTGACCAGGACATAGAAAGAATTATTTTTTAATTCCTCCATTGGTGCAGTAAATTTAGGTATTTTTATCCCCCTTTTTTTTATTTTTTAATACGCATTAGAGATATTGTTGCTCCCCAGCCCGTACTTAATTTTTGGTGAATCATCTGCTTTTTTGAAAAATATTTGCACCATTACCTATGACATTAATTATCAAAAAATTAATCCACCTCTCGGGTTAACCAAAAGAGAAGAGCCTTCACATCACAGTCAGCGGCTGAATACAGCTGGCAAAAATCAATGTGGTTCTGTTTCATCATGATTAATGTTTTCATTTATTTTATAATTTTGTATGCAATTTTCTTTTTAAGGCTCTTGCAGGATGATTTGGCAATTGCTATTCATAAACAAAGAGCTTGGTCCTGTGTTATCTGGTAAAGATGCCATTTGATTTGCTTACCATCAAGGGGATGTGAGTTGACATTAAATTCTGTCTTCTAGAAGGACACATCTACCAGAATTCAGGATGCATGTCACCTGTTACTGCACAGGTTGGAATTGTCAACTCTGGAACTATTTTATCAATGACACTTTTTGCCCTGGTTCTATCACCCGTATTTTCACTGAAGAGCATCTTGAGAAAAATTACACATTTTTGTTTCTGTAGCGGCATCCACATTGTTAAGGATGTCTGTCTGGGAAGGGGCTGAGGACATTGCTGCCAAAATTTAATCAAAGTAAAGACAGAACCACATTAGGAATATTTGGCCATGTGCATTTGCTTATCATGTGGAAGAAAAAAATTGTCCGTAGTCTCAGACCCAAAGAACTTATAATGCAAGTAAAGGAATGATAAAATAAAAATGAAGTACATAGATAGAAAGAATGAGGTAGAAAAAAGTGAAGTCTCCAGATTATGAAGTAATTTAGTGGTACAGAGCTTGGTAGTTCTATATATACACAGGTGGTGTTACAGTAATATGATGATTGTTTGTGGTTTACTTATGTATATATGAGTATTTATATACATCCAGACATATGATATTCATATATTACATTAAAAAAACATAAAGTCTGAAAGCAAGAATGCCTGAACTCAAAAGCTGTCTGATGCAGTTTTTAATTTTGTGATTGCGTGGTGCTTTTCTTAGGACTCTTACCTTATTCAGAGCATAGAAGGGATGAATCTTGTTACTTGCACAAGTATTTAGGATTTTTATCTACTGAATTATTAAAAATATGACCTCATGCTTATTGATTACAATCTTCTATGTATCTTCTAGCTGCTGCAGCAATTCAGGAAAAAGTCCTAATAAAAACATTCTCCTGACTGTATATCACCAGGACATGATCTGTACCATTAAAATAATAATGTGAGATGTTGAAGTTGAAAATTATATTGCAAATAGAGTCAAAATAGAACCACATCAAAATCAAGGCACTAGATTGATTTAAGTTTATTCAGCTAAAATATATTTTTGTTTAGCATGGGCAGACATCTTACCAGATGTCTTTCCTGGAAATGGAGGAAGCCTTTTTGGAAAAGCTTTAAAAATAAATTAGTCTGTCTGTCATTTCTTATGCGAAAAGCTTCAACAGTAGACAAAATTCTAAGCTATTGAAAACAGCATTTTTTTTTTTAAATTGTAAGTATGCAAAACTGTTAGTAGAATGATATCACCTTTGGATAGAGTAAAAGATTTTAGCGCCACAGCTTAGCAGGGTACTGCTGTAGCAGGAGTGTGGCCTTACAGAAGTCACTTCAGACAGATATTGGTATTGGTGTATTTTTTCTGCTCCACAAAAGCATTTAATGTGTGTTAAAGAAGAATGATTCTAGAAAATTCTTGAAAATATCATTCCAACACTTGAATTGGGGGAGGAATTACTGCTAATATAAAACTTGAAAGTCCAGCAGTCCATTAGGTGTGATATTTTAGTGCTGGGCTTTAACAGTTTCCAGAACTTTCAAGTGGATCTAGATTTTGAATTTTTAGAACTCAACCAGTGTAATTCTATTTGGCACATACGTATTATTTCCAGTAAATATTTTATAGGAACACTGAAGTTTCAAAATCAAGCACTCAAATGTTAGCAAATGATAAAATTAAGGTTGTCCATTTGAGTTTATTTCAGAACCCTGTGAACTGGGATTAACAATTTAAAATTATGGTCACATAATAATGAATAATGTAGTAGATATTAGTACATATAGTAATACATGTACATACAAGTGGAAGAAACTCAGTAAAGGTACAGGTACAGGAGGTGCAGAGTTTCATATGTTAGCCACCTTTTCTGCCTAGGCATGTCTTTGAAAAAATGCGTTCCTAGGAAATCCCCAATGAATGTTAATTTGAAACTACTAAAGAGAATAATGATAACTCCACTGTAGCACTGGGTGCAGGTTTCCTCCTTTCACATTTAGGTTGTTTAGCAGTTCAGTAGGCCTTTTCTAGACAGGACACTGTATAAGCACAGTGCTCTTAGTGTCGACAAAGAAATTCCTTTAAGATTAATTCTACTTTCTGCCTTCCTGTTTTTGAGTTTCTAGATGGAACAAGTTCCAGACTGACACCTGCTAGTGTCTTAACAGGGGCAGTGTGAACACCTGAACTTCAGATGGAAACAAATGCATACCAGGATCCATGTTACCAAATGTCCCTTTGTACATGCAAATGTATACAGTAATAGTATGATGACATTGAACATCCCCAGGAAAATGGCAATTCTGTAGTACGATACAAGAAGTGTGCTGAGCAGACATGAAGATATCACAGGAAATTTTCCTTAAGAAGATAAAAAGTAACTGAGGTTTGTTTTTACAGTGGTTACTATAGAAATTAAAAATATATTTTGACCAGGGTAACCATATGCACTTAAGGAATTCGTTTTGTTTCATATACTATTTATCGTAAGTATTTTGGAGATGGTTTTGATTATGTCCTTCACTTGGGATAAACTTGGTGCTTAACTTGAGTGGCCGTATAAAGAAATGTATGTTTTCCCTCGTTTCTGGAGCTGGCAGAAGAGTGGCAAATACAGATTGTCTTCATAGCTCCTTTTACCTTCCCTCCACAACATTTGACCATGATAATCTACTTTATCAAATAGAAATAGCCAGAGCACAGAAACATAATGCTCTTTATAGCTGTGTCATCTCTGTCTCTTGGAGGTGATGATAAAATTTATAGCTGGTTAAAGAAAATGATTTGTTTTCTGGAGTGCTGCAGTAGTGTTGAAATGTCATTACAGAGCATAAATGTCTGGAGACCTAATCCCAGCCTCACCAAATTTGTTAGAAGCTATTTGGAAGAATTTTATAAAGCTGAGTTTTCTCACAGATGCTTTCACAAATAAGGTAAATTATCCCTATTAATATTTTTTTTCCCCCCTCATTTTTCTGTTTTGGTGTCTATAGTTCACATATACTTTCTTTAACACAAAAAAAATAAAGATGCTGGATCTTTTGCCATAAATTATTAGCCGAATGTTCATATCATATTGCCTCCAGGAGCATATAAAGGTAGTCTTGGTTGTTGTCATAATACTTTGTTTTGAAGAAAACTATTCAGGCTTCACATTCTGGCCCAAGAAGCTGAGTCCATGCTGTTTCAGTTTTATGGCATGCTGTCAGCATGGATAGCTGCCAAATCCTGTTAAAGCAACTTTTCATTACCTTCTCTCCAGGCACATAAAAACCACTGCCCACTTCGGCAAAATAGTTTCCTCAGTGAAAGCCACCAAGACTCAATCTGTAGCCTTCAATAGAAGAGTACGCTACCAACAACTTCGAGCAGCAGCTTACAGGAGACAATAAAGCAAAAGAGATTCTAAACAGTATATAACACTCTGTATGTGCTATTTCCACTCTAATGTTACTTTTTGAATAGCTATACAAAGCCTCTTGAGATTGGAACTGCAAAATTACTTTTTGTGTCCAGCTATGCATTCTGAATCCGTAGCTTTCTATTTCTTCCTTTTCATCTAATATCCTGTGGAGCTCTTAACTGTGATCACAAGCACAAACTGGAAGCACATTCTGAGACTATTTCATATAAATTAGTTATTCTTTTTGTTATAATATAGGCACCAGTATTACAAATAAGATGACATAATCTAATTTGCCAAACAGTATATTGAAGTACTTTCTTTAAAGTTTCATCCCCTCATGATACAGTTGAACCTCCATTCACCAATCCACCTTTTGTACTGAAAAGTCATCTTTTTTTTTTTTTTTGTTGAGAAGGGACTTTCTTTATCATGAAATTAAGTATTTGTTTGGTTTGGGTGTTTTTTCTGAAATAAGGGTGGATGAAAAAACAGCCATCTTTTCAGTTTGGAATATGCAGGTTTTGTGCAGAAGGAACAGCTTTTTCATAAGTACCTGTTGTAATAGAACATTATTCCTTGTGAACATCTGTCACACGTATCATTGCATCAGTCTAAAAGTAATTTTAAAAGGATACTGATAGTGATGGTTACAGTGTCGAGAGCTAAAAGGCAATATGGGTTTGAAATTAGCTGTCGTCATGTAGATGTCCCTTTGAGTTTCTTCCAGGAGATGTAGGGTGATTTTTTAATTTAACCAGATTATGAGATTTTGAAAATCACCTGCTGCAATTGTGTGGTACGTTTTTCATGTCTGTTTTTAATAAAATTGTGATGTACTCAGTTAATCAGAAACACATTCATGATACATGTGAAGACTTTATTCTTTCTTAAGCTTTCCCACACTCTACCCTAAGAGAGGGGAGGTGAGGAAGGTATAGGATATAGGTCCATGGAGAGGTAACGCTTTGAATTTTTCATCTCTTTCTTGAAGCAGTACATAGCTGCCTTATTTTTTTGTGTAAGGACTGTACTGAAAAGTCAGACCTTTTGTGATTAAATTGTCATTTAATGTTTTAGAAAGCCCAAAAGTAAGGTCAGTCTGATTATGTTCCTAAGCCCATTTTAACACAGTTACTGTCTTTAAAACATTTAAAAGTGCTTTTCATGTCAGAATTGTCAAATGTAACTCACATACAAGGTAAAATGCTGCTTGTGAAAGTCAGTAAAGTTCTCCCAAAGCATATCACTTAGGTACCTCTTAATGGATGAAAACATGAAAAGAGACAAAGGTTTTATCTTTTTGACTTCATGTTTTCCTGGTTTTGTGAGTGTACCCAGGGTAGTTAATGTTTTTTGCAATTATACCTAGCAGTTGAAGATATGCTTGACTGAAGTGACCCAAATCTTATATAAGTAATTCTGATAATTATCCTGCACTTTGAAAATAAGGCCTGAACTATAATTATTTACTGGAGGGATATTGCAAGAATTGTTCTGTGTTAGAATAAGGCAGATCCTTAAGGTAGTTTTAGTGTAAATGCTGAACACTGTGTCTTTTAAGATACTAGTCTAGGTATGCCCATTAATATGTATGAAGGAGATAAATGCTTAACAGAAGACAGACAAGTTAAGTACACTTTTTGCAGTAATCAAGCATTTGCTTTCAACAAGTCCTTTACCTAGGAGAAGTCTACTTCAGCATTATAGTAAAAGTGTTATTTAGGTCCCTCTATAGTTCTAAGGATACCTCTGACTTGCCAAAGACTCCAAAGGGATCAGTTGATACGCTGCATCTATAAAAACAATTTAAGTAGCTCTAAGTAAGTCTTTGTGCCAATTATGTTAATGAAGCTGCAAGGGGACTGCAAATTTATAGGTCCTCTAAAGTCCAGTGCTGGCCCAGCAATTCAGAAGCTTCTTAAAAAGACATTTAAGCAAGGCTCTTTAATCTCTCTAAATTGGTGCTTTGGAGTGTAGAATACATGAACCCTGCTGTGTTCTAAAAGCAGTAGAACATCTCCACTAGCCAGTAATACCCAGTGAAAATAGAATTTCAGACTGCACCTCTCCCGTACTAAATGATGATGCAGAGATGTTTTATTTCACCGCTACTTGTCAGTGCAGTTTTGCTGTTGAATGGTGCTTGACTGCAGCTGTGTTGGAAATGAATCAGCTCTGTCGTCCATGGCTGTAATGTTCCATTTGTGGGCATTGCTGAATAACCTGTCTGGGAGCTAAGAGGAGAAACCAAGGAGTAGCCAGTATCCTGCTGAGAGAACAGGAACTCTGGTGCCATGATTTCTCTCAGAAGCCTTCAAGCCTCTCCTCACAGAGTAGGACTTTTACAAACTGAGGAACTAAAACTTGGAAAGGCTAGGGATAAACTTAAAGACATTTAAAACTTAGAATAACAGCTTTGTCTCACTAAACTATAGCGCTTGTGGATGCTAAGATTTTAAAAACCATTTCATTTAAAGAAAATCTGTAAGGTTGCTACTTTCTAGCTATAGCTTTTATCACAGTCTCACTTTCAGCTCCTATATGCATTCTCTTCCAGAGTGAGACTTCTGTAATAGTAATGTGTGTGTATATATATACGTATACATTAGGGTGACTCATGCATCTCCTATCTCTTTTGCCTTCTATGGAAAAAGGCAGTAGGACAAACACACATCTTGGTGGGTTCCAGCCTTATCTTGTCTCTGATTACTCCTGCTGCAAGCTTTTGGCTGAAGTTCTGAAGAACTCTTCTCCTTTTTTTTTTTCCCCTCCTTCTCTCCAGATGATTTACATTCATTACATTTTTTTTATTACCCATAGCTATCAGTTCTCTAGAAGAGGTTTACAGGGTGTCATCCTCATGATTTGTGTAAGAACTCCAAGACAGTATTATGGGACACCTGGCTTGTGTTTCAAATGAATGATTAGGCAGTGTCATTTAATTTTTCCTTACTATTCATCCTCACTACTGAAGGAAGAGAAAAGGCCACCCACTGATAAAAGAGAGTGCAAAGCAAATGAATCCACTAGAGGAAGGCTCTGCGCTTCTGTGTCTGTCCCGTGCTAAGCAGAATTCAGACCATGGAATATCCAAGGAGATTTGCCCCATATAGGACATCATTTATGTATGTTGACTTTACATATTATTCCCTCTGGAAAGAAATTTTTCCCTGTAGTCCTGCTTTTTTCTACTGTTTCATCAAAGCCTTTATTTCATCTCTAGCCAGCCAAAGGGAAACACTTTTTCTGTGCCTCATTTTTGGTGGTGGTTTTATTTTGTTTAGGGGAAACAGAAAGGTCTGTATTTTGTAAGGATATTTTCAGAGGCATTAATTTCTTGGTGTAAATGAGTGATTTTTTATTATAACTGATATCTGTCATTCCTCTAAATTGTAGGATATAAGTTTAAATTAATCAGAACATGCAGGAGAATGAAAATTGGCACAGGACTGTACTTCAGATACAAATGTTGCAACCATTTATTTATTAGCTCTGTACTTGAATGATTAACTTGTATATTATCACACCTATGTGTGTGCACATAAACAGACATTCACCATTTCACTCTTAAGATCAAAACTGTTCATATACCCAAGAAGAAGTTTTGGGGAATAGGGGAGATTTAAAAGTTTAGCCAATGTAGAGCTCTAAACATTTAGACAAATTCAATTGGTTTTCATCAGGCTTGCATTTTCTGAGATTTTTTTGGTTGTTGTTGTCTTGGAAGGAATTTTGTTGATGTTATTTTTAGTTGTGTTGTCTACTCAAAAAGGCAAACAAAGTCATTGATATCTATTTAATAATCTCTTGGGGTTTTAAAAATAATTTATCATGGTTAAAACCATGGAAGGAGAGAGGGATCTTGCCAAAATAATTTTTAAATGTTCACATTTAAAATGTTAGGCTAATGTTTTTTCACAAAGTTATCAAATACAGTTGTATCTGAGTGCCTTGAATGAAGGCTAATTACCCTTCTGAGCACATTTATTTTAAGGGGTCTTTTCTGTATTTCTGCATTTCATGAGAATATTTGGGAGGAATGAAACATGAAACATAAAGAGAAGGATTCAGTCTCTTCAAGACCCTTGTGGAAGAAATACTATGTAAAGCTTACATTATGTGTGTGTAGTTTATAGTTGTTTCTTTGTAGGTATAGAAGAAGAGTCACATGTGAATATCCCACTTTCCCACAATCCCATTGCTTTGGGCAATGAGTTGTAGTGCAGCAGATATTTTGTTCTAGAGCTCTGCAGAATAATTTCTTAAATGTTTTCGTTAATATCAACCTGTCTTTCCTGTAAAATACTCTGAACACCTGTCTCTGCCAGATATTTCAGAAATTACTTTGAAAACTGTATTTTGAATATCCTGCCCTTTCCCTCTGACAATACTTTAGTTTAATTATCACATGAAGAATTTCACAAACTGTTTAAGGAGATCATATGTATAAATTCATATAAGAAACCTTCACAAAATACTTTTTTTGTAAAGTGCTTGTTTATTATGCATTGTCAACAGTTAAGTGATACGTTGCTGTTTCATGCAAGCTGGAATAGTGTTAAGAGAGCACATGTTAATTCATAAACATGTTAAGGGAAAAAAGTACTAAATCTGCAGAAGTTTGTACAGGTTTAAATATGAAACTGGAGAGCTGCTTCAGTTAAAATGACTTTGAATTAGTTATCGAAACAACCACTAGCCTTAATTGCCCAGTGTTCCCAAACTTTGTTCCAGTTCTGCCTTGGATGTTTGGGTTTATCCTGTGTTAAAATTTACACACTTCTTTTTTTTTTTTTTCTTCCCTGTCATACAATATAATGCCATAGTAGCAGCTCTAGGAATAGAGCGTAACAGTGCTATTCAGCAACCAGTTGTAGTTACTTTTCAACGAGTCCATTTTAAACTACTGCATGTTTTAAAGTTTTAAAGTACTGCATGTTATAGGAAAAAAAAAGCAAACAAAACCCAAAAACCAAAACAAGAAACTCCCCAAAAACCTAACCAAACCCCAAATCTTGTAGTGTGAGCTAACACAAAAAATGTACATAATACATCATGAAGCAACAGCTCAGTTACAATAATAACAATACATAACAACAACTATGGAAATGTTTTTTTCTTGTTTTGTGCACACGAGTAGGTGATTCACATGTCAATTTGTTACAAGTGCTAAACAGTAAAATTGAATTATTATGCTTCTGCAGGACAGTCATGTAGTAAAATATTTCTTGTGGTGTTTAAAATATGTCTTGTGATGAGAGACAAGTTGTTTTAATTACAGACTGAAAAAAATCTGTTTTATACATCTTCATTGCCTTAAATATAAACTAAGCAAGTAAAGTCTGAGTAACTGACAGTATAGAATACAAATTTTCATATGGATATTAAATTTCTCAAGAAGGACTAAAATAACAGGAGAAATACCTATTTATGACATACTTTATAGTGAGTGACAGATGAAGCTGATCACTTATTTGTTTTATTCATTTTCATCATAGAATCTATTTCTTTTATTTTGTTCTTCTACAGTGAGCTGTTTGAACTTGAATTTCTCGCCTTGGAATGATGGAACAGCTGTGTATCTTGAGCTCAGTAAATCTAAGCTTGTGTTTATGTCATTCTTTGACAATTTGATTATTTCGGTTTCTTGACAGGCATTAATATCATTCAGTTCTGTAGCATAATTCCCATGTTCTTTTGAATATGGGCTGCAGAAACTTTAGTTATATCTACAGAGAGTATTCAACCACAGTCTAAATCCAGGTTGTTAGGCTTTCAGAAAAGATGTTTTCAGAGTGTCGAATAAAAAAATAGTATTTAAGTTTTTTCATATTTTGATTCTTCTCCAAGGCATGCCAACTCCATATCAACAGGCAATGTTGTATTAGTTGCCTCCTTTAATGTGCTACTAATATGAGACTTCTGACAAGTGACATCTTTATTAAATTGAGCAAGATTATTAGAGGTAACAGCATCTTCATCTTTTGAGTTTTGTTCATCTTGTGAACGAGTTACAATATCACTACAATAGCTCTCCTGAGATACATACATCTCAAATATTTCTTCATTTCCAGACTGATTTTCCAGCTTTGCAAAGGCATGCTGCGATACAGTGCAAATTGCATGGCTTAATGCTGTCATTGGGTTAGCTGTAGCTGAGAGAGTTGTTTCTTGCCTAAAATGTTTAGGTGTGAAACAGTGGTATAATTGTTATTGTTATTTAAGCTGAATTCTTTGTGATTCTTTTGTACTGTTACATCATCAATGTTAGTAACCTGTACAACTTCTGAACCATCAGTTTCATTTATTTTTTTCTCTTGCTCCTTCCTAGCAGCATACACAGTCACATTATCACTTTCATTAAAATCCTTCCCACTTTCCTCCATATTCTGTGATCCTCCTGTTTTATTCCACTTATCTTGCACATTCCCAGCTTCCTCATCTTTTCCCTTATTACCTGGTTTATTTTTCTTTGCTTTAGAGGTATTTGTATCTTCTTTTTCAGACAGAGCACTGAAGGATGAGTGTTGATTTTGTTGTGCCTTTGCAGTGTTATTTTTATTTTGCTCGCTCACAGAATTTTCTTTCTGAGGATCCTTTTTATTGCCCAGAGGTTTATTTGTATTTAAATTAGAATCTTCTTGAGCAAAACCTTCGGGAGGCCACTTCGGCTTATTTACTTTAGCCACTTCTTCAATAGAAAATGTTTTCTTAGGTGTTACCTCATCTGTTGAAGGAGGCCATGTCAGCTTTAGTTTACCCCTTTCTGTGGTTTTTTTCAAATTGCTATCCAAAATATCAGGTTGAGTACCATCAGTACCTGAGTACAAGTCTTGATCAATGTCTGTAATTGGTTTAGGATCAACAGGTATGCTACTAATGGGATTTGTTTCTTCAGCATGAGTATTGCCAGCTGAGCTACATTGGTCTTTAGAATTCCATAATTCTTTATGCTGCTTGTGTCCAAAGCCTTCATCATAATTTCCTTTTGACTTGAAAAGTTGCTTAAAATGGGGTTTACAGTATATTTTTCCATGAAGAGATGCATAATTTCCCAAGCTGCCAAATGGAAGGAAGTTTGTTTTACACTTTTACATATCATAAATCTACTGTGAATTTTAAACTTTACTTGGTATTTCAAGTACCCCTACATGACAGTATATATAAAGAAAAGGAAGAGCAAAAAGAGAGCAAATTCAATGTACTGGCCAATTCTGACCACCCTCTACCCCAAAACTAAAGTATCTAAAACTAATGCAAATTCCCATACAATTTCAAAGCCAAAATGAAGGAAAAGGGTTATGATTTGTGATTTCAGAAAGAACATAAATCTATGCAGTTGTTGCACAGCATAAGCTTCAAATAGCAAAATTCCACAGCACTTTGGGGTTGCTGGGACCTTTTTCTTCATCCTATTGAAGACTGAATTCTCTATTCTTCTACAAAATAGATGGAGAAAATACAGTGCCAATTTTCTGTAACCTTTGTGCAAATTATAGAAATTTGTGTTTAATTATATTTTGATTCTGCTCCTAAATGAAGTAGAGGAAATGTATGTAGCTAATCTCCAAAGTGTTAGAGTCAGAACTGTTAGCCTAAGCAGTCTGTTAGCCTATTTAACTTTTAGATAACTACTGCATTTTGTATAAAGGTTACAAGTGTGGTTTGCTAATGCAGAGAATCATCATCATTCATTTTATGGGTGAAGAAAAGTAAGAGGAAATTTGTTCTGTGTTGACATGCTTTAAATTCCACCTAAGTTTCTGTGTCTACTGCTTCTGGTTCGTGAGCTGTCTTGAAGGTCTGGAGCAGTCAGTAGGAAACAATATGGGGAAGAATTTGGAAGGTAGTGGGATGAAGCAGTTCTTTAGAGAATTTAAAGGCCTTGTTACACATAATGGTTCAGGTGTCAGTAGCAGAGAAGAAAGGGGGAACCCAGGTTTCCTCCCTGTCAACCCAACATCCTACAGGCTGAATAGCCTAGTTGAAAATAATTTCACCAGCTGCATTTATATTCAGATGCAGAGTTCTATGAGTGAACATGCAGTTAATTCTTACCTTAATTGACTGCCACAGTGGTGACATCGGAAACATGATTTATGAAACTTCTGCTTGTCAGCTACTAGGCACTCCATTGGGTAAACTCTCTGTTGACAGAGTCTGCACGTTTCGTTTTCCTGAATCTGCAGTTTCTAGAACCACATATTAAAAAGTATGAGTTAGTTTAAGCCACATATTATAATTTATTTTTAACTGTACAATTTGTATGTTTTGTTAAAACTGTAGTTTTCTTTATGCATTAACTGGTATCTCAGCTGTCAATTTTAGGGCTTCATTTTTTGTTCAACTAACAATAATTCTTTGAAACTGGAAATACTATTCAACTTTCCCTTTTCAGAAATCCATACATTTGAAAAGACTATTCACTTCACTACACCAGGTACAGTATTTCCATTTATTTTTAATAACTATTTATTTTGTGAAATGAGGTAGGATGATAAAAGGTTTACTCGTATAAGTGGAATAGAGTATAATATATGTATAATCGTTGAATCTACAACGTGATTTAGAGATCAATAAACAGGGCAAGTGTTTGAAATTCTGATGAGGAAGTTTTGCTTTATCATGCCAAAAACACATGAGGGAGTTCTACTTCTATGGTAATCTGCAGACTGTACACTCATATGGCCCAGATATGCTATGGACATAGTTATTTGTGACTTTTATAGTTTTCATTTTCAGAGCTGATACTTTCTTCAGTTAATTTTTAAGGCTGAGTTAGCTACAATCATATTAGCCAACTCTATCAAATCCTTTCTTATATGAAGTATAATTAATTATAAAAAAAAAATTAGTTCTTTGTAAAGTAGGACGCATGAATAGAAGTTTTATTTCATACCAGTAAGGGGCAGAAAGAAAGAATGGATAATCTGTTGGGCTTGCAAAAATGCATGTGGCTTTTCTGTCTCAATTCCCATATTGCTGTGAGAATTGTACTAGCAGACAAATACAAATAGGGTGTACCAAATAATTGCTTGTATAAATATATCTTCATTAACAACAGTAATGGCCCTTGACACTAGCAGAAAATTTGTCCCCTTTCATCATTCTGTCTGGTTTTGGTTTGCCTGCTGGTATTGATTTTATAGGAATTCACAAATCGGGGCAGAAAGTTATGTAGATTTTGTAAGTACAGCTTTAGTTGCAAAATATCTCTAGTGTGATAATGGAGCTGTAAAAAATGCTGAAAATTAAATATTTTCAAAATAATGTCAAATTTGCAATAAGAATAAACCACCAGTAAAAACAAACAAAAAAATCCCCCAAAGAACTGTTAATTATAAAATAGCCTCAATCGTGGCTCAGCTTTCTGAGGGACAATGAGTGGCTACACTCCTTAGTAATGTGAAACCTGGACTCTGACGTTAGATGGGTTTGCCCTTAATTCAGACTAAGGCTGTGTCAGCTGGTAAAAGTGCTCACCAGGAAACAGCAGGCAAATTTTTATGTTAATTTGGAAACTCTTGCAGTAATATTTCTCAAACAGGAAGCCCACTGAAATGTAGTTTACTTTGTCTTAAGTCACATCTTGTGCTTTAATAAACTGAAAACAGATGTGCACAAAACATGACCATTATTTTATCTCTAGAGCTATTTTATACAGGCAATGTTTTACTTCAGTTAAGAGGATGTTGCATTGATTTTAAGCATGAGAAGTCAGGTGCATTCTGTGCACATTTCCTAGCATGTTAGTATTTCTCAAATACAACAGTAATGCTATTTTAATTTTAATACCTATTTTTAATATCTTTTTGTTTTTATTTTGCTCTATATAATTCTTCAGGATAGCTCTTGTAGCATTAACCCTCATAATGGTGGAAAAGATAGCAGCTAGAAGCTTTTGCAACAGTTCCTGCATCTTCCTGCAGTTCCATTAAGCTGCTTTTCTTTATGGAGACCTATGTGAATTCCTACATCGTATTTTTGTACTACTTGAGAATCATTGCCATCAAATTTAGAATCAGCAAGTGTGCTTCGCTGTGGTGTTACAGGGGCTGCTGCTTCTTGCGTGGGATCTTGATCTTGCTTTGATTTTTGTGATGAAGTCTCAGCTGTACTTAATTTGTCTGCATGCTCTGTGTGCCAAGGCTGTGTTTCAATTAACTGTTTGCCTCGTGCCCATCACTGCTCATGTTTTCATCCATTGAGATTCCATGTACCACTTTAAAGATAAACAGGTCTTTGTTGGTCACAAGTAAAGGCTGCGTTTTAAATGTGTGGTCTACTACTCGGACATGCTCCTTTTCACTGTTTTCTCTGTGGACAGCTTCATTCTCCACTTTTTGACTGAAGTTGTCTTTGGTAACATACAGTGGCTGAGGTTCAAAATATTTTATGCATCTCTTCACACTTCCTTTAAGCTATTTCAGCTCAGACCTCAGCTGCAACAAGTAAGGACATCCAGTGGATTAAGCTGCCCAAGTTTATCTGGGTTCTGTGCTTCCAGCACATGCCTCAGACCCTTTACAGCACCACTAGGAACTTCTTGGATAAGAGTTTCATCTGATATTCCTCATCATGATAGTTCTTATTCAGAGGGTCCAGTGGCTGCATTTCAAACATCCAAGTGACTGCGTGAACGCCTTCTCTAACTAATGCAAAGGCCTTCTTCATACCTCCTGCACAGCCGGGAGCATGTACATGCAGTGCAAGAGACTGGCTATGTATTTAATATTTCTACCTGCAATGGTTTTCTGGTCTGCAATGCTTCTAGCTCTGTCTGGGTCTGGAGGATCATCTTTAATTGAAAAGAAAGGCTGGTTCTCAAAGACCAGTCTTACAGAGAGGACCTCTCCTCTCCAGATTTCACACCACTCTAAGCATTTTTTTTTGGTCTTGTGAACGTCTGAATAATGAAGGCAAAGCTGTATATAGCCTGCTGCACATCTGACATCATACTCTGTGTTTCAGATTCACCAGATAAAATATTAGAAGTCTTAGGTAATGTTTCTCTAAGTGTTTTCTTACTTGTACATTTGTATAAACATCTTTGTTCACATAAATTGCTTTGCTTTGGATACAGATCTATGGAGACTCCATGCTTCATTGGAGAGCTGCATGAGTCAGTGGACTCGGAAGTTGTGTCATTTCCAATGGAGCTTTTGTAGTGGAAAACTTTTCTGTGCTTCCATATTCATGGGATCTGGAGCAAATCATTGCAGAAGTAGCAGTTCTGTCCTTTTTTTACCTTAGTGCAGAAGTTTCCTGTAGCCTGCTTGCTGAAGTAGTAGCAGTAGGTGGGTGATGAACTAACTGTTGAAGGGAATGTAATTTCCTGGTACATATTTTCCATCTTTTGTGAACAAAAGGGGTTGGGTTTTTTTTAAAGTATAGTTACATATAAAATTATTTATTTATTTATTTTTATTCTTGTCAAAAGCTAGTTCTGCAGGCATCCAAGCAATAGGCTTATAGTAAGATCTGGAAAGACACAATGCATCAGCTAATGCTTGGAATGCTTAAAACAGACCTTTTGAAATAAAAGCTGCACTATTTGCACAGTGAAAAGAAATGTGAAATTCTTACAAAATGCAAAATGATGATTGAACACTTTCAATCATCAAAATGAACAAATGAAGACTTTGCATTATAAGCATAATGTAAAGTTATTCGTGGCTTATGCTCATTTTCATTTCTTCTGAAAGTGACATTTTCTATGCTTCTTGGAATCTGTGGTGACAGAAATTATACATATTTACAGATTCAAAACAAGGAAGTAAGAGACTGTATTCAGCAGAGGAGGACAGGAATGCAGAAGTTTTTATAAAGGTCTACTTATTTTGTCTGTCACATGCTGTGAGTACTTGTTGAGCTTTCACCATATTTCATATTACATGCACTTAATTTCTAATGTCCATATATTCCCACCACTTTCATAGGTTACATTTTTAATCACAGTCAACATAGAAATTCAGACTGCTTGACAAACTAACGTCTTAACTTCACCCTTTCTAATTTGCGTAAAGAAATATCCCTCTTATTAAAAACACAGACCTTTACTTCTTTTGCAGGTGTTGCAGTCTCTCTGTCAGAGTGAACAGCCTTTTCCTGAACTGTCCTTTCAATCTGCTGTTTTAAAATCTGTGTTACAGTCTTTGGAAGCTCTTCATTCTGAGCTGCATTGATTACTGCAATGGGAAGAATGATAAAAAAGATTGTTTTTCATCCACCCTCCATTTTATAAAATTGAATTTATCAGTGAATTTTAAAACATTATTATATTAGAAAAATTACACGTAGCCTTGCAGAAGTCTAGAGAGTCACTTGATTGTGAACAGAAATCCATTGAGAAAGTGGCACAATAGTTGTTGAGGGACATGTTATCTATCACCTGATGTTTTGCCATACCTGAGTGGAGTGACAGGGCTAAAGGTTGACATGTCTATGGGGGAATATAATGTGTGAATTCTAATACCAGGAGTAAACTGCAGGAGTAGCAGTGTCTTAACACTGTGGTCATATTCTGCAGCGATATCCAGTTCAGCTATAAATCAAACCTTTCTTATCTACAATTCTGTATTTACATGGGCTAGTGTTTGCCTGTGTTTTCAGACGATTCTTCAAGTCCCCAGTTTTTTCAGGCAACTGAATGCATATGTTAAGCCACCTCCTTATGCAAAAGCCATCCCTGTCCCAAATTCTAAACTAATTTCTTAAGTCCCATTGAAGGAAATGGATGTGCTTTGCAGAGAATTTAGAGCACTGTGCCTTTTCATGTTTGTGTGCTAAGAGCAGCACATCTGTGTGAGTAAAGACGTTTGCCATTGCTCACTTGTGAGCCTTTATTCTCCTGCCACTTCTTACCTGTTTCATCAGTATTCTGACTGAATGTGGAAGCCATTTTTATCTCATGAATAACTTGCTCACGATGAGAAACCTGCACACAAAACCTTCACTTTACTGCAGGGTTTAATGAAATATGCAAGAATTTTACACACTCAATATTTCAAATATATGTATTTAAAATATTCCAATAAAGAAAAATAGGAATGGAAACCTAATTAATTACCATGTTAAAACAATAATAAATTAAAACCACTTAATAAAACACCTTTGAAAACTTTCACACTGCCTAATAGGGAGGCTATCAGCAGAACATCCAGATCTTGCTGCACCAAGTGGTAAAGGTGGAAATGGCAAAGCAGATATGTATCAGCATCAGTATAATTGTTCAATGAGATGATTATTAATTGATATAGTTACCTCTTGTGTTTGAGAGGCTTCCATTTGACTTTCTTTGGAGGTCATTTCATTGCTCTCAGCTTCTCTGGTGCTCCTTGATACGGTATTTTGACTCCTACTTAACTTTTCCTAAAGACAAAAATAATTGCACATTAATAGCTAATAGTAAACTAGAATTTTCTTTTCTTTTTTTTTTTTTTTTTTGCATTTTTTTTGCCTATGAAAGGTTTTCACAAATTCTGATTTAAATGGTGTAACTAGGACAGTTATTTTACAGCAGAGTAAATTGATATTTGTTGCCATAAAAATTGAAACAGACTTTTTTGTAACACAGAAGATCTCCACTAGGAGATTAGGACTACTGCTTCCAGTTTTATGTGTTCTGCTATCAGCTTGTTACCTATCATCAGTCAGGAGGCTAATACAACTTTGTAAAAGGAAGTGTAATAAGAGTTGCTGACTTCCCACATATGCTTTATAAAGCTCTTCTGATGCAAAAATCTTGCTGAATTGCAGTTGTGAAAAATGTGACCCACAGGCTAACCAGAACATCCTATAAAATATACAGGCTGGCATTGTATCTACAAGTCTGATAACAGCAGTGTAATAAACAGAACATATTGTTGAGAGTTTAAAGCACTGTCCAAAATGTCTGTTAAAACTGATTTCTGAGGTTATCTTATGCTTAGTTCAACTCCAGACTCTGGCAGTGATTTGTTTTCTTATTTAAAGCCTGTCACAGAACTCATGTTACATCACATTATCTGTGTTCATGTAGTACTTTGAAATATAGTGATTAGAAGAAATAAATCCTAAAGATTGATATTATCAAGATAGCAGTTGTGTGCTTCCTTTCTCTTGCACACTAGCATGCACACAGAGACATCTAACAATTTCATTCATGTCAAATTTTCTTGCTTTGTGAGAAGGAAGCTTGCCTACTAGTTTCTAGTGATAACAAGCTTTCAAATGAAAGGAGCTTGTCCCTTCAGCAAGAGCTTCCCAAGTGTTTGATGTAATAATGCGAGTGTGAAATTGTGTTTCTGAGATTGCTATTATACATCTAGTGCAACAGAGATCAGTAAGCTTCCTGCATCTCAAATCCTGGCACCTGCTTGAAATCCAGCTAATTGTGGGGCAAGAAATTACCTCTCTCCCTTAGTCGTCCCATGGCAAAGCATGTATTTATGGGATTTATTCCACCTTCAAACTAAGGAATGCTTACACTGCTTGAATCTTCACTGACTTTTCTGCTGAATCAATATAGGGGAGCATTCATTGCCTTACCAGTAATTTCTGCCACATAGTAGGCAGCAAAGGCTCTTAGGTTCTGTGGCAGGAAAAAAACATGCATCCCCTTTGAGGTCTTTAGAAATTCTGTTCCACCTTGGTGCTGCCAAATCATCTGTCATGCCTATAAGATGCATTAAAATTATACTAACAAAAGGTAAATTGTCTGATTCCTGGCCCAGTAAATGATTTAATACCAAGATCAAAATTAATCATATCTACTGCTGTCCTGGGTTCAGCAGCAGCAGTCAGTTTTTCTCCTTCTTAGTAGCTGGTGCAGCGCTGTGGTTTTGACTTTTGGCCTGGGAATAATACTGATAAAGCCGATGTTTTCAGTTGCTGGTCAGAATGTTTACCCTGAGCAAGGACTTTGTGAGTCTCCTGCTCTGCCAGGGAGGAGGAGAAGCCGGGAGGAAGCAGGGACAGGACACCTGACCCAAACTAGCCAAAGAGGTATTCCATACCACAGCACGTCATGCCGGGGGATGTAACTGGGAGCTACCTGGAAGGGCACATCCTCTTTTCTGTTGGGCTCATTTCCGGCGGGTGGTATCGTATTCTCTTCCCTTGTTATTTCTCTTATCATTATTATTATTGGTGGCAGCAATAGTGATTTGTGTTATACCTTAGTTACTGGACTGTTTTTATCTCAACCCGAGGGAGTTACATTCTTTCGATTCTCCTCCCCATCCCTCTGGGGGGGTGGGGAGGGAAGTAGACTGCGGTTCTAATTTACGGCCTGGGGTTAAACCACGACAACTGCAAAGTTGCAACTGTCAAAGTGAGGTGAGGCTTGAGGAGAGCAAGTCAGAGCATGGTTTACACGCGCAAGTTCTGTACATGTAACAGTTGTGAGGGAGCTGCACAACAGGAAGAAACATAGAGCTAACCCTACACCAAGTTGAAAAGAGGCAGTTCAAACAAAATGAATTGCAAATTTTTGCATCTCTGTTTAATAACTGTGTAGATTTATGTATAATATGCCTTTTCATTTTATATGGATATGCTTTTTAATATATTTATGCATACATATGCTTTTTTCATTTAAGAGATGATTTTCTATTCTAATGTACATGTTTTAGATATGTAAGTTAAGCTGTCATTACTGTAAAAGCTCATTCATGAGACACGAAATATGTTCATGACAGTCATTATGTGTCCTTTGAATGGTGTGGAGTATTAAAAAGGAATATAATTAGGTTTAATGTAGTCAGGAAGCAAATCTAATATGAATGTCACTACTGCTTTATTGCTATAACTTTGGTACTGCTTATGAAGTAGTTGCCATATTGCAAAAGATTATAATTGTTTAATGCAACAGCTATTGCAACATAAACATTATGGGCCAGATTTTGGCAATATAATTACACAGCCGTAATCTAGGCATGCAGGGAAGAAGAGGGTCTTGGAGGTTCTCATATTTTGTGTGTCTGTCAATATGACTAATTGAAATTCCAGTGACAGAGGGTAAAATGCTGACTGTTTATTATTCCAAACAAGTGGAGAGGAGGAAGACCTGTGGTTTCATCCCTGCTCTGTAATGGCCAGCTGTTGGGTATGGGATAGGATATCTTGTAGATAGAATTAATGTAGTCTACCCTGTTAGAGTTTGTGGCATGTTTTGTAGACCCCATAGATTTTGGAGAATTATTTGATGGTCTGCATGGGCTAAGGTTGCTCTTAATAAGCAGGATAAATCATGCCTCCAATGCAGGACTGTGGCTGAAGATCATGATCTAGATTTAAAACTAGTTAAGAGTTGTACTTGTGGGAACTTGGTCCCTTGTTTCTGTGGAATATGCAATTCCTGCTGAACTGTGCATTATTAAATCAAGCAAAGTTATTTAATCAAGCCAGGTTACTTAATCAGATCTGCATCACGGTGTCAGAAGCAAACAGCTCACCTCCCGCTGTGCAAGGGAGGAGGACAGATAGACAAGTCAAAGTCACTTTTGGTGGCAGGAATTAAAAAAACAACTATTACAGTTGCTTTTGCCTTCACCCAAGAATCCCCTTTAAATTACTTTATGTTTATTCTATGTCATCTCATAAGGGAGCTTTGGAAATCACCATCAGCTGAATGATTGTTGTCATGCTGCTAGCTCATGAATGGCTTCTTATGGTCATTCTATTTTCATTTCAGACTTCTACTGCCCTCTATTCTCTTCCATTTGTTTCAAGTCACCATTTATGGGGACTGCTGTCCTTCCCATGAATTTCTTTGTGGTACGTAATACAGAGGACTATAATATCCTGTTGTGTATTTGGATAAGTCATCATTCTAACCTAAAATGATACTATTTAAAAAAGAAAGATGTAGATCTGGAATAAGTTTGTATACATTTTGTTAGAAGAGTACATTTATATGTAGGGATTTAGATTCTGGTACTGAAGAGAACTGTAATTGCTACATGCATTTTATATGTTAGAGGCTCACACATCAGTTTTAGCGCCTCCGCTCTGCAATAATTTAGATAGAATTCTTATTGCAAAATGTGCCCAGATTTGAATTTTCAGTAACTATTCTGTGTATTTTAGACCAACTGCTCTGACAACAAAAATATATTTTTCCAAAAAAAAAAAAAAAAAAAAAGCAGCTTTGAGGTTAAGAATATGGATGCTTTTTATATGCATACGTACATAAAACATGTATGCAATTCCATGTATGTATGTTTTGTTCAAGGGGATCATATGCCCCAAAAGCTTGTCCAAGAACAAGAAAGCCTTTTCCTTGTGCACATTTGAAACATACAGCTTTTAGTCGAACTGTACGTTATGGTTGTCATATAAGCTCTGTGGGAAGTTGGCTAATGCAATATCGTTTATGTATTGGCAGATTTAGAATTTACTGTTCTAAATTGTCAATATGTACAAGCTTGCAGTTCCCTTTAGGCAGCAATAGAAGTAAATTGTGAGCTTAAAGCTTCTGTTATATAATTCGTAATAATAGAATGGCTGACCTGATGAATGATGTACTTCATGTGAATCATTTTTTCTTCCTCTAAGCTATGCTTTTTTACCTATTCATGTTTTTAGCATGGTATCATCTGTGCATCGGTACTGTAAGATTCTTGCAGAAATTTCTCATAAGAACCTCACTTATCTGCGCTTCATCTCTATGACTTGTCAACATTGCTTAGCTCTATGTATATACTAAGGGTGTTTTGAGCACTATATGAAAGATTTTCATTAGAAGGTAAGGTTTTCACCATTCACTAACATTGTCCTGTTATTCAGTCTTATGCTCTGCAATTGCTAGAAAATTGGCAGTTGCTACATTAGCATTCTTACAAAGTTTGTCAGGAATGACCCTCATTGGAGGGAAATGGCTTGTTTCTGACACTGGGTAGTGAGACTGAGCAGCTAGCTAGTCGAAGTGGTGTAGCAAACCACTCCAGGCTGGCATTTGGAGAATAATAGCACTGAAGCTCATGACCTCTTCTCAGCTTGGTGGCTGACAATAAAAGGTGCTCATGGTGCCAGTGGTCAAATTAAAGACCAGGTCTTTAAACAAACCCTGGTTGAGTCTAAACAAACCCTGGTTGAGTCTAAACAAACCCCGATGAAGACATGGCAAATTCTGTGACCAGTTTGCATTGCTGCTCACCATTCTGGAGGAGAGCTTAGTGCATCCTACTGGTAATGTGACACCTTTCACAAGCAACAAATCTCTCTTACAGTGGAGAAGCCTATGAGTAACTGCTGCTGCCGGAGAAAACCAGAAAGATACATATCTATTATTTGCATATATGATGCAAATATTTTGAATGAAAAGCTAGGCACTCCTTCTACATAACTGAATGTGTAGTAAAATGTTCAGCTGCTGAAAAACCAACTGTTTAAAAAAATAATGCTTCCTTATTTTAGCTTAGATTAATAGTTTGAATTTATCCAGATCTGGAGACCTGTCTTCAAACTACATGATTTTTCTGTTTTGCCCTGGGATTGATTCAGTGACCTTGAGTAATCTTTCAACTACCTAAGTGTATAATCCCATTTTCCATGAGAGTGCAGTTGTGTCAGATAGAAATGGGATTTTATGGTCTTGCGGTAAGGTATTTAACCTAAATTTAAAGATTGTTCCATATAATCTGAATGATTTTATTTCCTGTGAATGTGACTCTTTCTGCTGCTGATTTGCCTCCTCAAATATCCACCCAGGACAAATACATGGATAAGTATACTTAGAGGTCACATCTTAGTTGAAGAAATGGAACTATCATAATGGGTTGGTGGAGAACTAGATATCACTGTTAGGAAAGGGAAAATGCATGTTCACATCATGAAGATGTAAATGAAATTATTTGATTCTGAGTAAGAGAAAAAGGCGCATAAGTTCTATACATGGTTCTACATTACTTCATCCAGATATATGGGAGCTAGGTTGGACCCTGTCACCAGAGAAGTGTGTGCATGACACTTCCTATTACCCAGCAGTATCCTTCAGTATGATTATGTCCAGCTACGGGACATTTTTGTTTAGTAAAAAATGCTTTATACTTCTGCAGCAAACTGTGTCTTCTACCCTACAAACTGGAGCTTTTCTTGTTGTCTGTGCAAATTGTTGATACTGGTATTAATGTATAAGTAATGAGAGATGATGAGTAGATATGATACTCATTTAGCATGAAAATGAACCTGTAGGAGAAAGTTCATGTGTCCAGTTCTATGAAGTTGAAGAACAATATTGCTTAAATGGATGGTAAAGCACTTTACTGTGACATTACTGTTTTTCAGAGTGCACAGGACAGATTGTACAATGTGTTTTATTACAGGGGATTTCACATAGTCCAAAATCATTATCTCCTACAGCAATTTTTCATGGCACATGCTAATGAAGTAATACAATGTAAAGACCTTTTATCAAAAATAACACTTAGCTGCTGCTTTGTTCTACTTCTATGTAGCATCTGGGTGGTTCTGAGCAATTTTTGATCTTTTTAGGGGAGCTTATTAGATTTAATTCAATGGAAGCAGGAAACTCCTTTGAAAGAGAATGGCTTAACATCACATCAAGTGCAATAAACGCAAAATATCACCATGATACTTGAAAATGAATTACAGTCTTAGGGAGAAGGTTAAGTACAAAATACTGGTTTGGTAGTAATCTGCTTTACTCATCTATTTGCTTTAAATCTAGTATTGCCTATATTGAGTGTTCGTCTGTATAAAAAAATACATGATTCCTGTAGTATATCTCAAAGACAAAATTCTATGAGTATGAACATTAAGGAAATATTGTTTTAGTCATAATGAAAGCTCTTTAGTAAAGCAAAGAATCATATTTTTTTCCTCCAGCTATCTAGCAGGGCATACCTCATTTGTCAGTATTAAAATTTCTATTGTTACCTGTACAGATTTGTGCTGGTATAGAGCAAAGGTCTTTCGTGAAGAGGTCGTCCGCACTTTCTCAAATTGTTTCCTCACTGCTGCCAGGCCACCAGGCACAGTACAGAACTTGGTTTTCTCTGAAGTCTAGAGTGATAAAATAAGTTTTATGTTTGCACAAAGAATGTACTTCTATGAGTTGATTTTTTTTTAGAAGTAGTTAAAACCAGTATGCTACATAATGCTTATAAATTTCGTATGGAAAATTTGGAAACACTTGGTTGTGTCTCTAGATAAATTAACATTAGCATTCAGAATAGACACAATAATAAGAGTTATTTTTCAGGTGTTCTCAACAAAATACGAATCATACATACAGTAAGCATTAACTATTGAATGGTTGACTTTCACTCATCAGCCAAAAATTAGGACCTGCAAATTATGAAGTTCTTTTGGAATTCTGTGATCTATTTAATTTTATATTTGTGATAATATTTGTGATCTGTTAGCTGCTAAATGCTCTTGTGTCACATTGATCCTGCTGGTGTAACTGCATATTCATCTTGCCTAAACTAGTGTCTGAGGACTCAGTGGTTTCTTCTGAAGTTTTAGGGGTCAGCTATGTATTTTCAACCATGTAGTACTCTGTCTTTGCAGGAATGCCTCAGACAATCACAAATTCTGTTTTTCCATAGGTATTGGTGAAGAGCATGCAGAGAGTTTCAAGCAGGCCTTTGTGAGATGATCTTTCTTCACTAACAGTACTGAAGGTCACAAGAGTGCTCTTACCCTTAGGCTCCCTGTTGTAGTTGTGTCCCTTATGTGTTACCTCTTAGACGGTACTAAAATGAAGCTTTCAGCATTTGAGCTTATTAATTAGTATGCAGAAAATAAACCACCCAATAATTAGAAATAATCTTGTAAGGTTACTAAGTAAAGTTAGATTTAGTGCTTACCCCGATGAGTAAGTAAGCAGATTATAAAAAATAGATTTTTTTTTTTCCTTATGATGAAAATGGCACATTTCCATGTGTGCATGGATATATTAATGTGAAAAGTAAGTATTTTAGTAAATGAACATTTCAGGCACACCTTGCCAGCCCTTTGGAGAACTTTAGAAGGGTTAAATGCAGTTATGGGTCCTTCAAGGAAATGTAATAATTCCGTTTAATGGACCAGATATACAGTTCCTTTCTCAAGCAACCATTCATTTCAGCAAGAAACTGGATGGAGTTCTAGACTGCAAATGAAGTAGTTCCTGTGTTCTACAGTTAGGTTGGCTCAGGCTTCACACAGTTCTGTTTCTTCTCAGCCAGGTGAACGGTAGGAATCTACTCCAAATACATGCAGGCAATTAGGAAATAATGAAGTCAGCAGGTAGGGATTGGGTGATTGGAAAACACCTGGACTCTGACTGATTGTGACTAGTGGCTGTTTTCACCATGTAGCTTTGGGCTATATAAGGACCCAGAAGGTCTCTTCAGCTGTTGCAGGTCACTTCTTTTGAGAACCAAAGTATAGGTAAGACTGGAAATCCTATAGTGATTCTTGCATACTGATTAAGATGCCAACTGGTGAGAGCTAAGCTGAAGTCCTTCTTTTGCCGGTTATGCTCTCTGATTTACAGAAATTGCTCTGCCCTATTTTATAGTAAGAAAAAGTTGTTTTTTCCACGCGCAGAAAATTTAGCATAAATAAAGACCATTGTCATTCTAACATTGTAGCAGGCCTCCATTTTCTGATACAAGAGGATTGGGCTATAACTTCTATGTAGGATTTTAAGATATGGTAAAAATACACCTTTTGTTCCTTAGTATTTCTGCAAAACTGAGGCAGATTTTCCTGGCTGAGATCTGAAGACCTGCTTTTCAGACATTCCTGACTGATAATCAAATGTGCAGTGGTCTTGCTCTATTTTACTAGGTTATATATTCTGTTAGCCAAATACTTTATGTTCTACTTGGTATTAATATTAAATTTTGCTGTAAAATACTTAATTCCTATTGACGGATATGTAGAGAGATGACTAAGACACATTTTCTTAATAAATATTTTTTCAGATAACGCCAATTTTATGTTAATTTATTATAAAGCAATAATTTCTCATACACCTTATCTAATACAGCTGCTATTTCAAAATGCAGCAATTTTGAATTCTTTAGTTTGAACAGCAAGAGAGCTAAATTTAATGTGCTTTTGGATATGATTTTGTTATTTGGTAAAATTTTTAGTAATGCAGAAACAGCTGGGTTTTGCTGTTATAAGCTGAAAGAATAAGTGTGTTGGTAATCTGTCGCAAGCCTATGGTCCTAATCAATCTAGTTCATGCAACAGTGGAATAAAAAGAGCAGTCATTCCAAGGGATTAAACGGAATTTTCCAAATGACCAAACGTGTATATCATGAAAAATCTTGTTCAGTGGAGACAGAGACTGATGCATCAGTACATTTGCTGAGCTGATTTGTTTGGTAATTTAGGTTTTAAATTTTGATCCCCATCAGTTCACTTGTATAAAGAATGTAGGATACGTCACTATGCAAAGCAAACACACCTAAGAAGATAAGGAATGATGATATCTTACATGAGCAAAGGAGTTGTTACCCTCTATCTCAAACACAGCAGCCTTGTACATAGCCATTCTTTCTTTCAAGGAGACAGTTTCCTGGACATCCAGCAGTGCGTTATCAGCCCTGGAAGCACTCTCTTTAAATAGTCCTCTTACACGTTTGTGAGAACCCACTGTAAATACAAACAGACATCATGTTTTCTAAGGAAACTGGTACATTTTTTTCCAAATCTCAAAAGAAAAGCAGTAGTAGAAAGAAGTATTATAAATTTCTTAGCAACTTTATCTTATTTTCAATTTAGAACTTACTGAGTACAGGAAAACATAATGCAGTAAAGATTCTGAAACTGAGGCAAATTTCTTGAGGAAATAACAAAAAGTATAGTGTTACATTTGCATTATTTTATACTGGAAAAGTCTTTGTAAGTTCTAGAAATGACCTGTTATAATTATATATATTATGTTCTAATTAGCTTTGTACATTTTAGTATTCATTTGCATAAAAGAGAATCCATAGATTTCAGTTGTTTGCTGATACTGCATTAGAGTATGTTTTAGTTGGTTTAGTACTACTAAAACCTTATTGAAAATTATCTGAATTACTACCTACTTTTTAACCTTATTTCAACTTATGAATGTTATTGAATTATCTGTTAGCATCTGCACTTCAGCCACAGTGAATGTGGAGAAAACACTTCAGAGTATTCCTGAAAGAGCAGCACTGAGTTACTAGCACTAGGAAGTTTTTTGTGCTGCTATCTACAGTCATATTCGTATTTGAAGAATTCTATATACCCAGAAAAGTGCCTTAAATTTAGCATAAAGATATCTTTCCTTCTTGTTTCAGAGAAGAAAAGTATGTTGTGAGCATCCCTCTTGTTTGTGATAAGAGGCAGAAAAGATTTCATATAATCCCAGAGGCTGGAGGTTCTGCAGTGCATGCAAAATTGGATTTCATGACATTGGATTTCTGTAACCAGTATACTCCCTTTTTCGGAAGGAGAGGGAATTTTAAGACTTCAAGAAGGTATATTTTTAGTAAAGCTGCCAGAATCTAATTTTTTAATCCTTGTGCTTGTGCTGCAGATGTCAGAGCACCCTGGATTTCCCTAAGTTCGTCTACATTTCTCCTTGTCCTTACATAATAGGCCAGAATAAATCTGTTGCAACCTGCATTAGGGTTTTGGTTGTTTTGGTTTGGTTTTTTTGTTGTTTTTGGTGTGTGGGTTGTTTTTTTTTTTAATATTTTCTGAAACTACAGAAATGGGCTGTAGCTGAACAAAATTATCTTAAAAAAAAAAAAAACCCTGCCCCCCACCCCCAAGCATGATACATATGTTGGAATTTCTCAAAATTGAGGAAATTACTGACTTAAGAAAGAAGATAAGGGGGAAGGAAGAAAGTGTAGATATGCCTTCCTGTTCTGTGTGTTTAATTCAAGCCAGTAGGTACCCAAACTAAAACCTTAAAATCCATTTCCAAACAGGAAAGAAAGTCAAAGAGGAAACTTCAGATGTGTGCTTTCTGCTAGCCATTGGCGGTTTACTTGTATTCTTGTATGTTCTGGCACTGCTGACACTTTGTCTTCCTGAGTGTACCCTGTCACTTTGTTGTAGCGTGTGACTTTTTTTTTTTGGCTGCCTTTTTTTTCTTTTGAAATGACATAATTATATTTACTTTTTATAATTATTATTTTTAATCTTTCTGATCACTTCCAGACTTATTAAATTAAGCAAATCAACTTGCTTGCCATAATTTAGCTAGAAAATTAGTAGCTTCTCTTTGTGTAGTGTGGCTATCTCATAACGTGCATATAAACCCCCCAAGGACATACTAGAGTGCACTTACCTTTTCTACCATTCAGTACAAACCCACACCATTTACAGAATGGTCTTCTCTATAGAAAGAAAAAAAATCTTCAAAATCCTCTCCTAGGAATTTATTGTTTGTTTGTTTGTTAATATTTTTTTAAAGACAGATTTCCCAGTCTCCTGAAATACACTACTCAGTGGAGACCAGCTCCACTGAATCCTTTCCTGGAGCAAGCAGAGAGCCAGGACTGATTTTGATTTATCCCCATGGGTTGAGCGTAGAACTTGGTGGCTAGTTTTAGGGCCTGAGGTTTATATAGCATTTTCAAGGGTCAACTCCTTGTTCTGGAAGCCTAACTGTAATACATATTGTAATATGCATTGCAAAACTTGTGCTTGGTCAATCACATTTCTTCTTAGCTAAGTTTTTTCACTTTTGAGTATTGTGTTGTTATACTAAGGCAGTAAGTGAGAACACAAAAGATACAGATAAACAAATCCCCTTTTTCTTTTGAAATACCTACTCTTTCCCTTCAACATTATGAAATGCAGACACAAAAGAGACTTTCCGAAAAGCTATCTGTTCACCTGGGACAGAACAGAGTGCCAGGGAAGGAGCACCTCACCAAAGAGGGAAGAATTCCAAGGCATATCTGGTCTTTCTGCCTGATCACTGTAAAACTGGTTAGCTGTTTAGGTGTTCAAGGTTGCTTTAATTCTCAGGAATGTTTAGGATTTAAAAAACTTTCCTAGTATTATTCTGATTCAAGAAGGGATTGTTGGATTCTATCTCATCATAAGCATGTGAATAGTCTCATTAAGTGCAATAGGAATGCTCGTGCTTAAAGCTAGAGATGTGGTTTAATTCCTTGCTGATTAGGGGCCAATGAATTTAATGGACTGTTTTAAAAAACATTTTAATAGATACATATTATTAGCCACCTGGGGAGTGAAGGTAATGGAAACTATTCTCTTGTTAGCTTTAAAACTGGAAATGCCCTCTCTTTAGGAGCTAGTTGGTTTATAACATAATGTGAAACTCTGTGCTTATATGAGAGATTATATGATCTAAACTTTTGCTCATTCGTTTTGCTCCTTTTGCTCTACATTTTTGCTCATTCAAGTGCCCTTAAAGGCGTAACATCTTTGGATTTGTTCAGGGATAAATGTGTGCTTTTGATGAAAGTGTCTGTAAGAAGAGCCTTATGTTTACCAAGGTGAGGTATGCCAACAAAAACCTGTTTGCTTTTGACATGTGGGACTCATGTAATAGTATCTATGTCAGAGAATTTAATTATTTTATTAACAGTAAGTTCCATCAGTTCTATAAAGTAAATGGAGCTTGACAAATCTGTGCATGATAGGACTGGTGAATCCTGTCTTTCTGCCATAGTTTTCCAATGATATGACTACACTAGCTGTTCCTTACGGGTTTGTCCTAGTTTCTCTAGGTTTTCAGGACAGGTTGAACAGCAGTATGAGCATTGCCTTACTGCTTTTCAGGGGAGAAATACAAATTATTGGTACTCAGTCATAGAGCTTGCTGTGAACGTTGCTTAATATCTCTTCTAGAGAAAATAAGATTTTTGTCAAAACTGAAACATTTAGCTAAAAAGTTCCATAGCACTTTAATGTTTCTTGCTGAAAAATTGAAGCAAGCTGACATATATTATCACTGGTTATAGAAAACTCAGATCTCATGATGACGGGAGAAATAATCTGAGGATCAGCATTATCTTTAAATATTCAGATCCTGAAAAATATTTGAAGTGCAGAGTTGCAGATTTCAGTGCCTAAGTTCAGCTATTAGAAGTTTAAGAGTTTTCACCAGTGCTTTCAAACAGTCAAATGAGTCTATAGGGAATTTACTTCTCATAAGAGTCTCTGAATGCAAAATGGGGTATTATAGCTTTCACAGGAGCATCAAAAAACATTATCCCCTATGGGTCTGTCACATTTTTAGAAAAAGCTTCATTTGTAAGAGGCATGAATTGTTGACTGTGCATTTTACATAGTTCATATTCTTTGTTATTCCTGGTGGACAAAAAAATGCTTCTGAAACATACTGTGCCCAATTTCGACTCAGAGGCAAAGTGGGTATGGAATGGAGGATTCTATTCTCCTATTAGAAAGGGAAAAGGAAGGCTTTGAAAGGGGAGTCTAAAAGGAGAAGCAAAACAAAAAGGACCTTACAACTATATTATAAAAAAGGTATCTGAAAGACTTGAGAAGATGTAGAGAAGAGCCGCAGAATACTCCCACATGAAGAATGACAGCTGAATCTAGTTGATGGAAGAGAAGGTTATGGGCTGATATGATTATTATATATAATCATCCTTCCAAGAAGAATCTCTTTAATTTGGTAAGAAAAAAAAAAAAAAAGGGAAAAAAAGATAACCAATGGCTGCAAGTTAAACCTATAAAAAAATCATGTGTTTAATATGAATAATGAGCATAAAAAATTTAGAAGCATTAGCTAAAAAGGGTCTTGTGCACTGTAATTTCCTTTTCCCTTTGATCTGATGGAGTCTGGAATTCCTAAACATGCAGGCTAAACACTTCATTTTAAAAAATAGTGGAGTCATAGTGGTCGATACTGTGTAGATGGCTTATTAATTTTATTGGCAGAGTGGACAAGTCTCTTTATGCTATTTATTTGGGTAATCTATTGTTTTACATAAAGTTAAGTCCTAGACGCTCACAAATCGATAAGTGATTTTTCTGTCAGAAATCTGTATCATCCATGTTCTTTCTCTGTTAAACAAACCAGAGCACAGAAATAGACACTCTTTGATACTGTCAAGCAGTGGTCTCCAAACTAGGATATATCGCACCAGGTGCTGTACAAGACAATCCATTGGGGTTCAGGAAGAACAATTTTTTGTAAATAAACATTTTTGAAAGGATTTTTTTTTTTATGTCATCCTTCCTCCCTATTTAGTATCTTTAATATCTCTCTACGTGTATGTTGCCATAATGTATTAGTACAGTTTGTGAATAAATGCATATACACATACACTCAAAAATGTTTTAATGATAGGGGTGCAGCATCAGAAAGGTTGAGAGACCATTGCCTTAAATTGAGACATCAGATCAACATGGTAATGCTAACTAACCTTCAGAGCTGTTGCTGAGGCCGTTTTCTGATGACATCTTTTCAAAGATTGCTCTCCCTCTTTTCACACTAGACTCCTTTGGAATACTGGTGGAATGCCTCCCAGGCTGATTCTTTGATGATAATGAATGTGAACTTCTTTCATTTTCTGCTTCCTGTTAGAAGACATCAAGAGGATGCATGTTAAAAGCTATTGGTAGGAAACAAGTGTGGGTTTTGGGGAGAGGAGAGAGGATGAAGAGGCAGCAGATTAGAAGGGGGTGCTATTTCCGGGAAGATGTTCTGCAGAATGCCATCAGGTAAGTTTCTGTAGCACTGTAGGTTGCAGATTCATGTGTGCTGCCTGGTTTATCATTCAACAGACAGTGATGCTTGGAAGTATTCTTTTGCCATTTCTTGCACATGGTTTCTTCCACAAAAGAGGGATGGAGGTGGTTGTAAGGATCACAATAAAAGACAGCAGTTGCTTATTTAAACACTATTTGTACATACAAAAGTTCACAGAGGGAATTTCATTAATTTCATTTACTGGTATGTAAGACTACATAAAAACAACAAATGATTGCTTGAGAACAGATGTGTGTTTCAGAAATTTGATTTTCAATTCTACTCTTACCTACTGACTGAATTTAGCTTATCAGAATAGCGGGTCAGTGTTCCTACAGAGTTTACAGGGTATCATTAGTATCTCATAATGCCTCAGCCCTTCGAGAGAACATGAGTAAATTATTGCTAGGTAAGACTTTAATGTGTTAAAGCTGGTGTTTCTGGGGTGCTTCTCCTTCCTACCATGCAATACACTGCTCAGTATGGACTTGGACACAACAGCTGTAAAGGCTTGCTCTTTTATTTTACTTAATAAAATAAACAGCTGCAGTAGCAAAAACATACTCCCCCCCACCCCAAGGGTGGTAAGGAAGGTTCACAGCAGATCCACATCTGCTGTCCCTGTAAAAGAGGTATGATAGCACAAAAGGGTGAGTAGGTGGTTGGTCTGGTGACTAATCTGTCCAGCAAGATTTTGTAGAACTTTTTTGCCAGAGCCTTTTATTGCTTGAATGGCAGAGGTTTTCAAAATGTACTGCCTTCATTAGCCTAATTCCTTTTTATTGTTTGCAGATAGCTTTATTATTGTATACTAATTTAATGCTACCCTTGTATATGGTTTTACTGAAGTAACTCCTAAATGCTTTTAGATTTAAATGTTACGCATGGTGTGTAAGAGGCAGCAAAATTTTACTTCTGAATTTATTTTCTTACTTTGGACAATATTTTCCAGTAACTATTTAAAAATAATAATGAAAAAATATTAATGCCATCCAACTTAACGAATCCTCAAATAGAACTCTTACAATGAATTGTAGAAGCCATTTTCACAGTAACATATAATCAATTAATACATTCACCTTGAATTTTTTGAAAGTAACAGTGAACAAGCATTGGAAATGTACTTTTAAAATGCGTGCATCATTAGTAATCAAGGACAACTGTGCTTCACCCATGTTTAATAAATTTCTGGTTTTCTCATAGCTGCTGATAGCTTTTATCTTAAACATGTACTGTGCTTTATTTCTCGACCTGTAGCCATTCTTTGCAAAAATATTCCTTCCTTTACATGTACAATAGGTTATGCCTTGTGGAAACTCATAATTTTATAACAATCTGTCTACTTCTGTGAGTTATGGTAGCTTTTGCTTGAGATTAGCTAAAAGATTTTTGCATGATATGTCAGCACTGAAACAAATGACTGATTAGACCATAGAGGCTGAAGATGTTTTATTACCATGGGTATTGTAAACCCAATTTTTTCACAAAAAGTACCTGTGGTATCACAAATCGTCAATTATGTACATCGCATCAGTCTTTCCTCCCTCCTCCTCCCCTCTCTGAAAAGAGCACTGCTGCTACTGCTTATATCGAATTGAACTTGAAAAGTGATCTTGAATACAGTGGATAATTTTAGCAGATAGGCCAGGAGGAAGTACAATCAACACACTGGAAAACCTAAACATGGTTACATTTAAAGGTGATATAAGGGGTCTTAACCAATACTGTGGGGTTTGTTTACTTTTATTTATCATGTTTACAGGAGATAATTGGTGTGAATCTAACTGAATTATTCTCTAATTGCTTTTATAGTTAGAAGCATATTTTACTTTGCTATTATGGAAAGTATTTTTGCAGGGTAATAATAGCAAAAGAAAGATTTATGGAGTGAGGAAAGCAGCTATCCTTCTGCTCCATGAGACTTCCTTGCACCCTTCCTCACTAGCCTGCTGGATACTTTCAGGCTGTACATTCTACTTAGAAATGACAGGGTGGCACAGTGCCAGTAAGATAAGCTCTGTGACCAGGCTGGGTTACACTGCAGGCATGCCAGTGCAGGTGAGCAGTTGCAGCACAGGTAGGATAGAGAGTTTGGCCAGAACATAGGTATGCTGAGAGGAATGAGCTACTTACATGCCAAGGGTATCAGGAGGCAGCAGGTGGCTGAAATGAATAGAGTATTTTTGTATGGGAAGGGCTATGGCTTCAAACTGCTGTTCATTTTGTAACCTTTTTCAGAGTTGGCTATCAGTTACAATTGCAACCCAGTATTAATTATGAAATTTTTATTTAAAACAGACCATTATGTCTGAAATCTGGTATGGACAATCTGTGATGCAGAAATGGCCCATGCAGGGAAGAAACGAAGGATGCGGGAGGGAGAGGAGAGATAAAAAAATGCAACTGCGTATTCATTAGGTCAGCCTGATCATGTCCGTCTCCTCCAGTTCCACAACCAGCCAGTACCTGGCATACATAAGAACAGCTGCAGGATCATGTTGCCACAGTATTGTGTGGCTTTCAGTAGTCAACACCAAGAATCACTTTAATGATGATCTAACTTCTACAGTATTAGAACAAAATGGAAAACATTTTGTTTTCCAAATTTTTACAAAATTGGACTGGGTTTTCAGCTACTGTTGGCATCCTCAAGAAAACTCATCTAGTTCTGGGTTTTTTTTTATTCCTGCCATGTTTTTCTGTAGTTACCAGTAACAGCTAAAAAACTTCAGAGTTTACTGTTTCTTGTTCTTGAAAGCTAGGGAAGAATATGAGTGTGATTTGCATTTTTCTTACCTCTATTAATTTTATTAACTCGTAGACTATTTCTGTATTTTTTTTAATGTTTATGTCTGCAGTAGCAATTCCATGAACTAGAAAATTTATATACATTACTATTTTGGGAATATATTTTGGTAGGAATTTTTTATATTATGATTATACAGACATTTTGGGTGACTGCTAATACTTTTTCCCACATTGTAGTGGATCTGTAATTTTAAATACATTAATTTTCTTTTAGTTCTTTCTAAGTAAGTTCTCCGTAAGTTCATTAGCTTTTATCACAGTGTTCCACAGTAATCCATATTCTTTAAATCCTTGATATGGTGAATCACTATACAGGTGAATGGTCCATTTAATCGTCTCTGTAAGGGTGGTGCTATTTTGACAGTGATTATAATCTGGGGCAGAGGAACTGCATGCTTAGCACTGTCCAGAACTTCTTCCTTTAAACAAACCAATTCTATGTCCGTATGCGTTCTTCTGTTCCTGCCTTTTTCATTATCACAGGGTCCCCCACATGACAGTCTCCAACTGCCCTAGCCCCATTTTGCAAATAGTATCCTTGTCTTAGTGGGGCTTCTGAAAGATGATTTTCTTGCACTATTGCACCAGCTGTAATGCTAGAGCTCAGATTTATTCTCTGAAGATGCTGTTTCCTACTGTGAAAAAGTCATTGGAAGGCGTT
Organism: Psittacula echo; assembly: GCF_963264785.1. Classification (NCBI taxonomy): domain Eukaryota; kingdom Metazoa; phylum Chordata; class Aves; order Psittaciformes; family Psittacidae; genus Psittacula; species Psittacula echo. The sequence goes on along the minus strand of NC_137743.1, from coordinate 64,744,974 downwards.
ATGATTACCATAAACTCCTTTTACTCAGGATAAATTTAATTTGCCTACTGTTTTATTGGGGTATCTACCCAGACAACTTAATGACAGCAAATGGCAAAGACATCTGCTTAATAAGGATGGAATTAACATAAATGCCACTTATCGAAAAAGCACTGAGGTAGTGCCAAGAGGTGCTTAATTAGAGGCTAATGTATGCAACAGTTGCAGAAGTTGCCAAATGAAAACTAAAACAAGAATATTTTTTTTTTCTTTCTGATTAATGCATTGGGTTCAATTCATGTCAAGCTTTTGTAACCATATGTGAGTTTTTGTTGGGACAATTACTGAATTGAGACATAGACTATTGTGTGGAGCACCCTGCTTAACAGCATTTATTCCATTTTTTGTTGGACATAATTTGTTGAAATCTGCCTATATGTAAGGAACTTGCTATCGTGATTACTTCAGTTTTACGTACTGGCTCTGATATATTCTATTTTTGAATGGACTTCTCAGAAACAGGTGACACAAGAAGCTATTTTTATGTTCTGATCTCATACTCTAGACAATGAAAAGAATAAAGCACTGGAGTGCCAAATTTCAAGGAATATACAGTGATTACTTATAGAAATGCCAATGGTAAAGATTCCAATTTCAGTGGCCTACTGAGTGACTGTGCTTCTTTTAGATAGTGGATTTTCCACTTGCTATCCAGTCCTGCACTAATCTGAAAGTCAGTAAGCCAGAACACATGAAGTTTTAAATAGAGGAAAACTATTTACCAAGTTACTACTACCTTTTCTGCATACACTGAACTACCTTGGATAGGAAGAGGAATTTACAGTCAGTATATTAAATAGATTGCCAAAAACTACTATTAATGTTCCAAGTATTTAATCTTTTTTTTAAAGGACATCTTCAAGTGTATTAAAAAGTGCACTTATCCCCATCCCATCATGTTGTAACTAGTTTTGCTACATGTGCTACCTAAAGGAAAGCTAGCTACCACCACCCTTTCATTTTATATATGGCCTCCACAAAAAGAATGCATGTGTAAGAAATGACGGAGAGGAGTAGAAGGAGTAGACCCAAAGAGAAAGGGTAAAAACATAAGGTGAAAGGAAAAGAATAAATCCATAAGTGGATGGTGATTTAGCGAATGAGTTGAGCAGCAGGATAAGTGTTTAGAAATCAAATCTGTTGCTTTAAAAATAGTTATATAAGATCTCAATCCATCAATGCATTTTATTGTGATTGTAGCTTAAAATACTTGAGGGTTGCTATTCAAATAATTGCTCTCAATCGCAATTCAAGTTATACTTAATGTCTAAGAGCTTTGCTGGACTGGCTCCTAACATTTTCCATTGCCTACAAAAAGCTGGCATCTCAAATTCCAACTCAAAACAAGAGACTGCTTAGCTGGAGAGTACACAGCAATGATTTGAGGTGAATTCTAGTGCTGAGAGAGCTGATAATATCTCCTGTGAATCACTCAATAACAGTGAAATATAAAAAAATAAAGTCCTGGCCTGCCTGGAGAAAAAGCCTTTGGAAATCCAGCAGGAGACAAGTCTGTTTCTAATATAGTTCTCATTTCTAATTAAAATATGATGGAAATCCATTCTGGTGCAATTTAGGAGCAGGGAGTGCATGGAATCATGTCTACCATCTGCTGGAATGCTGATGGCATTAAGATTGATGACAAACCTCCAAAAGTGACTGTTACAGAGGATTGCTAATAACACCTGCTGCATAAACTCTATGAAGCCAGTAAGTACACTGTTGAGACAAAGCCATGATTCTCAGTTGATTCTCTGCAATGCACCACTTCACTAAGACAGAATTTCTCAAGAGGCTTTAAAAAACCTCCTATGACTGCCTGGAACCTGCTCATTCATCTTATACCCAGACCAGTTCCTGAGATGCTTATCCTTTTCAGCTCTTACAGACAGTTTTAAAATAAGACAGTATTTTCATTTGGAGGAAGGGTATAAAATAACTTTGCTGTAAACATGGAACAGAGGCCATGGAAAGAGCTTGTTGTCAACCTGGGGAAATTGAAGATCTATTTGCAGAATTGCCATCTGCGCTGGTTTTGGCTGGGGTATTTAATTTTCTTCATAGTACCTGGTATGGGGCTATGTTTTGGATTTGTACTGAAAACACAAATTGTTGATAATGCACAGATATTTTAGTTACTGCTGAGCAGTGCTTCAACAGAGTCCAGGCCTTGTCTGCTGCTCACCCCATGCTACCAGCAAGCGGGCTGGGGTTTCACAAGAAGTTGGGAGGGGACACGTCTGGGACAACTAACCCCAGCTGACCCAAGGGATATTCCATGCATTGTGGGTGAACACCTGCCTGACCATGGAGAATAGTGAATGAATTCCTTGTTTTGCTTTGCTGGTACATGTGGCCTTTGCTTTAGCTATTCAACTGTCTTTACCTCAACCCATGAGTTTTCTCACTTTTATCCTTTTGATTCTTTTCCCCCATCCCACTGAGGGGAGGGGGAGACTGTGTGGAGCTTAGTTGCTAGATGGGGTTAAACCACACCACCATGTCAGAATGAGGCTCTACACTAAGAAATAACATTGAGGAGCTAAATTCTGCCTTGAAATACCTACAGATTTCACTCCTACTTAGCAAAAGTCCCACTGATTTGCTGTTTATCACCATAGCAAAATTGATACAAGGTCCCTGGTCTCGCTACTTAAAAAGCAACAACCTAATCTTTGTGCTAAAAAGGGAAATTCTTTTAACTGTTAACAGCATTTGACATACATCAAATTATTGAGCTGTTCAGACTCTGTCCTATGGGAAGACTATATTAGTTACATTCGCTCATTGTATTATGTTGATTTGAAATGTTATAGCAGTTTTCAAAGTATGATAATGAATATCTGTGCTAAATTGGCAACTGGCCTGTGGATTAAATAGACAATTGTAGGACATACAATAACCACAGAAACTTTCCTTCCTAAACCAATACTGTGCAATGGTCCATCTCTACTGACATTTTTGTAGGGCAAAATAGTGGTGTGGTTTAGAAGCACATAAGAAAACTGAGGCCACAGTGACCAAACATGTTTTAATGAGTTTTTTTCTACTACTTTCATACTACAGTGATTGAGTGACATCGTGAAAGTAGGCCAGCTACAATATCTGTAAATAATAAATCACAATAAAATTTATGTAAACTCCAAAATAAAAATGTCCTGGCAGAAGTAAACCATGCTATGGCTTTTTAAAGCAATTTGAAATAAAATCACATCCAAATCAAGCAGAATTTATACTAAGCTGCTACTAGATGTCTATATAAATCACTGACAATGCATTACCAACAAAACATGCAGAATAAAGAGTCCAGATCTGAGACAGCTGTGTTTAATAGGAAATATTTTAGAAAGAACTGCAACAAAGACTGGAGCGGGTACAGGCAGCATAGCTTTGTAGCCAGCATTCACAGGCGACAGTTTTCAGGCTTGGTTCAAGTCATGGAAACTGGTTTCTAAACCAGTGTGGTTAGTAACTACAACTAATGTTGGAGTTCTTTTTCCAAAATCATGACCTGCGGCAGCATAGGAGGCACAAATTAAAATTCAGAGCATAGCAATAGTTTATGGATACTTAAACAGTAGCTTTCTTTTCTGATCTCCTCTTTTTTCACTTTTTTATTTACATACGTATTCCAAGCACTTCAGTCAAACACAATTACTTGTCCTTTCTATTTATATAATAATTCCAAAGTAATTGGAAAAAGCTTTACCACAGAACTAAAAAACCCAACACTTCCATAAATAATCCTGTTCTGTTTTAGCACAATGAAGTTTTATTTAAAGCTTCTACAATAAACTCAGTACCTTCTTTGCACTACAATTGTAAAAGGAACCCTTCTGTATACTAAATTCCAATGTCAGCTCTAAGTTTATGCTTTTGTTCTTTAATATCTTTTTTTCCCCCCTCTTACAATGCATGTTTAGAGACGTAATTTTATGTATCTCAGCTTTTTCACCTTTACAGTGGAAATTTAAGAACCATTATTTTATCAGTGCTACTGTTAATTGCAGGTGTGGGAGAGGAAAAACGTATTATTTATTTGGAGTTTCATAAAAGCCTGGGTGTGCTTGAGTTTTTTTGTTTGTTTCTTGTAAATTCACTGACAATATATGCTTTTCTTTGCACACTCTGTTGCTGAAATTTACTTAGATTCAGAGGTGTATCAGTTTAGACCTTTTAAGGTTCTTAAAATATCTCAGTGTATGTTTACCTTTAAGCAAAACAAAATATTGATCTTGAAAGATTTGTTTTCTGACGTGATCATTTTGTGTCTTGTATTTCTGTTGTAATTTTCTACAGTCATTTGCAATGTCATGATTTTTGTAATTATATCAAATAGCTGGAAATTATTAGAAGAATGTTGGGGTGTGGAACAGAAAACAAAAATAACGAAGCAGAAACAAAAGCATTAACAAAGAGGGGAAGCAAATGACTTTCAAAATTACTAATATTTATCTAGGTCTTAGTAGGCACTCTATTTTAGCTGCACACACTCAAATATAACAATCTTCTCACTTGACCCTCCACTTTGTTTCCTTCCAAAATATTGCCTGGTTTCTAAGATTTGATAATTTTCCAGGAATATTGGGCATGCTACTTCCCAGAGTCCACTGATACTGCTTTTAGAAGCAGGACAGAAGCAACATTTTCCTTCAGTTGTTCATGCAGCTCAGGCAGATCCCTCTATTGTAGTCAAGACCAAAATGACTTAGCCTAACTGAAGACAATCTCTGCCTTAGTAAGAGCTCCAATTAGTTGACATATTTTGAAGTCTTAAATGAATTTATTTCCATTAAACATACACTAATTTAAAAAACTTGAACATATGATGTACTCTCTGATATTGCTTCCAAAGCTACAGTAAGCAATATGTGCTCAAGCACCCATATTTTTTCATTTATTCAGTAATAATACAGGCAACATCAAATTAATCTTCTAAGTAATTTGCTCTGCACAGCACTAGAAATATACATGCTGGGAACTTTTTGTGAAGTCTTCAGTGTTCACCTCACTGCCTTTTTCTTCTTTTTTTTTTTTTTCTTTTTCAGTGCCTGTATGGACTTGACTAATGATCTTAAGCAAAGGATTTTTTTCTCCCATATTCATTGGATGTTTTTAAATTAGTCCCCTCCCCCCCCAATATTACTACCTATAAACGATAGTAAAATTAAGTATTATCAGCATTCTGCACTTTTAATAGCATTTTCTTTGGTCACATACTGGGCTGATGTTTGAAAATGAGAAATAAGAGAAAATGAAACATACTCTACAGTGGAAGATTAACAACGAGTGTATAAAGAGGCTACTATGTAAGAGATATAGCTACAGAGAATTCAAGATGATCTATAAATTATGGTGAATGATGGAGACTCTGAGACAGTGGGCATAACTAGGGAGATTCTCATAACTGATATTACAAGATCCTTCTTGTACCCATAGACCAGAAATGATATTTATTATCTGCAACAGAAATTCATAGAAACAGCTTCAGAGAAAGAGAGTGCATTGCTTGAACTCTCGTGGGTATACAGAGTTCACAAACTGCCTAATCCTGAGTAACATCTACTATTCCAATTTTATTAATCAAAGTCTTACATTTGAAACAAACATATCATCACACCATGACACAGAAGAGAGAAAAAACAAATGAGGTTAAAATACGGCAGCGGTATTTTTTTTTCATCTTTCCCATTTGCTGAATTCCTAGAGTTTGCTCAGCTTCAAGGGAACATGCCATGTTCCTTTAAGTCTAGGCAGCAAACGTATAAAAAGGATCCCATCTTTACCAAACATTTCTGAAGGAGACAGCAGAGCAAAAAGAACAGCTGATAAAACAAGAGGATGCTGAGCTAAAGTAGCACAAACAGAAATGCACGTAAGAGATCTTGTTTGTGAAAAGGATCCCTGAAGGATCTTCTGAAGACCCTAAAGGTCTTCTATTAAGGCAGCTGAGATCACTTGTACCTCCTGTACTTTAATGGCCCATGTTGGCATCTACCAGTACACTGGTACTGTACCTGAGCCTTGGACAGATAAAGGTGGAAAGTATTCTATGCTATACGTCTCTGAAAACCCAAGAATTCGTCTGCTTTCATTGAGATTTAGAACAGTAGCATGAAACTCCGAAGTATGGCTATTTTGGACACTTTTATTTTAACCTCATGACAACTACATCAGAAAGCATTGTGAGTCTATTTGTCTTTCTACTAGATACTATCAGAGGATAACAGAATTGTTAACAGTTTGTCCTCACAAACATTATACAGGTTGGAGGAAAGATAACAGGAGTAGATGTATTGGGGATTTTATTCTACATATTTGTAAAATAAATTGAAATTATATTTGCTATTGAAATAGTAATTGTGAGTATGCTTTGGTGCAGGTGTTTATTTGATTGTTAACTTGGATCATTTGACATGTTACACAATGTACCTTGCAACGGCAAGTAATGTCTCTTTCAATCCTGTTTAATTTATGGATCTGCTCTCCTCTGAATACCAGCACCTGCGGATTTCTCAGACTTTATGTCACAAGCTTATTTCCTTCCTAATCAACTTAACCCAGATGTTTACCTCCAAGTGCTGTTTCCCAAGACATGCTAGTAATGGGCGTATTTACTTCCCATTTTTCCACATTACTTTCATGCTTCAAGAATTGATTAAGATACCTCAGGCTGGTAAATTGTTCCAAATATCAGCCGACAAAATGACAGTGAAAATGTTTTAACGATTTGCTGCTTTCTGCCACAAGTGACAAATACTTGAGAAATTGTTGCTTAGGATAAGAAGTTTGTCTATAAAATATTGCAAACTAAAATTGAACTAAATTTGGAGAGGAAATTAAAGAACACGTTATAAATAAAATATACTTTTCCAGACATCATTTCCTGGCCGCTGACTGTGGAAAGGAGCTATGCCTTTCCAAGTGCTTTATGGTCAGTTTCCCACAGAGGTTATCAAGCTTTGATGCTGCTGGCTAATAGGTTGAAAACCATACAACGAAATAGATGTGGGTAAAGCAAAGTATTTACTGGCTTATATGTCTGGAAAGAGAAGAGGCAATTTTTTTGATGACCCGGAAAGCACAATTCTTCACCCTCAAGGTCAAACTACAAAACCTATTGGACATCACATACAACTTCTCTCTAGGTTATAATGTTTTAACTTTATTGATCTCTATGGATTTTAAAATGTTAAAGATTATTTCTGCACCCAATTTCTGGCTCATTTCTAAGCAATCATATCTTTAAAGAACCCTTTCAAGACTTCTTTTGGGTGTGTGTGGTGGTGTTTGTATGTACCTTTCCTCAGAAGTTCAGAAGGTCATTTTCCTCATTTCTCCATTCTCTTGGTGTTCTTGCTTAATAGCGCACAGTCAAGATTAGAGAGAGAATCCACATACAGAAGGCAGAGCTTTTCTGCTTTTCTCTGCCTTCTGGAGACTTAGGCCAAAGACCTAGTGAGTCTGTTATAATCCTGAACTTACAAGAAGATAATTTCTGCCAAATCAGGCTCTAAAGAAATATTAAAAATACCAAATCTTCTATCTGTTCAGAATAAAATTAATGGCTTAAAACCTATGAAGTATAGGTTCATAGGATGGTTAGTCAGGTTCTTTCTTCTTGGAACAATTGCAGCTTACAGCGCACCGCAAAAAGGAACACACACACACACACACACAAGAAATAGAAAAATCACACTCCCTAAATCCTCCCCCAAAAGAGGGAGGGAGAGCAAAATGAGACACATGGTATTTCTCATACACCTTAGTGTTCTTTCATCTGTGCCATTTTCAGTGTTGCATATAGAAAATACATAGACACTTCTACTACTACAAATAACCTGATATATCACCCTTTAAAAGAAAAACCCGACCTATGCTCTTAGTTCTGTCAGTTTTCCAGAAGTGAATGAAATTCTCCTCCATTTTCTCCATTTCCAAATCACAGGCTCAGCTGCAGAACTTCAGTTAGGACAAAATAAAAGAACTCTGGTGGTCTTTACTGAAAGAACTAAAGGCAAAACAACATCATATCTGCAGTGATACAGACTGAAGTTCTGAAAAAACTATCAGAAGCCCATGTTACGAAAAAGTCTCTTTGATTATGCAATTTGCTTGCTTTCTAGACTTTCAAATATTTGTTGAACTGGTGTGTATATATGCAACGTTTTAGGGATATCTGTTACCATGTAATCATGGAATTGTGATTGTCTTCAACAACACACACAAAAAAAAAAGGACAATCTTGTGGTGAAAAACGTACTTTGTGGTTTTGAAATACTTCTTTTTAAATGCTTCCTGTTTCAGAAATATATTTCAGAATTTTAAACTGCCTTCCTAAGAAAGTCAGTCATCCTAGGAAGTAGTGTTTGGCACACCATCAAAACAATTTTTTCTATTAGCTAACTGTACTCCACAAGAGACTCAACTCATCAGAACAAATGAAAAGTGCCTCTTCAAATCAAAAATATAACAGCCAAAAGAGCAGGCAAGAAGTCTTTTTTAGGACTGGAGCAGAAAAAATGTAAGGAATAGATTCAGACAATAATCAGACAAAAATAAGACCCACACCTGAAGTCATTGTAGTTGGTTGAAGGCAAGTGATCCTATAATAAGCCACCCTCATCCACAACACATGATACATGACGAATCCTCGTGGATTCTGAATAAACAGTAAGAAGAATATTGAGAGGCAAACCCCATATCTATTAAATCTCAGCACAAAAGAGACTTCCTTTGGAAAGTTTGGTTGAGGGTATAGGACTATAGTCCATCCCATCCTGTTCCTTATAAAAATGCAGCCTCCTCAGTGTTACTTAATATGTAAATGAGACTAAACCCAAATTTAATTTCCCATAAGGAACTGGTGACACACATTTCAATGTTCCAACTGAACTGTTGTACTTTTTTTTCCTAGCAAGCTTCCTCGTTGCTGTAGCTTGAATACTAACATTCCTGACTGTGAGGAAAAGTGAATGATTCTACCCTTTCAAGGTAAGATCCTATTAGAGATTGTTTCCTCCACTGTCCACAAATAAAGCACAAAAATTGGTAAAGCTGAATTGAGGGTGGAAGAATAAGAGGATTCTCAAGTGTCTGTTAAAGGAAAATAATATAACTTGTTGTTTGGAAAACGTTTAAATATTTGGCACAAGAATAGTTAGTTGATAATTGGGCAACTTGGGAAACTGGTGGCATGGGCCACTAGAGAAACTAGGTAATGGGGCATGGTGGAGAAGAAGGTCTGAAATGCTGAGTTGTCACAACTGTCAATCATTTGTGCCAATTTGAAGTCCAGTTTTGTGTGGCACCTTGAGGAAGGCAGGTACACTCTCAAAAAAATAGTTGCTTCTGAGTATATAAGCAGTGAAATTATAACAGTGTAACTAACACAGAAAATAGCTCAGAACAAGTCAGGAACTGCAGGTGGTACACTGGGATGGAATTCACTGATTAAACAGGAAGGAAGAGCAGTACTTTTCAGAAGACCTTTAAATATATATATGTACACGTGTGTATATATATTATATATACACACACTGTACTGCAATGGTTCACAGGAACAGTTTGTGAATAAAGGAGATTTCGAAAGCTCCATTCCCACCATTGAAATAGCTGGTTTTGCTGGTATAAAACACTTTTTTGCTGGTGTAAAACACTGTAGAGAACAGTAAGAAATCTGTCAACATGTCTGGTTTTTAGAAAGGCAAAACCAGTGAAAAGCCAACAGTCCAGTTCAAAGATGAGTCAACTAAGAATAACCAAAGTGGGAAGAGGATTGTCTCTTCAGATGATTTGTAAGGTGTCTGTAAAGAGCTGATATATTTACTGAGGAAGTAAAGCACAGAAGAAAAGGTGGGGTTTTGGGGGTTGTGTTTTTTTTTTTTTTCCCCCTTAAAGGAAAAAAAATGAATTGTTACCAAAACCTGTTCTTCATGATCTACAATTCAAGTTCCATAGACAATGTTGCCTTTCCTTGTTGTGGAATCTTTTGCCATTAGAAAAAAGTTCATGAAAACATAGGGAGGTATGCTTTGTGTGGGAAAAAAAAAAAAAAAAAAAAAAAGAAAAAGAAAAGAAAGGAAAAGAATGAGCTAAGAAAGGTATGAAGCCAAAATCCAGAAGGCTGACCATACAACACTCCTTTCAATATCAGGCTTTTCAGCAAGGGTAATTTTTGGCCATTCCATGCATTCCTCACTACTTGCTTTCATTTATCCGTAACAAAAATACAAATGATGATGCAAATGATAACGGTACAAAACTGACCCACAGTCGTCATGGTGTTTCTGTTCTTTTCTGCATTACATGGCTCTGCTAAATTCATATAAATATTTTTGAGAGTGTTAAGAGAAAGAAGATGCTGCTTATTTAAACAATCTAGCAAAGGTCTAATCTTTTACACTAAGCATCAGTTCCCTTCATTCACTTTCTGGCTGCAGTTCACATGTTTTCTGCAAAGGACACAATTTAATGAACATATACCAGATTATTTAAATGAATGGTTTTAATGAGTTCTTTGAATAGGTTTCTCTAAAAAGTAAGCATGAAATTACTCTCTCAGTTGGGATGCTTGAAAAACTTACATAATCACTTTGCAGCAAGCAGTCCTTATGTGCTTTAACATTCCAATGTCTTTGAGTGCTAATAAAGTAGTTTTTTGATGGGAATGATAAGTCAGTACAGTAATTTGATGTTTTAATATATTATTCTTAAGAAACTTTTTTTTCCTATAGGGAAGGGGAAAATACTTTTCATTTTATCAGAATAAGACGTCAGTTTATTTCTAAATAATGGAAAGATATAGGGACAGGCCTGATACTTTCAGCTTTCCATAAAAGGCTCCAGCAACAGACTTAATTATTAACTTCTTAATACTCCTAAGAAGGAAATACATCCAAGTTCCACTTGGATAAGCTCAGGCAAAAGTAATCTTACTTCAAGTGATTTGGCTTCGAAATTATTAAACTTAGTCCCTGACTCTGTTTACTCTTTTTGTCTTACCTTATTGCAATATGAAGTGTGAATTCCATTCAAATAAATAGGATTGGGCATAGCTTTCTTCCTAGCTGCCATCAGGAAGAAAAATACGCCAAAGTCTAAATACATTTGCAGGTACCTATAGTAGTGTCTTTCACTTTTGAACCAGCAGAGGGTTCTTTATATGATTGATCTAATTGTTTAGAAGTCACTTTTTGGCTTAACATTCGTTAATTGCCCTGATTTTTCTCTATTGATTTTGTTCATATACGAATAACAGCACTGCAATAGAAATGCAACCCGAATGAGATGTTACAGAATTTTTTGCCAGTGGTATTTTGCCTTTTTAGAATAAAATCTATTTTTCCTTTGGAATAATGTAATAAAATGGGCTGTAGTCTCAGAAGTCTGAGAAGTCAAGAGATAGCCCATTTAAACAGGATTACAACAGTTGTTGGTCTTTTTCTGATCATAAGTCTAATGAGCATGTTCATTTATACATAATGCAACTGTAATATAGATAGCTGGTGCCAAGCATTAGAAGACATTCTGTTTAAATTTTAAAAATCCCACTGTAATTCCTACAGCTTGGACTAAGTTTTACATATAGCCATTTCTAACTTTGCTCTAACCTTGATGGCTTCTGAATGAAACCACTACAAAATGCAAGGAAAATACATCAGCTCATTCCCCATTCTTCACTTCTCCTGCCCGTGGGAGTGTACTATGGCTGAAAGAAATTGAATCTTAAGCAATCAGTTTGCTAAAACCTTGGCATAGCTTTGCATTATATTGCGATACATGTATTTTCTTGTATCACTGATACAACTGTGGTAAAAATGTGCCTTTTGAAGACATACTAAATGGCTGTTGTTTTTCATGACAAGTATCTTGTCTCATGGTGTGATATTCAGCTGCTAAAATGCTTAACGTTCATTAATAGTAATGAATTACTTTGTCACCTCTAACTTGTAGGGTCTTTCTCATTAACCAGATACACACTAGATGCTTAATATGCACTGTTAAATACCTTCAGGATACTAATTTAAAATATGGCACAATGTGCATGTATAAAGCCTTGAAAAAAGTCCAGGTTTTGTATATGCAAAGCCTGAGATTGGTGTGGATCACATTTATCTCACACAATTTTATATTTTTCATGCTTATTCACTGTTCCAAGTGGAGGAATTCGTAATCTGTACATATTTTTTTGTACTGTAAGACCTTGGACATAGATGTTAATGCCATTGTTAGCACCAGCATCAGTTTGGCCCCAACTTTTCAGATTACTGAAATAATCTATCCTTTCACAGACCTTCTATGCATACAGATTTTCTTGAAACCTTGCCAGTGCTGCTTTTGGTCTGTGTTGCTAAGATTTGTAAGCGAATGACCTGAGTATCCATACTTCTTCAGCGTCAGAAACCCCTGATATGAATGTCTACAGTTTTTGTAGACTCACAGATTTTTCTTTTTAAGTAAAAATGTTGAAATAAATATTGAAATGTTTAAGAAAAAATGTTTAAGAAAAAATGTTGAAATGCTAACATTGTGAAAGCCTTTTATGATGCAGATTCAATTTTTCTGCATTTCATATTGACTGTGTCTTGGAAACCTCAAGATGTTTTACAATTCTGGGGAAATAAATCCTCAAAGGCAACATGGATCACATTTTCTAAGACAGCTACCTGAACAGGGTTACAGAATTCAAACTTTTCCACTTGAATTCTGAAAAAAGGACCTGTTCCTCATGCTTTTTTACCCCTTACCACTTCCCAGTTTATAAGCACCATCTGCTTATAAACTGCATCTTAACAGTTGCAATTCCTGCATTAGTTTCAGTGACTTAGCAAGAAAGCATACTGTTTGGAAAGCACACCTCTTTTTTAGTTTCTGGCTGGCCAGGGTAAAAGAAATATTTTAACTAGAGCACTAATCACATATATTTCATATGCAGCGCTTTTGGTAAACAAATTATAAGGGAAAGGAAAGTAACTCTTCCTTGACCCTTTCTCTCACGTCCCACCCTTTTTACTGAACCTGCTTCCTTTTGTGTCAGAAATGATAGCTTTCCCCTTGGAGGAACACCTAGCAAAGAGATATACTTGGGAATACTTTTTATGAAGTATATCAGTGAAATAATAATACTAATGATGAGATTCTAAGCTGCACATGAGTTCAAAGTATTTGCAGGTAGAACAGTAGCAAATTTTATGAAGAAACCTTAAGTGTATTTAAACCAAAGCAATATATAATTGCTATAACAGTTCTAAGACTGGGAATAAGGAGTCCTTTTACTTTCTTGGTAATTAATGTTTAATAAAGGTCTGCAATCCTGTCAAGTGAAGAATGCTGCTTAAATCCATAAAATTACTGCTTTTCACTAGATAAGGAGCTCCTTGTATCAATAAGATTAAAAAAGGACCAATTCCTCCTTCAAGAGTGATCGTGTCTGTAATGCTTAAAGCAAGTACTGCTTTATAGGAAATAAAGTTTATTTTGCTATTATTAAAAAATTACTAAGTTAGATCAACCAGAAAGGTCTGCACCTTAAAAATCATTTGAGTATGCCACCTAGCAGCAGTCTATGACTATTTCATATGGTCTTTAAAGTGCTCAATAATCCCATAAAGTTTTAACTCTTATTTTATTGGTGCCTGCTACTTTTTGTGTTATGTGTCTAAAGCTAATAAAAAGATTTTTCATGAATCACATGAATTTTTATTTTACTGTTCACATAAAAAAGCTTTCTAATATCTTATAACTTCTGTGCAAAATCCTGCTATTATGTCATGGTCAGCATGCATTATTCTGAACTGTAGTTTCTGGACCAGAAAACCAATTTAAACAAAAAATGTTTAAATCACTCTGGGCATTAAAATTAAATGGGTAAATGACTGAGTACATGGACTGGCAGGGTTAGTAGTTGGTAAAACACAGAGTTTTAACATCAAGTTTTAGTATATCTTTGATTGAGAAGTGGAGAAAAGTTGTTCAAAGGGGATTTTTTATTTATTTATGTTTGGGTTTTTTTAACCTGATAATTGAACAAGAAGTGAGGAATTACAATGTAGAAGGTATAAAATACTCCATCAGCAATCAAAACCTGCAGGGACATTTCAGTTTCATGCAGAAGAGGTGAAGTGTGGTGAAAGGCTTTTTAGTCACAAAAACAAATGAAGTTGCCCTATTTAAGATTACTAATAACCTTTTCAGTATCCTAAACTTCTGTGAAGCATTTTTTAACCTTCAAAAAAGCCTAGTGTCTCCCCAGATAGTTTAAAGAAATCACAGACATTTCTCAGACAAAAATCTGATGACAAAGGTTGCAATTTGTCCAGGTCTGTCATGTTATGAGTGAAGTGGCAAGAGGTTTCTCAGTTGAAAGGGAGTCAACACCGTGCTACAAATAAGAAGCAATTGCTTGAGAATGTTTTAGAGGGTTTGTAAATAGTTTCATTTGAGAATTCATCAGGTCATAATATCTTGTTTTTCTCTCTTCCCCCCTCCCACCATAAAAGCACTGGGCAGGCACAATTGCACACTAACTTACCTGAAAGGCTGGCAGATAGCACTAGTCAGCAACTATTAAAATGATCCAGACCAATAACATTATGGAATAAAGAAAGTATTAACATACTGATCCAAATTATCAACAGGACATCCATGAGAGCAGTGGTGGGTACTGCCCACCCCCAGTGGGGCACAGGAGAGGGGTGACATGAGGGGAAACCACCCTGCAGCCCTGGGGCCCATCTCCATGCCCTCAAGGTGCCCAGCCCAGGCACTTACCTTCTTGCCACCCAGGGCCTCAAAGTGGCTCCGCAGCTCCTCCACAGTAATGAGGAAGTGTTCAGTCTCCTGAGGGCCAGCTAGGGTCTCCTCCTTGAACATGTCTGTCCTCCTGCTGTCTGCTGGCACTCTCTCCTTGGTGCTGCTGCAGCTCATCTTATCCAGCACCAGGGACTTTGGGGCTGATGAGCACTGGAGCGTCAGGCCAGGTCTCATAGCATTGGCAGACTCCCATCTTTGCTTGAGGAGCTCCACGGAGCCCTTCTGCAGGGGCAAGTCTGCCAGCTCCAGCGTGTCCTGCCAATGCAACATGTGCCTAGGGTCAGAGACAAGTACCACCGTACCAGCAAAGGCCACCAAAGGGTGGCTTGATAGCACTCGTGGGTTGAAGGACAGGCCAAGGCACAGGTTGGTGGCTGGGACAGAAGCCACTTCCCAACAGCAAGTGAGATCCAGTAAGTTCAGATTTGGTAAGAGTCAGTGACAGGCCTCAGTGTATTTATACAGCAGGAATATGTTGATTAAAAAGTGAATTAAAGGTGGTGTTTAGCTATTTTATTTTTAAGCTTTCCATCAGAATTGCTGTCTATCATGAATGGAAAAGCAGCAAGTACACAATTAGTGAGAATTTCAAACAAAGTGGGGCTAATGAATGAGTTCCTGATAATCAGTGTGTGCTGCACTGAAAGGTGTTGTGACAGGTGACTGCTGTTTTCTTTCAGATTTGATACAGCTGTCAGTAGTGTAGAATAAGACACAGCATTTTAATGCAGCTAGTAGAGTGAAGGTCTACTGCATTACTTGTGAAAGTACTTGGATAGTCTGGAAACACATCCTGCAGTACAGTGCTCCTAATTGCACTGTAACTCTTCTGGCAGGTAAATTACTAAGGGCTGATATCAAATCTTTCTGATCAATTGACTGTGTTCTCACAAAGTCTCATTCCATCTTTCTTACAGTATGGTTGTGAAGGAATATTGCTATTCTGTAATTTTGCACCAGTTGCTGAAATCTGCTACCCTTTTCCTGAAAGCAGCTCCCAAAAGGTTTGATTTTGAGGTTTCTCTGCCCTGTAGCAAATGCTCAAATATAAGTTTTCATCTCTCATTCAAAAAGAATTTGAGTAGAAAGAACTTGCTTTTAAAACAGGAAAGAGAAAGAAATGTTAACGAGAACTGAGACCCAGCTACCAGCTAAAATATCAATTAATTACTCCCTCTCTTCTTGGCAAGAGAGTTTGTTATGTATTTGACTATTCTTACATGCTTATATTTATTTGAGCTTAAATATGCAACATTGGGAGTTAGGCTTGGGATTTTTTTTGAGATAATATTTAGCCAGAATTAGTGTTGATTTAATACTTTGCTTAGGAGGAAAAAAATATAGGAGAAGCTCTTGGTAGTTCTCCTTCCTTGAACAGAACAAGAAAGAGTTTCTTGGCTCACAGCTTTCACCTTTTTTCCAGCCAGAAATTGGCTGAAGGCTTGTCTTTTCTTTAGCTTTTCAGCAGTTCTATGTTGTGACTATGGCTAACATCCTGCTAATTGCCCTCGAGCTGTCTCAGATGCTCTCCCCTTCCTGCAAGCAAAAGAGTAACACCCTTCCTTCTTCTACCACGTATACCTGCTGTTCTAAGCTGTCTGATTCCATCCGAGATCCTAAATGGGTCTGACTTTTAACTCAAAATGAAGAACAGCTGTTGAATTCACTAGTCACAAGAATGCTCAACCTAACTCATGGTTGTATGTTAGAAATACTCCTGAGTTACACTGCATCTAAGGATTGATTTTGGACTATGAAGCAGTCTTTTCCTAACTCAGGTGAGTGTGCTTATGCAATATCCCCATTCTCCTATGTTTTGCTTCATTGCTAGTGGGTCCTTTTGTTGGTTTCAGTATGTGTCAGCGTAGGTGTTATGCCGTCATTCAAAAATAGTTTGGAGTTCATCTCCATCTCCCTCACAGCTCTCAAAATAACTTTAACTAAGAATGGCAGCTTCTTCTACCCTTGTCTACTGCGGGACCTATGGCTGCTAGACAACAGATAAAACAAACACATTTGTTTTGTTTGCATTGACTTGCGTGAGGTGAAATTGCGTGGAGATTCAATAGTTTATAAAGGTGGAGATTTGCTGCATTGCTTGTTCCCTTCCCTTCTCCCCCACCCCCACTAACATTGTACCATCTGCATTTGTGTTAGGAATAAATTTGAATGTGGGTCTAGACCTGATTTTAAGCCACTTCCTAAAGATATATTTTAATGAAAGTGCCTGAAAGTGGGGAAAACAAACAAATAAACAAAAACAACAAACAAACAAAAACCCCAAACAACAAGACAAAGAACTACCCCTAGAACTAAAATCAAAATTTGATGTGTCCTAGAGGTCATTTGAGGTTTCATATTTTATTACCACTATCTCCAAAACTGATCTCTGATCTTTTAATTTCCTTCTCTACCTGCTCATTGTAGTTTAAATCAGTGTAGAGTACTAATGGGAATTTATTTAAAGTAAAATATTGGAAAAATATTGAATATTTAAGATTGTCAGTTATTTTAATTGTTTCCTGAGCTTTGTAGAGCCTTAGCCTTTGTGAATATAAAGCAAGAAAATAGAGGACATAAGAGCAGATTTGGACTGTGATCTACATCACTTATGATTTCATACTGGCTCTGCTGAATATAGTTTTTAACTTTTACTGGTCATCTGTAAAATTATCTTGATTAGGTGAATGGGAGAGTAGATAGTGTTGTTTTTATCAAGTATCTTTTTTTTTCCTCTCTCTTTTGTGTGTGCTATTTTTAGCTTTTGGCTATCTGGCTATATTTGTCCTTTGGGCTATTCACTTCTCCCCCAAATTTATATTGATTTACACTGTCCTAGTGACAACAACCTAACTACACTATCCAATTTGCTGAAATCACAGGCAGATTCACACTGGTGGGTCTCTTACTATCCTCTCCCAAGAGCTGCAGAATAGGAACTTGCTCATGTATGGGTCTTGTGGCAAGGCAGAATTTGTCTGTTACACTGATGTTTTCAGTCCCATTGCACCACACCTCTGCTCATAACAGTCAAATAAGAGCCTATAAAAATGATGTGTTATTATATGAACAAGGATAAAGGTTTTGACCAGGTTAAAACTCTGCAGAGAGCATTGCCCTCTCATTTTCCTTGGTCTGGGAGACACAATTCTGCTTCTGTGGCCAAAATTGGTGTGTTTGGGAGAGGAAGAATGCAGTACCAAACAAATTAAGTTAGGTGAGCAGTCATTGTGGCAGGTAGTGATGGCGGATTTTTGTGAAGGAACTAACTAAAATGCTATATAGCCTTCAAAATTAGGTCTTTGTGAATGCTACTCATAAACCTCTTGCATGACCGTGTTTGTTTTATGAGGCCAGCGTAGTACAACATTCAAACAAACACTGCAATCAAACTGTAGGCTTTACTTTTTTTTTTGGTGTTTCTTCTCTGGGATCTTTTGGATCTCTCTCTCACTGATTTTATAACAGGCCTACAGTAATTCTTCATTGCATGTAGTAAATCTTATCAATGTATATTTTTCCTGAACAAAAAGCTCAGAAAGGCCTTTAGATTTTGTAGACGTGAAAATTGCAGATATCCAGTAATTTTCAGGTTTTTTTTAAACCTCAAGCTGTTGATTAATCTGTCTTTACAGTAGGATCATTCAAATGGTAGTATTCTTCTTGTGCTTTAAATGAGATAAGACCTTTTCTACTGCTCACAGACTATTCAATTTGTGGGTGAATATATTCATGTAAGTAATTAAAAGAGCTGTTCAGAAAAACTGTATCAATTCTGCTGTGTATTCCTTTGCCAAAATGGCTTCCTGCATTTTCATCATACTCTTGCTATCTTAAATGTTTCTTACATGCAAAGTCTCTCATTGGTTCACTAGCAAACAAGTAAATAGAAATTGTAAAAATAGTAAACTGACACAGTTTATTTGTAGAACTGTTTGTTAACAGTGTTGCTATGTTCATTTAGCTGTATCCCTGTGGGATGGTATAATCGTGCATATTGTACTGATAAGTCCTCTTCTGACAGTAGAAAACAGTCTGTTGTCAAGCAGTTGCCATTTGCCATTGCATATTGGGCTGGATTTCCTTCTCAATTAACAGAAAGAACCCAAGCAAACAACCCAAAACCAAACCCTAAACAAATAAATAACAAACCCACAGAAAACCACAACCAGCCAACAACAACACCAACAAAAAAGGCAGCAGCAAAAAAACCCCAACCAGAAACCCAAAACAAAATTCTTGTGAGGACAGGATTTGAGAAGTCCTTTCCATGATCTCATACTACTTCATCCAGCTGTTGCCTCCGACAGCTGCCCTTCTATCCCACCCTTAATGTCTGGTTCCAGTAAATGTGCACTGTCAAGAATCCCTGGCATGAAGATCCATAGGCCTTCTTGGGCTAAATTATGAGAGGACGACCAACAGGTTTCAAACAAAGACTGTATATCATTCAACCCAATGCATTTCCCATGAAGAACGGCACCCAGGGTCCAGAGGAGGCTACAGAACAAAAAGCAAGTGACCCCTTAGTTTATTGTAATGCTGGGCAGAGAAGCAGGTGGATGAAAGAGAGGATTGGTAGCTACCTAAGTTCTCTGATATATTCAATAATAAAACAAAATAGTGCAGTTGGAAGTACACACTCAACACAACGATCGTCTAGTCCAGCTGCAGTATTCACTGGCCGCTTTACTGAATAATCTTTTCTCCCCTAAGGACTCTAAATGTGCACATGATAGCTAGGCACACACTTCTGACCCTGTTGTTTTAAAAGCTTGCAGTTTCTTCTGCAGGTAAGCAGAGCCTCAAGTATCTGTAACGTTCCTTCATTTACATTTCAGACACTTCTTAACAAAAGCAGCTCAGACAAGTTTATGAAAAGAGTTACAATAGTTCTTGATTACTACAAAATGTAAATCAGTTCTAAATTCCTGGTCATATTTTGAGAAAACAGATTAATTTGGGCTGTCATTTAACATGCCAGCATTTAAGTTGACACAAATATAAATAATTAAATAAAAAACCTTTAAGAAATATTGTTTCAGCTGTAAATTATGGCAGACCCTTATTCTAGCAAATGTAACAAGCTTCCAGTATTTTGAGGTAAATCACATTGGAACACTAATTCTTATCTCTTACCTGCAAAATCAACATGTTTTCTCATTTAATAAGAGATGTCTAGAAAGTGCATTTTTCATATTCATGGGACTTGAGGAAGACATGCTTACTTTCTTTCCTTTTGTCCCCTCATTTATTGCATGAGCAGTATCAGGCCCCACACTAGATAGCCTATTAAAAAAAGAAAAAAAGACATTAAATTGTATGCTTGTGCTGAGCTTCTCTTACCGCTGTGCTCTTCTCAGCCAAGTTATCCAGTTGTGACTCTGCTGCGCTCATTGTGTGCCTGTTTAGAAGAAAACAAATTTAAACGTTCTCTAATTCATCGATCTCGTTTGACTAACATGAAGCTCGATAGACACACGTCTGATAGTAGTTACAAGACACCAAATCTCTTGTGTGCTTGCCTTGCCAATGTATTATTTAGTGAGGCATGGAGGTAAAGTATGCTTTCCGCCATACCTCTGGCTATGTTGAGTGTGCTCACCTTACACTGCTTAGCAGTGGCAAAGGCTGGAGGCAACAGCTTTTGTTTCAGTGCTCTTTGGCAGGAAACAGAGCAGCATCCAGTAAAAAAATAGTTGGTTCTGAAGTACTTAGAAAAGGTTTGGAGGAAAAGTACAATTAATAAGTCATAAGTCAAATGGATAAGAAAGTACTATGTACATTCAGTATCATGCAGACCACGTAATGATACCACACTCCAGTGCAGTTGGTTTTCCAAATAATAAACATAATTACTTTCCAAGTGTTCCATATGGACCAAAAGTACATATTATAAATCATACAGGAAAATAAGGTAGAAGGATATTCTATGATGTTCCTCTCCCCTTCATTCTATTTTTGTCTGCTATGTTACAGGGCTGTTACATTTTCTTCCCCCACCCCTCCCAGCCCACCACTCCCCCCCAGATCTATAACTAAATCGTTTAGATTAATCTCTAGAAGCTTTTGACCTTTCTAGCTATTTTTCCCATTGGGGGATTTACCATAGCACGGGTACTAGCATTCTGATCTATACTGCTTATTGGTGAGAACAAATTAATTCAAAGAAGGAATACATCTAAAATTAATGATTTTTAAATGTTAAAACTTAGCGTAGGCAACTTGGCAATTGATGAAGATACTCCTGCTTACTTTAAAAAAGCCCTCAAGCATTAGAATCTGATGCATGAGCCAAGCATCTTATAAAAGCAAAGCTGACATCTCTGTGCCTTGTAACAGAGAATGGTAATTGTATGACATCTGCTGAGAAGCATCACTTTCCATTAATGGCATGTTGTGCATTTCCATCCCTTGTTACATGTTTGTGGAAAGTCAGACAGAAATACTTACAGGTGTATAGCTTCCACTTAAATAGTCCTCTTTCAGCTAATCTTAAGTGCTAAGAAAATTGGATGGTTATGACATACAGTATTACCAGCCATAAACAAATGAAAATGTACTTTTAGTATTTAGCCCTTTATTCAGTAATAACTTGCTTGAAAATCCCTTTAAGCAGTCAGTGCTTCTGACACCAAATATATGAACAGCAGGAGTGAATGTCTACAAACTCTTTTTGTGGTCCAGTTTAGAGTTGCAGAATAATTTTGCTTGGCAAAGACCTCTGTGTGTCCTCTAGTCCTACCTCCTTTCACCCCACTCTCATGTACAGCTGTGTCTATTTCTAATTTACATGGGTTTTTATTATCTTTGTAAGAGTCCTTAGTCCACATCTGTCATGATTGCATGTTGGCAGGTAAAGACTGCAGTCAACAGGTTCTACCTTCTGACCTGCCCATCACCACTGTGGGCAAACACAGCTGAATTCTGGGATTACTGGACCACCACATCCATGGGTAGGCATATGCAAGTCAGCACAACCAACCTGGCCTCCCAGAACTCCTTTTCCAAAGAGACCAGCCAGGAGCTTCCAGGGACAGCACCTGTTCTATAATCTCTCCCCAAATGAGTTGATGTCCTTAGGAACACATTTTTGGGTGCACTATTCAGTAAATAATAAAAATACCCAAACATAGGCAGCACCTGTTTTTCATTTTGCTCTCAACTACTTGGCTAACTTCAGCTTCTATTTTATAGCCAACTGGCTAGAAATGTTCAACCAGCTCTGGCATGTCGTGCTTAGGTTTAGGATTTTTTGGGGGGCATTGTTTTTGCCCTTTTTTTTTTTTTTCTTTTTACCCTGCCTCTCCCTGCCTCTCCCTCTCCTTCTCTCTTTCTCTTTGCATTTAGCTTTTGTTTTTGAAAATCTGTTTTTCTCTTCTAAACATTTTTTTATTTAGTCTATGTTTTAAAATGAGAATTTACTTGATCACTCTCTGCTTATCATTAGAGCTTGTAACTCTTAAAGCTCAGTCATTGTGAAGCTATTTGATGTACACTACAGTTCTATGGAAGTGGCTTTTTTTTTGTTAAACTATTCTTTGTAAATGGGAAATTTGGAGAGAAACCCTATGTAGACCTCTTCCCTCCTATAGAGAGAGAATCAGGAAAATAAGTCAGAAGTTTGTAACTATAATGACAGGACTAGAATTAACAAAGCAACTTAGTGCTCATGGATATGTTTAAAGGTGATCCAGAGATGCACGTTACCTGTCTACATTAGGGTACCATCTGTTCTGGTTTTGTATACACAGAACATTCATTAGCTGACAGCTAATAAATGTCCTTGTGGATACATTGCGGGGGAAGGGTGCAGAAACAAAGGTTTTAATGTTAAGTTTTAACAAAAGACCTGTTGCTTCAGCTTAAGTAATTATTACTGACTTAGATGATGTATTTCAGAATAGGATTCTGCTTTTTTTCTACACAGATAGACCAGAGCCAGTGAAATGGAACTGAAGGGTTTATAACCTTTTCTCTTTAGCCAGTGTTCTGGGAGCTCTGAATTGCAGCCACACGTAACTGTTATGGCTCCACCTTAGCAGGAATATTTGAATAGGCACAGAAAACAGCATCATTTTGTGAACATGTGAACAGAGAGAGCCTCAGCAACATGTGTTAAATGTCGGTGAAATTCCCAGGATCGTGGCATGACTCACTCAAATTGGATAACTTTTTAATTGGTCAGTTATTTTCAAATGGAAAAATCGCAGCTGGCTAGCTTGTTGGTAAGAATGTCTTATGATTATGTTAATAATCATTCCATCACTATAATTCACCAAAAATAACCCTTATGTGATTTCAAGGGATGGTGGCATCCATTTAAAACACAGCTGACAACAGTGGATGGTTACCCCTCTAACTCAAGAGAGTAAAGATCACTGTGCTTAATCACTCACCCTCCTTTATAGAGATAAATATTTAGGATGCCTTAACCTTGATCTTTACATCTCTCAAGAATGATAGGCGAAATGCCATTCTTTTCAGCATGATGGATTTTTGCATTTTACTGCAGTATCTAAGCCAGCAAGGAGCTTCATACAGAGGGATCATGAAACAAGAATGTTTCAGTTATGTCTACCATCTTTCTGAAACTATAACAAGGACTTCTGATCAAGTTCTCCACATGAAAAACAGCACTATTAAATTATGTTGTTCAAATTGGTCTGTTCTCCTAATAGGAAGTGTTTGCCATATACCTTCATATAGGAAAACAAAGGTTTCAGAGAAGCAGTTATGACTATAGTGAATATATGAATACTTATTATTACATCGCATTATTATTATGGACACAGTACTATCTCCTAGAAGTATAGGCGTCTTGCATTTGTTCTTTCTGTAATTCAGTACTTGCTTTCTAGACAATATTAAATTTACCTTCCTTTCTTTTACTCTGATGTGGTACAAAGGGTCATTCTTTTCTAGTGCTGTTGTAAATGTTGTTATTTAATGCCTTGTGGCCTATGTGCATAAAGGCGGAAAAAAGCATTTGAAAGGGCAACAGCATGTGGGGGCTTCAATGTGTTGTACAGTCCTGCGTGCTGGAACTGGTCAAGACAGTTGGGATATGTAGCTTGGATGTCTGGTTTAACAGCATTAAACAAATTGAAAATGATCAAATTTGATCCCATGTACGAAGCAGAGGTGAGAATGGTACTACTTTGCTGAGGGAAGCAGAGATCAGACCAGGTGCATGAATAGGCCTTGAGCTGACCTAAGCAACTCGCAAAAGCTGAGTACAGGCTAGTCCAAGGTGCTTAGGATAAAATCTGAGCAGTAGAAAAATCAACTGAATGAAGTATTAGAGTCAAGACAGACCTTAAAGACAAAGTCAAGGAAGAAGACAGGTACTGAAAGGCTGAAGCAGTACTTTGAGATGCTTAATGCACAGAAAAAAAGCTGTATAACCTGACTAGTATAGTGAGTACACACGGCAAAAGGTACCTAAAACTCACGTTAAGCAAAAAATTAATGATATACAGAAGGCGTATCCATTCTTAACCGTGCTTGTATTAGGAGTGAGAGATTTTTTCTCAGTGTTGACTGATGTAGAAGGTACATAATCTGCTGCTGCTACAGTTAACATAGGGAAATATTTTCTAACATATAATAAGAAGGCAAAATCTTGGTATGGATCACTTCAGAATGGTATCTTCTGAAATAAGAAACACAAGATTAACTATTCCTCTCTTTTACACCTAAGTAGTCTTTTTGTCTCTCCACTAGAGATTTAAGATGAGACTGAGAAGGCTTGAGAGCACCCATAGCAGTGATTGGGGTCTTCCTTTGCCCTCTCTTAAGTGCAGGAATTTCCTACTCGGAATACCATGTGGAAATTGGTTTTTTTAAGTGTGAGGTAGGGTGGGGATTTGTTTTTGCTTTTGTTCCTCCACAAAACAGTAGGAGCACTGGAATAAGACATATCTTATTTTCAATGAAGTCTTATGCCTGAGAGGCACAAATAAGTTCTGTGATGTTATTATTTCAGCATGTAAGCAACAGGCCTTACAAAACCCACTAAAATAAGGAAGTAAAATGTGAGATGTGCCTGAACCTGTGCTGTTAGCTATACTTACTACGGGACCTCATAGAATACGGTATTGCTGTAAATGTCTGCATGTCTCTGTTTACAAGTGATTGCAAACTGCTGAGGAGAAAGACAAATGGAAGTGAGGGTTCATATAAATAAGATACTTGCACTTTCTGTGCACTGTGACATCTTTATAGTTCTGAATGCTTAAACCCTGATTTACAGGTGCTAGATGGTTAATTGGGGAGCAGGCAGCTTAGCAAGAAAGCATAATAAGTTGTTATGGTTTTGAAAATACTGATATTTTTCCAGATGTTTTTTATGAAGCAACTGAAGTCAAAATTAAGCTGAAATGAAGCACAGTATTCCTTTTCAAATTGTTGTATTTGCCTTCAGATGCATCCATATTGTACTGTTCAGTTTTAAATTATGAGCACAGGGAGTCTAGGTTGTAGGGAATTACTGAATCTTGTGAAAGAAATTCAGCAAGAAGTTTTCAGGGAATGCTAACGGCAAATTCTGCAGTTCAGAGTCACAAGCACATTTAATGGGTCTTTTAGAAGGAAAAAGTGAAGGAAGACAATTATCAAAAAAGATAATATGAGTAATTTTTAACTTGGAGGAGTTCTACTAAGAAGTGAACATGATATTGCATAGCTGAAAAAGCTATAGCTAAATCAACTCTGAAGAAACCTTGTTCAGTAGGACTTTATATCCCTACAGTGATGAACTGCTGGAAGAAGTGTTAAAATCCTGACATATAGAATCAATGAAAAGCATACATCAAGCAATGTAAAATACATACAAATATTTATTTTTCTGTTGTTGCTGGTGGGTTTTATTTATCTTTCTCTCTCATAAAATTTCCACTTTAATGGATGAGATGTATATAAGCGGTAAAGATTAGCTCTTGGAAAACAAACAATTTACATTTTTGTTTATATCTCTTTCTTAATATATGTTATGCCCAGAAATATAACCTTATGAATCCAACAGCAGAAAGAAGAAATTAAATATTCTTGTCTTTGTTTGAAAAGTTTGTGGAGCCCTGCTAGTGCACTTTCATTTCTTGTTCCAGCAGAGAGGGGGATAAGATCTTGTAATAGGAACAGAATGGTTGAAGAGATTGTCCTTTTTATTGGTTTCCTCTGGTTGTTAAATGTGAGCAGGAGAACTGTAGAATCAACGAAATCTTTTGCCTTCATTTTATTTAGATGTTGTATATTCACATTGCTCACACTGCAACTTTGGAATGTATATCTCAAACCTCAGCTTGATTCAGTATGGATGCTTGTTAAGACAATCTTTATCTAGAAGTTAAAGGCTTTTTATTGAACACGTAATTTAAAAGCAGTGACTCCATGTGCAACTTGAAACACTAACATGATTAAGAAATTTTAACAAGGGTTGGGGGTTTTTGATTGTTTTGGTTTTGCCTGGAGACTACTTTTGTGAGCCTTGAACTGATTCACCCACATCCTTGTGGCTAAATATGTAGGGTACTAACTTGTCTTTGCTTTGTGTCTGTCCCTGACTCTTTATGCCAAATGAAATTACAGATTTTACCACATCTATGTGATGCCATAGTGCTTCTTCCAACAAGGTTTAATGCTAAGTGGCTTTTCCTAAGAATCAGAGCAACCTCACCATTCTACTCCTTAGAGAAAATTGTTTCCTTGGGCATGAAGACATCTAGTTTAATTTGCTTTGTTACTGGGGCTGCCTGACTGGAAGAGACAAGGTCTGTGGTGTGCTCTTTCTAGATGGTGGTGGTAAGATTATTATTTGTTCACTCTCTTTTAGGTTTTTCCATTGAACATGCTGTAGGAAGAGATTTGAAGATTGAAATGACATTGAAGTTCCAGTTTCCTTCCTTAATGAGGCATTTTCCCTCCTTTCACCTTCTTCCTCATTGAATACTTTCATCATAAGTCACAGAATATTTATTATTCTGCCTTCTCTGTAACAGAGGACTTGTTTTCCAGTATATGAATGATGTAGGATATTGTTTAATTTATAACTTCAGTGTTTGCTTATACTCCTCTCTCACTTAAGCCTTATGTGTTCTTCTTGTCAAGAAAGGCAATCATAAATTTTATATTTTGTCTTTTACTACAATGACTTCTTACCTCTTGACATAAGAAGACACATTCTTTTGTGATTACTAATCAAAATCATAGAATCATAGAATAGTTAGGGTTGGAAAGGACCTTAAGATCATCTAGTTCCACCCCCCGCCATGGGCAGGGACACCTCACACTAAACCATGTCACCCAAGGCCTCATCCAACCTGGCCTTGAACACCGCCAAGGATGGAGCATTCACAAAGATGTTGAACAAGACCGGTCCCAACACCGATCCCTGAGGGACACCACTCGTTACTGGTCTCCAGCCGCACATCGAGCCATTGACCACAACTCTTTGCATGCGGCCATCCAGCCAGTTCTTTATCCACCGAGTGGTCCACCCATCAAATTGATGTCTCTCCAATTTAGAGACAAGGATGTCGTGTGGGACAGTGTCGAACGCTTTGCACAAATCCAGGTAGATGACATCAACTGCTCTGCCCCTGTCCATCAGTTTCGTAGCCCCATCACAGGAGGCCACCAAATTGGTCAGGCAGGATTTCCCTTTAGTGAAGCCATGCTGGCTGTCACCAACCACCTCCTTGTTTTTCATGTGCCTTAGCATGCCTTCCAGGAGAATCTGCTCCAAGAGTTTGCCAGGCACAGAGGTGAGACTGACTGGTCTGTAATTCCCCGGGTCATCCATTTTCCCCTTCTTGAAAATGGGGGTTATATTTCCCTTCTTCCAGTCGTCAGGAACTTCACCTGACTGCCATGATTTTTCAAATATGATGGGCAGTGGCTTAGCAACTTCATTCGCCAGCTCCTTCAGGACCCACGGATGGATTTCGTCAGGTCCCATGGACTTGTGTACGTTCAGGTTTTTAAGATGGTCTCGAACCAGATCCTCTCCTACAGTGGGCCTAGGGTCTTCATTCTTACGGTCCCTGCATCTGCCTTCCAAGACTTGGGTGGTGCAGTCAGAGCCTTTGCCAGTGAAGACCGAGGCAAAGAAGTCACTAAGAACCTCAGCCTTCTCCAAATCCCCAGGGTAGCCAGTTCTCCTGACTGGAGGGCCCATGTTGTCCCTACTCTGTCTGTTTTTTGCGGTGTATCTATAGAATCTCTTCCTGTTCTCTTTCACATTCCTAGCCAGGTTTAATTCTAACTGGGCCTTAAAATGACGGCCAATGACATTTGTTAGCTCATGAAAGAAATATTCATTCTGTATAATCACAAGGTAAATAAAGTGCTGGGAAGGGAGAAAGAGCATGTGCTTTGTGAGCCCTTAGAGAGCAGCCTCCCCAACCTCTACCAGAAAAGGACAGCAATAACAGGAGATGGTAGAAGTAGGGCCTGTATTAGAAGACATGAGAGTGCTCTCTGGTCTGCTTACACAGAATAAATATTATAGGAGTGACTGGGGGTAGAGGGAATAGTGTGTCTATCCTTTCAGCAGCATTTTGGTGCTCTCATTAAACCTGGTCATGAAATAATATCCACAGTCTCAATTTTGTCTAAGACTTCCCACGTCATGTTATGTATCTGATTTAATTTTTTTTTTTCAGGGGTATTTTCTTACTTCTTGTTATCCATCTCCTAAATACGCTATCATTGTTGCTTAAATCTGTCCAGTATATGTTGAAAATTATATATTTTCTTACTCATCCTTTAGCAAAAATACAAGCTGCTAGGTGTTTTATTTTTTTCTCAGAAATTGGTTCCTTTCCAAGTCTTTTATAATTTGTCCTTTTTTTTGTTCTGTTTTGTTGGTGGGTTTTTTTGTTTTTGTTTTTTACATCTCTCCAATATGCTGCTGTCCCTTTTTTGTTGGGGGAGGAACAGGAAGGGTGGGGAGAAAAAGACCTACATTATCCTTGATACTTTGTCTCCACTTCTGAATAGAAAAATTATCTGGTACATGACTCAGTGCAGTGACTATATAGGCTTGAGTTAAACTTGCTTGGATGAGTGAACTCATTTTTGTGTAAAGAGGTTCGCAATCTGCTTATTAGCATTTTTACTGCCAGTCCATGGTATTTTTGCTTTCAAATCCCACTCTGCATTTGCTTTTGTGGAGCAAAATATTTTAATAGAAACTGACAAGTTTTCTGCGGTGTGTTAAAAATTACAGTGGAGCCAGTGGTCCTGCCAGGACCAAACTTAAGATTTGATGACTGTTGTTTAGAGTATATGGGGACGTGGTTTCAGACATTGGCATTACTTTTGTTATTCAAATAAACCTTACAATTCATCCAAAAATTATTTAACATGAGGATTGGGATTTTTAGTGTGCATATGATTTATTTATCTCAGAGCTGCTTCTATGGCACTTCCTTGCCTTCCCAAACAATACAGAGCAGTAATAGTATAATTCTGGGGCAGCTGTACCCTGAGTGTGTCTCTTAAACCTTTTCAACTGTGGTAGTCAGTAGCTATCACAGTGCCTATATTATTGATTTATTTCTAGAATCCGTATTTTATTTATTGGAAAAATAAAATATTGTTGGGATTCACACAAACCTGTTACAGAATATTTGAAAATTATTTATTTGGTTTCTGTAATAAAGCTCAAGTTCAGAATACTTTTTGAACAAGGAGACTAATAGGGAAAATACTAATATTGAAAGACTAACAATTCTATTGATATGTCTTTTCTTTTCGCTCAAGGCATCATGTTCCTCAGATAAGTCATTCACAGGCTGAGATGTGTAGCTACCTGAGGATTGTGGCAGGGAGAATACACCAGAGCATTTCTATGAAGAACTTCTATATAAAAGTCTGGCTTATCTTTTAAAAGAATAAAGCTTTTAAAAGGAAAAGGGAACTAAGGCATTAATATGCAATATTTTGATGGGAATTTGGTAATTTTTATTATGTACTCCTAGTCCTGCATTTGTGTGACCAATATTTGCCCTATTAGGGGCATAGTCCAAACTAACAACCAGTGAGGTGCAAATTTTTAAATCAAAGAACCCTACCATGTTATCCAGAGTATATTGGATCCAGAAGGCCCTTCCCTTACATTACACATAGGTCTTCTGTTTCGTTCTCCGTCATAATCTATGTCTCTTCGAGTAACTAGCTGGCAAGCCCAGCCACCCCTACCCATGCAGGCAGCAGCACGTCAAGAGAGGCAACCCCACTATGAGCAAACAGGGAAACTGCTCATTCTGACAGCATCATTCCTCACATGGCTTTGAACAGTGCAGAAGGCTTTTTCTGTAAGGCTTGTTTGTTTTCTTAATGTACATTATCCAGGCAGACTGGGATGGAGACTGATTTGGTATTTGGCTAAGGGCTTTTTTTAAATGACATATCATGGCTTGCAAGAACTAAACCACGAAAGGCCTGGAAACAGTCCGCTTCATCCCTTTCCATGTGTATAGGCGCCAGTGCCTTATGCTAAAAGCACTCTAATACCAATGGCACCCAAAACAGCCACATCTGCAAAGCTGTTGGGAAGCTGAGATTGTAGTCAGCCCAGAACTTTTCTGCTTTTAAATGCAGAGAATTTGAGTGGTTTAAATTTAGTTCAGTGAAACTGTAATCAAATCCATTTATATCTATCTGAATAAGTACTTTGTTTGCCAGGCTTGACAGCAGTTGTGCTGCTTACAGTGTGTGTGCCCAAATCCTCTAGAAGCAGAGTGTTTGATTATAAGCTCTTTGCCGTGGAGACTCTGTTTCTGTAATGTTTGTAAAGAGCCTGATGCAAAAGTGCTTCAAGTCTCTTTGGAGTTTCTGGGATTGTTTGGTTGGTGTTTAGTTTTTGCGTTTGTTTTTTTTTGTTTTGTTTTGTTTTGTTTTTTTGTTTGTTTGTTTGTTGTTTTTTTTTTTTGTTTTTATTTTTTAGTTAAAATCATAAAATGAAACTGGTGAAATCTGGGGACCATCGTTTTTACAGGCATGGTTATATAACTTCTTATTCACAATGTGAATGTGCCATTAGCACATGACTACTACAAAAATTCTGGTTAGTTTCATACGAGGGAGATGCAGAAACAGAAGAAATTTGCCAGCAGTATCTGCTTTCTGTTTTATCAATGGGTTGGTAGTGTCCATTTTTTTTTTCATATTTGTTACATTGGGAAAATTCTTGCATGAAAAACCCTGAAAGCTGGTTATGGATAGAGTCTTTTCAAGAAAACAAGACGTCTCAGTTTAAATGCTTGTATTTAGTAATTTAGTAGAAGAGGAGAGCATAGCATAAATTCAAAATTTGACTTTAATATGCCTTGGGGGAAAAGACACTGAGGAAAAGAGGTTGTTTTTTTTGTTTGAGGTTTTTTGCTTGTGGTGGGTTTCTTGCTTTTCTTTTTGTTGCCTTTTTTTTTTTCTTTTTTTTTTTTTTTAGTTAAAAATAGGAATCATAAGATTCTGTGTGCCAAAGCAATGCATTTTAATAATGCTGCTGATATTGACATTAGTAATTGCCTTACAGTGATAAGAAATAGAACATTATACTAGTCTGGTAGTGTTGTGCATGTTATACATGGTGCTTTGTGCATGAGCACAAATGAGGTCTGATACTTATGTGCTCATTGTATTTTGGACTTGCCAACACCTGTGGCAGCAAGTTCGTGTTCAACATGAGGTGTTTCAGGTGCTTTTTATAATAAAACTTTACACAATAATTTTTCTAAATTACAGTGTTATCATTTTTGTGAAATATCTCATTTTTCAGAGACTCCAGGAATTCCCTGAGATATCTGCCAGAGTTCTTGACAGACAACCGTCAGGCAGTTGTCTGTACAGGCATTGCAGTACAGATTTCTGACAGTGTCCCTGAGCTCTGCCATCAGCAGATCACTTGAGATGTCAGCAGTATGTATATTTCTGTGTGAGACCCCAGAAACGTCCAGACTTTGGAGGCTCCTCGAATGCCTTAAATTTAACCCCATTAGTAAAGTGCTGATCCAGTTAAGTATGTGGTAAAAGTATTGCTAGAATCTACTCATCTACAGCTTTGTGCTGTTGTTCTCCTCTTGCTAATTGTTGTTCTCCTCAAGCTAATACTTGCTAATCCTTTAGCAGTGATATGTAACCTTCTTGCTAAAGAACATTCATGTTTCAGTCTGATAAAAATTTTTAAAATATTCATGAAAGAGACCCAGAAATTTTGCTGACACAGTTTTTAGGAGAACCAAATGCTCTGAAGTACAGATTGAATTGTATGTGACTGCTGTGGTAGGAAAAAGTCCACCTGGAGACTTCTTTTTTTTCCTGGGCTCCATGACAAATTTTATGTCCATCTGCACTTTAGTCTCACAAGAACATAAATATCAAACTGTTTTAACTTGCACCCAGCTGGAAAATATATGCTTTATGAGAAGAATGACATTCTTTAACAGTACTGAATTCATATGTTATGGATCTCATGTGGATAATAAACTAGAACCCTACACCATATCCAGTATTACATTATTGAAAAACTTGTCTTTTAAAAAAGTTTTGGACTGTGTCCTTGCTTTATGAAGAGCTCAAAAAAAAAGGAAATAGTTCACCCCACATATGCATGTGGGTAATACTTGAAAGCCATCTAGGTTTAGAAATTACAGGTTTGTTTCTATTGAAATATTAATTATTTATCCATACAGAGCCTAATATAATTTCAGGGGAGTGAATGGAAAACATTCTGTCTTCTGGTCAGCATTAGTCACCTTTACTTCACCAGTAGAGTCATTAGCTTGGGTTGCCCTGCATCAGCAAAGAACGTGTTTTTGTAATAGAAAAAGTAATGTCAAACCATCTTGTCTGGGAAAATGATTCTAGCTGAAGAAAAATAAGCAATTTTAAAAAATACAGTTTAACAAGGAGGAAAACAAATTAAAAAAAAAAAAAGAAAAAGTGAAAAGGACTGTAAGAATGTTCAAATATGGTGAATAAGGACCAAGAAGAGAAAGCTAGTTAATGAGTTGAGACAGGCAGCTGTCAATGCTGTGAGATAATATGATTTCTCTCACCTTCCTGTGAGCAGCAAAGAAAGAATGGGCTAAAGTATATGCCTGTTTAGAAAGTTGAATGCATTTTCAGTGCAGACATAAAATATTCCTTCATTGTTGTTGTCCCACCCGATTTCCCCCAAAGGAAGCCTTTTTATTTTTTTTTTAGCCTCTAGCAGAATTTTGCTATCAGCACTCTAGGAGTCATGACTTCTGCAAGACAGTTTCTACTCTTCTTCCTGCAGTTCAGACTTCTTCATTATGATACTCACTTCCTAGGAAAAATAATTTGCGGCATTCTCAGTTCTTGTAGTCTTTTGTCCTTACAGATGTTCCTGTTTACCTGTGTGTTCAAAGTAAAAATCCTTCTGTCCAACTCCAGTTGTGTTTTACCTTTGCTCATATCAGGCTGAGTGGTTCTTCTTCAGCTTCTGCTTCTATAATAATGACCCTCCTGAGTTTACTGTCATTTAAAAATGAAATCATGTAAAAGCCCCCAGCAAGAGAGCTCTCTCAGGGTATTCTGTCCCTTCAAACATAGGTCAAGATATTTTCCTTCATTCTGGTCCAAAGAAGATAATAATTAAAGGTGTCCAAAGTCTGTATTGATTCAATGGTAAGGACCCTGATGCCTTTGAAAGCCAGAAAGTTCAAAATCTATGATTTTTAGGATAGCAATATTATATATGGAAAAGTAAAGTTCTATGAGCAAAAAGTAATGTCATGTCAAGGTCATTGGAGTGTATATTTCAGAAATAAGGATTTCTGATTTATTTCAAGTAACTCTGCAGTCTTAATGTATCACTAATACAGATTTTCACATTTAAGCTCTCAAATTTTTAATAAATTCAATAAGAAAGGGCTAAAATATGCCATTAAGGTTCATGAAGGGCTTAGGGCAGCCTTCAATGTGTGCATGGAATTAAATATAGAAGAAACTAATTTTATCTATCCTTATTAAGTATTTCTAATGGATTTGTCTGTCTAGTATGAGTTAGTGTGATTAGGTAGCATTAATAATGTGTTAAAATGTCTTTTTTTGCTATTCTTTGATTTCAGATCATCGGTACAGTATGATCTGCTGGGTAGGTATTTCAAATACTGTCTCTTTTACATTCTTTATACTTTTTTAATTGTCCTTCATGTCAGCAAATAACTTCTGATAATATGATTTTGTTTGTTATCTCTACTTAATTTAACCCTCTTGCAAGGGTTCCAAGATGAGATCTTGAACTTTACTTTTGTTTCTCCATCCACATAATTTTTTCCTGGATAATAACTATCTACATACATTTTGAAACAAGACCCTGAAAATCCTGGCTCTTACAAATTTAGGACTTTTACTAAAAAGGCAGACTCCAGAGACAGGGAACCAGAATCTCATGGAATGAGAGTCCAAATCTTCCTGTGCTTGATACATGGATTTTCATCCCTTGTAGGAACTGTATTTTCCCTGCAATGTTAACATTGCCCTCAGTGTGATCTCAGTGTTCTGCTTTCTGCATGATGGCAGCATGTGGTAGAGTGGCCAGGCTCCTCTTTAAGGTAAAGATGTTATGTCATCTTCTGATCAGAGGAAAGGGAAGTGCATTTCTTGTTTTATATTTTCCAGATGCAGTTATTAAACTCAGAAAGCATTGGTCTTTTTTGCCTCTTAGCCTGTTCTGACAGTGAAGATGTTCTAGACATACCTGAGGTTATTCTCAGGGGTAGCAGCTACCAGCACAGTGTGTGCAGTCTGCATGAAGTGCTTTGCTGCCACAAGCAGATCACATCTTCTACTGCAGTGTGCTTTAGAAGAAATGTGGCTTCACTTCTTCCTCTGTAGAACAGGAATAGTGCTAATTCCCAATCACATGTTGGAAGTGGCACTATGAGGATTAACCCGTTAATGTTTCTACAGTACTCTGGTTTGAGGGAGGTAATATTTCTGCATAATGTTGTTGGCTGAAAGGTGCGATTCCAAGCATGACTAATGGCAAAGCACAGTTGTTATTCCCACACTGCTACTAGGGATGAATATATTCCTTTAACATGTCCTCCACCCACAGAAATTTTTCAGTCTCTTTTAATTTACATGGAGACTGGCATGTTACTAACAGCTTTTTAGGAAAAAGAAGTTTGGTGCAAAGAAATCATGTTGCATTGCCAGCCATGTAGTATCAAAATTGCAAATTAGAAAACTATCTGTCAAGAAGTTAAAAAAGAAAGTAAGCATCTATTTGAAGTGCACAGTATAGACCATAATTATTATACATAACTGCCAGTCTCAAAGCCCACCAATGTTCCAGCAGAAAGAAGAGGAGGAGTTCAGCGTGTGGAGACAAAACCAAGGAAAGATGTAAGGGTTATTAAAGCAAGCTAAAGAAAGTATTCTCTGAGTTTGCTTGTTTTGAATAAGCTCAAAGTTCACACATGGTGATTTAGGCGAGCACCTGATTTCTTTTCCTTATTAATATTTGTCCTTTGAATGAAGATAACTTGAAAATTCACAGTAATGGAGACCTTCTATTTTAATATAAAATTCTCATATTCTCCGAAAGTGAAGGGCTTGAAATATCTGGAAATTGCAGCAGAGAAAGAGATTGAATGAGCAAAAAGTAGAATGCATAAAAACTAATGGGGAAAGGCTGAGCAAAGAATTAATGTTTGGGCTTTGGAGCCCTATTTTATTTCCAGACTAGTTTTATGCCAACTCACTATAGTTTAGACCAGTCTTGGAGATTTTCTGAAGTCTTCCAACTGGCCTCTAAATAGCTTCCTGCCAATAGGGAGAAAGCCCAGCAGTGCCCCTTGCACTTCCTGTACTGTGACTATGAACTGATTAGAAGTGCCAGCTTTGTGCCTACCAGAGGGGCTCTGGACCAGTTCTGCAGTCACAAGGAAGTTCTCAGCTAGGGAAATGGAGTTGGTTTCTGATCTCCATGTGTCCAGAGAAACACGAATTGGTTCAGAGAAACTGGAAAGACTGAGCTTTTTATTCTTGTATACGTATTTGATGCATTTCATGCTATCTTATTTGGAACTAAATCCAGGCGTGTACAGAAAGGAGCTGGCCCAACACGACTTTACTGCCAGAGCTTCAGCAGCTTGCTTAATACTATGTAATATTTTATGAATTGCTGGCAAACTCATTGATGGGGTTGTCAGGCTAACCATATGGTTGCTTTTAGAGGAATGTACCAGTTTATTTGTTGGACCAGATTTTTGATTGATTAAGACACTGTTGGTTAGCTGAACTTTGAATTTATTTATCTCAGGAATTGCTCTTAGCTAAAGCAGCCTCCAGGCTTTGAGTGACAAAGACCTGAATTGAATTTAAATTCAATTTACCTTAAAAGTGTCAAGTGAACAGGTATATATTAGATCACTGTGGAGATTTCACTCACCTCCCCGGTGAATATGCCAAGTGGGACAATGTTGTGTTGTACTCCAGAGATATTAGAGACTTGACTTCAGGTTTAACATGTTTTTCTTTATCATCCTTCTGTGGTAGTACATAAGAGGACATAATCTATGCAGTATGTCAAAACATAGTAGATTTATTTTGACTATGTGATGTGATGCCTCTTTAGTTCCTCCAACTTAGCA
The DNA here is from genome assembly GCF_963264785.1 of Psittacula echo. NCBI lineage: Eukaryota > Metazoa > Chordata > Aves > Psittaciformes > Psittacidae > Psittacula > Psittacula echo. Next base: position 64,708,489 of record NC_137743.1, on the reverse strand, counting down.
GCATTACTGCTCTGACTAGCAATTGAGGTTCCTAGTAGAAAAAGAGGGTTAAAGACTTTTATACTACAGCTTTTCTTATTGTTCCATACCCATTCTGGCACTCAGGCTATTAGCAGAAATGGGATGATGAAGACCTTGCACTTATTCTATGGCTGCAAAGGACTGCCTTTTCCCTTCCTCTTTTCTCTGCTCTGGTGTGTTTTGTAGACATCTGAGGGCTGCTGCAAGTTATATTATTTTTCCCTATCCATTTGGACCCCAAGAGAGAGAAGACCATCTCTGTGATGGTTACCAAGAATCATTTTTACATGATTTGACACCCATGTGCTGTCTGATAAAAATGGCATTAGTGAACTTGTTCTCTTAGCCATCTGGGCAAGGCTTTATATTTAATGATTTCATGAGCAGCCACAGCTTTTCCATCAGTTATGGTGTTCTGTAAACTCATTGCCAGTTGCCTTCACGTGGTCTGAGAAAATATGCACATGGCATTGGATTCTACTGTATTTAAAGATGTTTTGACCTCCAGTGTTGACTTATTGCAGGCAGGTACTAATTCATTATCAAAAGGATCATAATGAAAATTAAAAGTAGTTTTACAAGATCTTTGGAAATCTTCCTGGACAGATGAGGTATATTCAAGATAAAAGGTGGTTTGAATTGGCTATGGTAGAAGTAATGTAAGAATCCACTAAAGTAGAAAATACTGCTTGTATAAATAAACTATTGCTTTGTTTTGGCAATGGAAAAACATCAGTAAGATGTATGTTAGATACTATGTCACTTGCCAAGTGTCACTTGGCACTCTTGGAAATACTTGGTGATCTGCTGATTTATTAATATATTGCCTGCTGCTGTTTATATGATGTCTGCTCTCCCTGAATGTTGAACAGACTGCTGGGAGTTAATGCTATATTTTTACTCATGCTAATCAAAAGTGGGTATACAAAGTATTTCTGCTGTCAAGAGAACTATAACAAACAAGAAACACTGAACATTGACGACTTGTCTGCAAATCAGTTTCTCTATGCAATCTCTCTTTTGCTTGTTCCTTTTGTCTTTCTCCCTCTATAACAATCATCACAAAGCAATTCTTCAATTAATTTGTATTTTAAAGCTCAAGCAGGAGGTAAATGTGCATTCTGAAAGCAAGTACAAGAGGCACCCTTCTCTAATTCCTCATCTGAAATTTTGACAATCTTCTGATTAGGATACTATTTATAGGCACTCAACAGACGGCAGTTATTTTGTGTATGGAGAATTCACTGCTAATTTCCCACTTTATGGTGCTAATTATTAAAGCCCAAGTATTGCTTTTTAGCATGCTGTTTGTCCTCCAATTACTTCTCAGAAACCAAAGAATCTTGGATAATTAGCTTAATTGTTCTTTGATTGTTGGGTCAAAACAATTAATGTATTTTAAGAATTTTTTTTTAAGAAACGTAGATATAGCTCTGTCTCTCATGAGCTGTTCTGATTAAGCAAATTTTTCAGTTATATATTTCTATCCTCATCATATGGTAAAGTAAGCAATCCATTGTACATAAAAATGATGTCAATCTACCAGCTAAATACACGAATGTATATTTTAACCACATGGGATTTTGAATGAGAAATAGCATTACAGAAAAGATTAAAATACTTCTAGAAATGCAAAATTATTTTATTCTTTGGTAAATAAAATTGCTAATTTTCTAATTTAAGAAAAGAAAAAAAGCCCCCCCCCCCCAAAGAAACCCAACTTACCCCACAAAAAAAACAGAACCAAAAAGCCAACAAAACAACTTGCCTCAAACCTCAAACCTCAACCCCCCCAAATAAACTCCTATCTACTAGAAGTATGAACAGAAATATTTATTTTTTTTTTATTATTTTAAATATCTTTGAGACAATTGTGTCCCAAGAGAGACATTGAAAAACCTTGTGACTGAGCTGAAGACCACAAAGGAGAGTCAATGAAGATCCATGACACTTCTTGTACGTGAACTACTAGCCTAGGCCAAGAAGTCTTACTGGAAAACTCCTGTTCTTCTTCTTCTTCTGTAGAAAAAAAAGGAAGATGGAAGCTCAGTCTGACCTTTGCAAAGCCAAGGTATGTGTTCTAACAAGATGCATCTGGCAAAATGAAGTGATTAAAGTTTTATACTATGCATGCAATTGTTTGTGTGAGAAGAACTCACACAACTATTCATGCAAATAACATGAACATTTGATATGTATATATATGTATCTTTGTATATGCGTGCATGCCTGTATACTTAATGTATAAAACCAGAATTTTTTAGCCAATTAGAAAAAACAAGAATAAAAGGTGGTATGAAGTATCTATAGGAAATATGATGAGAAATTCCTGGATGAAGAAGTAAAATTTTAGATCTGTTCCACATATCTGCTTAAAATTCACCAAGATATGAAGATGTTATTTGGCAAATCATGAACAGAATCACTATAAATATGGATAATTTAGGAAGCTGGTAAATTATAAGAGATTTGTTACAGTTGTGCTGGTCTCTAGCCTGATTTCCAGCTTCAGTGTGAATCTATCAGTAGGGTAATAAAGCTATTTAAGTAGGTACAGGAGATATAGATGGATAATGGGATTAGGTAGCAATGAAGCCATTATGACTCACCCGTTCTCACTGAGATCTTGCAGCAGGAGTTATATACTAGGGGTACATCACATTGGAACTCACCTGTAAAGAACAAAGACATTTATCACAGAGAAAAGCTGAGTCTAGAATACAGTTTCCAAAACTGTTGTTGGAACATTTTAATGTGTAGGATTCACATACCACTTCATATTCATTAATAATAGAAGCTGGGGCACACTGGGAGACATGGTGATACTACCATGGATAAGAATCTGAAGGAAAGGGGTTGTTACATTTCTATTTACATCTTCTACAAAAATCAGTTTATAGTCTCAAGTATCTTTTCCCCTTTTAGGTGGCTATATTCAAGCAAGCACTGTTTATCTAGCTTAGCAGTTTGGCAGACTCTAGCAAACAGAGAAGCATTTTAAAGTCCCACACTGGAAGACGTTATTTAGCTCAGTGGCTCGGCTTTGTTAAAATTTGGTAAGATGGCAACTCATTTTGTATATAATTGATTTTTGTACCACTGGTGGAGGAATTGTCTTGTCCTATTTCCGTTACAAAAAAATCTAGCTGTAGTTTTACAAGCATTGTGTTTTTACTTAGTTGTTGAAGACACATACAGATCCCAATTATTAAGTCAAATAAGGACCTGTTGAGTGACGCATGCCTTTAGAAAAACTAGTAGCCAGATAATGAAGGATGACTTCAGTTCCAGAGCTATACCATGAACATCTAGGATGTTGTTTCAAATCCAGACATTTTTTTTATATATATATATATGAAAAAAATAATAAAATAGATACATAAAATTATATATGTATTATAAAGATATATTATCAATTTGTATATCCTAAATAAATAAAATTTTACATATAATTTTTTTATAAGATACTATATTAGAATGAAAGTTACTTTGCATCCTCAGTATGTGCCTGGCCTGAAAGGGGGAATGCAGGCTAACAGTTATGTCACATCCATGAGTAGCTTATAGTCATGTGCAAGTGCAACTTGACCTCTCTGGAGTACAGGAATTCCTTTTACAACATGTAGTATCAGGGAATTTCCATATGTCTGTTTGGTCTTTTTGTGCTCAGGATGTCTGCAGGGCACCAGCGACTGGCCCTGACTTCCCTCCGATCATCATCCCAACAGAGAATGAACTTTGATAGAACCAGACGAGTTCTACAGTAAAGGAATGATCAGCATCAGCAGGCAACGATCCAACACTGCACACAGCCTCTCCTGCCCTGAAAGACTGTTACAAGAGATGGAGCCCAACATCATGGACCGAATGGACTCAGTAGTTTTATAGGAATTGGTCCATGCACTAAGATAACAGTGCACTGAGATGAGAGTGAGGGTATATGGAAAATGCGGGATCTGAGCATGACGTGAATGGTATGGAATAAGGGGTGGATACTGTCCTGGGTTCAGCAGCAGCAGTCACTTTTTCTCCTTCTTAGTAGCTGGTGCAGTGCTGTGGTTTTGACTTTTGGCCTAGGAATAATACTGATAAAGCCGATGCTTTCAGTTACTGGTCAGAATGTTTACCCTGACCAAGGACTTTGTGAGTCTCATGCTCTGCCAGGGAGGAGGAGAAGCCGGGAGGAAGCAGGGACAGGACACCTGACCCAAACTAGCCAAAGAGGTATTCCATACCACAGCACATCATGCCCAGGGATGTAACTGGGAGTTACCCAGAAAGGCATGGCCCTTTTCTCTGTTGGGCTCATTTCCGGCGGGTGGTATCGTATTCTCTTACCTTGTTATTTTTCTTATCATTATTCTTATTGGTGGCAGCAGTAGTGATTTGTGTTATACCTTAGTTACTGGACTGTTTTTATCTCAACCCGAGGGAGTTACATTCTTTCGATTCTCCTCCCCATCCCTCTGGCGGGGGGGGGGGAGTAGACTGCGTGGTTCTGATTTATGGCCTGGGCTTAAACCACGACAGAATTTCAGAATAATTTTTTAAAAAAATTTTTGTTTTGAGCACTAGAAGACCAAAGCAGCATAGGGAAGTGGTCTTACGCTACATGTTGGCAGGGGCTACGCGCAATGGATTCCTAGAGGTGTAGCAGCATTTGATATGCTTCTGATGACAGCTTAGTGTGAATGTGGAAATAAGAAGTGAAATAACACTGCATGTTACTTCATAAGGCAGCGTTAACAGTCATGGAGAGCAGGTATAGAAAACTACCATTTTCTGTCTGATAAACTGCCCATCACTGTGCTGAGCTGATTACTGCTGACTGAACTTGTGAATATGCTATCATAACCACATCTTCATTGTTCATAAAGACTGCAGAGGGAGAAAAAGGATCATGGTTTAGATAATTCACTAGAGTAGGGTGTCCATGGTTTGGGAGACAGTGAAGCTATTAGAGGTTGAAAAATTTCTTTGCTGATATATGTAGCTTTCTTAGAGTTGGACAGATTACTTGATTCATCATGGCTCATAGAAGTTTGTTTTCTTTGAAAAGGGTCATTACGTGGGTTATTCAAGAGTCAGGCCATGTGTTCTTTAATGGGTTCAACATGTTTGTGATCTCCAAAATTTTTGCTTTGTTGATCAGGATGAGCAATTCTGAAGACGAAAGTGCAAGGATGTTTCTCCAACATTTGAGGCAGCTTATCTGCCTTCTGTGAGGTTCACTTGCAAGTCTACAGGGCTCGCTGCACTTACCTTCTAGTGCAGCATCAACACTGGCACAACAGAGGCTGGAGAAGTGTCAGTCATTATAAAGGACATTTTATCTATGCAGTAGTTAGTGTGTATGTTCTGAACTGGTGGTCATGTTTCTAGTGCTATTACTTTTTGCTAACAGTGCACTGTTGATACTCTTCCACAAACAATTTTAGTCACCTTCACAGTCAGTAATACTGGGTTTGTTCCTACTTTGGTGCTGTCGTAGTGGCATTAACTTTTTTCCTGCTGTAGCAGAATGCAAGGATTCATTAAAAATTTGCTATTTTATCCTGAGCAAAGCTGGCATAGCAGTAGATGCATAATATAATCTATTTTAATAATAAAATAGTCAAATAGTTTAATTACTGTGAAAATGATTTTTTTTTATGTTAAATTATGCAAAAATAGGTTCAGCAGAACACTTATCACGTCTGTTTTTTCTCTTATATTTTAAGATCAGTTCATAAAGCCTTATGGTCCCTTTAATTAGACAGTGCTTTGGGTTTTGCTTGGTTTATTTTCCTAGCACTCTTCAGTTTTGGCATTGGGTCAGTGACAAATCTATCACTGAGGTTGCTGGATTTTAAATATTTGACTAATTCACCTATAGAACTACTTTTATATAAGAATCCAAGCACACGATTCTTTTGTAATGTCTTGCTGCATTAGAGGAAGAGTGCTGAACCCTGAGCAGTCAAGTTCATATTGAGGCGTGTGCAGCCTAGTGGATTTCAGAAGCATTTGACCAATGCTTGGGTGTTGGTAACGAAGACAATGTAAAACCAGTAATGCAGACTACCTGACAAAAACTTCCAGTAACACATACTAAATACTTCTAAAATAAATGTTTGACAAAGGCTATATTGAATGGGGGCAAAAGAGTACTTGAAACTGAATGAATTCACAAATTTAAAAGGCAGAAAAAAGTCATCAACTTTTAACAAGAATTATAAAGTAACAGTGTAACAGGAGAGATGGGTATAAATGTTTAAACAGAACCATTACAAAGAAATGAAACACTGCTTACACTATTAAGCAGAACTAGTTATGTGATTAGTGCACTTACAGCACATACCTTTGTAACTGAAGTCCTGCGTTGACGTCATACTCATGGAAGCAGTAGTTGTTACCTAATGAAATGCTATAAATGATAACAAAAAAGGCTTGCACCAAAAGTACACAAAATTCAGGTTCCATTTATTTTAGATTGTATACAACATATATTCTTATGGAAAAACCTTTTAGTTATTTGATCTGCACAGCAATTGTAAAATGGAAGGCATCAAAAGATTGTGCAATTTTCTCATCTAATTAATCTAGAAATCGAAGAGACCTTCAAACTAAATTTTCAAGGGATCATGAGCTCCTGGGAAGGAAATAAAGTGATTGTAATTGCTTCTTCAGTTGAATCTCTAGGAATCATTTTTACCACCTTGAGGTACACTTTTGTATGCCAATGCTCAGCAAACTTGGTGAATGAGAATATATGTATTGTATTCAAAAAAGTACCTGATGTATTGGAAATAGCCTACCCTGCAGTTTCTCTCTCGAACAAATTTCTGCTCTTTCTACTTAAATAATACAGTATTGGAAGCTGACTTTCATTTCAATGTAATTTTTATTCATAACAAAGAAGGTGTCCAAGGTTATTTTTCTTTCAGTAAAAGAATCATAATTTTCTTTTAGTTCTTCATTTTCTTCCTTCTTTTCAGACAGAGTTGAGACATAAAAATTTAATAGTGCAAAATGCCTAGAGGCTTGCAGCCTGCAATATAATGTTTTATTCATAGTTTTCCTCAATAATTATAGTTATTTATTGATCTTCATCCAATACTTTTCAATATTGCTTTGAATTTAAAATTAATTACATTATTTTATTTTATTTTTTTGGGGAGTTTCAAGATCAGTTTTCTAGTTATAAAACCAGATATCCATATGCAATTCACAGTGAGCATTTTTTGCAAGGTGCTCAGCTGTACAAATTATTTAATACTTTCTTCTTCTGTTTCTGTTTGCAAGGACTGTTTCCTTTCTGTAAGCACAGTAATGCCCTTGATATGCTTTTTGTACATATTTAATCTAACTTAGATACTGGTTTTGTAAGCTGCCTGAAATTGAATGATGACAAAACAATTGTCAAGTTTGTAAAGTAGAATCTCCCTTTGCAACTTGACCTGCTCTGAGATACTTCATTGCCCCTGGATTTTTCATTGAACAAACCAAATAGTCTTCTGGCACAGACAACAAACCATTGACTTCTCATGTTCACATGGCACTGTTGTTTGTGCATTTCCTAAGTGCTTTTCTGGTACATTTTGTTGTCCAGCAGAACTCCCAAGGCATTTTAGTTAACTGAATTCTTCTGTGATTCTGTAGAAATACTACTGTCTGATTTTTGTCTGTTTCTGGTAAGAGATCACTATATACAAATCTGTTCACTACAGTTAATTGCTCAATGTGCATCAATTTACATCAACTCTGTATACTTTTTCTTACACAATATATTTCCTTTTTTTTTTTTGTCTTGCAGCCTGAAATCAATGTCTCATCTGCAGATGGTTTGCTTCTGTGTAGCTTTTCTTGCATTATATTTTTGTAATCTTTCTGCTCATGTTGCTTTTTTTACCAGCTTTTTCCTGCTATGTGTGTTCTTTTAAAATTTTCTAGTAATTTCTTCAGTCTGTCCAATTTGTAATATTTCTAAAAGTGTAATATATCACTTGGTCCATGCAGTTATTTGGAAGTTCCCATTTACAGCTGGGCAGTAATCTACTTTCTACCAGACATTCTAATTAGGGATGTGCTTTTCTGATCTTTGGTGACCCTTCAGCAGTACCTGAGTTCTACCATGGGATCTTGTTAGTGCATGCCTGTTCTTCAATGAAAAAAATTGTCAAATCACCTCATCGAGCAAATTAACATCTTCTTACTTACTTAAGAGGCATTTTCTATGATGCAGCATAATTAATCAAATGCACTTAACACATACTCAATTGTGCATCTTCAGGTTTGGTAAACAGTCATGAACTTTCATGTTCAGTTCAACAGGAGTTCTGGGTTCTGCAACTTGCTCCACTATGTTGAAGGGCATCACAATTTCAACATTAGTAATATATATATAGATAGTATATATAGATGATCTTAAGGTCCTTTCCAACCCTAACTACTCTATGATTCTATGTTTGTAAATGCAACACCAATAACAAAATAGTCACTCAGGTGTGCCATTGAGTCAGAATCTAAATTTAGATGCACAGATATGTTTGCAGCTGAGTGCCAGGAAGCTCTCTTGTTAACTTTAGTAAGTTTTGGATCATCACCTGGAAGATTTTTCATGCACTGTTACAATTCTCCAGTACATCTCACCTCTTAGGTGAAAACTGGAGCTATGGTCTCATAATTATTGAGAAGAAAAAAGAAAACATTTTAAAACAAAATTGAAGAATTTGTTGCAGAAGTTTGTTCTAGTTGCTAGTAAGCAACGGTGAAGTCACCTGTTGCATCTTTTAAAAATTTAGCTACTGAAAGTCAATGAACTGAATTGCTGAGAGACACCAAATAAGGTGTAAAACCTGCCTGAGAAATGAGTTTTTCTTGACAGGTGTAAATGCATATTTAATTGCAATACACCTACCTTAGCTCCAGAAAATAGTTACTTTGGTAAAAGCAAAGGGATTTTCAAAAAGAATGCTTTCGAAAGAGTCTGTGTTTCTATTCAAGACTGGTCAATCTTAATACCATGTCCATGATATTTGTGGCTGTTTCTGCCCTGATCTAGCCTTGCTAATGTCTGCAGAAACACTCATTTTTGCAGTCACTCTACATCCATCCTAATGCTATTTGTCTATTTAGTCATCCATTTCAGTTCAGCCAGAGTTGTACACAAGCAGCTCTGCCAGGCTTGTCTACAATTGTGTGCCATTTCTCTAGTACCTAGGATATCCTAGGTAGCCTAGGGCCAAGAATGTTAACTTAATGAAGTGGTGAAGCTTAGTTGTAAGGTATTCTATATAACTGTCAGAAATATTTTACAACTGTTCGTTGTTAAAATATAACTTTCATTTCAACTGAATATCTGAATATGTTAGAATAACAATACAAAAGGAAAGTTTTGAATAATGATACTGAAAAATCCATATTTTTTTTTGGTCTTAGCAGTGATGTTTTTTGGGGGATGTGTTGGGTGATACCATTTCAAGAACACCAAAACTAAGAAGGCATCTCTTTGTCACAAAAGAGCAAGATTTTGCATATGCAATGATAAAATGTCCAGACTTAGTCCCCTCTGAGAGCCACACCTGAGTGAGGATTCAGGGAAGGGATTTATGGATGATGACATAAAAAATCATTTGCACCACAGAAAGACTGGGATGCAAAGAACTTATTTAGCTCTATTTTAAGAGTATTATTTATTATTATTTTAATAATTAATTTAAGTTATAATAAGTTAATTAGTATATTAATATATTAATTATATTAATTAAATATACTATTATATTAATTAGTATATTAAGTTATATTAAGTTAAGTTAATAATTAATTTAAGTAATATTTATTATTATTTTATTATTTAGGGAGGGTGGGGGAATTGGGATATTAACTCTACCTTTCCAAGTTTTAAAATGTTTGGTTTAGCAGAATACATCATTAGCAGTTAGCACTGATTGACTTTTGCAGGCAAGTTTTGTGTTTAAGTTTTAGTTGTTCTTTATGGCTGCATATTTGAGCATCTTCACTGAACTACTCTTAGAATAGTAGATTTTCAGAAGAGACCATGATGGTAATTTTCTATGATATCTTGTATAACACAAGTCATACTTTCTACATGAGCTAACTCTAGTCAAAAAAGCTGTGCAATTACTGAGAACAGTTCTGTTTATCTTAACATTGACATGAAATTGGCTTATTTCTATCTCTGTGAACTTTTTTTTTGTTCTTTAACATATGAATTATTAGCAACTGCACAGAAATTTTTTCAGAGAGGTGCTTTTGGCATTTACCTGAAAAAGCTATATCATCTAGACCATATCATTTGGAGGTGAACAGCAATGGCAGAAGGAACTGACAAAGGAGAATTTGATACAATATTGGATGTGAGATCTTACATCAAGTAAAGATGGGACTATTAGTGTTTATTATATAGATGGTGTTTGTTTGGTGGGGATTTTTGTCTTCATCCCTTCCCTCCTTGCCCCATCTCTTCTAAATATGATAATAATGAGGTGGTTCAGGAAATTTAGCTTACCTTGAGAATATGATTCCTGTAAGTTGAGTGTGACTTTTTCACTATTATGTTCATAGAATGATTTTAGCTCTGTGCTAAGTATATATTTCTTACATCTCTGCCATGTCACAGTGGAAAAAATTAGGACAGAAGAATAACCTGTCATTTTGTCTCATGCATTTAAGTGTATCCTGGATTTTGGGATTTCAATTAAGTATTTGGCTGTTAATCCTGTTTTGTCATATCCAGTACATGGTTCGCAACTGAAAGTCAGAAAATGGTGTTAAAGGTCTTCCCTAGCAGGAAAACAAATTAGTTGATCTAATGAACCTTGTACATACAAATGCTTTATCTGTACAAAGCAGGTTATGAAATCTAAGGCTAAACTGAGCCATATAATATGTATACAGCATAGAAAGTAATCTAATAAATTATTTATTCTGTTCTTTGCCTGAGAAAATGATCAGGGGACGTTTCAACACAAAACTACTTCCTGATTAAATGCTTAGTTATAGAAGGCATTTCGGAGTACCTTTAACAATCGAGTAATAATGAACATATGGTGAAAAGAGAAAATAATCATATCAAGAGTGACTATCGAGAATAGAGATTAGCAGATAAATCTGAAAATGTAAATACTATGGCACTCAAACAAAGCCAGAAAATATATCTTAAAGCATCAGCAAGAGAACTTCAGTGGATGTAAAATACAATTTGCTGCATTTTACCTAGAGAACCATAAAAAATATACTTGAAATCTATGAGATGTTTTATTAAAATGCAGCATATCCCTCTTAAATTAAATTTTGGTATAGGAAAATGTCATTGTGAGCTTTATACGTGACATTTTACTCTAACTCACTCCTAACAGCAGAGACATAAAGCATTTGAATAACAGATTCTTCATCCTAGAGTATAGTTTCCAAAATGGACAAAACACACATTACTGCCTAATTTTGAAATTATGTAAGGTCTTTTTGTTGTGTTTTGCACAAATACTTCCAGAAAATGACTCTTTTGGGAATATAGTTTACATAGTAGAGCAGTATAAATTTCTGCTCCCACTCTAGATTCTTTCTGATTAAGTCCCAAGTACTAAAACAGAAGTGTGAGGGCTATTTACTTGCCTATGTTATATTTTGCCATAATCATACTGAATATGCTTGTGATGTTTTGATACTGCCTGTTTTATAGGAGAGGGACAGAGTAGTAACTATAAAACTAGGATCTGGTTATCTTTCCACTCAGGAGAGAAACTTTTCCTGTCTGTATGAAACTGCAGTTGCTAAGCAGCTTCTGTTTGTATTCCTGAAAATATCCATAAGATCTCACATCGGCAGCGGAAGTGCATTTTGATAACCAGAGAAGATGCTCTGGCTTTCTGGTTCTGCTCAGGTTCTTAAAGCATAGCATTTTTTTACTTTTGGTTTTAGGGTTTGTAGAGTTTTTTTTCCCTTCAGATTGTATGTCACTCACAGCTTGCAAAGGTCAACATTTTGGATGTTTTGGGATGAATTCAGAGTTTGTGTCTCATCTAGAAAATAAAATGTCTATCATTGGCTCATTTCCTGGCTTTTTCTCTTGGAGGCTCCTGTTAGTGCAAATATTGGGTAGCTGCGGTGTCCCTGTACTTCCTTGAAATATATTGAACACTCTAAACAGGATGAAAATAACTTGTGGCCTTAAGGATGTGTGCAGAAAGAAGCCTATCTGAAAGTCTGTACTGCACACTGATTTTTTTTTTTATTACTATTTTTTTATATTAAAAAGTAATTTTAAGAATTAGTTTTTTCACTGGAGATCATAAATTGTCATTGAAATTAATGGTTTCAAAATCAAATGTGTTGCAAGGATGCAGTATTTTATATAAAGTATTTGTGACTGATCATAATGCAATAACAAGATAATTTTGTTTAGACTACAATCCTTTATATTCCTAGAGGCATGGACAGAAATTCGACACTGTATTTCCTTTGAGTTTCCCTATACTCTTTTACCTTTAAACTTCTGTCCTTCCTGTTTGTGGAATTACAGACATGCAAATGAAACTGATGCATTGAAGACAACAGGAGTGCCCCAGTGTTTTTAGGTTGTTTTACCAGTAGTAATGGATGTAATTTAAAATAATCTATTCCCATTTTTCATGATTAATTGCTAAAAATGACTACTGGCAAAGCAGAAACAGGAAACATTAAACACACATTGTAAATAGTTTGTTGAAGTGCTTTTTTTTTTTTTTTTTTAATCACAAATTGCAACAGTATCAGGTCAGGTGTGCATGTCCTCTCTTCACCTTAGTGAGAACCTTTGAAACCAAATTATCATGAATTGAATAATAGACTCCAACTTAGCTGAGCACTAGAATTAGAATTAGGCACTTTGGCAGAAGACCTTAGGTGACTCTTACAACCCTTCTACTGATGCTTTGACAAGTCTGATGTCATACTCAACCTCACTCCGAGCCTATGATGCATCTCTCCAAAACTCTCAATTTCGCATTCATCCTAAGCATGCAGAATGGAAAAATTGGAAAATCCACGTGTTTTGTCTTATAATAAGAAAACTATTTTGATACATTTTGCATGACACAAGCTGTCAAATAGAGCTTTCAAGCAGCTAGTACCCATTCATTCAGCTAAGACTCTATAGATTTCAAATTAATAGTGAAAAATGTAATAGTCAAAAATTAAAAAAAAATTAAAAAAATAGCTACTTCTTTACTTGATATTTAATTCTGTTATGAATTACAAAACTTTAGTATTCTTTCAAAACTTCTGCTACATATACTAATAAGAATCAATGAACTCCTTGAATTTTTGCACATTATCCAGTGTGTAATGAAAGTTAAGGATTTTATAAATATTTGTTAAAAAATTGCATGTAGCTAATAAGAATTATTTACTGTACAGCAAAGGAGAATTTATTTGCAAGGCTTGTAGTACTTGAGTGTACAGATCTGAGATGACTGATGGTGACAAAAGCATGCTCAAGTCATCTTTACAATTTGGCAGAAAGAGAGCAGGTGTCAGACACTGAATTCTCAAGGTCCTTGTCTTCAGGATACTGTAATACAGAGGACACAGTGAATACTATTTGTAACTACCTGAAAAGGCAGACACAGCTGGAGTAACGATACTTATGTTTTATTGGATTGTAGGAAATACCAACTGTTTGGAGTCCTTCAAGCCTCCTCACATTGTTTTCTTCCCAAGCAAGTGGTCAAGGCAGGTATAGTACAGAAAAACATTTCCTTTCCTATTAAAAAACCCCCCAAACTATCAAACCAAAAATCAACTAACCAATCAAACTATCAGCATGTATAACGTACGACTAGATATAAGGGACGTGTTGAAACACAGCTGATGAAGAAGGACTAATCAGTCTTTTGTGGCATTTGAGGGGGGCCCTTCTCATGAAGAGAAGAAATTACTACTAGTATATTATTCAAATCCTAGGGTATATAATCCGACTTAATTCTCTACCATGCAACAGTGCAAGTCTGGATTTCACTGCATTCACAGCCACATTTGATAAATCACTTAACATACAATATTATATAGGTAACTGTAAGCAGGGTAAAGATAGGATGGCTGCTTTTGTAGCAAATAAGAATTATTTAAGGATTTTATGATAGGATGCCATATGTTCAGGCAACAACAGTTTATTTAGGAGGAGCCAAGTGATTGCTAGATCTCAATTTTAATCACAGCTGAGGAGTGTTAGTATAAGGTGCGTAAAACTGGCGCTCTCACCCTTTCACTTTACCTTTCTGGGTTCGGGCTGTGTTTTTCCATATTTGCTAGAAAATACTGTTTTGACTGCATTTTGCCTACAAAGCAGAAAAAGAAAAATAAATTTTTGAAATTCTAACAGATTTGTAACTGAATTGCAATAATGTATAGAATAAACCTCTCTGTGTACATTGGGCTTAGTTTAACAAATCACAGCATAACTTTACATGGAAATAAAGAGGTCTTGTTTATTTCACTGGTATGTAACACGTAACTATTTATGATAGTCTGTCAGAACCATTACTGAAAATTAAGTGGGTTCAACTGAAAAGCAAGCTAAGGTTGCACAGATAGAGCACCTGGTCAGTGCTAGTTAAAATAGAAGCTTAACAGTAGTGGCTGTTATAGCTTTTATGTCTTTGTGCACAATGTAAGCAGTGGTATTTGTAGGCTCTAGAAGGCTGGACTAAATAGTAGGGCTATATCCTCATATATGAGGGCATTTTATACTCCCTTGGATGATGTTAATATACTATGCAGAAGTAGATTAGTAAGACTACTTGCCTTTTAAGTTTAGTCATATTATAGTCATAAAAACTTTTCTGTGGGTTTTTGTTATAAAGTATATTTTTTCAGTGTCTCCTGAATAGACAGTATACACTGATATAGCTGCAGTTGAGTATAATCAAAGTTTGCTAAGGGAAGGTGACCTTAGGAACCCAGGCATGGCTCAAGCCATGGCTTTTGTTTGAAACCCACTGATTATGAGGCAGCACATTGTTATGACAACTACAGCTTTATCAAAAATCAAATCTAACTGCTCTTTCTGTTACAATTTCTCAAAAGGACTGAGCCAGCCAATTTAAAAGCCCAGCTGGAAGCATTATCTGCTGGCTCTTCTGCTCTCTGTGAAAATGTGAGGGTGGATTACTCATGCCATAAAATCTGACTTGTGATAGATGCTGTCTTCTGACCACATGCTCTCTGCTCTTCCTGGTCTGGTAAGCTTGACTAGAAGCTGATAGCTAATCAAGATGCTTCGCTTCACCTCCCTTTTGTCAGCATACAAAAGCTCATGTCAGGAAAGCTTTCAGAGGTAATCAATTCAGAAAAATAGATCAGCAAAAGGAGAACACAGTGAATAAATATTTCATTGCACTATGTACGCCTGTTGTTTCAAATACCAAAACAAACAGGTTAGTCTGTTTTCTTTACATATTTTAATTATTCATTTATTTTGTATAGACAATATGCTTATATGCAAGTGTCATCCCGACATTTGGGGTGATTTGTGCAGTATTTTGATGCATACTAGTTCCTTGACCATTTCATGTTTTGGTAACTGCTCCCCAGAACGCAGTGATATGTTATCTTAATGTATTAATGTATTCTCACTACGGCATCCTTTTCCATTAAGGATTATTACAGCTGTAGCAAGTTGTCCCATTTTGTGGAATTTAAATGTAGACATTGGCTTGGCAATGGTGGGACTCCCTGGGGTTATACAGTCGTGCCATCCCAGATGCTATGGTAGGTGTTTGAAAAAACTTTTCTCCTTGTTTAGGAATTTCTCTCTCAAATTTGGAATCATTTTTACAGGGAAGGGTTATATTGACAATGGCAGACAGTAAATACACACACAGAGCTTACCTGATGCTTAGCATAGACATTTTCAAGCCCTGTGGAAGATTATTGTGCGATGTGATCCAATTAGATTGTATGTACATATTTTGGAACATCTATTTCCCAAGAATTTAAAAACAAAGTGTCACACAGTGAGTTACCTTACAACAGTTGTAATCTGCACATGACAGTAGCAACTATGTGAAGTAAAAATGGAATCCAAGTGATTATTAATGCCTATAGAATAGTTGCTTGTGCTTATCAGCTACCTGTTCAATCAGAGGAGAGTCAAGTCTTCTAGCTGTTTAAAGACAGAAGTTCCAAGTTGGGCCTTTTTTCCCTAGAGGAAAACATGCAGTAGATGCACACACATTCTCCTTTTCCACGTTTTCATCAGATGTGTTGAACATTTTTACAATGTTCCTACAAGCAAGCCACTAGGCATAAATAAATTTGCAGTTAACTATGGGCTTTCTTCTCATGAATCTGGAGTAAGAATAATTGAGTAGCCCTGTACCTACACAAGGTAGAGTTGGATCCCTACAGGCAGCATTTGTGACTAAATACCTGCACGATTATACATACTGTAATCATATACTGTGAGAGTTGTCTTGTCCTAGCACTGAGAAGAACTGGAGCCATGACTCCTTTCAAAGGTTACAGTTATTTTAAATTATAAACATTAGATTTTAATGTATATATTCACATGTTTTTAAAATATTTTGCTATTTTCTAAATACATTTTATACTTTGCATGTTGTGTATTTATTTTAAACTAATATTTTCACCTCTTCATGAATTTTTAATGAAAAGGGGAAATGGCTTTAAGCTAGAAGAGGGGTAGATTATATTAGATATTAGGAAGAAGTTCCTTACTCTGAGAATGGTGAGGCACTGGAACAGGTTGCTCAGTGAAGTTGTGGATGCTCCACCCCTGGAGTTGTTTAAGGCCAGGTTGGATGGGGCTTTGAGCAATCTAATCTACTGGAAAGTGTCCTTGCCCATGGCAGGGGGTTTAGAACTAGATGACCTTTAAGGTCCATTCCAACCTATTCTATGAAATTGGATCTTTGAGCAATTATTTGCTTTCACTTCCATTCTGTGATCATGATTTTAAGGTTTCTTCCTATGCTCTTTCCCAGCCTTCTTGTAAGTTATTTTAGGTTTTTGGTGAATAGAGAGGTATTTCTAATTTTACTTTTTAGAAAGACATTCAATCATTTGAGCTCATTGCTTATTTCATGTCTATTTGTATAAGTTTATATTATGGCTACAGTAATTCCAGACAGGCTAGGGGTCTGTACAAAATCATTTGAATTGCAAGATTTACTCCAAATATATAATTGTAGGTTTTTAAGCATGCACAATTAGAAATTGACAATTTTTTTCTGGAGGTTTATTTCAATTAATGTTATTTTGTTGCTAACAGAACCCTTGTAAAAACTCCTATAGAATACTCATTCAAGTGTGAAAGCTGCAGTTCTCTTCTAAACATGAAAAATCATTAAAATCAGTTGCTTATTTGTAAAGTCTATTTATATCTATAAATCATCATGAAAATGTTTTACTTGAGCAAAAGTGATAGAAAGAAAAACATCTACATTCTACATTCCTAGAAAAGATGAGATGGCTCTCACATCCATGCCAGCTGACCCAATAAAATTTTAACTAAACCCTGAATGATTTTTTAAACACCTCAAAACCTTAATTGATGCTTAGATTTTGATAAGAGGTAGAGATAATCTTTTCTGCTGAGATTTTCAAAGATGAATTTTATCCTCTGGAATTGAACGTTTTTGTGCTTATATTTTCAGTAGCTTTGAAAGACTCAGCTTATGCTTTGCAGCATTCCAGTCCAGCTGTTTTCATGTTTGTTTTAGGATTCCTGACCAAAGGATAGTCTTGGATCAGGACAAAGGCGGTATATGAAGTGTGTTCTGTATAAGTAGCTGTAGTATTTCTGCTTAAAGGTGAAGGGTTCTACCTTCTCTAAATATCTGTGATAACAAAGGCAGGATTTTCTTGATGCCCACCAGGGTAAGCTGGCACATCTGTTCTTGTCATGTATTACAAGTATGTCCTCCAGACCACTTTAGAAACATTTGCTTGCTTGCTGAGTGGGTGAAAATAGGATTTTATGGTCATTTGAGGAACTGTCCAAATTTGAGGAGCTTTAATTTTCATGTAACTTAGTCACCCAAGAAGTGACAAAAAGGTGTTCTGTTCAATAACACCATATTTTTTGCTTTGCCTGCTTTCTTTTTACTAAGTATTGTTTTAATGGGAGTTGTGACGTACATCCAGTACTTCTAAGAAACCATTTTCTTCCTAATAAGTTTTTGATGCGTATAAGACTTAATTCCTTTCAGAAAATCAACAGATTCTAATTTGGTGGAAGGTATCATAGCAGTTTCAGCATGGTTTGAATTTCAGGAAGAGTAAGTTCTCTGCACATGAAACAGTCTAAATACACAGTGTTCATTTATATTATTCCAAATTCCCAATATTTTACTACAGCTCAGTTTTAACATGTCTGGTGGGATTTGCCTATTCAGAATACCGAGTGACCAACTTGGCGGACTAATTTCGGGAAATTCCACCAGATGAAAAAATTCAGCAACTTAATTGAATTCCACAACCATGATACTTTTCCCAAGCTATATTGCTAAAGTATACATGCAGCTTAAGGATGTGTTCCATCAAAATAAAAAATTCCTTCACATTTAAAACATGCCATTTTATCATCCAGTTTGGATGAACTTTCTTGCAACATGCCTGACTGCCTATCCAGATTCAGAAACTATTTCTGAAATTCTTCAAACCATCTTCTTCCACATTCCCTTATTTTGCCTTGCCTCATCAACAATATATGATACCATATATACATTTTTAGCTACTACCTCTACAGCTTGCTCCCCTTGTGATACTAAGGGGCGTCATATTCTTAAGTACAAACCATTTTTTGAGTCAGTGACTATTCAGGGACAGTTTCTACTCCCACTAACTGCCATTGCATTGTGCAGGAATTTGTAACAAATAGTGTTATGGTAGCAGCATGACTAAAAATGACTGAAAGATATCCAGCAGTGGAAATCTTCATTTTCTTCCCATTTTTAATATCTTCTTAAAATTTCACTGCAATAATATATGCATGCATGTTGAGAAGACTGGGAATAGAATGCACCCTTTTCTACGATTACCCCAACAGGAAACTTATTTTTTCTCCCCTGTTGGCATTCACAGTGTAACGTACTGTTGATGGTAGACACTCATAAGGAGTTTGAGCTTGTGAAGTTGTAAATAGTACCGGATGCTTATGAGTATTCAGTGAGTGTTATAGGGCCTGTACCTGCACTCCACTGCCATAACTCATGAAACCATTATCAAGAATATTTAACAATTAGGTTTAGTTAGGGGAAAATCAGATTGTGATCTGAAGAGCACTTGAAGGCCAAGGTATTGGGAGGTGTCTGTGAAGGTACTGGAAAACCAGCCTGGATGTTGATTTGCACCTGGGTATTCTTCCATGGCTTCTGGAAGAAAAATGGTGGGACTTTTCATACGTAATTGGTAGCCAGAGATTTTACCGAACAGAGTAGCTCACACTTGGCCTCCATTAAGTGGAACTGAAAACTTAAAGATTTCACATCCTGTATTCCTTTACCCATAACTATCTATTAATCCCCAAACAGTTTTATGCTGTCCTTGAGGATTTCGATCTATGCTGATGTGCACCTTATGTGTTATTTCAGGGCTACAAGTGCACTCTGTTTTGCACCATTCTTGGACAGCACCCAATACATCAACATACACAGTGTAATTGTCCAGTGGAGTTACTCATACAGAGTTTATCATATCAATAGCTGTAGTTTCTAAACTTTGCTGTTCTCATTCTCCATTTTATTTCCAGGTGTAGCCCAGTGCATTTGCTACATAGAAAGTCTTTGATTAAAGCAGTTAAGATATCCTGCACAAGCTATCACACTGTCCTGAAGACAAGTTTATAGAGTAGCGCCACTAGAAAAAAATTGTCTCTGGGAATTGCTCCCTCTTCTGGACCTTATGTTCTACAGCTCAACAGACTTCAGGTCATCTTTAAGGACATCTAATCTGTCACTTAGATTGATTTTCAATCATTTAACCAGGAAGGGTTAAGGTAGGTGAGAGTCTTGTTGTCAGTGAATTTTCCAAATGGTGTAAGATGATCATTGATCATGGGCTTCAGTGAGGTGCACTAATTAGAATCTTTATGTGAGTAAACAATAATATGAAAATGTTTCTGGATTCTTAATTATTTATACAGAGAAGAAACTGCATTCTGTTTTCTCTTAGAAAATGTCTAGCCTTAGCATGACAAATACTTCTGCTCATAATTTTCTTATGACACTGTCCAATCCATTTAGAATCTCTTCAGAGAATCTTAATACATTTATTGTCAAGCATTACTGGGGAGGAGAGAAGGGGGAAGGATGAAGAAACCTCAACCAGAAATTGATATTCATAGTTAAATAATGGGATTTATTCTTGTAAGCAAAAGATGTGTATCTGTTCAAGATTCTCTACTTGGTGACCATGAGAACTGGAGAGGAAAGAAATATTCAGAAGACCTACGGATGGCTATCTGTGCCCTAAATTATAGCAACTCAAATTCCATCAGTTACTGAAAGCAAACTCTCCCCAGGAGTGAGGAGGACTTAAATTTTTCATTCAGTTGCTAAAGTGTGATGATCAGTTTGAGTCTTGGATAGAGTATTGTCTGAACAAGGACTTTATGCTATGTAGCAGTTGTGTACAGGCCACATTTGAGATCAGGTCTTCAATTTAAAGTCAAGAGGATACAATTGCCTAGTGTAGCTAAGTGTTTTCAAAACCTCAGTAGACAGCTTTATGCGCCTTCAAATATCTAAATATCTTTGCAATGGGACTAAAGGTGTTTATGTGGCTCTAAGTGAAGTTGAGGGCAGAGCTAGGAACTGATCCAAGATCATTCAAGGCTCAGACCAGAGCATCAGCAGAAGTCATCTTTCCTCCTGAAATTCCTCTCAACTGTGCCACAATTCTGTGCTCAATTCATTTGTTTTTTTAAAACAGGTACTATCTACCTTAGAGTGAATTTAAGATTTAATATCTTATTATTTATTGATCACATTGAGATCATCATTAAAAAAACACTATGTTGCCTTGAGTGTGCCCTTAAACTTATTTGAAACCAATATGGTTTTATGACTTTGCATGGTTACTCCAATTTTGTCTAGTGAGAGAGCAATTTCATACCCAGTAGGTCTACAGTGTTTTTCAAGCAGCTATGCACTCCACTGACAATGTTTGTAAACAAAAAAGTACAGTAGAGGACATTTCTTCAGACAAGACAGTCTAGTGACACAGTAATATTTTTCAGCAAGTACTTACTCTAAGGCAGGGCAGACTTACACAGAGAACATCCAAGCTTTAAAAAAACACCTGATTTCATCCTTATTTTACAAGTGGTTCGAAGTGTTTCACTTCCCATTTTCATGCTTTCAGGGTTAATTTGAATGCTCTGATAGTCCTTTCAGTATTTCAAATCTTCTTTAAAAAATCTAAGTCTATGAAAGAGCATAGTTTACTATAGTTTTCTCAGGAAAAGCATTTGTTTAGAGAAAATTAGACATGATCAGGTACTGACTGTAGGCATAACATAATAAATGTTATTGAAACCTCAATATGCATTGCAGATTCATTCATTGTGATAATAGCAGTCTGAAAGCTAGATGTAAAATCAAGAACTTCTGTTGCCAGGGTCAGGTGATATTCCAGATCATATTTTTTTTTATTAATTAGTCAATTTGAATGTGTAAGGCAAGAATAAAGCAATTGTTTCCCTGCAGAATTAACCATTCCAGCCTAAGCTCTCCAGGGCAACATTTAAGTCCTGTTGCTCCAGGGAGAGAGAAAAGGGACCTCTCTGGTTCTCCAGGGAAGTAATGCTTTAACTAGACTCATGAAATTGTTGAATGAATCATGAAAAGTTTTTCACAACAGGACTGAGATACCTGAGATTGGGAGAAAATCCTCATTTAAAAAAGAAGTTTTGTATTGAAATCAGTTTAATAAGATAAAACATCCGAACAATTATATATAAAGCTTTATTTGATGTAACATGCATTTTAATAGTAGATATTTTAATAAGTATATAGAAGTTATACATTACATTAAAATATATTTGGAAGTCTGAAGAAGCAGTACACTAAAATGTTACATATGTACATTTGGAGAGAACTTATTTTTTCATTAATAGACTAAGTTGTGCATTTCCTTCAGCATTAGAAGAAATTGTAATTTTACTCAGGTAAACCTCAGGTGGAACTGGATCAAGCCTACATTTGTCCTAAGTGGCCAGCCATTCCGCACTCAAATTCCTGGCTGCTTCTGTGTCACACGAGGTTACTGCCTGATGATTGCAGAGTTTGAGGCTACCAGGATCATATGGAGCTTTTTCCAGCCTGGGCAGAATCTGCTCAGCTTGCTAACACCTCCTCTTTTTTCCCAGTACTTGCTTGATTAAGACAGTGGTTTTATGGCATTAAGATTTTGTGGTTAGGTGGAATAAAGAAGTTTGCCTGTGGAGAATGTGAACATCTCATCCTTGTCTCATCCAAAAAAGTCCTTTGAATTTCTTTTGTAGTATGGCTAAACAATAATATTGATTTAAAAGTGTGGGCGTTATTTTAAACCAATATTTCATTTCTCCTTCTCCTTGTTTTCAGATACATTCAAAACCTGAGAATGAGAAAGCTGGATATTTTTAGAGGCAAGTTTACATGTTTTGAAGTTTGTTTTAATCAAAAGTAGGATGTTTTGGAATTTCAGTGCACTCTAAGGGATTACGGAAGCACAGACTTGCAGTGCTGAATTAAAGTGTCAGCTCTATTGTCTTCTGATCAATCAGATCTATTAAAGAATTCAGAGGGACTGACAAAAAAAGGGAAGAAAGTCATTTACAGAGCAACACTGTAAATGCAGCAGTCGTGATGTTTTAAGTACAAAGTGTGTGAGGAGAGCTGCAGAAAAATAACTGGAAGAAAACACAGCCCATAAAGAAATAAAATACCCAGAAACTGTATTTTTCCATGGACTGCCATATGCCATACCAATGAGCAATACATTATTTTTTTCCAGGAATGCTACATATGATATAAAATAGAAAGTAATGCTGAATGGTTTGATAGAGATGAAACAAATGTTTAGTGAGACAAAGGATAGTAATGAAGAGTAGTATATTATATTGATATTTTAATAGCCTATGAGTGATGAGATATACTAAGGCCATAGCACATATTTGCTGGTGGATGCTTCATCTTTTTCTTTTTTAGGGCAGAGAATATAGCTGGATGACTCCTGAATGTGCTCGTCAGTACTTAACTGTATACCTCTTCTAAGTATCAATAGCAAAACTCTCTGTCCTTGACCTTTCTGCACACTTTTCATTTAATTGCTTTGCAGGAAAAAGAGGTGGGAAGGAATGGCAGGAGAGAACAGAAGTGAAAGGGAAAGATGAAAGAAAAGGAGATGGTATATTTCACAGATATTAATTGAGAAACCAGATTTTTTCCTGTTTCTGCCACTAAATGGAAGCATTACTTTGGGCAAGTCGGCTAAAGTTTTGGGCTCCAATATGCTGGATCCCGAATCTTGTGGCTCATTTGTCTCTACATACAAGTACAGAAAGGATGTAAATTTGTTAAAATTCTTATTTGTAAGTGACTTAAACTAAAATCTCTCTAATGGCTGCCCTTGCAGGTTGAAATTAAACGCTTGGATTCTGATCCAGCAAGGTCCTGAGTTAAACAGCTGTCTTCAAGAGTTGGATTCAACAGGTCCATGTTCAAAATTAGAGGTATGCCCAAATGAATGGCTGCATGACAGCCTCACTAAGGGTAGTAGCCTAGACACACATTCTTTCAGTATTAGCAAATGTTAGGCACTGACATGCTACCATTAAGGTAAATGACAAATAATGTTTGACTTGCATGGTCTCTAATGTCCAAAGTAGTATACAAGCTAACTAGGAAGTGCTTAATAGCTTCAGGATTTAGAGAGTTACATTTTTAATAGTTAATTTTTTTAGAATTAAAGCATTTGCTTCCACCTTGCATGTAAAAAAGTAAAACCCCAAACATACAAAAGCCTAATACTTTGCAAATACCCTTTATGATTCATCTTTGCAACAACACCAGAAAGGATTAAAAAGACTAAAAAATTAGACACAATGAGATATGTTGGATAAGATTTTAAAAGCTTTGCCAGTAAGGAAGAACTGAAAATCCTGCACTTGATACTTAATGATACAATAATATTGGCTTCAGTGTTGGAATTAATTTTGCAATGTATTTGTGATATTATTACTAGGAAAAGATTGATGTTCTTTCCTGGATCTGCATTACCATGGTAGCTTTCTCTGTTATGCATATAGGATTGTTCTGAACTGTATGAGATATGAATTTGGCTGAAGATGAATAAGCAGATGTAGTCTGCAAGCGCTCTGCTTGTGACTTCTACAGGAGGTCACAGTAAAAGAGAATATCTGATCAATCATCCTGTCCCAAAACAGCCATAGAAAATCATTGCTTCTGGTACGTCTGGGCTTGACAGATGTCTATCTGATCATTGTGTATTACTATTAAAACATCTTTGAAATTCTCAAGGTACAGACATAAGAAGCAACACAAAATATTTGACAAAGTGACACTATTTTGTAAGATGCAGAATAGCTGAGGAAGTTATATGAAAAAAGAGACTTCAATATGATTCATTTTTTCTTGAAGGTTTGACTTTTAACATGTAGAATACTTCAACCTGTTACAGACAAACAGAATGATGCACTGCTTGATGCTGGCTACACAGAATAAGCTTGGAAAGCAAAGCACAGCAGCAAAGATCTGTTTCTGACTTTATGTGACACAATCCTCATTTTAAAGGAACTGGTTCTGTAGCCTGTCTACATCTAGACAAACGATTGCAGTGGATCAGCTGCTGGTTTTAGATACCTCTTTTCATCCTTTAATAAACTGTTTGGATGTTGTTCAGAACCTTTATGCAACCAAACATAATTTTCTAAGTCTAGTCTTTTTTTCTAAATCTGGTCTTGACATGCAAGACTGTTCTGACTTTTGTAATAACAGGAACTATGGTACCATAGTGACTGTATTACACAACAGGCTTCATGACCTTAAAGCCCCTAGATTTGCTGTATTGCCAGTTAGCATTCCAAGATGCCTTTACAACGGTAGGTACTAGTCTCCATTTTGCACCCTAGAAAACTCAATGCACATGAGGCCTAAAAAAATGTCTCAGCATTGTGTCTTGACAGTGGTAGAACTGAAATACTTTTATTCCTTCAGTAAGTTTACAGCTTAAAACCCAAATACAAACACCTGTTAATGACTGTGAAAGAAATACTGTAACTCAAATATTAAATTTCTGTAACTTGATAGATAATGCTGTAAGTTGTGAGCCCACCACAAGCTAGGAAACTGGTTATTTGTGTGTTTACTCTTGCCCTCACTCCCTATGTCATTTATTTAGCTAAGTTAATAATGAAGAATTTTTATTCAGGATATATTTCTTTTAAATACCAAGGAATAACCATGAGTTCATGTGTACTTTCAGTAGTCATTTTGCCCTGTTGGACAGTGGGCTTAAAATGTCAGGACAAAAAAAATGACTGTATTTTTTCTTTTATAGTCTCCACCATATATTTTTTTGCAAAGTGTAACAGAAGAGTAATTTAATCTATATAGCAAGGCCTATATTAAAAAGTTAAATTACTCTTGCTGTTAGTAGGCCTCATGTGAATGGATAATTTTTCTTCTTAATGTATATTTTTAAAGACATTTGATCTCTCCTTTCCCACTTTCCCTACTTAGATGCCACTGGGAACAGGTTATGGGTAGAATAAGAATTCGAATGAATTCTTGTTTGCCTTCACTAAAAACCGTACAGATTTTTCCATTATTTCTCTTTCCCTCTCATCCCTCTTCTGCTTGCACTGAATGATAGTTTGTAAAGAACCTTCTTAGCATGCTCAATCCATTCTGTGTAATGATTGAATTAATTATGTAGGATATAATTTTAAGTAAAAGAGCCCTGAGCAATGCTTAATTTGTGAGTTCCCTAGAGGTCTGGGCAAAGAATAGGGCCTGAACTGTTCAAACAGGGTTATCAAAGATAAGAGTGAGAACTCAGACCCAGCATACTTCACGCAGCTTGAACTTAGATAATTACCAAAACAACAACAGAAAGAAGCAGAGGAATGAAAGACTGCTGACTTTTCTCGATGAGTAGAAAACCTTCCCAATAGAGACAAAGTATCATTAATGCAGTAATGGCTATCTGGAAAAAACAAAAACCTAAACAAACAAAACAAACAACGAAACAAAACCAAAAATCAAAGCAAACAAAACCCCCCACCAAAATAAAAAACACCTTCCCCCCCCCCCCCCAGTTATGGCAAATCTGAACTTTTGGTGACCCCTTTTTTAACACGGGGTTTGATGCTTTTGTTTAAAATTGTAAACTCCATAAAATCTACATAGCTGCAGCTGTAAACTTTTTAATCTGGAACAAAAGCTTATATGCTGCCATACAACGGTAACATGGCAATGTATAAACTTTATTTCCAGATGGTCAGCCATCTAAGAATTTTTCCAAATCCTTTTCAAACACCTGCATAATCAAATTAAATGAGTATAATATGGGAGAAGGAACCACTTAAATTCTGATATTGAGATTGTAATTTGATGGAAAAAATCCATTTGAAACAGGAGTGCTAATCCCTGGCTCTGTTACAGAACAATTACTGAGAAAAGACACCTTATGGCCTTTGGTGGTTGAGTAAGCGCACATGCCTGTAAAAAGAGGCGTTTTTACTAGTAGCTGCTGCTTTATGATAAAAAGTAATAAGAGTTCTATGAGGCTCTTCTCTGAAAAGAGCAGATTACAGTCTGGTGAAGTCAGTTTGTCATCAAAATATAAATTATCAATAAACAACTTCCTACTGTTTTCTATTAGGGCTTGTTTTTTGAAAATTAAACTTTCTTATCAGCATTTGATTCTTAAAGCAATTTTCATAAAATTTTTGCAAGCTCTTTTTGCAAGCTCAGGAATAATTCCTCTTTGAGCAAGAATTCACAATCATGGTTTTGATGTTGTTTAGCTTTTTTCAGTAGACATCACATCTCATTGTCCGAACATCCTTTGTTTATATTTTCTGTGATTTTTTTTTTTCTCAGTTAAACACATAAATACCTGTGTACCAGGTAATCAACATTTAAATGGTGACTTCGTTTTGAAAGTCCTTCAGAGTGACTCTGTTGAGATCAGGGCTAGTTCAGACTGATAAGGTACAGGTTTTCGAGCACAGCATTTAATATCATAAGATATTGCGGTACTTGAAGTTCTCCTTAAGGTGCTCCTTCACCCAAACGTGGTATTTCAAGCCTATATATGCAGTACTGTATCTTGAGTAGCCTAGGATTCATGTCTGGTTTTGTAGATGGGGGCACCTATAATATTTAACTTCATTTTAATATCAGTTTGTCTTCTGAATGAAGACAAATTTAAGCAGAAGATCTCAAAAGGATGAGAGAAGCTTATTTTATCCTATGATCAGTTTTACTCATATTTTGACCAAAAAAAAAAATCACGAAGATAATTTTTGATACAGATACATAACTCCCTGTGTGCTTACAAAGTAAAGTCCTACTAGCTTCAGTTGCAAAAGTAATGATGAAGGGTGAGAATCTTCATGTGAATACAGAAATAGAGGAAAAGAACGCTCCAGGGAGTCTTGAGGATTTTCACAAAAAATGTATAGCAGAAAAACAAAATTGAGGAGTTCACATTGTAAATGTGCTCTTTTGAGAATTGGGTCATGGCAAGAATGTTTGCTGGGAGGCTCTAAATCTCAGTCTTACTAATCGGCTTATGAAAAATGATGGCGTTTTAAAAGCCCGACTGTTTCTTAAAGATATGTAAGGCCAGAAAATAATTTTGTGAATCATGATAAGTAATGGCAAGTACAATCAGGCTAGCACTTTATTGGAACTTGGTTTTTTTTACACCTATGTTAACAGCAGGGATGTAATCTCAAGTTCACACTTTTGATTCAGACCTAGATTTCCTCAAGTTACATATCTGTAAACTGCAGAAAGAGCACTTCACTTCTTCCTACAATTTTTGACTGTGGGAAATTAATCCAAACAAACAGATTAGCGTAAGAGTCCCACTGCAGTGAATGTAGTTAATGAATGTGACAATAAGCTGAAGCACATCTAATCAAATTGAGATGAAATTATTATTACAAAATGATAGCATATATAAAAAAAATTAAATTGAATGACATCAAATATTTATTAAACTTAAAATGCAGGGGGAATTTCTCTTGGAGCATGATCAAAGATAGAGATTTTATGTTTTGTTATTCATTATCACATGAACAGTGTAAAAATTCAATCACCCTTTTGTTTTATTGATAGCCAGAATTCCATTAGGTCAGGTTGGAAGGAAGAAGAAACATGCCAGCTTTTTATCTCTGTGTACATACTTCTTGCAAGTAAAAGCATGAAATGGGATTCTGCAAACCTCCTTGGATATCTTAGAGAAGACTGATGTCAGGGTTCTAGTATGCCTTTTTACAATTTCAGCTACTAATCTACTCTATGTGATAGTTACAGTTGCAAACTACTGCTTATATGTTTTGCTATTCCATGTCAACTGCACACACATAGACACATTTCTGCCCGTCGTTTAATATGATTCTTCCCTGACAAATTCAGCATTTTATTGGGAAGAAAAGCATACAAATCCTGATAAAATGAGGCAGTTCAGGTAAAAATGAATTTTGTAGCTCTGGTACTTTTCTTCTGACGGCAGCACCAAACCAACTGTTACGGATGTACTGTGTACGGAAATAGAAATGTTAGTAATGCTGCTGAGGTAGTGTAGTCAGACAGCAGGGATTTGTTGTTGCTCTGATGCTATTGAGCACTTGTTTTACAGTATAGCATGATTTAAGATCAGTCAGTCTCTCCTCTATGACATCAAAGTTTTATATAAATGCTCATGTTTAAGTTTTCCTTAGATGGCTAATCTAACACAGCTAATACAGCTTTACAGGTTGGACATTATTACCAGTGAATACCTGTAATCTCTAGAAGACTGTTTAAAGAATTTTCAAGCTTAGAAAAAATTAAACTTCTAATCTTTGGGTCATGGCACAATCAAGTATTCAAAATGCATTTTTATGTTTAAATATATGAATACATAATTGCTATGTACAATATATATATTGTACATAGTAATATTAATACATATATATTTATTTATGAATATATCTAAACTATCACAAGAGAAGTATCAACTCAGCGCGTTGCTTTCACATGATTTTGACAGATATTTGAAATCCAGATTTCTTTGCGCATAGTAAGAACACTTATAAGAAACAACAGCTGTTTGCAGCTTATCTAAAATAATATTAATAGATAAAAATATGTATTTTTCATCTATCCATATAATGTTCTGAATACTCAAACAAAAGAATAATCAAGAACAATGTGAAATCAAAGAACAGTGGATGAAATTCTGAAACTTAAGACAAAGGGAATTCTGTTGTTGTCTTCAACGAGGCCAATATTTTACCTGATACATCGAAGTTCCAACTCTTATGAAAATGCAATAGGTAGATCATTAATCATAACCGCATAGAGTTATACTAGTACAAAGATGGACATTAAATTCTGATATGAAAAGTTGTTGTTTTCTCTGTACTCAGGGGAGGATGTTGGTGATAGTACTCACACAAAAATGAAATTCAAATAGGGCATCTTATTTGAGATGGAAAATATATGCTGATTGCAGCAAGAAGTACTTGGGGTTTTCTTTTTTGAGAGAAATGTAGTTATGAGGCACAGCTTAAGCCTGAGCCTAAAAACATTCCCTTGATGGCTTTATGTTTTCTTCAGATGTCCTACAGCTCTTCTATCAACAGCCATTACTTTGAGGTTAAGACACATACAGTATTAGATATGAAATTAATATGGATGATTTGAAACAGAAAGGTTATTTTAAATTACCACTGCTCACAAATATGTTGAATCTTTAAAACTGAAAGCGTGCACTTTTGCAAAAGAACGATGAAAGTTCTTAATAATTTGGAAGCATTTTATGCTGATAGCCAAAATATCGCAAGTGAATATTGAATAACTTTGGAATCATTGGGTTCATTCTTCATCGTCCTTTGCAAATTTTTGAGGTACAAACTAGACAACTTTCAGTTTCAAGAAAACACCTGAAAAAGCTTTCTTGGATGCTGATAGTAAGTACAATGTTTCTGTACATACCAAACTATAAAGTCAGGGGAATAATAATTAAAAAAAAATAAAAAAAATTCCATGGGCAATAAAGAGAGTTTGTATCTTACTATTTTTTGTAACTGAATTTTTAATATACTATTTTTCAAATGAGTAGTCTATAATCGCTTTTACTATTAAACAGATTCTTAGATAGTGTGATAATCAGAATGATATAACTATCCAGGATGATAGACTGAATTTTAAAAGATCATTATGGTTACATAGCATTTTTAGTACGATAAACATAAAGTAAGAGAAAATCTCAAATATGGTTATACTTTGCAGGCTAAAAAGTTTCCTAGAGAAAATATTACTCCTATTAAATTGGGATGGAGTAAGTATAGTGGGAATGTAGAAAGAAGTTCTTGTCCACTCAGTTTTAACTATCTACAGTATTCTAATTTTTTTATAACATTCATGGAGAATAATCTCATTCACAGAAAAAATATTCAAGAAATATACAAAATGTGAATTGTATTTTTCATTAGCTAGAAAATGTTAGGTCACTTTTGAACTGTTGTCAGAAACTTGAGGAGTCTGTGTCAGTTTATTCTTAGTCTAGCTATATGAAACTCTTAAGAGGATATAAAGTAAAATACAACCAAATACTATAGGTGACTACTCACTTGGAAGAAATACATAGGGCTGTTAGTCTGTCTTCAGGTTCATCTACAGTCTTTGTCACTCAGTCTCTTCACTTAAACACATTGTAAAAATAGCTTTCAGGCCAAGGCACTGAAAAAGCTGACACAGCCAGAAGAACAAAACTTGCTGAGTGATTCTACCATTTTAAAATTATATTATGTATAATTCCCAACATCAAAGGAAGAAAAGCAGTTTTATTCATTCTCCCTCATTTCCTTAGGGCAGTAAGTATTATGTGCTGTAACTATCCAAATAATTCAGTCCTTTGTTTTCATTTTAAATTTATCTCTTTCACCTGTAGTTTATATACTATAATTCCTGCTACAAACAAAACAGTTGCACAGATATTTTACCATCCTGCCTTGATTCATATGTATAGATGTAAGATTCATGATACTGCTCGAAGTACAAAGTGCTTTGGCCATGAGCCCATAAAGGAAGATGCCTACAATTAAGAGAATTTCAAAAGGTGGCAGAAGTGTTTCAGTATGGCCAGACAGATAATGAATTGCTATTAAGGAGGAATAGTAAGAAGCAAATAAAGTATATTACCCAAAATAACTTATAGGGCAAAAGTTCTTTTCTATGTATGCAAATACGTATGTTGGTTCTCTGAAAGAAATGTTACTCCTTCAAAAAAGTGCATGCTATTATGATGATGGCCACAGGGACAAAAGTGAGGCAGAAAGAGCCATTTTAGTTTTTATGCAGGTGACCCAGTCCCTTCAGGATGTGTTTCTGCTCCAGTTCAGTTCAGCTCCCTCTTTGTCATGCTGTTCAGACAACTTGTGTATCCTGCCACTGCCTGACTGTCACTGAAGCCATGCTCATCAATCAAACTCAAGGAAAAGGCCTGTGAGATTTGAAAGTCTGCTGGCTTATGTTCAGTGCCAGCTACAGTGGTTTGGTACAGAGCTTCGGTAATGTTATCCTCCTCTAACACATCAGCACAATTACTTTAAAATACATGTTATTATTTAAATAATATGGATGGATGACCATAAGAAATTAAGCAAAGCTATTGCAGCATTATCATGTGAACCATGGCATTGCCCTCCTAAGAGAATTAGGGTACTTCACATAATGGAGTATATAGAGGCTGCTTCAATCTTCAGTTCATGCAGGAATTACAGCATGATAGCTACACCATGAAAAAGTTTGCTTTTGTATTTTTTTACTAATATGATTCAAAATAGTCTCTTGTGAAACATTCTTTCTGTGCTGTTGCTTCTTTGCTGGTTCTTTTTTTGAATGCTCTCTTAAATACAAAATTGGCATCTGTGAGATATGCTATTAAAATGAGGATATAAATGGGGATTAATTTAAAGGAGAGTTATGAAGGGATTCTAAATCTAACTATATAAATAAGGACTAGAAATGTAACCCAGTGCATTCATTAGTCTGATTGGCAGAAATAATTTAGCAGCCAGCTGAGAAACAACATGGAAATTGTTTTCTTTTACTATGCACTTTATCAGATGTATGCTAAACAATTCCAGCTCTATCCAAAAGTGTCACCTTGACCAATTCCATATTCCACAGAATATGGAGTCCCTCCCCTCCTGTTATTTTGGTGCAACTGGCCTAAAAGAAGGATATTTGGGAAGTGAAAGCTTTGCTGTAGAAAATCTGACCACCTTTCTATCCCTCATTTACACAGATAGGCTAATAGAAATAGGATAGCCTTTGAATAATTTTAGTGGCTAATCCAATTAATGTTCTCATAGCTTTGGATTTCTTCTTGTTCTATCATATTATTTCAGCTCTGTGTATGCCCATGCTATCTCACCTGCAATTTTGGACATACAGGCAGTTTCCTTACCTTTCTACCTCACCTGCTTTATCTTCCTGAAGCCATGTTTATTAGTAAAAGGTAAGAATTCACAAATTACTGCTAATGTAGAAATGGACATAGATTACATTAATCTGCATAACAGGTTTTGAGTATATGCTGCTATAAGGCAGACGCCTGTGCATTTAAGCTAATAGTGGAGGAGCCTCAGCTGGATTCTTCCTACTATCTAAACCCATTTCACTGTGCATTTGAATTGCCCATCCTGCAGTTCAGAATTTATGTCTATTTAAAAGATAAGGAAGGGGGAGCCACATTGATTTCAGCAGTGTATCTCAGTATAAGTGGCTACCCATGCCCAATTTGGAAATCAGGGTAGGCACAGGGAGTGATTTCTTCCAAGCATGCTTCTGTCAGTAGTAGAGGGCACCCTGAGAAACACTCTGTTGCCATTTATGAAAAGCTTTCAGAGCCCCATGCTCACCTAGAAAAGCTTTGAAAAGCCAACTAGCTCTGCTACATGTCAGTGGGAAGCAGAGAGCAACAGCAGTTACCTTTGAAAAGCCTGACTTAAGAAGGGCAACTTGAGTAGCAGAACTTGGAAGCTAAGTACTAGATGAAATGTTTTTTGATGTCTATAATGTAAATTACAAGCTAAGAAAAAACCCAACAACAACAAAAAAAACCACAACAAAAGAAAAAAGAGCTTAAAAATATAACCAACCCATCAAATAACCAGACACAGGAACTCAGCTCCTGACATTGCTACCTATGTTTTGCCTGCATTCTGGCATTAAATTCAGCTGGATAGTTTAAATGACACCATGATGATTAACTAGCTTAGGACTCTTTCCAAATCTTATGCAAGTGTGAAACAGTTTCACAGTGTCTAAGGATGAAGATTCCCAAAGCAATAAAAGTAATTTAATCCTGACATCCAAAACCATGGAATAGGTTTATTCCCAAAGACAGCACAGTAGCCGTAAGCCACTGTAGTCTGTGCAATAGAAACCAAATTTTCTTCTTAATTGTTACACAGCTGTAGCAATAGGTTATACAGTCTTTCTTCTCCTTTCTTCCATACCCAGTAAGCCATGATGTATTTACTGTGATGACTTAAGTGTCTAAACAGACAGCCAGGTCACTGGGCTGAAACCAGAACTGATCGAAAACAGAACAGAAAATACTGTTTCTAGCTGTCTTTCTTTTTGTGAAGATTGCTCTTAGAAGAAGAATCTCAGGCTGTTTGTTTCATCCTGCACCCCATCTGAAAAATTATCATGTTTATTTCATGTGAATACTCACATACCTATTGCCATGTAAACCATATTCAATACATGAAAAAGCTCTATAATGTCAAAAGGACATTTCCAGTAGTTGGGATTTTTTGAATACTGGAAGTAATGGATCTTAACATATTAAGGCTTTCTACATTATTATTGCCTTTAAATGAAATACAGACTGTTTAACTAAATATTTGTAACAGTTCTGTCCTATCTGTATGTGACAGACTCTAGTCTTTTTCTCACTGAGGGCACTAGTAATATCTAACCCTCCTGCACACCTGCTAGCTGCCCATACAGGAGTTATCAATAGTTTCTGCAGCAAGTTCTTGCCAAAATTCTACTGGAGACTGACAGTCTCATGTGATGTTCCTAAACATGCTCGCACATGTCCTTCTTGTTTGAAATGTCACCAGCATGAATTCCTGCTTTAGGTGCATAAGGCACTGAAGTTACTGAAAATCTGTATCAACACTCAAAATTTTTTAATTAAAACAAACCTTTAAATGTAAATGTATGGATTCAAACTGAAACCATGTTATTCTACTTTTGTAGTTTTTTCATAAGATAAGACCATATGCAGACAGATATCCCACTTTAAAAGAACCAGAATTACAAATATATCTTTGTGCTTATGTATGTGGGGCATTATAAGCAGCATTTTTGGTTTATGTCAAGTTTGTAATTTCTTTTTGCAATCTGTTCTCCAGTTACCTATATTTTTATTCTCAGAAGGTATCAGTAAAGACGGTGAACAGCCTTTTTTCTTTTTACCTGTAAGTAGGCCATGAAGCCATGGTAAGACACCATGTCTCACTGTCCAACTTGTACAGAATTCCTGTGAGCCCATGGGATCCTGGTTCAGATGGTCAGAGTTGAAATTCCACATCATTTCACAAATGTATGGCCGTATGCTGCCATCTGTCTGCTCTGCAGCTGGGAGTCAGTGGTGCACCATTAGTTTTATGTACCAAATTTCAGCTTTCTAATGTTTCTGAAAAGCTGTGAAACCTATTTACCTCATTTCAAAGCAGTTTCTTTCTGTCTGCTTTGGCTCACTATGGGAAAGGCGATTGCAAGGCTGAAAGGTTTGATATGTATAAACAGGTTCTTTTTTCCTCACCCCTGAAAACAATGCCATTCTTACTATCTTTATACAATGCAAGAAGAACCAAATTAGTGTCTGTGATACCTGTCATTCTTACAACTATTATTGTGACAAGGTACCACCATATTTCCACATACTATATAAGATCTCTAAATGATAATTCAAGTTGAAGCTTATAATGGAAAGTATCTGAGACTGAATCGGGACTCACTAGCTTCCTACTAATTCTGTGTATTAAAGACTTATACACCTCATGATTGTGACATAGTTGTAAGGGGGGATAGAAATGGCACAGTATTAATTTCTTATTTTCTCATAATATGATGAGACTGGCACTGTAAGTTTTATAAATTTATTCCATTTTCACTGCAGATCTTATTATTTCAGTCTTCCCACGGTGCCGTTTTGTCCATTTGAAGTTATAGTGCATGACCAAGTATGATGAGAGACCTGGTTTCAGCTAACTGTATCTCACATCACATCCATTTGACTGTGCCCCAATGAGAAACCATTTGATAATTTCAAATTAGATAAATTGATAATTTTACAATTTGATAAATTTTGAAATCTGTGAATTTCAAACTTGGAATTGTCAATATTATCTTTGCTATTCATTACTTTCAATTGTACTGTATTTTAGTGAATTCAAGTCTTAAAGAAATAAAAAATGAGGGTATGCATTTTGTTAGCAATAATACTAGTCTTTATGGAGATGTCATATTAGAGATTTTCATTTATATTCCAAACTATTTAATCTGAAAAAGGTGTTATTCAAATACTGAACATTTACAAAGCTGCTCCAGAGAGCTGGTTTTTTCATGCCCATTTATTGTCCTTATAGCTAAACCCTAGATAACCCCTTCTGATTAAAAGCAAAGACATTTGTTATTGCAATAATCAGAAAGAATTACATTTGCATCTTTTGAAGCAGGAAAGCAATTTGACAAACTGTGCATATATTTTCCATGTAGCCAGCCGTTTCATGACAGTAAAACAAATCAAGAGACTATATCTTTTATAAAATGCTGTTTCATTATTATTTAAACTATACAGAGAAACAACGTTGTGCAGTTTACCCATGTGCAAAAAAACTTGTAAAACCTAGTGATTAATGGAGGGTCATCATTTATATCACAGAGTAGGAGAATGAATTCTGTATCATTATGTTCCTGTGAGGAATATGAAAGTAATAAAACCAGCATTTGTTCTGAGTTGTTTTCAAGAACGTGCTGTTAATAGTATTGCTAAACCTAAAACACAGGCTCTTTTCTTAGCTGACTGTTTTCAGTCCTGACCTCAAAGGAGAAGACTGGTCTTCCTAGCGTCTTCCTTCTCTTGCAAGATTTCGTTGTCAGGTTATTTTACTACAAGTCAAGTGACCTGACAGAAGCAGCCCTGCTATGCAAGGCATAATGGAAGAATTACTGTGGGAGAAAGGAGGGTAAACGCTACTTTAGCAGTCGTCTTGTACAAGATATTTGAACATAATTACCAGATACTGCAATCTGAAATAAGCAGTTGGCTTTTTAAACACACAAACAAACTCCAAACTTAAACAAAAAAACCCCAACAAAACAAACACACACACACCCCCAAAAAACCCAAAAAGCCCCAAACCAACCACACAAATAAACAAAAAAACCCCAAACAAAATAAAAAAGCACCCAAGGAAAAGAAAGATCAGAAATGACAGCTGGGATTTCCAGGATGAAATTCAAAACGTTAGAAATGCCGAGAAGTTAGTGCTGAACTGTTTTTGTAATTCTGTTCTTATGCTCTAAGCAAATAAAACAGAGGTTTTAACTTTGATTTTTTTTTTTCCTTCATCAGAAATATCAACTAACATGAATGCTTTTCCATGAAGACCGGTTTTGCTTCAAAACAGTTCTGATTTCTGCAGGTAACAAAATAAAAATGTGCCAGTTGCTGTTTTAGAAGAATGTTATATCATAAGCAGGTTACAGTCTAGTAGTTTTGTTGCTGTAGCTTAATATACTTATTTTCCTTTCCAAGTAGATCACATTCCTTAAATTTGGAATATAAGCATTATGAAAAATTCACAACAGAGACCTGGAAACCCTGGGGAAAATGTTATCCAAATAGACTTAAAATGTATAAGTTCTCACTGATTTTTCTACAAAAAATATTTATAGAAGTACCTACCCTGTAACTCTGTCTCAGTATGCATGTTTCATCAAAATCATATGAAAAGCACAACTTCTTTCCTAGTTAAGAGTTTGAGTCACAATGCAGTACCTTTAGCAGTAATGGCTTAAGCAGGTGCTTGAGTGCCTTCAGTGTTCAAACAGCTGTACGTACAGTCAATTTAACTCAGTTTAAAAGTGTCCATCATCAGACAGTCCATTTCTGTTAAACAGGCAGTGGATATAATGGACTCTGAATTGATGGGGAGGAGAAACCTCATAATCAAAATGTGTTGCTAAATAATATGGCTTGTAAGAACCTGGTTAATCCTACCTTCTGAGGCCATTGTAACAAAACTAATGATTATATTCTGTTTATCAGAGCCATTGAGAGTGAATGACGTTGTACTATTTTCTGCAAAGATTGTGGGCTTTTCTTTTGTTCCTGGTTTTATTTGATAAATCTGTAGGTAGATTTGCATTCTGTCTGCTCAGCAGATTCTGCGTGTACCACTACTTAGAAGTTACTGCAAAAACTCAAGAAGAACTGTCCCAGCATAGAAGCCTGAACGCACAACTTAGAGTGCTCAGAGGATTCCTGCTGCCATGATATTAGAGTGAAGATTCTTGCATCCTTAGCCTTGTCTCATTCTTTTGTTCTCCATTTGTAGGCTCCTTCATAGTAGGTGTCTTAGCACTCTTGCTTGTGATGTGGTTGTACTTGAGGATGCAGAGTTCTGCAGATTAGGGATCAAAGCCATGCTAGGAGTTCAATAGTGCTTTTTTTTTTCCAGGGTCAGAAACTCTGCTAGTAGATATTAATGGGTGCCAGGAATCAAATCAGTAGAAGGAGCTCCAAAGATGGGATGGGATAAGATGAAAAGAAATGAGATGAAAACAAATCAGACATCCTCAATTTCCTACCGATCAGATGCTTCCCAATTTCTGGGTTTTCCATTTGATTCAGAATGAAAATTTTTCTAGCAGAATGAAATTTGACCTTTGCCCAGATCCATTTTGAACTCTTCATGTGTGCTCTCAGAAAGGCTCCCAATTACATGGAATTGTTTGATTTCTCATCTTTTCTATTTCCTACAAAGAAACTCCAAACAAACTAACAAATAAAAAAACCATACTCACACACAAAATCATGTAATACTTACCTTTTCCTTCCAGTCTTCCTCCTGGTTTGTCCCCTCAGACTTGCACCATACACTTTGCCTACTGCCAAAGTACTGCAACGTGATGTACTCAAACTATTGTACAAGTACATGTACAACTCAAGTATACAGTGCACTCAAAGTTTCATACTGTATTGAAAGCATAAGTGATATAGTTTAGCTTTATGTTCTTATAAATGTGTTCTTATAAATATAGTTCTTTCTGCAAAAATAATACAATTTCAATGATAAGAGGAATTTATCATCTAGAACTAGTAAGGGAACTCTTTGATTTGTGAGCGACAGAAGTCCACAAAACAGATCAAAGATTATTGCTGCTCTGTTCAGAATGTATGAATGAACTTTCTGCAAAAGAAAATAAAAAAAAAAGGAAAAAAGACCTGGTTTCAGCTAACTATATCTCAGCAGTCATAATCCTTTGATATTAATCTGGATGCTCAGGTAAAAGATAGGCTCTTTGGCAACACAGCAATCCCTTTTGAAGATCTAATTCTTCTTATATTCCTAGTGCAAATGCTGCATTTTTTCTGTTTAGTTTCAGCCTCCGAAACAAAAGCTAGGCTATAAAGCCCTTGCTTCATAAAGAAAAAGGAAAAAAGGAAAAGAAAATTCCTACTAGAGAATGAATGGTAAGAAATAGTGTCTCATTAAGTTTCCTCAAGACTTCCATCTTGCACTTACTAGCAGAAAACTCAAAATAGCTCACAACTCTCCTACGCTTAGGCCTTTAAAAGCATAATCGTTTTATGAAACAGACTCAGTTGCTTTTGGTTCCTTTAATGTGAGAACCCTCTTTTGTTTCATGGTCAGACAGACTGCTCTTCATCTATTTGTATTCTCCTCTGAAAGTGTAAGACCAGGTTAATAGTAAATAAGCGTACTTGTCAGGACTTCCAGTTGCTGAAAATCCCTAAGAGCAGGGAGGGGTGTTGTACAGATGAAAGCTTAGATCTGTCATATGCAGGCAAACACTTTATCTTGATAATATTGAATGGGCTGGAATAATTAGCACAACAAACAAACAAAAATGTAATAGTTGTACTTTAGCCTTGTTAGAACCAGAATGGTTGGGCCATCAACATGTGTATCTAGTGGTGTGATAAGAGTAATTAGTCACCAATATTTAACATAGGATACCTGGCAGTCACATAAGGGATGGCAAAGTTCAAATTTGGCACATGCTATTGGTCAGTAAGGCCTCACAGGCACTATTTAGCCAATCACCCTACCACATTGTGTCCTCTCCTACTGCCCGAATTGAGTGGAACAAAGTGAGAATTCTGAATGTTCAGTGCTGGAGAGAAGAAAGACATAAGCCAAGGGAGGGGCTATGTCTTGACTACCTTATTCTCTCACCTTCCTTTGAATTTGTATTTTATAGCAGTCCTTTCAGCTTACCTGTCAAGTCCCTGCTATTTTTATCTGTCTTGCTTATGTAGATAAGGTGTGCCATCAATTTTTCCTGCTTAAAAATAAGATGCTACTAATCTCTGGGTAAGTAGGTCAAATTTGACTTTTTATTATTATTGACATTCTCCTTATGGCCCTGCTGTTTTACTCTTGTCAGCTGTAATGCATACGTGGAAGCACTCAAGGTAACATTAAAGATAGATGGGATAAACACTGAAGCCTGCTGCTGCATTGAGAAATATAGTGCCACTACTTTTGTAATGTAGGTCAGCTTCCAGTGGACATGAAAAGAACCATCACCATTTGTATCTTTGATCTCTGGTTAGAATGAGTGAGTGTTGCAACTAAATTATATGCTTCCCCAAGGTCCCTCCCCCATCCCTTATCCTGGAGATAAGGAAAGCTTGCTTTGCTGTAAATCAGAGTTTTCTGTCTCCAGGAAAATCAGTTCAATGCCTTCCATGACCACTAAAAGCTCCGTGGAGAAAAAAGTAAATGAAGTAGATTGTCAAAAACTGTCTGCTGGCATCATAGATAACTGGGGTACTTTGCATGTTCTTCTGAATTCTTTCTTCTTGAATGAAACAAAAAGCCCCTGTGTAACAAATAATTTATTTCATATTCATAGTGCTAGTAGTATTAAGTTTGTTAGTCTATTAGTATTTATGTTCTGTTAATGTAAATACCGTATTGCATATGTGGTTGTTTACCACGTGTTAATAGCCATTTTTTAAAAAAAATTATAACAAGGAAAATGATGGAAATAAAATACACAGAAGGGAACAAAATACAGTATGTCAGCTACTACTGATACCCCCGTCTCGGTTGTCAGTTGCTGCTGGCCTTATTCTTGTGTCATACATAATTTTTCATAGCTTAAATACTCCTTAAAAACTCAAAGTAATTTCCCTAAAACTTACTTATTTTTATGCTGAAAGTACAGCCGTAGATTTTATATTATGTAAGCATATGGCGAGGAGGGAAAGCTTGTCAATGAGTCCAGAAAAGGTATAGTCTCAGAATTAAGGGAGCAAATGCACACTTGTAAATGCTAATGCCAGTTTTCTCTATCAACAAGAGTTGTGAATTGAATAGTTCCAACTATGAACAGGCATCTAAAGAAACTGTTTCTTAGCTCAATACAGTCGGGACATGAAGTTCCTTTCATTTTAGAGATTTCTTGGCACTTACTCGCAGTTCACAGTATCACAGTATGCTAGAGATTAGAAGGGACCTCAAAAGATCATCTAGTCCAATCCCCCTGCCGGAGCAGGAACACCTAGATAAGGTTACACAGGAATGTGTCCAGGTAGGTTTTGAATGTCTCCAGAGAAGGAGACTCCACAACCCCCCTGGGCAGCCTGTTCCAGTGTTCTGTCACCCTCACTGAGAAGAAGTTTCTTCTCAAGTTTAAGTGGAACCTCTTGTGTTCCAGTTTGTACCCATTACCCCTTGTCCTATCATTGTTTGCCACTGAGAAGAGCCTGGCTCCATCCTTGTAACACTCCCCCTTTATATATTTATATACACTAATAAGGTCCTCCCGCAGTCTCCTCTTCTCCAAACTATAGAGACCCAGCTCCCTCAGCCTTTCCTCATAAGGGAGATGCTCCACTCCCTTAATCATCTTAGTTGCCCTGCGCTGGACTCTCTCCAGTAGGTCCCTGTCCTTCTTGAACTGAGGGGCCCAGAACTGGACACAATATTCCAGATGTGGTCTCACCAGGGCAGAGTAGAGGGGAAGGAGGACCTCTCTCGACCTACTGACCACCCCTCTTCTAATACACCCCAGGATGCCATTGGCCTTCTTGGCCACAAGGGCACAGTGTTGGCTCATGGTCATCCTGCCATCCACTTAGGACCCCCAGGTCCCTCTCCCCTACACTGCTCTCTAACAGGTCGTTCCCCAACCTATACTGGAACCTGGGGTTGTTCCTGCCCAGATGCAGGACTCTACACTTTCCCTTGTTATATTTCATCAAGTTTCTCC
Organism: Psittacula echo; assembly: GCF_963264785.1. NCBI lineage: Eukaryota > Metazoa > Chordata > Aves > Psittaciformes > Psittacidae > Psittacula > Psittacula echo. Next base: position 64,666,682 of record NC_137743.1, on the reverse strand, counting down.
CTGCCCAACTCTCCAGCCTGTCCAGGTCTTGCTGGATGGCAGCACAGCCTTCTGGCGTGTCAGCCACTCCTCCCAGCTTAGTATCATCAGCAAAGTTGCTGACAGTACACTCAATTCCCTCATCTAAATCATTGATGAATATATTAAATAATACTGGTCCCAGTACTGACCCTTGAGGCACCCCACTAGATACAGGCCTCCAACTAGACTCCGCCCCATAGACTACAACTCTCTGGCTTCTCTCCTTCAGCCAGTTCGCAGTCCACCTCACTACCTGATCATCCAGTCCACACTTCCTCAGTTTAGCTATGAGGATGCTGTGGGAGACTGTGTCAAATGCTTTGCTGAAGTCAAGGTAGACCACATCCACCGCTCTGCCATCATCCATCCACCATGTTATTTCCTTATAAAAGGCTATGAGGTTGGTCAAGCATGACTTCCCCTTGGTAAAGCCATGTTGACTGCCCCTCATAACCCTCTTATCCTTGATATGCCTTAAGATGGCATCAAGGATAAGGTGTTCCATCACTTTCCCAGGGATGGAAGTGAGGATGACGGGTCTATAGTTACCCGGGTCCTCCTTCTTGCCCTTTGAAGACTGGAGTGACATTTGCTTTCCTCCAGTCCTCAGGCACCTCTCCCGTTTCCCAAGACTTGGTAAAGATGATGGAGAGTGGTCTAGCAATGACTTCCGCCAGTTCCCTCAGCACCCGTGGATGCATCCCATCTGGACCCATGGATTTATGGATGTCCAGATTGCTCAACTGGTCTCTAACCCATTCCTCATGGACTAAGGCAAACTGCTCTGTTCACCTGACTTCATCTGAGGTCTCAGGGGAGTTATTGGAATCAATAATCCTTAAGTGAGATATTAGCTTAAATTAAAATGGTTTCCCTTTCGAAATCAGTAATTTTATTCCTAAAATTCAGCAGAGACAACCTGCATCTTCTGAAAAGAAACAATAAATAATTTGTGACACTAAAAGCAATGGTTAAAAATGAATTTACAATTCAAGGTTAAGTCATTCTACCTTCATTCTCATTTAAAAACAATTTCCAACACATTTACCATACTGTTTACATGGGATGTTTAAAGTTTCCTCTCTTGTGAATTATGTCCATGATTTACGGCATGGAAATTACTGTCTTTGTTGGTTTTTTTTTTTCCATTTTATTCTTCTTAAATAAGTGATATTTTTCTTTGAACTACTGCTATTCAACAGAAGTTGGTCAGGGAGTGATTCAGATTGGTCCCCTTTGGTATTTCATAGGAGTGGCTGAAGTCTGTTCTTAAAAGTTAGCTACACTACATAATTTAGGAGTAATAATGTACTCTTTAGTGCAGCTGAAGACGCATTGGAGTTTGCTTTGTGTGTTTCTGCACATGTGACATAGACAGGTTCCAAGCAAGGACTAGGTCTTCTCAGAGGAGGATGACTTCAGACTCAAGGAGTAATCCTGAGATCATAGCCTGAGAAACCGGAAAAACCCCCTCTGACTAGAAGGAACAGCACTAGTCAGAAGGGAGCTGTAGCTAATCTTCTATTAGCAATTTGTGTTATCTTGGTGCTAAGCTTGTGCTTGTCTCATTATTCCAGGGATTCTGCCCATTTGTATTACTGTACTCAGGAGACGATAACAACAAATCATGTCTGATCTTACAGACATTAAATCTAGGGACAGAGAAAGTCCCTGGTTAAGTGCAGTCAAACCTAACTACAAAAGAAAGCCAGACAACACAAAATACAGACTTCACAAGCCCATGAAGGACCTTTTGTTCTGAAATAGTCTGAAATGCCTGTTTAGAAGGTTTGTTTAAACCGCCTGTGCTAAGATCACACCCTGAGTCGGAAAAAACCATACTAAGTCAAATTAAAGGTTCACAAGGAAAAAACAAACAACCTAAACCCCCTGCCTCCTTCATATAAACAAGTCTGTTGCTGGAAACTAACAGTGTTCTGCCGTTCTGGGAAGAGTACTTCAGCTTCTGCCAGCATCCTGGGAAGATTACACATTGCAGCCTGTCCCTTACAGGTATGCTCACTGAAGAAGCCCAGTCCCATTGGTCTGAACAGGTTTGCTGTGTTGAGCTTGCCCGGGAAATCTGGTACTAACTAGAGACCTACAAAACAGACCGAAAAGCAAACAAAAGTGTCACCAGCACCCTGAAATACTTTAACAGGTAAATTATTTGGATATTACTATTAAAAAAGTTTCTTTAGGAGTTAAGGGGAGGTTAATCTCTTTCTAAGGACACAAACCCAGTGTGTAGATAGCTTAAGGTCCGATGCTGAAGTTCTTCCAGTGATTATTTCCCTTTTGCATAATTTTGATGGCTACCAGTACTTTTTTTTTTTTCTGACAATGCACAAACAGAAATTTCCTGGCCCCTATTTGGTTATGTTGCCATTCCCCTTGAGTAGTCTGCATAAACATCTAATCAGTGAGCTGTGAAAGATGTACTCTAGAAAACCCTGCATCTTGTTGAACATGTCTCTTAGATAGACCTTCTTACTGCTGCATTAAGTTTCCCATTCCAAACATAACCATATTTCACACATACTTAGCGTTTTTAAAATGTGTGATGTCTTTAGAACTAGTAAAATGAAAAATTGAAGTGGATCCAGCAAAATTTTTAAAACACGTTCTTTTAAAGATACCTTTTTTTTTTTGGGGGGGGGGGGGGGGAGTGGTTGGTGTTTTTATATATATAGTACAATTTAATGTGGGTTAATATTTAAGCAATAATTGCCTTCGTTAAAGATTCCGTAGCCATATCATTTTAACCAAAGTACATTTTTTGTATGACAGTGTTCCTTCAAGTTGGAAGTTAGAACCAGTGAAAATTTCTTGTAAATTGAAATAGTTCTGTTGTAAATAGGGAGAAGATGAGTGAAAATGTTAAAATTTCTTGGCAGAGCAATAGTTATTTTGCAACAGATGCACACATAAGTATATTTCTGACACTTTTAAATGCCATTTCTTCCTTCTGGACACCTTAGCAAATGGATAGACATCTTCACAGCAATTTAAAGATGACACTATAAATGAAATAATTTTATTCACTGTTTACAAGCTTTTTACCATGTAAATATTATCACTGACATGATCACAGACATATTAGTAGTAATTGAGCCAGCCATAGTAGCTAACAGTCTTGTCAGTATTGGCTCCCTATTGACAAAATTAGAAAACCTGACCTTACTATGGTAATGAAATATGAAACAAAGCGGGTGGTGGAATGTTCTTGCTTAAGGATGTGTTAGCCAGACTCTGTCGCTTCCGCTAGCGAATCTGTCTTGGTTAAATAAACCTATTTTACTAGACAATGCAAAAAAAGGCTTTGTAATTCTGGTGACCTAATTACGTTATTTTAACTTCAAGATTACGAGGAAATTTCAACAAAGTTGTTTTAGGAAAACATTAATATAAATTTAATGCATGCTTTAGGTTAGATTTGCCTTATCAGCAATAAAATGACAATTAAGATAATTTAATAGCTTTGTCTCTCCCTAAACTCTGCATAGGGTTTCCTCCCCTCCTAAAGCTTTTAGAGGGGTATTTTAATTTTTTTTCTTTTTTTTTTTTTTTTTTTTTTCTCCTTTAAAATCAGCTCTGAGGTAATAGTGCCCTCTTATGGAAGCTGTGGGCACAAAGTCTTGCTAAAGCTTTCAAGTTGTTTTTTTATGGGCTTAATAGACATGGTTTTCTTTACAAATCAACACAGACTACAATAGGTGGAGAAGTAATAAAACGTGATTCAGAAAGTAGAGACTTTATTTGAAATAAGCACTTCATTTCTTCATAGGATGCTTCTATGAGAATCTCTTTAGGGCAGTTTTGCCTTTGACTTCAACAACAATGATTTTTCTTTCAGTCATAGAGAGAAATTGTGCAAGTACAACTGAAAGTGATGCAGAAAAAATTAGTAACCTTTGGGGAAAACAAGACTTAAGAAACGTGGATAGCTGGGGAAAGACCTGATTTAAATAAAAAGATAATTAAAAGCACCTAATATTTTCCCACATTAATTTTCAATATAATTTAATAACATTTACTTACTGCTTAAGTATGCATTTCATGTATGTAAAGTAGATTCAGCTTTATCTGTATTACTCTGGTTTTGTTTTAGAAACTGAGATAAATAGCTACATTGATGTGGTTGTGAAAGGGAGATTTAGGCAAACCATTTTATGAATAGAAATATTTTCTTAATTTCCCACTAAAAACTTACTTATTGTTAAAAATACATTTTTTTGTTTTATTTCTACTTAAAAGTGCTTTTTAAACGGCAGTTAAAATGCTATTAATATTTTTCAGCTATCCACAACTCTCCAGTCTTTCATATTCCATCTTCACAGGTATAATGACATTTGCAGCAACGCAGTATTTTCATGTGGATATGCCAATATAATGTGATTGGAAAGGTGGGTGTAAAATCCAGGTCATATTCAGGTAAGATGTGGTGCTATAATACGGTCCGAACTAATCAGTTATAATACAGAAATACTGTTATTAATTTTCCTGTTATTATTCTAAATTAAGCAGAATGGTTTAGACGTTAGTGTGCTAATGAATTGCTTAACCAAGGCCTAAACATTTTTAAGCATCTGTATTCACTGGTAACACTGAAAGTACTGAAGACTGAAAGTAACCTTCTATCTTTTTAATAGCTAAAGATGCGAATAACTTGTGTCCAAGTGCAAAAGGAATTGCCTAAGGAGCAGTTTGAATCACTGATGTATTTTTCTGTTGCTTATCACTGTGTAACACATTTTACCTTTTGCTTTATAGGAAGGGAAATGCTGCCGTTGGAGCTACTCTAACAAACAAATGCAGTTTTAGTGAGCCCATTCGTGGAAAATGGTTCTACTGCCACCACAGCTGAAAGAATTAACAAACTGGAAGGGGGTAAGAAAATAATAGAACAAATATTTTTTAATTCTGGAAAATATGTGTGATGGTAAGTGGCTAAAGAACTATTTGTTGAGCTTCTCTAAAGGAACTGGATGGTCTGCAGGTGTTTACTGATGATGGCTCTACTTCGAACAGACAGAATGGGATCCAGTTTTCAAACACCTGGCTGTACAAGTTATGATATTTATACAAAATACATTTTTCCATCCATTTCACCAGTTCTGGTATTTATAATGGAGTGGCAAAAAATGTGTTTCCAATGTAAAACTGATAATCAAATGTTTCAAGGGTTGAGCAATCCAATGAGATTTTGCACTAAATCCTTAGTTTGATCCCTCTACAGAGTTGGCTCAGTCACTCATATGAGACAAAAGAAGCAATACTAATTTAGAAATAAACAATGTGCTTTAGAGATACTTATTTTCTTTAAAACTTTTTACAGTCAACAAGAAGCTGAATTCAACCATTTGTAAACAAGCTGTATTTGTGGATGACAATTCCGGTAAAATAAGAGGGAAAAAATCTTCAACAAAAAGTAGGAAACCACTGTGATGGGCTGTTGAAAGAGGGTGAAAGAGTAAAAGCAGTATATCAATTCCCTTAATTCAACTCATTGTCTTGAGTATATATTTTATATATATATATATATATATATGAGTATATATATATATTGTTTTCTGTATAGCCTCTGAGCCCAGTGGCACTGCATCTTAGTGAGACCTTTCAGATACTGCATCTAGATTGTTTTTCATAGCAAGAAGTTAATTTTTGCTTAAAATGAAGTGGATGTACAGTAGGAAAAGTTTTAACTGCAAATTTTGACTGCTGTTTACTTTTCCAGTATTTTTTAAAGTTAGATAATTTCATAGCCATATTCTAGTTCATTGGCAGATTTTGAAAGATCTTAATACTTCAGTAATATAGTCCACTACTTCTGTGGCACAAGCCAATGGCAGATATACTGTGGAAGAGCAGAGAAATCACAGAGCCAGCAATGCTTTACCTTCTACAATTAGTAAGCAGTTTGATGGAATAGCATTGCAGAATCTGCTGAATCTAGACCAGTAATTCATGAGGCTGTTGCAGCAGTGTCTCATGACATGGTACTTTTGGCTTTACTACTATTTATTCACATACTGCATATTTTGGCATGTATATTTTCTATGCTAATACTGACTCGTCATTAAAACTCATTTTGCACTGAATTTGATGTTGAACTCTTAGACCACTGTCATGGCAGAATGAGTTCATGCACATTATAATTCTCCTGTAGGGTGCCATCTGAATAACTTATCTTAAAATACAGGAGGAGATACTGTAAAGAAATGCCAGGACAGCATAATGCCAGAAAGAAACACCTAACTGGACAGAGTAAGTAGTGAAGTCTGATGATACAAGTTTTAAAGAAAAATGACAACTATTGACTAAGAGGAAGGGAAGATTAATATAAGTACACTTAAAAAATCCAATGAAAAATTAATTGTTTCTGACTGTTGACAGGCATTGAGGAAGTCACTGATCTTGGCTTATTGCAGAGGCACCAGTGAAGCAGCTCCTGAGACAGTATATTTCGTGACTGACAGAAACAAGGATTTCTGGAAAAGAAAATCTGATCTTCATCATAACTTCAATCATAACTTCACGTATATCCAATCCTTGTGAGGAAACCATCACATTAATACAAGCATTGTGACTTTAACATGGCCGAATGCCAAGCTGGAATTATGATTCAAGAGATTAGACTTTCTGAAGCCAATTACAGACCATCTCCTTGCTAATCACGTCCATGAATGAAAAGTTAGCACATTATATGGTCTAACATTATTTGGCAGGAAGTGTGGGCAGACAGTAAGTCTGTTCTGTCCTTCAGGATGATATACTGTAAGTAAGAAAATAGATGAATGAGGAAATAAAGGACTAAAGAGGTCAGAAATTCTTTCTTAGCTTTGGGAGAAAAGATGCTGGTAACAAACTGTAGTGATTTCAAATCCATTAAGGCTTCCATTTTGACTCATATCAAGATAGATACTAGATATTTTTCTTCCAAGATGTTTATGTTCAGCACGCATTTGTATCCATACTTTACTTCTCTTATGGTATACTTGAAGGAAGCTGCATTTTGCATAGGATTGGATGTATAGGACTAACAAGATTATAAATAGCACAATCACAGTGATTCTTCAGGTGGCAACGCAGCTGTTACAAAATGTACTCATTACAAAACTATCCACTTTGAACACTGAGTGGTGCTACGATATTAACTATTCCAAATCACTGTCTTCTCCCCTGGAAACAGGTTGTACCATCTGATAAACCCCATCACTTTTCACTTATTAATTAGCAATTACAATTATGATCCTATTACTTGTATTAAATAGTAATAATGCCTTTATTATTTTGGGGTGTGACTAAGACTTTGCATGAAAACAAGGACCAAATAAGTAAATAAACTGTAGTTTCTACTCACTGTCTGTGCAATTCTAGCACTGAGTAATCGCAGTCTCGTAATGAATCCAGACCCCATTGCAGTAGATGATGTATGAACAGATAAAATTGCCACAGCTGTATGGGGACAATTTTGAATGACCTATTTCAATTTAGTGTAACAAATATTAACTTAGCATTCTGTGTCATATAGAAATCTACTGGTTCTATAATGCAGTCATTTTAAAACCACTGCCATTTTTAGCTAACTACATAATCATCATTATCTGGAATATCACAGGACTATCTTTTCCCCAAGACAAACATGACTATTCCAGTAACACTGAATACTGAAATATTTTAGATTTCAATATGGACAAGGCATTCAGGAAGCAAAGGTACATCAGCACTAAAATGGCAAAAGCATAAGGAAAAGAAAAAAATATGGAAACGTAAAAGGGCATAGTAAAAAGGGGGAAAAAAACCCTGCTTTATTTAGATTGTGTTTTGAGAGAGAAGGAGAGAAAAAGAAAATTCTCCTGCATGTGATCTTTTCCGGTTTAATGCTCAGCTTTAAATGCCTACAGAAATCTAAAGGTTTCATTTGTAAGTCACCAAAGTCAGATAACAATCTCCTATGCTAATTTACAGCTTCTTAGAATATCACAGGATTGTTAGGGTTGGAAGGGACCTCTGCAGATTATCCAGTCCAACCCCCGGCCAAGGCAGGGCCACCTAGAGCAGGTTACACAGCAACACATCCAGGTGGGTTTTGAATGCCTCCACAACCTCCTTGGGCAGCCTGTTCCAGTGCTCTGCCACCCTCAGTGTAAAGAAGTTCTCCCTTGTGTTGAAGTGAAACTCCTTGTGTTTTAGTTTATGGCCACTGCTCCTTGTCCTGTCGCTGAGCACCACCGGAAAGAGTCTGACACCATCCTCCTGGAAACTGCCTTTGAGATATTTATATGTATTAGTGAGATCCCTTCCGTCTCCTCCTTTCTAAACAGGCCCAGCTCCTGCAATCTCCTCATAAGAGAGATGCTCCAGACCCCTGGTTGTCTTTGTTTGGAGCAACCAGACTGAAGCTATCAAACACTGTTACTGTACTGCAAGGAATAAGTGCCCATTTGTTCTTTTTTTTTTAGTTTATTTAAAATTAATAGAAAACTAGACACAGTCAAGAATCTGGTTTCTGGCAGTTGGACAGGGCAATATGGATACTGTTCCATGTAGGCTTCCATGTGGCTGGGGGCTGGTCCCAAATCTCACACAACTTGGCAAAACGACTAAGTGTGCTACAGAAACACTTGACCCATTACCTGTGCTAAAAAGGTAAAAGTGAAGAGAAACACACTCTCCTGGCACCTCTTCCTCCCTGCTGTGGTGTGCTGATGCTGCATCAGGAAAAGTGGCAGATTTTGGGCAAGCAAATGGGAGCACAGGAGACAGATCACATAGGAACTTGTTCAAATATATGCTTCTAAATTTTGTCAGTGTATTTTTCATAGTTCTAAAGAAGGTGAAGATTTATTTAGAAAGATGAAGAAAACAATTGCTATTACTTCAATTATTATTCGGTTGTGAGAGGTATATGAGTTTTCGTACCCTACATCATATCCTATGTTGCCCATCCCTGCTCTGAGGCAGCAGTGAATTCAAGATATCTCTGGTGACTTTACATGGTCTTATGCTATGACAGTCAAAAACTACAGATGTGATTATTTTATACAGCCTTCTAGATCCACTGAGATGCTAAGAACATCAGAATGGGGAATCAGTGCAGACAATGCACTCAGGCCACAGCAAGAGGCATTCATGATTATGAAGCGCTGGGGAGCCTAGACTGGCTGGCTTTTTAATTTAAGGGCTAAACATTTAACTTACGGTTAGTTGTGATTTTGGTTGTGGCTAGCTATCCATAACGGTTTTACATACACACAGTAAGAAATAAGGTACTACAGCTCTAATGCTTGCTGGCCTTTGGGTGCCTATTTTCTCCTAAACTCTGTACAGAATTACCATGTTGCCCACACCCAAAACCATGGAGGACAATTTATTGTCCATGCAGGACACAACCACACTGAGGCGCTTCCTTTAGTAAAATAACATAAACCACCTTTTCTCACACTGAGCTGCAGACTAACTTACTTTGCACTGCTTGCTTTCCAAGGGACCTTCAAAAGGTATTACAGTCAGCCATCAGTAAGCAAAACGGGCCTAAATATTTTTAAAAGCTCGTTACACAAATGCATAATGTCACTGCCTCGGATTATAGCCCAAGGATACCAAGGAATGACTTCCACTCAGAAACCTATTTAGCATGAAACGTCAATGAAGAACAGCAGAAAGGAACGACTGTCAAGAGCCACTTTGGCTTTGTGTTTACAAGAAACGACACACGGATGCGAAGTGAAGCGTCCGGCGCCCGCAGACGGCAGAAGGCCGCATCCAGAGGTGCGTGAGCCGGAACCTCCGCCGCGAGGGTTGCAGCCCCTGCCCCGGGTGTACCCCAGTCCCCTGGACCCGCCGCCTGCGCTCCTCGTGGCCGCCGTCTCCAGCCGTCCCTGTCCCGCAGCACCCCTGGGGCCCCGCTCCGGCTCCCCGTGGGACTCCCAGGAGCAGCCGCTGCGGCGGTCACGGGCAGGCGGCAGCGGGTTGGCTGCCCGAAGGAAACGCGCTGTCCAGCCCAAGGGCTCCTACGTCGCCATCTCCCGGCAGCGGCATCCGACAAGGCTACCGGAGGTCCCTGCTCGCTCCCGCTGCTTCTCTCCGCGCTCACGGGCGGGCAGCCTCGCCCCAGGGCACTGGTACCCTCCTCCCGGGGCGGCCAACCCTTCCCTCCCCTCCCCTCCCCCTCTGCGGTGGGCTGTGCCACGGCTCGGCCGCTCCCCACGGCGTCCGCGGGAGGCGCTGCGCTGGCTGCGGGCGCGGCCCCTGCCCTGGCGGGGTAGGGGAGGGCAGGGAAGGGCGTGGCGCTCGCAGGCGGTGGGCAGCCGAGCGGAGCCGACGGCACCAGCGGCGGGGAGAACCGGTACCTGTGGCATGGGGGAGGTGAGTATTGTTTTTACTCCGTCTTGTTCGCGGGGTTGTGCCCGAATTTGCTCTCAGCTGCCGCTCGCGAGTCCCTCCGACCCCTCCTAGCCTGGGAGGGCGGCTGGAGCACTGAGTAAAAGTAGGTGATGTGTTCGGTGCATCCCTTCTTTGAGTTGATTTTCTCTTCCCCATCGCCGCATCGTTGTGTGGCACCTGTTTGGTTTGGTTTGTTTGCTTGGGTTGTTTGTTTTGGTTTTGTTTTGTTTGTTTTGTTTGGCTGGTTTGTTTGCTTGTTTTAAAACTGGCATTAGCTATTGGGGAGCTGCTTTGCCGGCAAGCCCCAGGTTCTCCTGATATCCAGCTTATTCAGTTCTCCCCCATACACCCACCCAGGAAAAAATAATCTCTCCAAGCTGCTTCTGAGGTCCCACTTGGTATCTCTGAGGCAACAAAGCAAACGAGTTCTTAATTTGCTGTGAAGGAGGGTCTGCAGCTGTGGAGGTGGAGCAGGGTGGGATCTAGTTGGGGGATTTTCCTCTGTGGTTGCAAAGCAGGAGTGACCGCATCTGTAGGAAAGATGAAAGAAGCTCACAGAGGAGAGCGCAACAGGAAGAATAGCATGTGCTCATCTCGGGCAGCCTTAATTCCCGTGTTTTTGTGTAGAAAAGAGCATGACGCATTAATTGTTCTTATGTGCTTGGTTACAATAACTGTGAACTTCTCGCATCCCATCTTGTACTCTGGGTAGAGCAGAGTTATTTGCTTTATCCAGATTGGTTTGTTGTGACTTTTATACAAAGAATAGTAATTTAGAAAAACACACTTTGTGCTTTCCACGTGAGTGGTACTGCTTCAACCTCATAAAAACCTCGGTAGGAAAACGAATTATGGGGGCAATCCTTCATACAAAGTTACGTGGTTGTTTATGAAAAGTGGGAAGGTTTCCTTCAAGAAAACTTAATTTCCTTACACTTTTCCCCAACTTGTGTAAATTCTGATTTTGCTGTTTCACTTGAGGACTCCAATCTATATAATGTTTCTTTGTTACCCAAACATCTCATTGTTCCTGGAGTATATTAAAAAGACATCTAGTTTGAGTGGGGTGCAAAAAGCAAAATTAAGTAGTGGAAGGTAAAACTTGATATCTTTTTTTCCCAGCTGAACTTGTTTTAGAGCAAATCTGTGTGTGGGAGTTAGCAACAACAAAAAAAAGCCCACCCCATGATAAAAAACCTCGGTATTTTGTAGGACAAAATACTGTAATGACATATTTACCTTTTAATGCACAGTACCACACAAGTACTGAGATGTGAATTTTCAAATGAGGTGAAAGCAGTTCTGACACTGCCATTTACCTGTCAATATTGTGTGTGTGCGTGTGGGGAAATGTCTTCTAGCTTCTCAGTGGACTGAAAATCTACTTTTTATTAGAATCTGATTGGTTTCTGTGTTGTTGTTTGCCAAATGGAACTGTTGCAGGCAATTAGGAAGAACCCAGTCTGTGTGTTGGCTCTGATCTCTGCAAGAAACACAGCGGCTCCCTGCCCAGTCCTGATGGAAAAGGGTGTGTCAGGATGGGAAGCAGAGCTCTGCTGTGTGCTTCACACACTGAGGGGCAGGGCCGTCGGAGGGCTGCGCAGGCTGCTGCAAGATATGCCAAGGGCCAGGTTGGCTATCGGCCAGTCCAAGGGGTTTAATGTCATCTTCACCCACATTCCAACTGCATCACCTATCATGGTTAAGGATTCAAGAGGACAGTTTCATCTAGGACCTTGTTTTTTATTTATTTCTTACACACACACACATATATATATTAAATACTGTGTTTTTTAAGAGGTCTTCTGAAGTTTTATTTACATGAAGTTTTTACCAAGACAGATTTGATGAAAATACAAGATTTGCATACGTCTTAGGCATTCACTGATGCCTTTATATTATTTGTAAGAGACACAAAAGCAAATATTGCCCCTTTCATGTTTAAAAAAATATCCAGTGTTTGCAGCTGAAGCTCAACAGAGAAGTGGAAAGGAGTGAAGCAGGTTGTTGATATTTAAAATTAGACGCATTAAAATAAATGCAAAGTCAGATAAATAGTATGAGACATGAACAAATTCCTGGTTTTTTACACAGATTCTGTTAATCTGAGTTTTTATTACCAGCAGAACAGTATTGATATGGACAGTTTTTACCTTCAGTACTTTACTTAAGACTCATTTCTGTTGTTTGAGACAAAGATGAAGCTTTGATGCAATGCTGAAAAGATAAAGACTTTGTTTTTCTTCATGTAAGCAAATTAATTTATTGTTAACACATACGTATTACTAATAAGCAGTGATAACATGTAGAAGATATTCCACCTTATTCAGGTCCAAGAAACAAACTATTCCTGGATTAAATCCTTTAGGCACATATGTCCTCATTTAATTTTTTTATAAGGACACTAAGTTGGATGCCTTCTGCAGCACGTCCTTCGGGACTGCGTATGTGCGTACCGTCCAGAACACATGGAGAGAAAGCTGGTATAATTTAATCTTCAGAAAGACTCTTCCCTACTGTTGAAATAAATACATCCTCATCCTGGGCTGAGTTTACAATTTATCAATAATAATCACAGATGTCATGCTCCTTAGAGAGAGTTGAGTCACTCTCGACGTTGAGTGGTTGTGCTGGTTGAAGCACTTGTGTCCAAAGCCCATTGATCTGTTGCCAGGGAAGTTTTCCTATTGTCTTGTTCTTCTTGTTAAGGTTTTTGTCACTGTTAACTGGTTGTTTTCCAGATAGGAGATAAACCCTTTCTCACATTTCTAAATACAGGTTGCATTTTCCCATGCAGTGTCATAAGTTCAGTATAAATAGTTTTTTTGCAGTCTTGGAAGAAATGCAGTAGCATAGCAGAAGTTTAAAAGAAAAATTAAATTATCCTGCATGCAGTTGCTGCATTCTGGACGAGAAAAAGATCAAAAACTCACAACATAATTTTAATATATTTTCACATGTGAGCAGGAAGTTTAACAGAGTTGTTTCCATAGAAGTTTTGTTAAGTTCTGTGTCAAGTTTGGACTCTTTGTTTGAAAGTCACACTATGAAATTTTCTTGCCTTGAGTTCAACAAAGTGAAGTGAGGGAAAATAGCAACAATGCTTCAGCAAGCCTCTGGGAGCATGCATTTTCATGACAGATATTAAACGGGAGTTCCACCTCCACCTACATGTTTAGTTGATCCTCTTGTGTTAGTATACAGTTTACAAGATTATTAAGTATAGATCCAGGTTTTTTTTTTCAGCCTGAAATGGTATTTTTCTCAAGTGATGAATTTGCAGAATCATTATCCAGTGTTATCCTGAACTTTTGGATGTGAAATTCTTGTTTAAAAAAGTCATATCTTAGGGTGGCCTGAGTAGCCAAAAGACATAAGGTGTCCCTCTGTGCCCTTGCAGTGTTACCTGCTTCTGCAGATGGGCTAGAGCATGTATTCTCTAGTAGCTGTTCCTGCATCTTTAGGCTAGCAGTGCTGGGGTGCCATAGGGACTGGTACTATGCCCACCGTACTTGCCAGGGTGTAGAGCGCTGATGCCGTTTGTGCTTTACCCAAAGCAGCAGCAGGCAGGTTGTCTCTAGTTTTTATCTGTCTTGTGAGTACTCCTGAGAGACCACCAAGTCTTGCTACCTGAGTTCCTGGAAAAAGCTGGGCAAGCCCTTTACATCTGACTCACTGGGTTTGTGTCTGGACTACTATGATTTACTGTACAGATCATCCTGATATGAAAATGAGTAAATATAGTGAAAAGACACTGTTGAAGAAAGATAACCAAATAACATACACAGTCTTGAAACTCACATTGATCTTATCTTAAAGTGCATATAACTTAACAAAACTTTTATAGATACCTGTTTATCGTGCTACAATATTATTGAAAAGGTGGGGTTTTTTTGTGCCTTAAGTATGCAATTTTAAATACTACTGTGCTCATTAATGTATCTCCAGGTTTCCTGAATGTATAATACATGTCTTAGAATATTTACAACATGCCTGAAAAGTGTTTTGCCCAAATATTTTTACTCTGTGTAAATAATTTCTAAATCATTGGATAGGCTATTTGCATAAAGGCTGCATGCTCCCCTTCCTGCTGCATTTGCTGCATTTCTTTTCATTCTGTTAGTAGTTCGTGACTGTTTCACACCTCATCCTTCTTACCATAGCCGCCCTTGTGTCTCCCCACTTCCCTTCTGACTTTTATCCTGCTGCCTCCACCCACTGTGGCCGTTGCACTACAGGGCTAGACACAGTTGTGCAGCTCTCATGCTGGCAGTTTAACTGCATGTGTAGAGGAACTGTTTGATACTTGAAGGGATAGCAGGCAGGAAGGAGCATTTTGCTTCTGGTACCCAAATGCTTAGTTAATGTGTGTATACTTCTTGGCCATCTGGCTTGATCAACTGGCACTCAAATTCTTTGTAATAGTGAGAAACGTGCCTCCTGAGCAGCTAGTTAGTCAGTGACGAAGTGTTTGTTTTGGAGGTCTGCCTCTTAGTAGGGAATTAAGCTTCTTTGCCCTAAATCCATCAGTGGCTTCTCTGGTACCTGGTGCTTGGGTGCTGCATGTTTTCTTGGCATTGACATTGTGGTTGGCTAGCAAGTGGTGTGTTTTTCTGTGCTTGTTCAGCCCTTGTATCTCAATCCTGATTCTATCTGGAAACACTTCTCATGCAGCAAGGTTTATATTCAAGCAGAAAGCCTCAGAGGAATTTAAATAAAGTTAGTGATTTGAAGGTACACCACACCTTTAGTTTTTAACACGTATAGCCAGATTAATTTTTATGGAGGTGGCTACAAGGTGCGTAGCTACAATGTGTTTGAAGAACAACCTTCTGGTTTGCTGCAAGTGCTGCTGGATTTATTTATTTGGCACACAGTTGTTTTAATTTTTTTATTCCCGCCCCAAGATGGGGGGAGGGGGGGCTGGGGGAAGGGGAGGGTCATTATTTAGGAGCTGAAATATTTCTGAATTACGGAGAAGAGTACTTGTAGTCTTGGTTGTCTTTGACTACATACAGCACAACTAAGGCAAGAGGAAGGAGAGAGTGGGGCTTTAAAACCGGTCACAGTGAGGTGATGCTTACTGAGGAAAATTGTATGTGGAATCACTGCTTAGGTAAACGTATCAATAGGAGGAGCAGTGGGGATGGAGGAACTTCATATTTGGAGTCATCTTGTGTTAAGGGTGCTGCGAAGGTGCTGCCTGCCATACCAATCCATCAAAACCTGAAAGATCATTATTTAAACTAGAGACCTGAGGTTCAGCACAGAGGGAGCTTGTCCAGGAATAAAGCCCCTTAATGGGTAGGAGAGAGATTTTCATTCTGTAATCTATTTTTCTCTTCTATCTCCGTAAAAATACAATTCCTTTTATGTTACACTGCTTGGGGCTTGGTCTCCAGGTTTTATGCAAAGCAGTGATGGTGATGGATTGTGTTGAACTTCGGCTGTTTTCACGGTGTGTCTTAGAGGCCTCTATCTGCAGTCAGTCCTGTCACTGTTGGGTTCAAAATTCTTGATCAAGACAGCCTGTGTTTTTTCTGTATCCTGTGCATGAGATTTCAAAGGACATATCTGTAGCTAATAGTTAACCATTGTGTTAGAAAATTTTGAGCTATATATATTATACTACCTTTCCTAAGAAAAACATGTTAATTAATTTACGTTTAGATTCAATAATAGATCCTAATTCTCAGAAGCTTATATTTCTGTTTCCAGGCTGTCGTGGTTTAAGGCCAGGCCGTAAATCAGAACCACACAGTCTACTCCCCCCCCCCCCCAACCTTTCTTCCCCCCTGCTCCTGGAGGGACGGGGAGGAGAATCGAAAGAATGCAACTCCCATGGGTTGAGATAAGAACAGTTTAATAACTAAGGTATAACACAAATCACTACTGCTACCACCAATAAGAATAATGATAAAGGAAATAACAAGGGAAGAGAATACAACACCTCACCACCCGCTGACCGATACCAGTACCTCGCTCCCCATCCAGCAGAGTGATCCAGCCCTTCCGGGAACTCTCAATTCTACCTCCTGGGCATGACGTGCTGTGGTATGGAATACCTCTTTGGCTAGTTTGGGACAGGTGTCCTGTCTCTGCTTCCTCCTGGCTTCCCCTCCTCCCTGGCAGAGCAAGAGACTCACAAAGTCCTTGGTCAGGGTAAACATTCTGACCAGCAACTGAAAACATCGGCTTTATCAGTATTATCCCCAGGCCGAAAGTCAAAACCACAGCGCTGCACCAGCTACTAAGAAGTAGAAAAAAATGACTGCTACTGCTACACCAGGACACAGGCTGATGTGTCTTTAAGAAGGATTTACTATATTTTCTTACATTAAGGAGTATACAGCTCTTCTTGCAAACAGAGATCTCTACTTACTCTCATGTTATTAATTTTATTAATAACATGATCCTCAGTTTTATGTGGGAAAAGATATTTCAAAATTAAAATGATGCCTTGGTAAACTTTTGAAGAATATATAAGTAAGTAAACCCAGTGATAATTGTTGGGTTTTTACCTCTGTAATCTTAAAGACTCAAGTATGTCCTTCAAGTGATGTATCAATTTGCAGATTGTCATGGAGAAGAGGCGATTTAAAGCTTTCAGGGTGTAGATACTTGTGGTTAATACTTAATGATGTTTCATGTTTAATGATATTTTGTAGCAGTTTCCGTGGCTTAGAAAAGATTATTTTGTTAATTAGATTTAATAAATTGAATGAAAGAAAAGTCCATTTGTCTGGAGCACCAAATAGCCATGATCACTTACTTAGTCTTTCTTTCCTTCACTCTCTTTCCGTCTCCTAATCCCTGGAGGCATATTTTATTTTCATATCTCTGCATCTTTGTGCTTTCACTGAATTCAAGCAGAGTTCTTTCCTTCCATGTAGTGATAATGTACTACTTCATGGATGATGGAAAGGAATAAAATAATGACTTCCAGAGGCTTTGTTGCACTAAGAAAACAGAGATTGGGTTTGTGATGATCTACACTTATGAGCAGAAGTATGTGTGTTTATTTCATTTCTAAATAATCACAGTGGTTTTCTCATTAGGGATAAGAAGCATACTGTTCTTATAAAACATGTGCACCAATATATCTGAGATGATAATTTAGAGAAGTCCAAAAGCATGAAATGGACTGTGGGGAGGCACTACGAAACTAATTTTTGTTTCTAGAAAGTTGATTCAGTTCTTGACAAAACCTTCAGACACTTATTTTCCAAGAAGTTTTATCTGTCATGAAAAGAGTACAGAAATTATCATAGCCTTGCGCTTTTCCATCTTTCTGTTTTGTGGATTCCAGAAGTTTTCCAGAGCCCTTCAGAAATACTGCTTTTCTACATTGCTGTAAATTATGCATTTCCTGTTGTGTAATGCTTTACTTTTTGTGGATTTCTGTGAGTTGGACACAGGGCCAAATGGACCATGGTCCTACAAGATTCAAACATTTGCCTAAGAATGTAAAGGCATGCAGAGGGTGAGAGAGTGCTTCTATTAATCTAAAAAATGGGTTTGACAACTCTAAGATGACAAATTACAGGAATTACTTTAAAATAGTACTGCATGGATAGGCTGAACAATTATCTCATCATTTTGCTGAAGGACATAGATACAGAATTAGGGTGTTCTGCACTGAAGCCAAAGTCCCTCTGTCCTAGAAGTGAATCTTGACTTCTTACATTGTAAAGCATTTTCTAGGGTTTTTGTTTTGTGTGAGGATTTGGGATGGTTTGTGTGTATGTGTGTTGCTGGTTTGGTTGATTTTCTACAGCTTCTGTGCCACAGCTTTCAGTGTAAGAAAAAAGTAATAAGATTTCGAATTCCTGGGGGAATGATGACTGTTTGGTTTTTGGTTTTAGAGAAGTGGTTGACAGTGTGGCAACTGAATCACAAAGGCAGATAAAACAGAAGGCAAATAGCATCAAACATAAGCATCAGAACAGCAACTCCCATTCTTTTAAGCAAATGCAATCATTTCTAGGGCCAAAACACAGGTGTATTGTGTGTTTAAGAGCACTGATATGTTTTTCTGTTTCTCAAGCTTTTACATTGTTAAAACATTCCTGTTAAAACTCTAGAAGCTGGACAAGGGTACTTGACAAGGACGGTAGTTGCTGCTCCATTTGTATTTGTTGTTTACAAGAATTCTAGTTCAGTTCAACTAGAAATAATAATAAAAAAAAATGATCCTATAAGTTTTTCTGTTTATAGTCTGCTCCTGGTCAGTCAGATTGAGGACCGTGTTCCTTGCATCTTTGGACAAATATGTCAGTGACAGTAGCTTGGTACTTTATAAGTAATTTAAGAAATGTGCATTTGTTTACCAGCAAATGAGCTACTTGCAAAACCCGTAGCCCTTTTTCATGGTTTGCATTATGGTGATGTGTCTCATAGATGTCTTTTAGAGGGAGATGGGTGTTTAATGATTGAAGAAGTCTCTGGTAACTGATTTTCTAAAAGTGATATTGTTTCAGTGCCATTCTTCTAGTTTCTTATGCAGGGTGAATTTTATGGTTCTTTTCCAAATATTGTAACATTCCATTTATACTGGTTCTTTACTCAATTTTAATGTTAGAAAGTTGTGTGTGAATTTGAAGATACTCACAGGTTTGGGTTTTGGTTTTGTTTCTTTGTTTGTTTGTTTGTTTGATTTTTAAGCTCCTAGAGCTGTTTTTTGGCCAAGCTATAAAAACATACAAAGAGACAGATGTGCACTTCCACCTCCTCTGAAGTTCTAAGAGAAGCAGGGGAGTGAGGGAGAAGGAATGCAGGTACAGACTAATAGGCTATTCCTGTTGCCTGATGAATACGTGATTAAATTATTTATTCCCTCCATATGACTGGGAAGGAAGGAACAAGGAAGGTTTTGAAGCTCTGTGTCATTCCACAGTGCTGATAAAAGTACAATGGCTCTGGTGCTCTGGTCTGAAACAGCTGCTTTCTTTTTCCTGTAAAACGAAAATGATGGTGAATTATGTTTTAAAATAAAAAAATAAGTAAAAAGAGATCATTTTATTTTATTTTTTTTTTTACCCAGCTGCTGTACTTTGTGTAATGCCTTTTTAATTGAAAAAACGTTTTCTGTAAATGTCTTGCAGTTTCTTTTTACTTGAATTGCTGTTGTGCAGTACAATCTATGCTTTCTGCAACAAGGTAGCACTTTGGGGCAAAGACTTCCTTGTTTCTAGGGAGCTATGTACTACAGCATGCATAGTAAGAAACGCTGTGTGCCTTCATCAAGGAACAATAGATTAGTCCATACGTACCAAACAATAGATTAGTCCATGTACCATATTAGTTATAGCATATTACATATGCTAAACTTTTTACCTTACCAGTAATCCTTCACCTGGAATATCATTTTAGGTTTCTCTAAATCATTTTTTTTAAAGGCTCTTTGTAATACAGCCTTCATTTCATTTGCAAATCTGAGTTGGAAGAGTGGGGGGAATATCTGTGCCCTATATGCTTATGCTGCAGGTGTGTTTTCAATGATTTGCCTGTAGGTTGCCTCTATTCCTCTGGTGTTTTATGCTGCAAAGTAAATGAATAACAGGTAAAATTTCTGGAGCTGTTCTTAATGGCTCCAGATTTGATAAAGAATACTGATAACTGTCAGAGAAATCAATTTTGAGGATTTCCTGTGCTGATCATGCTGTGTTAATTAAAGTGGGACTGTGAAGTGCTTCCGTGTGTGAGGTGGGGCCTGTAATTATCAAAAGGTTATTTACCTCTCTGTATTGGAGATAGGGACATCTTTCAGGCAGGGACAAGCAGACAGGCCTGTCATCGTAGACAGATGGGGACAGTTTTCACTGGATCAGGTTGCTCAACCTGACTTGAACCACAGCAGTGCCGAGGTGGGCTTGTTCAAACAGGTTGTGAATCGCTGGGTTTAAGGCAGGGAAAATTGGTGTTTACAGTCCTGTAGATGATTTTGTGACTTCTAGTAGGTATTACTGGCAGACACATTTCTATGTGCTTTCATTTCTACCGAGTATCAGGCCCTGATAATACAGTGTGAACTTGGCAGAGATTTTTTTTTTTTTTTATTTTGTCACAGCTGATACAATAATTGCAAACATTTTGAAAATTTCAAAATTTATCAGTAGAACTATCAACTTTGTCTTCTTAGTCTTAATCATATTTGGGAAAATATGGATATCTATCATAATAATATAAGGGGAAAAAGATGATTTCCTTTTGAATTTATTATCTGTTGTCAATGACCAGAAGAGTGGGTTGCTTCAGAATACTACATTTATCTTTGTCTACAGATTATCATGAAGTAGCTCATAGAGGTTGATCCTTTACTTGCTGATCTTCAAGAATCTTGTATACTTAATTGCTGAAAGTTGTTTCTCATTGCACATAGCAGTAATGTCCTTTAAACTGGGCTCTGAATCATGTACATTGGTTGCAGAATGTATTTCCCTGGTTTGATTCTAATATTCTCAATAGTAATGTTTCATTAATAACTATCAACATTTCAATATTTTTCAACAACTCAATGTGGTATAGTGTTTTACTGCTGTCTCTTACTCATATATCAGCTGGCAATCGATGTCAGTCAGTGCAACCTTGATTTTGAACCTCTAAATTTGAATATGCAAAGCATAGCATTTTCAGTGGAAATAAAATGTTTATGAAATTAAATCACTATTCCAGATTTACATTTCCTTTTTCATTCTGCTGATTTTATTTTGTTTTACAAAATGCTGTTGTATCTGGTTTTTGTCCATCATTTCCCCTGTGGATGCAAGGGTAGCATTAACTTTAGGGTTTTGGTTTTGGTAACTTCATCTAATCCAGTTTGTTATTACAAAGTGAGTAAATAAGAAAAGTAAATAAAAACATGAGATGTGTTCCCACCTGTCCCTTGGAGCCTTCAGTGTTGTGGGCTTTGTATGATTTTGTGCAAGTTGAGAAAGGTTTCCTGTTGTGTTCTTGCCAGCTGCTTGTTCTGTCAGATAAATTTTAATGCAGACTTGTCTCACAATGTAGACCCAAATAATATAGGAAGTCAAGAAGAAAAAGGGCTGAGGGAGAACAAATACTTCAGAAAATATAAAGACTTTTTGATTCAAGCCCCAGAGAAAACTACTGCCAAAGCTGCCTTGAAGTTCCATTGTTCTGGTTTACTATCATTTGAATGTCTGAAAATGCCTGATGAAGACTAAGAGAATTAACATTGTTTGCAGAAAAGACTCTGGTTGTAGGAGAAAATTCTCTTCTTAAAAGAATTACATCCCAGAACAAAACTGAGCAAAACAGGCAGTGTGTAAGAAATGCAGGGCTTATTTATATGTGAAGGAGACCTGTGGTCTCCTGGAGTAATGATTGGACTTGATGACCTTAAAGGTCTTTTCCAACCTAATTGATTCTGTGGTTTTGTGATCCTAGTTTCACCATGACATTTGCTTCATATTCAAGCAAACTTTTTTTCAGATTTCTTTCACAATCTTTTTTTCCCTTTGTCTTTTACTTATGATAGAAATAAATTTGGTAGTGAAATAGGGATGACTATTAGGCAGTATAGGAAAACCGAAGGAAGTGCTTTATATCTCTTTATCTCAGCCACTGGCATAATAGTGGTAATAGTTTGGTTAACACTTAAGTTAAAAACAATAATGAAGGGAATTCATGGTGTTTTCTTTTGGTGTTTGTTTGTTTATTTTCTTTTTGGTTTTTGTTTTGGTTGGGTTTTGGGTTTGTTTGTTTTTTGGTTGGTTGGTTGTTTTTTTTTTTTGTGATAAATTTGTCATAAGGAAAAAGGCCATCAGTGCTTCCTCTCATTCCATTACGTCCACTCTAGCTGCTGTGGTGGTTGCGATCTGTTACTATGTTCTGCATGTTCCTACATCACTGTTCAGCTAGTGTATCTATATTTCTTATATATATTTTCTGCTTCAGCCAGAGAGGTTTC
This sequence comes from Psittacula echo, assembly GCF_963264785.1. Lineage (NCBI taxonomy): Eukaryota > Metazoa > Chordata > Aves > Psittaciformes > Psittacidae > Psittacula > Psittacula echo. The sequence continues at coordinate 64,644,340 of NC_137743.1, read as the reverse complement.
TTTGAATCTTTAACACATTTTGATTTATCTGTACCCTCCTGGCACCTTGCTTGGTGGACATTCTTCTGGATATTCCATAGCCACAGTGTCAAAGAGAAGGCACAATCTTACATTAGTGTTTGTATTTATAAAAAGTAGTGGGTTTTGTAAATTCACAGAAATGTGCATAAATGTGAGTGTTTAGTATCACTGTGCTGTATTAATTGAATTGCTCAGGATGGCATATGCAGATGACAGGATTCATTCCCTTGTATTTACTGTATTTTTGTTTGTAGATCATACAGCTTTTTGACAATAAAGTTGGAGTTGAATGTATCTGTGATTTATTTCTTTTAAATGTGCATAATCAATAACAATAAAATGCTGTAGAAAGAGGAGGAAACTGTCTAAATCTGAGTTTGATCAACAGTTCCAGCTTGATATAAATTTTAGTGAAGTCAAATGCTGTGTTCAGTAGGTTTTGCTTCAGAATACTGATTTAAATTGAAGCTAAAAATAAATGTTACAATCTACACAAATAGTTATTTCATGTATTCCATTGTGTCTTATGATTTAGGCTTTTTAAAAAGTTATTTGGTGTATAGACCTGCTTATTCCAAGTTGGTAATTAGTTTCCAGGCTTGGTCTGTTGCAGATTCCTGCCTCTTGTATGTCAATTTGTGTTCCCATACATCTGTAAATGCCTGTTTTCTTGTTCAACTATGAAAGCACTTTAATCTTCTGTATAAAAATTATGTAACTGATTAATTACTAAAATATTAACTGAGGCCAGATTGCAATTTCTGCAGAAAAAGCTCGCTACCATTTTTATCTAGGAATGACCTATCTAAATAGATCACCCAGGACTAAATGTCAGATAATGTTCTTTTCAGATGTTACCAATATCCTGGAAGCTTCAAAGCCTAGGTCATGATAAGGCAGAAATGTGAATTCAAATATTTTAACTGTGGCCAAAACAAGATCTTTTTTACAAACAGATTAGTAAACACTTTTGTGTTTGTCTAATATTCTTACTACTTGGCAGTTTTTATATGAACTGCTTTACAAACTTAGGAAATTAACAATGCTTCAATTTCCTTATGTCATAAATACATCTACTCGTGTGTTTATTTAAGGGTGCAGTTTACATAAACAGATGTTATACTACCTTAGTGACTGAGGGTAAAGAAAAATGGCAGTCCATGTTGACGATAAAGATTGTAAAGAGTTAACTTCTAGCTGGAAGTAGGTTAGCAAGGCTTTGTAATGAAAACTAAATATCTCTTGTATGTCTGCTTTGGTTGTTATGTCCTCTGACACCACCATCATGGTATCAAGTATTCTAGCGTATTTTTTCTTTTTCCTTCTCATGCTCTCATGTTCAGTGGGAAGAAGATAGTGAACTTTGCCAGTGTGGTTGACAGCCTCAAAATCTCTTGTAGCAGCACAGCACTTCATTTTAGGCTGTTGAACTGAAAGGAATAGTTGATACTGAACTCTCATCTCAATTTTAAAGGCTTATTCTGCTTCTGTGGCTTCTTACTGGATGTCATGAGTAAACAGGTTTTTTTCTAATGTGTATGAAAGTTCAATAATATACTGGAGCTGCTAAATCCCTTTGAACCTGACAGGTGAACCTCTTCAAGAAGAACATCCTGCCACACATCCCTGTGATGATGTATGCTGATGCGATTTTCCATTTTCAGGGTGTTTGCACAAAGACATAGAATGGATTTGAGAATTTTTCCCCCGTATCACTATAGCCCGAGCCAGGTTTTACTGATAGCCCCCAGCCTGTATCCATTTGCAGAAGAGCAGCTGAGTCTCGCTAGGAAATTAGACAGGAACAAAAAGTAGACTCAGATTACACTAATGAGCCCATTAAATGAGGCATAGGGAGTCTGTCTGGCCAGAATGAGGAACTGAAAGGGGTCTGGCTGTACTCCTTGCTTTACGACTTTTGCTTCTGTAGCCGGTTTTCACCTTCTGTATACTTATGGGGTGGTGGTAAGGGGGTAGTTGCTTTTTTCTCTTCCTCCTTCTCTGATGTATTCTCTTATTTGCAAAAGGAAAAAAAAAAAGTCGTTAGCAACATTTGAGGGAGAAAACCTGATACAATTGATGTTTGCAGGCTATAAAGCTCGTGACAAAGCACATTTGCTTTCTAAAATCTTTCAAGTGATATGTCTGTTCGGTTATGGTCTCTGACAGCGTCTGTGTATGTTTTAAGGATTTGAAACAAAATTTTTTACTGTTTCAAATCCAGAGAAACATCGGTTTGGGTTCTCCAGTATGTTATTAACTTGTTTTGTGCTACTTTTTGTTACATTTTCTCTGTTATTTGTTTTATAAAAATCATTATTATTATTCAAGAGGACTCTCCTAATATTAAAAAATCTTCTGTTTTTAACTCTTGATTTGGCATAGCTTAAAGAGTACATTTTCTTTCAGCTTGTAATTAATTTTCATTTTTCAGAAGAGAAGCTTTCAGCTGTGTTTTTGGGGATCTGTGCTGATTTGACATAATTTGTTGATGTTGCTTTGCAGTGGTGATATGTATTAGTGATGGCTCAAAACATAAGCAGAAAACCAGAAAGGAGAATTTAGTAACAGACCAGCAAAAGCCTGCAGCAAATACTCCAGAGCTCTGACTGGTAGAACACAAGCTAGACAGCAGGAGGTGCAGGTGGTGCTGAGGGCTAATAGAGAGCTGGTAAAGAAAATCCTGGGCTTGGATGAGGTGCAGGCTGGAATATGATGGGTGAAGGATTTACTAAGGCACCTTGAGAGATCCTGGAGAAACCCAGTGGAGGGCATGAGGAAGCAACCTGGAACACACCCTCTTAAATGTACTGAATTCTTACTGTCGATAATATAAAGAAGGTAACCTTAGCCACTGGTGTTTGAACTACCTGACTTCCAAAGGTGCCTCCCAAACTATATTTTGCATGACATATGTGTTCCCTGCCTGGAAAAACATCATCCAATATTCTTTTTTTTAACTTCTGTGAAATCAGTCATAATTCACTATAATGCTTTCTGCATTAATGAAAGTTTCATTGATGAAAAGTTGATGTTGGTACAGTCAGTCAGAGGGATCCCAATGCATTGACTTTAATCTGTAAGTGGTGGAGGTAAGGCATTCAAGATAATTTTATTTTAAAATAATACTTACAGTAAAGTTATCAGAATGATAACAACACCGAAGCATGTATCAGTCTAAAGTCTAAAACATTTATAGCAAGTGCTACACCTGCATGAGTCTGAATAAATCACTTGGAGATGTTTCTGCAATGTCTGAGTATTATGTACAAACTTTGAGTAATTACATAGAGCATTCTGATGGACATAGCTAAATACATGACATTTTGATTCTATGCTTGTAAGAGCCAAACTAATGAAAAACATAGATGTGTGCGGTTTCTTGGGTGTGCACAGTGCTTGTGTACTTGGAAATACTATGTGCATGTAATTTATTTATTACTGAATCAATAATTCATTATTACTGAATTATGAGGTCTGAACAAATCGTGGAGCAGTTCTGATTTGCTGCTGAGGCAGTCTGTCTGGATAGCAAATGAACTTTGAGGGGATATATTTTAATGAATCAGCAATGGATTCACAGTGAAAATTCTAGCACCTGACAATAAGAAGACAAAAGAAACTCTCAATTTCTTTCCTTCCTTCCAGTTGTGAATCCTTCAACTTGCACTGAAATTATCTTTAAAAGGAGGATTATCTGTTTCTTTTTATAAGAGAGAGAACTGAATCTGAAACTGTTGTTGGGTTGTCTGATTTTTCTAGCAAAAGCTTAGCATAAGTTATTTCTCTAGTGTTTTGTATCTTTTGTAGCTATGACTGATTCCAAGAATTTTCCTCCTTCCTCAAAACCGATAAATTTCACACAATTCTGGGAGTTGTCTTCAAAAAACCAGAGGTTCATCTTGGTGTATCATAGTAACTACTGACAGCAGTTCTGTCACATGTGTGGGTTCCCCCAGGCACCAATGAAGAGGCTCAGGCGTATGCCTTCAAGAATTCTTTCAAATAACACCCTTAAGGGAATAAGTAATTTATGTGAGGAATTTTGCTTCTATTCCAGCTCCTCCTCTATAATGTCTTGTTTATCTAATGGTTGGTAAGAGCGACCAGTCAGTAAATTTAGGTTGTCTTACAGTGTCATGGGCATAACTCTGTAGATATTAGTGTAATAATATATTGTTAACAATGTGAGTAATGTGTCTCTTATAAACAAAACAAAGAAAAGCCGTATTGTTGTTTTAGTCAACTGTGTGGACCCCAATGAATTTTTGATGATAAATGGAAAAATATATTTGATCATAAGAAGATATGGCCATTAGCAGTATCACTGTCTGACAAGGAAAAATAAACTAAAAAAGACCAAGTTATTCAAAACTCATACTATGTTTGACGTAATGGTCTTGCTGGGATATAGTTATGCTAGTGTATCATACGGATTACCTTGCCATGCCTTTTTGTTTAAGGAGTAAATGCAGGCAGTTGAGATAGTCTCACCTCCTTTCATTTGCTGTGAAGTGTTTGCTGACATTGTGTGCAGTATGACCCAACTCCTGCTACTAGATTTACTTAATGTTGAGTTCTCTCCCAGGGGAGACTTATTTAGAAGTGCAGTTTATAATTTCAGGTAGACCATATATTTGTTTAGAAAGATACTGAATTTCTCACTTCCTTGCATTATATAGATACGAAGTTCCAACTGCTAGAGGCAAGTGTTTGTCTCTCAGAAGGGAAACGAAATATGGGTAAGTTGTGGTAGTGACCTGTTTCAGAGCAAATAATATTCTTAAATGGGAAGTCATAAAACTCTTATGAAATAATAATTGTTTGGATACAGAGATCATCATATTTGTTGTTTCAGATACTGCTGGGTTTTTTTTGTTATGAGACCAGAAAATTCTTGCCCGTAGCAATGTACAGAAATTGCTATATGCAAGAAGAAATGCATGTTCCTTTTGTCTAAGCTCTTGAAAATAATCCAGTTGCCATTGTTAGTAGGTACACTTCCCCAGAGTTAAAGCTCTCAGTGGAGTGTTGTTTCAGAATTTCTTTGGTTGTAGTATAACACTGGCCTTCTTTGTGTGACTTTTTTTAAAGGCGGTAATTTACTCTGTCTAAGGTTGATTGATCCATATAGATTTCTGATGCTGTTTTTTCCAGACACTTTTGGGGAACAGCTTCTTTAGTGTTTAAGTCTTAAACACTGTGTCCATTGGCTTTATTCACAGCCCTGAGGTGGTTTTTGGGAGATGTAACTGAAACTTTCTCCTATAATGCAGTGCTGGAGATGGGACTGGTAGAGAGGCTGTGGGTTTGTTTTCTTACTTTCCTTTGGATTTCTTTTTACAAAACAATAGCGAAAAAGATCTCTGACAGCACTGCAGTTTACACATGTACTTGAAACTATTGTAGATTTTGAACTCAACAGGAACATATTCAACATAGAGAAGTTTCATGTCTGTGGTGAGGCTTCTCATGACAGAATGTAGATGTTAGGCCAAATGTTATGTATCTTGTCTCCATGTCCATTTTATTTTGCAAGAAGTTTGCATTTTATGCATGGAAAAATGCCTGTGCTTTTCATTAAAGATGCCCTTCTCCAAATATGTCTCTTAAAATGTATTATCCTGGTTTTATATGCAACTGTAATACAAAGCAAATTTACTTCTTGTGAAAGTTATCATTCTCCTATTAATTCAGAAAAAAATGTTGCTTATTGTCTCTAAGTTTTATAATTTCCAAATGTTAGTTTCTTAGTAAATGTTTGCTTGATAACAAAGGCAGTCTGGGAGACCTTGACCACTTTAAATGTGATTAAGGGTTTGTTGTTGTTTTTTTTTTTTTAATCTCCTTCATATGTTAATGAAAGTTGAGAGTGGCTTTGGATAAAACTAATTTATCATTACTCATGTAATATAGTGCTGTATACAATTATGCTTATTCTTCTGCTGTGCGAGAAAGCAGAGCAGCTGAGCGCCTTCCAATAAATGGTCCATTACTTGTGGAGGATCTGCATAATCAGTTTAAGATATTATGTAAAAAGGGTTGGTCCTTACATATACGTCAAACAAGACCTGTTAAAAACTTGGATTCTTAAAAAAATCTGGGTCTTAATTTTGTTGTAATGTAGCTGTTAACAGACGATAAACTTGTGAACTTGAAAGACACATTTTTCTAATTTCTAATATTGCAATTTCTGGAGTTCTTTGTATATAAATATCAAGCTCTTACTCTGTGCATCTTAGTCCTGCTAAAGACCACACAGCTTTATCGTGATCCCTTTTGGAAAAACAAACCAAGAACAACAAGAACCCCCAACAAAACAAAAGAAAACTCCAACTTACCAACCAAAAAAACCCCAAACCAAAACCAAACCAAAAACCCCAACCGAAACAAAAAAACCACCCAGACTTATTTACTTCTTTCCACTTGACAAAAACCAAAGGTTAGTCCTGGAAAAATATTATTTTTAAACAGAAGAATTATGTTTGTGTATTTTTTTACTCATTTAAAAAATTGCATTATCTAAGAAAATGGGAAGCAAACATATGTGCTAGTGGTAATGCCATAACTGCAGTCACTAAGAATTTTGTCAATGTCTGGATTTTATGGAGGCAGAACATTCTAAAGCAACACTTCTGCCTGTTGTGACAATTCTTTTCTTCACAATTTTATTTCAAGCTGGCATTTCTTTTTCAGCTGGCATTCATTCAGTAAAGGTGAAATTTGAGCCAGAGTGCTTCTGAAAACTTAATCTAGAAGTACTGTAGTACTTCTTTTCTGAAAGCATTATTTATTGACTTCTTGGAATCACTGCAGCAAATCTGTAATGTAAGAGGAATCTTAACTGAAAAGTAACTTGCAGTGTTGTCATGACCATTCTTGTTTTACTTGTACCTTTGAAGTCTTATTCTGTGAGGCCAGTTCTGGAAGATATTTTAAAAATCATTATTATTTATTGGAATTTTGTATTTTTTAGAAATATTTTTATTTCTTCCTTTAAATTTGACTGCTTCAGGAAATAAACACTGTCCTGGAGAACTGTTTACCTGTTGTTCACTGTTTTCACTAACTACTTCTAGTTCAAAAACTTCCAGTCTTTAAATGCTACATGGTTAAGTCCATAGGATTCCTGGATAAAACACATTTTGTATCATCATTTGGGGAATCTACTGTTATATCTTAAAGAGTTGATATAGCTAAAGTGAGTTTAAGTGGTGTATTCCGTTTTGTAACTGAACACAATTATTGGGTAATTAGTACTCTATATGAAGAAAATAAATTTATCCTGTATGATGGGTAGACTTTCCTCTGTTTTAGCTAATGAATACAAGGAAACTAAACACTGTGCAAGTACCATGATTACTTGAAAATACATATAGAGAGTACTGTTTCATAGCTTCATCTGCAAGCAACTATAGTATGTTCTTATGTGGTATCCATAGAAATACCTAATTTTTCTATTTCTCCTTTAAGCATTGGAGCAAGGGTTATATGCATGCTTATTTAAATCCACAGACAGAAATATTATATAAAAGCTTTGACAGTTGTCTTTGCTATGAATTTATACAGAAGAATTATCCAAAGTTCTAAAGGTTATGTATGTTATAAAAGTAATTAACTTAATGTCATCATCTTTGCTGTCGTAAGAGAAGTGTATTGGAGTAAAGGTCACCCAGCACGCATTATCAGTGTTTTGTGTTGGAAACTACATAAAGTCTTATTTTGCTGTAAGCTGTTTTAATGACATACAAATACAGCAGCAAATTGGAGTAGGAATCTGGAGAACTGAGGAGAAAAAAAAAAGAGAAAGCTAACACATTGATAATGAAACCATGCAAGACCAAACATCAGGATTTACGAAAGCAAATATGTCCCACAAAGTAACATAAACACTAAAAGAGTAAAAACAAGTTTCAGACACTGGTATAATTTATTTATCTCGAAGAAAAGGTTCACTGAACTCATATGGCCAGAGGAAAAGTTGAGATGAGAATTTTTACTGTAAGTACATGAAAGGAGGAAACACCAGTGGCTGACAGGCTACCTGAGAGAAAAATAGCCTCAATGTAGGGGCAAATCTGATACAAACTTGCCTTTAGATTGTAAAAGGAATTAACAGTTTGGGAAAGCTTTAAATTAGGATTATTATCCAGGGATTTGGCTGCATGACTTATTCAGACCTAACTAAAAGCAAAGTCTTGAAATTTTGAGAAGTATTTCTGTGGTCTAGAAAAATGTTATAGGAGTCATTCTGTGATATGTGAATGACGGAAATATCGTGCTTGCTAGAATAAAAATACACGTCACTTTTCTGACAATGTAAATCATGTTTTTCACTGGTTTTCATTGCATTGTCAACAGTAAAAACTTCCATGTGTTTCCTCTGAGTTGGCTCTATTCCAGATTTTCTGTTTTGATACGTTAGGAATTGGATTTGCTTGTTTGTGAAGAGTGAATTTCCTGGATCTGCACTTGATGAATACATGAAGGAGGCAGATCAGTTTGCCTAAGTGGTTGCATATCCTAAAAATGGAGTTATGTTAGAGAAATTTTCTTTTTTTAAGATCAGCTGTAGTATCTTCTACCTTTTAAACATTCTTCTTTCCTGCAATATTAATTCAGCTATCTTTTGAGTATCACTGCATCACTGTAAATTCATCCCTTGAAGTCAGAGGTTATTTGAATTGAAAATAGCTAGTTTGGGATAACTTTAAAAGACATATAGGTCATGTAATGAGTTGCATATAAGAAGTTGAATCCTTAGAACTGAACAAAAATTGTCAGTCTTCCATAGGAATTTTGCTTTGGTCTTTGTAATTATTTTCATGAACAATCTATAGAGAAAGAAGCAACTTCTAAATGAAGGACGTGACGAAAGCTTTTGTTTAAAATGAGTTGCTCCACTTAGTACTGTTGTATTGCCACAGGCTCCTGCCAAGAATTATCAGGGGTGAAATGTACCATAGGTCTAATTTATTCAGTCTCAGAGCAATTAATAATTCAGAAATGTTTTAGTTCTGATTGCTGTTTAGCATTACAAGTAGATAAATAGTGTATGTACTGTTAGCATCTACACAGGAAATTACTTGAGAGTAGAAGGAAGAATACTAGATTTTTAATTGTTGATTAGAGCAGATACTTTCTAGATTGACCCATTTACCTAAGAACTTTCTGGATTTGTATTATAGCCTGCTGCTTGTTTTGCAGACAATCACAGAATAGTAATATTGAAGTAGCAGGGATAAAAATCAGCTTTTTTTCTGTAGCAACTGTAACAGTCTGAAGGCTGCGTCATTGAATAATGACTACATAGCAGTTAATAACGTGAATCTTAATTTATTTAGTAAAATTCAATATCCCTAGCAAAAAAGCCATATCCTTTATATACAGATGTGCAGAAGAGTGAGCATAGCCAAGAAAATATATGTAGGCTTGCTTATGACTCATCAGATTTGATCATTTGCCTAATTGAATTTTACTGTACATCTTCACCCAACTGTCATGATAATAGCTTAAGCCTTCCTGAATAAACCAGTGGAATATGAACATGTAAGCAGAAAGATTGGTTGTCATTCTGATAACATCTGTAACAACTCAGAAAAACTGCCATAAGGCCATAGTGGTATTTGGTAAAGTGAACAGTCATGAACTTTAAGCTTTACATATTATAGGCTTCTGAAGAGTAAATTTAGCCCCAATGCAGAGACAGACATAACAGTTAGTGACATTTTTCAAGTACATCTTTGATAAGTTGTTTCTGCAGACATGGTATTCATCACCTTCTGAGTCTCTGCTCATAAAGTTAACTAAACAGCTGTTTTTAAGGTTTTGTAAATTGTTTCTTGAAGCAATTGGAACATCCTCCAAAAGGCTACCTGAATGTTATGGCATGTATTTGTCTTATTCTCTGAGAGTGTCTCCCCGTTCTTTTTGTTGACATGTTTGGTGTTGCATATTTTGTTTCTGAAGATAGTCATCAAAATGTGAAGTTGCATGAGTATTTCTTAGACTGCCAAATAGGCCTCTGCTTGTTGGTAGGCATGGTGGACTGGTCACTGATGTGTAGATGTGCTGAAAAATGTGTATCATATTTAGCTTGTAAAGGACAGCCCCTTTTTTATTTGGTTTTAAGATAGAAGTTGTTCTAATGGCTGTAGATCTTGCTCTCTTCACACTCTAAAAAGAGTTTGTGTAATTATCTAACCATTTTAGATAATACTTGTGTGTAGACTGATTACATATAGCTGCACATATTAACTGTAGTTTGTATCACTCAATACAGAAAAGGTAGATTTTATATAAGTGCAGTCCTCAGAATCTGTTACACCACATACAGTATTGGCTAATATACCATATAGGAGAGTTTTCTGGGGGGGAAACCTACTATTTAACTTTTCACTGTTACCACCTTGGCATAGGAAAAAGCCCCTGCTAGTCAGAACTTTCCTTGGCTTTAAAAAAAACTTTAAACAGACATGGCTGCTTGCACTAAGGAAATCGCTGTGAGTTTTCAGCGTAAAGAAGCAGATAATACCCACCCCCCTCCACAATTTTATTTCTGAAAAAGAGTTGTAAGCTAAAGGTACCAGATAATACTTGCGTTACTTACTTTAGCTCTTAGGTGTACAAATAAAGTTTATGGAAAAGGATCTTGGTGACCTTTCTTTCAAGAGATATTGCTCACCCTTTCGGCTGGTGCATGTTCCCTTGGTGTTGAGAGCAACAGATGTCATCCAGCTTCTGAAGGAAAAGTACCTTTTAAGAGACAGCTGCTTCTCAGTCCAGGCATGGCTGGGCAGATCTTCAGGGTCACCATTTGAGAATAGTGAATCATTAAGATGCCACAGATGAAGTTATTACTACTTTAATAAATAAGGGGAGACTTTGCATTCTTGGGTTTTCTGTTCTGGAGAAAAAACATTTCTGTGTTTTCCTTAAGTGCTTTGTGTCTGACAGGAAAAACATCTGATTTTTTTTTTTTATAGCCATTTAATAGGATATAACAGAATCACGATTGTTAGAGTTGGAAGAGACCTCTGGAGATGATCTAGCCCACGCCTCCCCCCCCCCAAGGCAGGGCCACCTAGAGCAAGTTACACAGGAATGCATCTAGGCTGGTTTTGAATGTCTCCAAAGAAGGAGACTGCACAACCGCCCTGGCAGCCTGTTCCAGTGCTCTGCCACCCTCAACAGAAAGAAGTTCTTCCTCATGTTGAGGTGAAACTTCTGCTTTAGTTTATGGGTACCACTTAAGGAGTCTATCACCATCCTTTTGGTGCCCACCTTTGAGATATTTAAATGCATTAATGAGATCCCTTCTCAGTCTCCTCTTCTTTAGACTAAACAGGCCCAGCTCCTGCAGTCTCTCCTCGTAAGAGATGCTCCAGACTCCTGATCATCCTTGTGGCCTGCTCTGGACTCTCTCCAGTAACTCCTTGTCTTTGTTGTACTGAGGAGCCCAGAACTGGACACAGTACTCCAGATGTGGCCTCAGCAAGGTGGAGCAGAGGGGGAGGATCACCTCCCTTGACCTGCTGGTCACAGTCTTCCTGATGCACCCCGGGATACTATTGGCCCCTCTGGTCTCAAGGGCACACTGCCCAGCTCATAATCCACTTCTCATCCACCAATACTCTATCTCATCTCTTTACTAGGCTGTGCAAAGATGCCTTTTTTTATGTCTTTTATCATGGTAAAGAGTATTTGCTAAGAAATCGGAAGCTGTTATAGCTCAGCTGAAAAAGTAGGGTTTTGAAGTCTGTGCATACCCTTGACTGGCTGATTTTGAGGAAGAGATGGCTTGTGTAACGTCAGGTTGCATGTCCATGAGAATTTAGCTTCTGCTAGAAAATTGTTAAAAAATAAATCTTCCTCAACCGATATGAAGTTGACCTAAAAGTGTTTCTGTACTTGGTGTCCGTGGCACGTGTTTTGAGGGGGGGCTGCAGGGGCAGCCTCCGTGAGGAGAGGCAGGGGCTGCCTGGCGCTGGACACAGCCGTTTCTGCACAGCTCTAGTGGACCCACTCTACGGCACGGCTGAGCCCCTCAGCCAAGATGATGACATCTGTAGGAAAACACACCCAGAAAGGGCAAAATGCCACATGTCAGCATGAGGAAAAAAGTGTGAGAAGCAGCCCTGTGAACGCCCAGGTCAGTGGAGGAAGAAAAGGAGGAGAGGCTCCAGGCACTGGAGGAGAGATTCATCAGAAGCCTGTGGGACAGGCCATGGTGCAGCACGTATTTCCCTGCAGCCCGTGGAGGAGTATACCAGAGCAGGTATCTGCTTGGCAGCATGTGGAGAGCACCATGCCAGAGCAGGTGGATATTCCTTGAAGGAACTTGGCATATGGATTGCTCACACTGGAGCGGGCTTACCTTGAAGCCCTGCAGCCTGTGAGAAGGACCCATGCTTGAGAAGGGGAAAAATGTGAGGAGGAAGGGGTGGCAGAGAGCAACTGCAGTGGTGTGACCCCAGCCACTCCATTCCCTGAAACACAGCACTACATAGCTGTGTTAACACATTTCTTTTTCACAGTAAGTTGTGTTTTAACTTAATGTTTAGGCTAGGTAAAGCAGGACTTGTTTCTCCTTTTGTCTTGTTGTGAGGTTTGTATTAAGATGAGTTGACAAACTGTGTGCAAATTTTAGCTTTCTCCCCATGACCCTTTTGTTTTTTTCTTTACATCATAATTTATATCTGTTCTCCATGTCATTAGTGGTACCTAATTTTCTATGAAGTATCTGACAATTAGTTCTCCTACTTCCTGCTGCAGGGCTTTAGAATTAGAAAAGAGGCAAATGATGACTGTGCCAGAAGCTTTTATTTGGGTATTTTCATTGCTGTTGCCCTCTATTCTCTGTTTCTTTTTTTTTTCCTCATGTTCTCCTAGGATCTTCTTGCTCAAGAGCCTAAAAGAATTTAAAGTTTACAGAATGAAAAGATGGCACAGGCAATGCTGGTACCGCCAGGATCTGACAGCTTCTTCTATTTCACCAAAGAATCTCTTGCAGCTATTGAAAAACGTATTGCTGATGAAAAGACTCATGACAAAGACGAGCATAAAGATGATGGTGGTCATGAGGAAGATCACCCAAAGCCAAGTCCTGACTTAGAGGCAGGAAAGACACTGCCATTTATTTATGGTGATATTCCTCCAGGAATGGTATCTGTGCCCCTGGAGGACCTGGATCCATATTATATCAATAAAAAAGTAAGTATTTTATATTAAGAGTGTAATTAGAACAGTCCTGTTGAACTATAAAGTGATAAATGGTCTGTTTTGGAGGTAGTCAGAAGCCCTGGTTGAAAGTATTATGCAGTATGTGATATCATCTTAATTACTTTGAATACACTAAATGTGACTGTAACTCTTCTGCTTAATAAGCTTTTCTTTTAATGTCTAAAGTTTCCTTATGATGATAGTTTGAGTTAGTGGATTTGATTTAGATGTCCTAAATCTCTTCAAATCTGATTGAATGCAGATGCATTTGAAAATTTCCTCTCTGTCTGCCTACTCTGTTCCTGGGGTGTCTAGGAAACATAGACAGTACCTGAGATCTATTTCAGTAAGGTAATCTTTGGAAATAGCACTCATTCAGTCATCTGCCAAAATGGTAAATTGTCAAACTTTCCTTGAAATCTCATAGAAATACTTGTTTTATAAAAAGTTAACTATTAAACACTGTCTGGCTAGGGAGGGGCATAAGTAAAAAGAATAATTATTGTCATCACGCATATGCCAGCTTCATATGATGTGATTTAAGTGGGTTGGTAAGAGTTTGTGTCACAAATTTGTTTTCCTAGAATTTGCTTCAGAGCCACTGCAACTGTTCTGAGTCTCGTGGGGAAGATTTGGTTTTTCTGGCCAGTTACGTTTTTCCTGATGGTTTTTAATACCAGCTCCCCAGCAAGTAATTGCTCCCTGGACTGTCCCATGAGGAACATGAAGACAGTACACTAGCAGGATAATTTGAGGTCATATGACCTCAATAATAATATGTTACAGAGCAAGGAGTTTCTCCAAAGTCGCTACATCATTCCTCTTAGAATGACTTTATATCTGCATGGATGAGAAGTTTTCCCATAAATCTCATATAAATGGTGTGGTTTTGTTTAATGTAAAAGAGGACTTGTGGCTTAGTATCAGTTCAGCAAAATAGTGTAAAAATAACATTAATGTGAGTAGCCCCACACTCAGTTCTCACATGGGACTGAGTGTAAGGACTAAAACTGTGTACTTTGTGTCTTAATATTTGGTTAATGTTACAGGCCCAATATAGACCTGAAGACAAAATATGAACTTATATATATGTACTGCAATGCGACTCAGTTTCTTTTGTAGATAAAATGAAAACAAAAGGAGAAAAGAGGACTTTGGCAAGTACAGATGAAGAAAATATGTTTTTATGTAGGCAGAAGTGGAATATAAGCAGTGAGTGGTTATTTTATTGTGTAAATCAATAAAATGCTTGCTGAATTAAAAACAGGACAGGTTCTTGAAAAGAAGTGCTAGATAATCAACAGATGAGCAACTTGCATACGAGTGACCTAAGAGCTCTATTATCTCTCTGTAAGAAGCAGCGAAGTTAAAGCAGTGGGATTTTTGTACAGCGTGTTGAAAACTAATAATCAGTTGTAGGTTTTTTTAGTTAGTTTAGGTTTTGTTGTTGCAACTGCATGAATACTACTGTCAAATTATCTATTTCTTTTACAATAGAATATCATTAGAAAACAGAGTAAATGTTACTACCTTTGTATTTCTGGATATTAGCCTTCTGAGAGAATAATCATAGGAAATAGATTGAATTGAGATTTAATTAGATGACATTTCATTTTGTCTCATAGTCAAAAAAAATGGTTGCATAAATGGTACAAGTGATAATTGTACATGCAGTAAAGGCAGTAAAGCCTTAGAAAGCCAAGTTCACCTCAGAAGCAGTTTCAAAGGACTGAAATAGTTGCTCGTAAGTGTCCCAAAAATGGTTGGTTAGGTGCTTTGCTTTGCTTTGCTTTGCCAACTTTGATCTGAAGTGCAGGTATTATAGCTGGGTTAATTTTAAATGTTAAATATGGCAAATTTTTAATGTAATTGCATAATCCTGGAAAAAGCTGAAATGCAGATTTTGTTTAAAAGCACAGACAGAGAGTATCTGGTGTTGATTTTTCATTGCTTATGTGAAAATTGAGTGATATTTGCCTGTAAAATTCTACTGATGTGTAAATGCAGCCTCTATAGCAAAGTTGCTAACAGGTGTCCTTAATTTCCTGTTTCCTGTCTCCTCTCTTTTTTCTGTTTGTTTTTGTTTGTTTGGTTGTTTTTTTTATAAGACTTTTATAGTATTGAATAAAGGGAAGACAATCTTCAGGTTCAGTGCCACACCTGCCTTGTACCTTTTATCTCCTTTCAATATTGTTAGAAGAATAGCTATTAAGATTTTGGTTCATTCATATCCTTTTCAAGTGGTTTGTTACAAATTATTACTGGTCTTTTTTAATTTTTAATAACAATGGGGTTTTTTGTTTAGTGTTTAAATGCGTACCTGCGCTTAATTCTTTCTTTCAAAATGAATTAGAGCTAAGATTTGTCCTTTTAGCTTTCTGGTTAAATTCAGAGGGAGATACACAGCATGTATGCCTAGATTACAGAGTTAGTGGAATAGCCATCATTATTGTGTAACATCTTTGCATTGTTGATGACATTATTTGCATCATTATTTGCATTGTTGATGACAAGAGTATGTTCCTTAACTATAGTCAACATTGTTCAGCATGCTCATTATGCTCACTATTTTGACAAACTGTGTTTTTATGACATGGAGTAACCCTCCAGAATGGACAAAGAATGTAGAGTAAGTATACTTAAATCAGATGGTAATTTTTTAAGTTGTTTAAAAGTGAGAAGTTAAATTAAGAGCTAGACCATATAGTTTTACTTAACCCTTGTGTGTTATACCAGTATTCTCCTTCTTCTAGCCTGAGTTTGATCCTAGCTGCTACTCAAAGCAGCATAGACCTGCAAAGTCGAGGAGTAAAACAAGCTGTGATACTGTTAATCTTTTCCTCTGAACAATATTCTAATTAATACGCTTGTTCAGGGTGTTTGTACAACTAATGCTTTTATGCATTCTCCTTCTTGAGCTGTTCCTTCAGAATTTTTATATGTATGTATATATACATATGTAAAAAAGAAAAGAATAAAAAAGCCATTCTGCCTGAAACTACTCCTTTTCATTGTGGAAGATGCTTTCTAAGGCCCTTTGAGGCATCTTCATTTTGTATAACAAAATCTAAAAGGAGGACATACACACCCTTATTAAAGAAAATACCTCTGCTAAGGATTATTATTTGACATTCTCAAGTCTACTTAGTCAGCCATCAAGTGCTAGAAAACCCTAGATTTCATTTACCTATGGATTTTATTTCTGACATGGCAACCATGCTGAAATTTTTATTTACGCAAAAATATTTTTGTGATAGTCATGATTATTATTATTATTTGTGCTGAAATTTCAAAATCTTATATGCCAGGAACTGGAAAAATGTATCAGATAAAATAATTAATCGATCCAATTATCTTGCAGAGCAGTGGTGGGAAAACAGCCATAGTTTGTGAGTTTGTAATTGCTGTTACAGTATGTGTAACAGTCACTGAGTCCGAGTGGCTTTCCATAATGCCTGTGGTGTTGTATCACTGAATGACAATCTTAAACTTTTGCTTGGATGTTTTCTCATAGATACACTTTCACTGGAATTTATACTTTTGAGTTTCTGGTAAAAATCCTTGCAAGAGGCTTCTGTATAAATGATTTTACTTGCCTTCGTGACCCCTGGAACTGGCTCGATTTTGTTGTCATTTCCTTTGCGTAAGTATATAGTTTTTTTAAAGTAAAATATCAGTTAGAGTCTTTTTTTTTTTTTTTTTTAACCTGTAATAGTTTGTTTGGGTTATTTTATCTCATGTAAAATGAATTGTAGTTGAATTGTATTTCAGCTTTTTCCATTTTAATATTTTACACTAATGTAGCACACAGCAGAATTAGTGGACTGTCCCACAGTACAAAACAGATGTTACCACTGAAAAATTAATTTTAAAGAGTATTTATACAATATGAACACGGAAATCAATTTAATTTTTAATTTGCATTCAGTGGAGATTCACTTAAGTGTGTGTTCCTTAGGGAAAACTTAGTTGGAACAGGAATGTATGAATTGCAAGTCTTTCATTTAAAGTTCCCCTTCCAAAAAATCCAGTCTGGATTACAGGTCTAGGTAAGCAGTGTATGCTTTACCTCAATTCTGAGTAATTGTGATTTAATCCTACAGGTATATAACAGAATTTGTAAGCCTAGGCAATGTTTCAGCTCTTCGAACTTTCAGAGTATTGAGAGCTTTGAAAACTATTTCTGTAATCCCAGGTAAGAAGTAAATGTGTAAAATAGTAGGCACTCTACATCACCTCTGTTTAATTTTGTGTGTGCTGTCATTGTGTTTGTGTGTGGAATCCTTCTACTACAGATATGTGACAGAGTTCATGGACCTGGGCAATGTCTCAGCGTTGAGAACATTCAGAGTTCTCCGAGCTTTGAAAACAATATGAGTCATCCCAGTTGAGAGCGAGGTTAAACACTGAGGCTGACTGAAATTGGAGAGGAGCTGAACTCCTGTCTTTAACAGAAGCATCCAGATTTTAGTCTTAACTGCAATTTGATTCACAGTATCACAGTATCACAGTATGTTAGAGATTGGAAGGGACCTCAAAAGATCATCTAGTCCAATCCCCCTGCCAGAGCAGGAACACCTAGATAAGGTTACACAGGAATGTGTCCAGGCGGGTTTTGAATGTCTCCAGAGAAGGAGACTCCACAACCTCCCTGGGCAGCCTGTTCCAGTGTTCTGTCACCCTCACTGAGAAGAAGTTTCTTCTCAAGTTTAAGTGGAACCTCTTGTGTTCCAGTTTATACCCATTACCCCTTGTCTTATCATTGTTAGCCATTGAGAAGAGCCTGGCTCCATCCTCATGACACTCCCCCTTTATATATTTATATACACTAATAAGGTCCCCCCTCAGTCTCCTCTTCTCCAAACTATAGAGACCCAGCTCCCTCAGCCTTTCCTCATAAGGGAGATGCTCCACTCCCTTAATCATCTTTGTCGCCCTGCGCTGGACTCTCTCCAGTAGGTCCCTGTCCTTCTTGAACTGAGGGGCCCAGAACTGGACACAATATTCCAGATGTGGTCTCACCAGGGCAGAGTAGAGGGGAAGGAGGACCTCTCTCGACCTACTGACCACCCCCCTTCTAATACACCCCAGGATGCCATTGGCCTTCTTGGCCACAAGGGCACAGTGTTGGCTCATGGTCATCCTGCCATCCACTAGGACCCCCAGGTCCCTCTCCCCTACACTACTCTCTAACAGGTCGTTCCCCAACCTATATTGGAACCTGGGGTTGTTCCTGCCCAGATGCAGGACTCTACACTTTCCCTTGTTATATTTCATCAAGTTACTCCCTGCCCAACTCTCCAGCCTGTCCAGGTCTCACTGGATGGCAGCACAGCCTTCTGGCGTGTCAGCCACTCCTCCCAGCTTAGTGTCATCAGCAAACTTGCTGACAGTACACTCAATTCCCTCATCTAAATCATTGATGAATATATTAAATAATACTGGTCCCAATACTGACCCTTGAGGCACTCCACTAGATACAGGCCTCCAACTGGACTCCGCCCCATAGACTACAACTCTCTGGCTTCTGTCCTTCAGCCAGTTCGCAGTCCATCTCACTACCTGATCATCCAGGCCACACTTCCTCAATTTAGCTATGAGGATGCTGTGGGAGACTGTGTCAAATGCTTTGCTGAAGTCAAGGTAGACCACATCCACCGCTCTGCCATCATCCATCCACAATGTTATTTCCTCATAAAAGGCTATGAGGTTGGTCAAGCATGACTTCCCCTTGGTAAAGCCATGTTGACTGCCCCTCATAACCCTCTTATCCTTGACATGCCTTAAGATGGCATCAAGGATAAGGTGTTCCATCACTTTCCCAGGGATGGAGGTGAGGCTGACCGGTCTATAGTTACCCGGGTCCTCCTTCTTGCCCTTTTTGAAGACTGGAGTGACATTTCACAGTATCACAGTATCACAGTATGTTAGAGATTGGAAGGGACCTCAAGAGATCATCTAGTCCAATCCCCCTGCCAGAGCAGGAACACCTAGATAAGGTTACACAGGAATGTGTCCAGGCGGGTTTTGAATGTCTCCAAAGAAGGAGACTCCACAACCTCCCTGGGCAGCCTGTTCCAGTGTTCTGTCACCCTCACTGAGAAGAAGTTTCTTCTCAAGTTTAAGTGGAACCTCTTGTGTTCCAGTTTATACCCATTACCCCTTGTCTTATCATAGTTTGCCATTGAGAAGAGCCTGGCTCCATCCTCATGACACTCCCCCTTTATATATTTATATACACTAATAAGGTCCCCCCGCAGTCTCCTCTTCTCCAAACTATAGAGACCCAGCTCCCTCAGCCTTTCCTCATAAGGGAGATGCTCCACTCCCTTAATCATCTTTGTCGCCCTGCGCTGGACTCTCTCCAGCAGGTCCCTGTCCTTCTTGAACTGAGGGGCCCAGAACTGGACACAATATTCCAGATGCGGTCTCACCAGGGCAGAGTAGAGGGGAAGGAGGACCTCTCTCGACCTACTGACCACCCCCCTTCTAATACACCCCAGGATGCCATTGGCCTTCCTGGCCACAAGGGCACAGTGTTGGCTCATGGTCATCCTGCTGTCCACTAGGACCCCCAGGTCCCTCTCCCCTACACTGCTCTCTAACAGGTCGTTCCCCAACCTATACTGGAACCTGGGGTTGTTCCTGCCCAGATGCAGGACTCTACACTTTCCCTTGTTATATTTCATCAAGTTTCTCCCTGCCCAACTCTCCAGCCTGTCCAGGTCCCGCTGGATGGCAGCACAGCCTTCTGGCGTGTCAGCCACTCCTCCCAGCTTAGTGTCATCAGCAAACTTGCTGACAGTACACTCAATTCCCTCATCTAAATCATTGATGAATATATTAAATAATACTGGTCCCAATACTGACCCTTGAGGCACTCCACTAGATACAGGCCTCCAACTGGACTCCGCCCCATAGACTACAACTCTCTGGCTTCTGTCCTTCAGCCAGTTCGCAGTCCATCTCACTACCTGATCATCCAGGCCACACTTCCTCAATTTAGCTATGAGGATGCTGTGGGAGACTGTGTCATTTGCTTTCCTCCAGTCCTCAGGCACCTCTCCCGTTTCCCAAGACTTGGTAAAGATGATGGAGAGAGGTCTAGCAATGACTTCCGCCAGTTCCCTCAACACCCGCGGGTGCATCCCATCTGGACCCATGGATTTATGGATGTCCAGATTGCTCAACTGGTCCCTAACCCATTCCTCATGGACTAAGGCAAACTGCTCCAGTGACCTGACTTCATCTGAGGTCTCAGGAGTACAGGGCTCTTCAGGCCTGCCTCCGGCAGAGTAGACAGAGACAAAGAAGGCATTCAATAACTCTGCCATCTCAGTATCTTCTGTCACCAGGGCACCCATTCCATTCACCAGTGGGCCTACCTTGCCTCTGGTGTTAGTTTTATCAGCTATGTATTTGAAAAAGCTCTTTCTGTTGTCCTTGACCCCTCTGGCCAGATTTAATTCTAAGGAGGCCTTAGCCATCCTAGCTGCCTTCCTACGTCCTCTAGCAGCAGCCTTATATTCCTCCCGAGTGGCCAGCCCCTCCTTCCATGACCTGTAAACTCTCCTCTTCCACTTGAGCATACCCAGCAGTTCCTTATTTAGCCACGCAGGTCTCCTGGCCCCCTTCCTTGACTTCCTACGTGTCGGGATGCTCTGCTCTTGAGCTTGGAATAAGCAATTCTTGAATGTCAACCAACTATCTTGGGCCCCTTTACCTTCAAGCAGCCTTGCCCATGGGATTTCCCCTAGCAATTGCTTGAAAAGGCCAAAGTTTGCCCTGCTGAAGTCCAGGGTTGCAATTCTACTTGCTATTGTACTGGCCCTACCACACAAGATCCTGAATTCCACCATCTCGTGGTCGCTGCAACCAAGGCAGCCCTCAACCTTTACTGCTTCGACCAGACCCTCCTTGTTAGTGAGGATGAGATCCAGCAGCGCTCCTCTCCTGGTTGGCTCATCCACCATTTGCATGAGGAAGTTATCATCCATACACTGGAGGAACCTCCTGGACTGTGGCTGGGTTGCTGAGTAGTCCTTCCAGCAAACATCAGGGAAATTAAAATCCCCCACAACAACCACGTCCTGTGACTGTGAGGCCGCTCTCAGGTGCCTGTAGAAGGCCTCATCAACTTCCTCACCCTGACCTGGTGGCCTGTAACAGACACCCACAACAGTATCGCCCCTGCCAACCTGCCCCTTAATTCTCACCCACAGACTCTCAACTCGCTCATCCCCTGTTCCTGGACAGAGCTCAGTACATTGCAGCTGCTCTCGCACATAAAGAGCAACCCCACCACCCCGCCTGGCTGGCCTGTCTTTCCTGGAAAGGACATAGCCCTCCATGACTATATTCCAGTCATGTGAGCTGTCCCACCACGCCTCTGTAATTGCCACCAGATCATAATCTCCTGACTTAACACAGGTCTCCAACTCCTCCTGCTTATTTCCCATGCTGCACGCATTGGTGTACAGGCATTTCAAGGAGGGAGCTGAGCTCACCGATTTCACCCTAGGATTATAGGAGGCCTCCCAGTCTTCATCAATCCTAGAGTGCTGCCCCACTGGGGCAAGCCCAGTTACAACCCCATCCCCCTTCGAATCTAGTTTAAAGCTCTCCAAATGAGCCCTGCTGATTCATGCCCTTTTCTAATTCTCTAAAATGCTCAGCCTTAGAGTTTAATACATTGTTGCATGAGAAACTGAATCACATAGCCTGTGCATACTTCCATTTCATGATGTCAAATTTTCTCTCCCACATTAAGGATCAAAATGAATTCTTTTTATTTTTCTTTCACTAATTTTAATGTTACTGTTTATTGAAGACATTTGGGATTGAAAATTTGTCTGTTGTAGAAGTTGAATTCCTGACAAAAGACCATGATAATAAAGAGTAGCATGGGAGCTGCATGATGTATTTATTACCTTAAGATGCCTGTCTTCACCAAACCCCACCTCCAGTTGAACAGGATGCAAAAGAATGCAGTCATTAGGATTTCTACCACAGTGCAATTGTGTTCTGTTTTTGTTTGCTGTTGTAGAACCAATGTATTGGAATAGAACACTGGCAAAGGTTTGGAGCAAGAGGCATCAAGAAGTAAATAAAATGACCAGTTTTCTTTACGTGTAGTTTACATGTATAGAAGGCATGAATAAAAAGTTACCTCTTCATTTGAAGAGCAAGTGTTTTGGAATGTGCCCCATTCATTCATGTTCATTTATCAAATTAATTTGTCAGGAGCCATGAGACTCATTGGTACTTTTTTTTTTCCTTTGGAAAATATTTTAAGACTTTTTGTGAAGCTGTGCATGATATTTGTATGTTAGAGTAGTTCATGTCACATTTTAGTGTAGGTAAATATTTAATATTGTAACAAAAATCTGCTTCTCTCTGCAGGCTTGAAGACTATTGTTGGAGCCTTAATTCAGTCTGTGAAGAAGCTCTCAGATGTAATGATTTTGACTGTGTTTTGCCTGAGTGTATTTGCGCTAATAGGGCTGCAGTTGTTCATGGGCAATTTGAAGAATAAATGCTTGTTCTGGCCATCAGACAATTCAACATCTTTTGAAAATTACCTAGCTCCATATTTCAATGGCACGGAGTTTGATTGGACAGCATACATTGAGAATGAAAGTAAGAAACACTTTTGCAACTTACTAAAATTTTTGTGTTGAAACACATTCACACACAAGATCACTGTTTCATACTGTAGGTTAAAGGTAAAAAGCAATTAAATATAATGACAAAGAGTAGGGATTTGCATGTATTTGGATCCCAAACCTATGCTGACATGAGTGTTCTGCACTTAGAAACATATTTATAGGGTTAGGTTGGTTTTAGAATCACAGATTCATGCAGGTTGGACAAGATCTCCACAGTCAACCAGACCAGCTGCTGCTTGCTTGCAGGTCCAGTTAGAGCAGACTACTCAGTGCCACATCCAGTCAATTTTTTAATATCTCTGAGAACTGAGATACCGGTGTCTCTGGGCAGCCTGCCCAGTGTTTGACCTGTCTCACAGTATCTTTTTTAAATATCAATTCTGAATTTTAAACTTTTAATAATTGTCTCTTACCCTTCCAGTGTGCATCTCTGGGAAGAGTCAGGCTTCGTCTTGAGTCTTTCATGTTATACTTGTAGGCAGCATGAAGATCAACCCTGTTGTGGTTTAAGCCCAGGCCGTAAATTAGAACCACACAGTCTACTTTCAGCCCCCCGACCTTTCTTCCCTCCACTTCTGGAGGGACGGGGAGGAGAATCAAAAGAATGCAACTCCCACGGGTTGAGATAAGAACAGTTTAATAACTAAGGTATAACACAAATCACTACTGCTACCACCAGTAATAATAATGATAAAGGAAATAACAAGGGAAGAGAACACAACACATCACCAACTGATATCTCGCCCCCACCCCGCAGCGTTCTAGCCTTCCGGGTACTCCCAGGCCTACCTCCTGGGCATGACGTGCTGTGGTATGGAATACCTCTTTGGCTAGTTTGGGTCAGGTGTCCTGTCCCTGCTTCCTCCTGGCTTCTCCTCCTCCCTGGCAGAGCATGAGACTCACAAAGTCCTTGGTCAGGGTAAACATTCTGACCAGCAACTGAAAACATCGGCTTTATCAGTATCATTTCCAGGCCGAAAGTCAAAACCACAGCGCTGCAGCAGCTACTAAGAAGGAGAAAAAGTGACTGCTGCTGCTGAACCCAGGACACACCCACACCCTCCACGTCCTCCCACCCCGATCTCAAGGCTGAACAAACCTAATACTTTTAGCCTGCCCTTGTATCTTTAGGTTATAAATAAGGCAGAGAAGCACTAGATAAATATCGGATATTTCCTAGTTAAGATGTACTTTTATTATTAGGTAGATGTAAGAAATCAATTGGTCTCTGTTAAATAAAGAACTCACTAGGCAAGTAGTGATTCTGATAGGAAAAAAGATGGTATTCATCTTGTAGGACCTATTGTTACTAAGGGGACTGAGAAAGACATCTTAATCGAGATGTTTTTCAGCAGTCTTAATGCCTGTAGACTGAAGTGATAACATTCAGGCAGGTTCAGAAAGAGACAGCTATTCATTTTTTGTGTTTGTGTCATATTAGCACCATAGCAGCACCAGTAACCATGAGATGTAGTACATCATCTCCTAATTGCCAGAAATTTGATTAATTTTCATGTATGGGTTTGTGCTGGAAGTGGATTTACAGGGTATTGCTTAGTAATTATTTGCAGTAGTGCATTTAAAGAAAAAGAAATTGGTAGAATAGTGGATGCCACCTTCCCTCCTCACTGACCCAAAAGTAAAAGCAAATACAGTTGTTACAGGCTGAGTTTTGATGAGTCATGTTTCCTTCCTTCCGTAAAAATGGACATTAAAATTCTTTTTTCTGTATTTTCAGATTTTCTTTCTATACTTCTGAATTGTTAATGTTCTCAAAATTCTGTGGCTGTATTTACAGTTTTTGTGCAATCTGTTATTTTAGCTGGTTTATTTGCCTAAAAAGTGTGGCAAAAATGGAGTGATGATAGTGCTTTGTGGGTAATTTTGGCTGATAGTTTATATGCTGTAGAACACTTGTGAATTTTCTCTTCAAATACAGTATAGAGATTTTCCATTTCCCACTAAGTATCGATCTAAAACTAAACCACAGAACTAAAATCTTCAAGAATGTAATTTTCTTCCTATACTACAACCATTGATTTTGCTGGGAGTCTCTACAGAGTGCTGATGCAGGTGAGGAAGTTCCATCTAGTTATGTTTGTATTCCTCCATTCTTATATAACCTGTTCTTAATCATTTTTATATGTCAGTTGCATTATAATTTCAGTGAGCTGAGTTGTTTGTCCTCCTAGTATTATTTTTCATCATATTATATGCTGGTCAGTTGTGAGTGACTGTGATGCCATCTAGTGACTTTTCTTCACATACGTGCATTTTCATTTATCAAGGAACAAAGCCAGATTTACTTTTTAAAAATATATGAATAATCCACATGTCAGGGTATTGGCACGTGGCATTTAGATCAGTAGCTGAACATTCAGAGTTTTGGCCAGCTCTAAAGAATCTATGGAAATAATAGGATTATAATTTTTCTAACATTGTGTAAGTGCTGTTATTGAATGGTAGGATTTTGGCATTGCTAGACTTGATGTAAGTGTTCAGTTTGCAATCCTCCTATCTTTATATATTCTTTATCATAGTTTCTGACTAAATAGCTTTTTACCCTTTTAAACCCCAAGCCTGTTGTCAGCCTGTTTGCCAGCCTGCTGTCTTACCTTCACCTTGCTCTCTGTCTGCCAAGACCCCCCAGTGCCTTTTCTGCAGAGCTGCTCTCCAGCCGGTAAAGCCCCCAGCCTGTATCACTCCAAGGGGCTCCTCCTTCCAAGGGACACAACTCTGCGTTTGTTTTTGCTGAATTTTCTGTCTGTTGTCAGCCCTTTCCTCCAGCCTACATAGATCCCTCTGAATGGGGTCTGCCCTCAATCTACTTCTTCCCTAATCAGTTACCATTTTTCTGTCTGTATTCTTTTTCTTTGTTTTAAAGGACAACATAGTTTGTAATTCTTTTATTTCTGAAGCCTACAACCTTATAATTAAAAGAAAAATTCTGTAAATTTGTTTACAGTACAACTGTAAACAAAAAAAGTATACTGTTACAACATTGTCATTGGAACATCCATCTTCCTTTTAAATGCTACCTTCATATTTTCAGTCACAGGATGGGATGTTCTGATTAATAATTCCACTAACTTTAAAACTGTTAGCCAGCCATTGTAGATAGTTACATTTTTAAATGAGATAGGCTTTAATTATCTGATTACAATCTACCTACTGAATAAGCAAAAGAGTTCTAGGCTTTGTGCTTTATTTCTCTCGCTTATTAAACATCAGATTTTGGAAGGACATTCAATATTTGCTATAAAATAAGAAGAGACTATGCAATTTATGTCTAAATGTTCTAATCATCATTATAGGATTTCTTTTTTACATTGTGTTTTTATTTTATTCTTTAAGTTTGGAACTTTACTTACCAGTGTGGATGTGCCAGTATTTGAACCCATTATTGGGAAAACACGAATACGAGATTATGGACATTCAAACCATGATAATTTGGACATAGGTTCATCCTCATAAAAAAACCTGCCAAACCTCCTACTGATTATAATCATGTTGCTTCCTGTTTTTTCTTTAGGTAATTTCTATCGCTTAGAAGGACAAAAGGATTATCTACTTTGTGGCAATAGCTCAGATGCGGGGTAAGGTACACTGGAAATTACATACTACCTGTCTAACCAAAGTGCAAAAAATATCACTCTAAACTTAAGAAGCTAATTTAGCTACCTGACTTCACAGTAACGTGTGGTCTTGGTTTGTAGTAAGTAAAAACTTGAATGAGTAAAAATGTCAAATCAGACAATACTTTGCTGTAAATTCCTTTAATTCCTTTAATTAATAATTCAATTCAATTTAATTAATTTAATTAATTAATGCTGTAAATTCCTCTTATGCAAATAGAAAATTGCATTTCCGGGGGTAGATTGCATAATCAGTGACTCAAGAACATTCCTGTGGGTTTCATGCCATTTCTCATCTCCAAAATGGGCATGGGACACTGGCACTGACCAGCTTTTGAGAAAACATCTTCAGGATTCCTCTGTCTCTGCACCACGTGCGTGGACTGTCTCACTCTCTGTGAGAATTCTTTGTAAATAAATTGTCATGGTTTAAGCCCAGGGCGTAAATTAGAACCACGCAGTCTACTTCCCCCTCCCCCACCTTTCTTCCCTCCACTCCTGGAGGGACGAGGAGGAGAATCGAAAGAATGCAACTCCCACGGGTTGAGATAAGAACAGTTTAGTAACTGTGAGGTATAACACAAATCACTACTGCTACCACCAATAATAATAATGATAAAGGAAATAACAAGGGAAGAGAATACAACCGCTCACCAACCGGTACCTCACCCCCACCCTGCAGTGATCCAGCCCTTCCGGGTACTCCCAGTCCTACCTCCTGGACATGACGTGCTGTGGTATGGAATACCTCTTTGGCTAGTTTGGGTCAGGTGTCCTGTCCCTGCTTCCTCCCGGCTTCCCCTCCTCCCTGGCAGAGCAGGAGACTCACGAAGTCCTTGGTCAGTCTAAACATCGGTGTTATCAGCTCTGTTCCCAGGCCGAAAGTCAAAAACACAGTGCTGCAACAGCTACTAAGAAGGAGAAAAAAATGACTGCTACTGCTTAACCCAGGACATAAATCACATAATTCTATATTCTAATGATGTATCAGTCCATCCCTTTGTTTTGGTTTGTTATGTCTTCAAAACAGATATACTTAAGTCTTTTTTGGTAAACATTTCAGGTATATATATATAAGTGACTATCAGGTAACTTTATGTGTGTATGTAAATATGGATCAAGTATACATGCACATACATGAAATATTTATAGTATTTTTCTATAGTGGTTTTGGAGGCAAGAACCTCTTCTACCCTTTAGGACTGGAAAAGTAACTGAAACAATGTGCTTACAGTTGATACCAAGATTGGATCACTTAATATATGAACTGATATGTACAATTTTAGGCGATAAAAGTATTGCTATGGTGGTATTTGCTGTTGGGGAATTGGTAGAATTTGTTAATTTGACTTGACCAATTCACAAACTTGAAGAAACCAAGAAATCTGGTAGGCCAACCCTGCTGAGAGATAGAATTCAGCATAAAAATATGTATACTGACTTTCTGGTTTTTTGCATGGAATTATTCAGCATATGAAATCTTCTGTGTTAAGTAAATACATTGTTTCTGTGGAAGAGGTATCTGCAGAGGTCATACCAAACTCTTGAGAATAAGTTTTATTTTGTGTATAATGGTGAAAAGAAGGTAGGAATAAAGATTTTCATTTACTTATTTCCTCTTTTCTGGCTTTTTTAAAAACACTCTTTTCATTTTCCCACTAAATTTTAAAATATTGTAAGCCACAAATAGATGCTTAAAGTACAATAATTTAGAAACAAATGTAGTATTATATGTTGTTCTCTTTTTTATATACATTGCTTTACTTTTTTTTTTTAATCTCTTAGTAAATGTCCAGAAAAGTTCATCTGTGTGAAAGCTGGTAGGAACCCCAACTATGGATACACAAGTTTTGATACATTCAGTTGGGCATTCTTGTCACTGTTTCGACTTATGACACAGGACTACTGGGAAAATCTTTATCAGCTGGTGAGTGTATAGTAAAAACTGTGGTTAGTGTCTTACTGGCCCCAAATTAAACATGGAAAGGCCATTCATATTTATATTTCATACCTTTGTTGTTGTTTGCAATTGAAAATCAATTAAGGACGGAGTCAAATTCAGTTGCAGAATTAAGCAGGCTGGGCACTTACTACAGAATCTCACATGATTTCTGAAGAGGCCCATGAAGTTTTTTGATCCTTTATTTAATTTTTGCGATGTATTTTTCATTTTGTGCCTCAGGATCTTATATTCAAAAACTTTAATACTGAGTTTAAATTGTAAAAATAATTCCATGACAGCAAAATCTGGATCTAAATTTTTGCACTGGGAATCCTGTTTTCATAACTCAAAATGTGTGTCTTCTATAAATTACTTTTCTTACCATAGATTTTCATACATAGTGTGTGAAAATCTGTTAATAAATATTGTCTTCTAATTATTTAATCAATTGTGCTATCTTTAATTCTTTTGGTTATTTCATGGGGAAAGTATGCTCACACACGGTATACGTACTAAGCATCCAACCTGTGATATGTGATTTGCATTAAATACTTTTATTAAATACATTCTGTTGAAGATTATTAGGCATTAAAAGAGCTTTGTCTCAAAGCAGCATTATCCTTAAATATGTTTTTAACATACATGAATGCTCCCTTTTTTTTGATTACTTTGTAATTCAGAAAGCTTGCATGATCTTATTATAGAAGAACAGCTCAGTAACAGTTTTGCACTTTTCAAATTCAGTAAATGCTTGTGAACTGCAGAACTGATGCATGTCTTTACCAAATGGATCATTTCTCTTCTTCTCCTATAGACACTACGAGCTGTTGGGAAAACATACATGATATTTTTTGTTCTGGTCATTTTTCTGGGTTCTTTCTATCTGATTAACTTAATTTTGGCTGTGGTTGCCATGGCCTATGAAGAACAAAATCAAGCAACTCTGGTTGAAGCAGAACAGAGGGAGGCAGACTTGCAGCAGATGCTTGAACAGCTGAAGCAGCAGCAAGAAGAAGCTCAGGTATTTTCTAACAAGAATTTGAACTTTAGTATATGCCTTTACATGCTGTTTGTTCAAACCCGAACCAATGATTCAATTAACATAAAAAAAAAAAAAAAAGTCATTCTTTTACATATCTCGCAAGTACTTTAGACTGCTTTCTTTATGGCTTTTTATTGCTTTTTAAGTGTATGATGTCTAAAATGCTAATGAATTTCTGAACTGAGAACAGAAAGTACTCCACAAATCAGATTAATAGGGGTTTTTTTAATAAATATTTATTCTCTAGAGGTAGTATCTAGTAGCCTGTCATGATGTTTTTCCAAATTCTCAGCTTAGAAGTAATTGCAATGCTTGTGGAATTGTCAAGCCTGGATTAGAATTTAAAATATTTTTATCCTTAAATTTCTGAATAATTTTTGCTACCTGTACTGCCACCAGTGAACTGAAGACTGGAAGTAGTACCCGTAAGTTTTTTCTGAAGAGCATCTTAAGGAAGCTGTTACTTACAGTAACAGTAAAAATTAGTTTCCTAAATTGATAGATTGAAGTATGACTTCATTTAGCTCTTTTGTTTGCAATGGAATTCAATCTAATTGATAAATATAGTGATTTTCAGTTATTTTTCTCATGAACTTTGTGGGTATATACAGTGCATTCTGACTTCATGACGTGGATGTAAAACAGAACTTAATTTGAATGGCAGCTTTCATAACTGCCCTTTTAACTCATATTGCAGAATTTTATTAGGTTTTCACAAATCCATATAGGCCTTTGTCACACATCTAGAAGTAATTTGCTATGAATCTTAGGAACAATGACTATAGCTTTCTTTAAAAAATGGTGTGATTTGTAAATCATCATGTTAAATAATTGCTGTGTCAGGCAATAGCTGCAGCTGTAACAGAGATGACTGAGTACAGCGGCGAAAGTGGGATTGGTGGACCCTCAGATAGTTCTTCAGAAGCATCCAAGATTAGCTCAAAAAGTGCCAAAGAGAGGAGAAATAGAAGGAAGAAAAGAAGGCAGAAGGAGTTCTCTGGAGAAGAGGATGACATAAAGGATGAAAAGGTTCCAAAATCTGAATCAGATGGCAGTATCAGAAAGAAAGGTTTCCGTTTTTCTTTGGATGGGAACAGACTTGCTTATGGGAAGCCATTCACATCACCCCACCAGGTACTGTGAATAGTGCAGTTGTTATTTTGGGGTTTGTGAGGTAACCATAATATCCAATAGACTTCACTGCACCTTTTCAAAGTAATTCAGCCAAGAAGAAGTAATGTTGCATTGTTCTAAATCTTGACTTAATGTTATTATTTTCTAGATTGTACCTAAACAAGTTTTTTGGTTTCTCTCTCACTTTGTTTAGGATCTGGTGGGTCTTATGATGCACAGCAGCATTGCATTTTCCCTAGTTAACTTGAAATAGGAATCCCTTATTAATTCATAAAAGGAAATTTTAAATGTAATGTATCGGTGTAGAAGACTAAGGGTATTGATACCTTCTAACATCGTGCATTATCTTTGTGGATCATTAGAAGTTCCAGAAGTCTTGTTTTTTCTCTTGAATACACAGGTGGAAACTACTATGGCCTTATGCATGTTCATTCTTTTCTCTCCAATAATTGTTTAGGTATGTGAATGGGTAAATTTACAGCATGACTTGCGAATCTAGTGCACATTTCAAATGTACCTAGAGCACTGTATTAAAAATAACGCTGTCAGATTCTTGGGGAACATATTTTATCTTTTTTTTTTTTTATACATAGGTATGCAGTGAACATGTGTATGCATTTTGTTTATGTTTCCTTTGCAGTCTTTACTGAGTGTTCGTGGTTCCCTATTTTCTCCCAGACGTAGTAGCAGAACAAGTCTCTTCAGTTTTAGAGAACACGGAAGAGATATAGGATCTGAAAATGACTTTGCTGATGACGAGCACAGCACATTTGAGGATACTGGGAGTAGAAGAGGTTCTCTCTTTTTGCCACGCAGACATGGTGAACGGCGCAGTAGTAACATTAGTCAGGCCAGTAGATCCTCAAGAAGGCTGGCAGTGTTTCCAGTGAATGGGAAGATGCACAGCACTGTGGATTGCAATGGGGTGGTTTCCTTAGTGGATGGACCACCAAGTCTGTTATCGCCTACTGGACAGCTTCTGCCAGAGGTGATAATAGATAAACCGACAACCGATGACAATGTAAGAAAGTTTAAAATTGCTCCGTGTTTTATGACCTTTCTTTATTGCACCAGACAATGTTTTAGTGGAGTTAAATGCTTTGAAAATGAATGAGAAGTTGTGAATGCTTTTGCATATCTTACTGTAATGGAATGGGTTTAGGGTGATTGAGTCAACAGTGAGAGGCTAAAGCATGAAAATGACAGAGGGCAAAGTAGCGCATTTTTATATACCTGCAGAGCAAGGATATGCTTACACCTGCTTAGAGAACCAAATTAGTAATGTTCAATTGTTAAATCTTGTTTAGAACCCAAAATGAGGTACTCAGCTTTCTAAACATTCTGCAGATTGTTTTGTTGTCTTCATATTTTTTCTTTCCTTATGGTTTTAGCTTCTTTTAAAAATGTATTTCCTAACTCTCTATTGATAATCTGCTAGTTCGACTTTTCCGCTCTGTCCATAATTTGATATTGTGCAAATCAAGCATAGTCTTAAAGATGATGTTGACATGTTGGAAGCTCTGAAACCCTTTTTTCTCCTGGGTCTGAGATGAGCTGAGTTTCCCACTGCCTTGGATCAAGGTGTAGCTTAAAAAAAGAAAAAGAAAGTACATGCAAATTAATCAATTTCTCCTTCTGTCATATTTTCCCTTTCCTCCAGTCTGCTTTAGGAATGGACCAGAAGGATCTGTGCATATGTTTTCCTAGAAACTTTTATTGAAACAAAAATTTTTACCTGGGTCACAGCATCTGAAAGTACACCAGCCAGAGTCCTTACACTTACAGTCCTCTTGCAGTTCATTATGCTTTAATTTTCATGCATTTATTTAATTTACTGAAAAAAAATCTACCTATGCTCATACATTCATAACTTATTTATAACTGAGGTGTGTTCAGTGATACAACACAGCTTTCAAAATTTTTTAATAAAATACCTAAGAAAAAGTATTCATTTTTTTGGGTCAAGCCACATTTCGTTTCTTCAGTAGAAATTCATAACATAAATCAGAGATGATGGTTATTAAATGTTAAAGATAACTTTTAAATTAGTTTCAAATATGTATGGATATTAAGACCGATTATTTTTTTTAAATGAACGCTAGAGAGTAACTGTTACTGCAGAAAACTTCCTAATGTAAATCACTTATTATAAGTATCATGTGATTAAACTAGTTCAGCAGTGAAATATTGGTAGAAAAAGCATGAAACTGAGAACTGGGAATTTTTCCAATTCCAGTGCTGCATCAGTCTGGGTTTGTTTCCTTGACTGTGGTCTCCTTCAGTATTTCTTTGTGTCTAATGGGGAGCTAATGCTAGTTAACTATAATGTGATTATAATCTAGGAATTAAATATAAAAATCATTTTATGGTATTTTATAAGTATTAACAGTATTCAGAAATATAACATGAAAATAGCAATTCAGAAAAAAATACTTGATTTATATGTGTAATAGAAGAAAAATCTGATACAGCAGCACTTAAAGGCTTTATATCCTATGAATTAATTGAAACAGAAGTCTTCGACAACTGTTTTGCAGTATTTCTAATATTGATTTCAATCCCCTCCCCTTGTTTTTTATAGAGCACTACTACAGAAACAGAAACAAAAAAGAGGTCTACAAGTTCATATCAGATACCAGTGGAGTTACTGGAGGACCCCGATTTAAGGGAAAGAGCCATGAGTATAGCTGGCATTATCACAAATACAATGGAAGGTGGGTCATAACTGCAGATGTGCTACCTTAGAACAGTAACTGCACAAAAAACCCTAAAAGCTGCAGTTCTTATTCCCTTGTCGTAGGTGTTAGCTTGCAGACTGAAACACTTTGACCTTTTTGTTTGTTTGCTTCTTAGGAAAGATACTACTTTTTGTAGAGAACTTGATATTCTGCAGGATATAAATTCATTAAATGGTGATAAAAACATAAAAAACAGCCCTTCAGCAGAAACAGAAGACTGAGGGGAAACCTTATAGCAGTCTTCCAATACCTAAAAGGGGACTACAAGAAATCTGGAGAGGGACATATTTTCACAAGGGCATGTAGTAACAGGACGAAGGGGAATGACTTTAAACTGACAGAGGTTTGGATTAGATGTTAGGAAAAAATTCTTCACTGTGAGGGTGGTGAGGCACTGGAACAGGTTGCCCAGAGAATTGGCTGTCTCATCCCTGAAAGCAGAGGCCGAGTTGGATGGGGCTTTGAGCAATCTGGTTTAGTGGAAGGTGTACGTGCCCGTGGCAGGGGTGTTGGAACTGGATAGCTTTAAGGTCCCTTCCAACCTGAACCATTCTAATAATTCTAAGTGTGAATGTTATTGACATAGTCTCAGAATAGCTTGAAGGTATTATATTGCAATGCAAATATGGAAGACAAAAAATATACTAGCCATTGCAAATACACAGACTGAATAAATGAACAAAAGTGTATGTACATAGTGAAAAAAGAAATTAAGCAGGCTAAACATGTTCTATTTAAAGAACATGTTTATAGTAGAATAAGAAACATTCTAATTAAAATAGATAACATGTTTTGTATGTGTTTTGTACTAGTTATTCATGTTTAGCAATACAGATATTGGAAGAAATACCTTGTGATAAATTTTCTACTATATTGTAAAAATGTGACAGTGAATTAAAGGCCAGGCCTTAGGTAATAAGGAGAACAAAATTTTTAGGAAGATTATTTGGAACAGTGAAATTATTACTAGTGAAAATTTGATAAAGTTTGAATAGTTTTCAAAGACCTCGTTGTGGTGAAATTAACCTTATTTTTCCTGAAAATAAATATTTGAACATTTTAGAGGACTCTGAAGTTGGAAATCGTACAGAGAAAACTGTCCCTAAATGTAAGTATAAATATTTTAGGTTTTTTGTAACAACATCATATGATATTAAAAATAGGTAACTTTTCAATTATTAGCTCAAAATTCTTGAGGTTTTTCTCTAAGTCTTCTGGAATCTGAGGAAGTTTCTCCAAACATCCTCACAATGGGTCCATAGATAAAGATTAAACCCTGAAAAAGCAGATTAACAAACCTCTATCTTCACTTTCTCCAAATCATTGTTCACTATATTTATTTTTTTTTTCTACAGAACTTGAAGAATCCAGACAAAAATGTCCACCTTGCTGGTATAAATTTGCCCACACTTTCTTAATTTGGAATTGTTGGGAGCCCTGGTTAAAAGTGAAGAATATAGTTGAATTTATTGTAATGGATCCACTTGTTGACCTAGTTATAACTGTTTGCATAATTTTAAACACGCTGTTTATGGCCATGGAACATTACCCAATGACTAACAATTTCTGTATTGTGCTTAAAATAGGAAATCAGGTAAGTTCCCTAGTGGACACAGCCTCTAGGTTGGGTTTGAGGTGGTTGGTTCATTTGTTTTATAATGGCAATAATATAGATCATGTTAT
The DNA here is from genome assembly GCF_963264785.1 of Psittacula echo. Lineage (NCBI taxonomy): Eukaryota > Metazoa > Chordata > Aves > Psittaciformes > Psittacidae > Psittacula > Psittacula echo. The sequence goes on along the minus strand of NC_137743.1, from coordinate 64,609,256 downwards.
CTGGTATAGTTTTTAACCTATGTTTGTTGTGAAAAATAATTCTGTTGATTATGATGTAAAAAAATAATGAAACAATTCTGTTATTAGGAGATATGAAATTCTAGTACATGTTGGGATTGTATTCAGGTTTAAGTCTAGAGTTTTTAATATGTCAACATTTTAATTTTAGGCTTATATTTTTAGCCAATATCAACATAGTTCAATGTTTTCACCTTAACCAGGAGTCAGGGGGCATTATCTATGGATAGTACTCATGTCGCTGTTTAAAATAAATTCAGGATGTGTTTGAGGAGAAAGACAGGGGAGATAAATAGGTGAGGAACAATGGCTGTTGCAGACATCTTGTCTGTCTTATGATCATGCCTGTGTGTTTTACCCAGGAAGTACAACCATTTTTTCATGTCATATTTAATATTAATGTAATTTTGAGCCCTGTGAGTGTAAGTGTTCCTCAGTGCTGATAAGAATTTGGGTTTACTCCCAGTCAGCTAAAATGTCACTGTACTACATGTGTAGTTTCAGCAGTTGATTTTTTGCTTTTTGAACTCTCTAGCACTCTCTTTTAAGAACTGTCAAATGCTCCTGGGGTTTGGTTTTTGTTTTTTTCTTTTTAAGTTTGCTCATCTTTCCAGTAAAAGATAACAATTTATGCAGTTCTGGAGATACTGGTGGTCATACATCTACAGCAAATACAACAAATTATTTAAGAGGCGTTTGCTTTCTGCTTCAGGTGGTGTCAGAGGCGTTGAGAGGCAAAAAGGAGCTTTAGTTTAAGTATGCGCCTTGGCATTATTGGCCTTTTTTTTGGGGGGGGGTGTTTGGTTTGTTTTTTTTTTTTTGCAGCTAGAGAGAGAAGATGCGCTTACTCTATCTAAGGTCTCATGAAAACTTCTCTTAATAGTGCATCACTCTCTAATTCATGATCAGTTCATATTTTTTCCCACACCTTTTTTTTAAAGCACCTTCCATTGTGGCAAAAGCAATTTTTATTATCTTGCTGAGAAAAGTTCTTTAATTAGATGAGCAGCAAATATGAGGAGCAAACAGGAGGCCTGTTACGAATAGTTTATTCTTCACTAGTCACTAAACATGTTTCAGATTTAACTTCAGTTAATAGTGTTATGCTATAGCTCATTTTAATGTTGTCACCTTTTCTGTGAGTTTCTGCTTGTATTAATTTTCTTTACTGACATTCTGCTGTAAGAGGAATTGTTACTTCTTAAGTGTTCTTTATGTGCTGATTCAACTTACTCATACTCATCTATAAAGTAACAATAAACATTCTTCCTTCAGGTTTTTACTGGAATTTTTGCAGCAGAAATGGTTCTCAAGATAATTGCCATGCATCCTTTTTATTATTTCCAAGTTGGCTGGAATATTTTTGATAGTTTTATAGTTACCCTTAGTTTGGTGGAGCTTTTTCTGTCAAATGTGGATGGATTATCCGTTCTGCGATCATTCAGATTGGTAAAGAAATAAGTGATTATAATATATCTGTGTTAATTAATTCATGATATTTTTATCTTAATTGTATTAATGTAAATAAAAGATTTTAGTAATATATGTATTTTTTGCTAAGTGTCACAGGATATCTCTACAAGCATGTTTTAAAAAATTATGTTATCACTGATTAGTGTGTGCCATTTTATGGTTCAGAAGCAACTAAGTATTTTTCAAGGCAAAGAGATGGAATTTTATTGTAATTCCTTTAACACAGATGGGTAAAGGACAGTGAAGTGTACAATTTATTTAATGCCTATTGAGAGATATAAACAAAACATTTGTAGTCTTCTGTCTGCTTTGGTATCTGGAAATTGCAAGACTAGAAATGTTCTTTTAAAATGTAGATATTATAAAATTAATATTTTTTAATTTAAAAAGTTTTTGTGGTTTTTTTTTTTGTTGTTGTTTTTCTTCCTCCCTGGCAAAATAAAGTATGCTTTATTTTATTAGAAAAAAAAAATTAAAAATGAAAAATTAACTATGAGACATTTTTAAACTGTGATGTCTTTCCATTTTGCATTTCCATTTTGCTTTATCTGAAAACAAAAAATATTTAATACCTTTTTTATTTCGGGTGGGTTATGGGTAATAAGGAGTATCAATTATGTTTTTTCCCCTTCATAATTTAAAATGTTTGACCTAGAGCTTGTGTTTCGCTTTTTTTTTTCCAGGCTGTGGAGGCAGTATGCTTTTGGAACACCATTTTTTGGGAATTTCTTAATCCTTTATTTTCTGTCAGTAGAATCCTGTTGAGCTTTCTTGTGGTTTTTGGTTTTGGGTTTGGTTTTTTTTTTATGTAATTTGTTTCTGCACATAATTGTTGATGTGTATGCCATGTTCAGAATTCACTATTGAACAAATTCAACCAGTGTGCTGTTTCTTTCATGTAGAAAAGAATACAGATATGCTATACAAAAATGAGCAAAGTCTAAAAGGTATTAGGCTTTAAAAGTGTGGATTTTGTGAAACTCCTGTTTCTGTATAAATTATGGCTGTTGGCATCATGCTGAAGTTTCTTACTGTCGTTGCTGAGAGTCACTAGTTCATAATCTGTTGTTTATTTCTATACCATTTTTGTAACTGCTGCAAATAACATATCTGTCTTTTTCTTTTTCAGTTGCGAGTTTTCAAATTGGCAAAATCTTGGCCAACTCTGAATATGCTGATTAAGATTATTGGCAACTCAGTGGGGGCTCTGGGGAATCTGACCCTGGTGCTGGCCATCATTGTGTTCATTTTCGCTGTGGTTGGGATGCAGCTGTTTGGGAAAAGCTACAAGGAATGTGTCTGCAAGATCTCCAGTGACTGTGTGCTTCCACGCTGGCACATGCATGACTTTTTCCACTCTTTCTTGATTGTGTTCCGAGTGCTGTGTGGAGAATGGATAGAAACAATGTGGGACTGCATGAAGGTTGCAGGCCAACCCATGTGTCTTACGGTCTTCATGATGGTCATGGTGATTGGAAACCTAGTGGTATGTAGCCAAAATAATTCATTTAGAGAAAGAATGGTAACAGAACCAGTAATGAAGTTTTAAAGCATCATTAAATGTGCTATTTAAGTATGGGTTTTATTATTTTTGTTATGAGTATAGGTTCTGAAATAGTTATGTTTGTTAGGTTTTTGATCCTATGTAGGATTTTTTTTTCCACTCTTTCTGTTCTCTCCTATCAAAATGACTGCTTTAACATTCTTAGGCTATGAAATGTAAGCCATATTAAGCCTTGCTTATTGCGCAACCAACTTTTTGTACAACACGAGTCAAGAAACTTGAACTGGAAGGCAGAAGTTCTGCAGAAAAAGGAGATTCAGATACTTTTTCACCCCTTCAACTTTTAAATGCTTTTTACAGACGCTTTTAGAGCAGTCTGTACTATATTTTCTTTTCCTCTTTCAGAGGAAAGCATCAGATCTGTATGTTAACAGTTTGTACGTTATTGTGCATAAACCTGTCTTTTTAAAAGTTCTATGTTCATTAAATCATCAGTATGTGAGGCCTTCATTACTCTGCCTCTTGCTCTGCTTTTCTCATGGCCTGCTGAGTCTTCCACTATTACTCTACATCTTTTCTTTAGGCAACTTTCAATAGCAAAAGAGATTTTAAATTAGCCATCCTGACAGCATTCTTTAGGAATAAAATTTCCAACAAGAATTAAGCTAACTGTCTTTAAACCAGTCATATATTATTACTACCAGTAAAACAGCCACTTGTTTCAGGATTTTCTACAGATCTATTGTCTTAGAGAGCTGTTTGGTTGACCAAATAAAATGTCCTCCGTGAATAATTTTCTAGACCAGAAGACAGAACTTTGTGGAATGAAGCATCCGTATCTCTGATTTGGTTTTTTTTATTTATTTTTTTTTCACAGTATTTACTGTGTTGTGATTTTATACCTTAGCTCTAGTAGAATTTCTTTCATTAGCAGACAATCTCTGCTGTATATTCAGGGCTCTGTTATCCAGTTGTCTCTCTATGTTCCTTACACATAGTTTTATTCTGTTGCCTTCAAAGCTGCATAGAAGAGCTGATGTGAAGGCTTTTAAGAGCTGGTGTTCTGCTGCTTTGGCTATCCTAGTACAGTTTGAGCTACTGGTAAACGCTGGGCTTGTATAATTGAAACCTGTTCTATATTTTGTCTTGCTTAATGAAGAGGATGGCTTGCGGGTTGGGAGACAGGATGTGCTTCACATTTTTTAAGTTACCTACAGCAAAATATTTGTGTGAGTTTGTTTAAGAAAGCTCTTTTCTGCACATGTGAAATATGTTTTCTGTTGAAGAGTGCTTTCCTATCCCAGAGAAGTAAACACTTTCGATCAGTCCGTACAAAAGAATCATTTATTTCTGACCTTCTACAAACATAGAAGGGCAGGTGTTGTACTCTAAACTGCATTTGCCTTTTATTTACTCCATATTTTCCAGAATCATATACAGCAAAGAAAAACATGAAGCCTGAGTTAATAACAGGTGATAGAAGAAGTGTGTGAATGAAATTCAGCTGTATTGTCTTTTTTGGTCATTGTTTTCTTTTGTTTTGGGGGTTTTTAGGTATTGAACCTTTTTCTGGCCTTGCTGCTGAGTTCATTTAGTTCGGACAGCCTTTCTCCCACAGAGGATGATAATGAAATGAACAACTTACAGATTGCTGTTGCAAGAATTCAGAAGGCAATAGACTATGTGAAGAAAAAAGCAGGTGAATGTGTCCGAAAGGCATGCTGGGGGAAACAAGCTGCTGTAAATCAAAAAACAGCAACGGATCAATTGCATGAAAGACCTGTGAAAGACCATTGCATTTCCAACTGTACCATTGCTGAAATAAGGATAGATACGAATTATCACAAAAATGAGAATGGAATGGCCACTGTTATAGGTGGCAGTGATTATGCATCATTCATAAACAACCCAAGCCTTACAGTTACAGTACCAATAGCTGCTGGAGAATCTGATTTTGAACATCTAAATACAGAAGAGTTTAGCAGTGATTCGGATTTGGAGGGAAGCAAGGAGGTAAAATTTAAATATTTTATATTTGGTTTGAATGAATTATATGAGTTGTGTTCTTTCATAATATGGCTCTTCCTACTTAGAAATAGAAAGCAATTGTAATGTGAAATTGTTGGACTGTACTGAGAATACATAACCTGAAATGGGAAAGTGGAGCTAAAGAGAGTAGGAAATCCATGCAGAAATGTATAAACATGGCCGAACCTGTTTATAGGAGGGTTTTGAAAAACAAGCTTTTCCAGATTTTTAGTTGGATAGACAAACTAGTATATAGATAAAGAATAAACAGTATATAAAAAGTATATCATTATATTTCCGTGAAGTAAGGATGAAAGTAAAGTGCTATTTAAAAACAGTAAGGGAGTATTAATAAAGGAAATTAATCCCATTGCATCTGATTTTTAAAGCTCACTGAATTCTGCGGAAATCAGCATCATTTGTGCTGGATAACCTAACAAGGGTGCTAACTCAAGCTTAATGAGAACAATAACAAAAGTTTTTGAATTCTGAAATCAAATTGATGGGGGACAGCCAAGGGAACAATGCCAGTATTGCCAGGTGACTATGTCAAGTAAAAATGATGAGGAAAAAATGAAATTCCTGAATTAAAAAAAATACTAATTTCTTGCTTGTTTGTGAGAGTTTTGAACCAGTCACTTCAAAGTCAGCTGCCTGACCTTAAACTGCTCCAGTGTTAGGAAAGTAAATTCATGGATTTCAGCAGAATCCTGAGAGACACTTTGAAAATTCAGATTGCTATGCTGTGGTTCCAGTGCAGACTGTCTGGTATCAACTCCCCTGGCACCTGAAGACCCAAGGACGTTAATGGAGTGTCACTGCTTGTGCAGACAGTCATACTCCAGCCTGTATTGCTTTGTTAGGATGATTTTGTTTTCCTTGTGTGTTGGCTTGGTTTTGGTTTTTTGTTTGTTTGATTGATTGCTTTCTGTTTGGGTGGTTTTTGTTTTGTGTTGGTGCTTTATTATTATTATTATTATTTGATCAGTTGCGGGCTTTTGGGGTTGTTTTGTTTTGAACTGGCAATGAATTTGCCCATATTATTTCCAAATTTTAGAAAATACGTTTGTTCTAACAAAGTGTAGTTAAACTAAACTTCAATTTGAAAGGAGTAATGAGGAACTCTTCATCGCTTCTTTTATTGTAGAGTTATGCACTCAGTAGGGTTACACTCATTTGTTATTTCAGCAACTGATTTCCTGACATTTGATCTGTTCCATCTACTTTTTGGAGCTTCTGTTAATCTATATATTATATTGACCTCTGTGTTGTGAAGACCTGAGAGTACTAAGAAACCTTTAAAAGCAAAGCAAAGAGGAAGCTATAATGTCTGCTGAATATTTTATATTTATGAACTAGGTAACAAGATCTATGCTTTCTCACCTCTGATTTTCAAGTTTAAACATAACCATTAGCTGTTTAAAAGATACTATTATCTAGTATTAAATTTAACCCACCTCAATTTGGAAAAGTGGCTACGGAATGGCATATTTGAAAGACAACCATAGGAGAGATGTAATTGAACAACAAAAAAATTATTTTATGTATACTAGTTCATAGTCATTAAGGAAATTGTCTTTAATTTTGTAGATTATTCCAGACTTTCTCTTTAAATTGGAGCAGCTTATACAGGAGTTGTTAAATAGCCATATTATTTGATGAGCCTTTGAGAAGACTACCAGAAGACTAATAAAAGATGTATGTGAGGTACTTGCGGAAATGACAGGTTTATTGCTAGGCATGGGTTTTCGCTTTTACATTACTTTATATCTGTTACAATCCATAATGCACCTTGAACTTTTTTAAGTCATGCAGTTAAAAAAGCTAACAAAGCTGGGAAAAATTGCTTACCCGGAAGTTTTCATACTTGACGTGGTATGATTGATTTTTTTGTTTTGTTTTGTTTTGCATGTGGCTTCTTTCTGAAAGTGTATCCTAGATGCGTATTTAGCAACTAGTTATTTTAAAGGTCTAATTACTACCGCTTAGGGAATGCTTAAAGCTTTAATATACATAGTGTGGGTTTGTTTTGGGATTGTGATGGGTTTTTTGCTTGTTTGGTTTGGTTTTTTTAGTTATGTTTTGGATTTGGTTTGGTTTTGTTGGTTTGGGTCTTTTTTTTTTTACATTCAGGCCCAAGTCCAATATACATCTATGACCTTCAGATATTCTGCTGACTTTACCTCTTTCAGTATGTCTTCGGATATGTCTAAACAAACAGGAGGAATTAGAGATGTGTGCACAACTACGGGAGTATGATATAGTAGGCATCACAGAAACATGGTGGGATGGCTCCTACGACTGGAGTGTTGGAATGGAAGGTTCCAGGCTCTTTAGAAAAGACAGGCCTGGCAGGCGGGGAGGGGCAGTTGCTATTTATATTAGGGATAGGCTGGAGAGTATGGAACTCTGTCTGGGAACGGGTGAGCAGTCAACAGAGAGTTTGTGGGTCAACATTAAAGGGAGAACAGCGATGGGGGACATTACTGTGGGGATCTGTTACAGACCGCCTGATCAAGAGGAATCTGTGGATGAAGTGCTCTATAGGCAGATAGGAACAGCCTCACGCTCACAGGCCCTTGTTCTCATGGGAGACTTCAACCACCCTGACATCTGTTGGAGTGAAGGTACGGCCCGGCACAAGCAATCCAGGAGATTCCTCGATTGTGTGGAATACAACTTCCTTCTGCAAGTAATAGAGGAGCTGACAAGGAGAGGTGCCATGCTTGACCTCGTGCTCACCAACAGGGAAGGGCTCGTTGGAAATGTGACGCTCCAGGGCAGCCTTGGTTGCAGTGACCACGAGATGGTCGAATTTGAGATCCTCGGGACAGTGAGAAGAGCGTGCAGCAAGCTCACTGCCCTGGACTTCAAGAGAGCAGACTTTGGCCTCTTCAGGAGTCTGCTTAGTAAGGTTCCATGGGATACAGCCCTAGAGGGCAGGGGGGCCCAAGGCTCTTGGTTGTTATTCAAGGATCACCTGCTCCAAGCTCAGGAGTGTTGCATCCCAACTAGAAGGAAGTGCAGCAGGAGGGCCCGGAGACCTCCTTGGATGGATAAGGAGCTGCTCAGGAAAATTCAAAGGAAAAAAGAGGCTTATAGAAGGTGGAAGCAGGGACAGGCGGCCTGGGAAGAATACAGGGATGTTGGCCGGGAAGCTAGGGACCAGGTGAGAAAGGCTAAGGCCCAGTTAGAATTGAACTTGGCTAGGGATGTTAAGAATAATAGGAAGGGATTCTATAGGTACGTAGCGAGTTAAAGACAGACTAGGGACAATGTAGGCCCCCTTCGGAAGATATCAGGAGAACTGGCTACCCAGGATTTGGAGAAGGCTGAGGTTCTTAATGACTTCTTTGCCTTGGTCTTCAATGGCAAAGACTCTGACCACACCACCCAAGTCTTGGAAGGCGATCGCAGGGACTGTGAGAATGAAGACCCTAGGCCCACTGTAGGAGAGGATCTGGTTCGAGACCATCTTAAAAACCTAAACGTACACAAGTCCATGGGACCTGAGGAAATCCATCCGTGGGTCCTGAAGGAGCTGGCGAATGAAGTTGCTAAGCCACTGCCCATCATATTTGAAAAATCATGGCAGTCAGGTGAAGTTCCCAACGATTGGAAGAAGGGAAATATAACCCCCATTTTCAAGAAGGGGAAAATGGATGACCCGGGGAATTACAGAGCAGTCAGTCTCACCTCTGTGCCTGGCAAACTCTTGGAGCAGATTCTCCTGGAAGGCTTGCTAAGGCACATGAAAAACAAGGAGGTAGTTGGTGACAGCCAGCATGGCTGGCTTCTCTAAGGGGAAATCCTGCCTAACCAATTTGGTGGCCTTTTATGATGGGATTTCGGAACTGATGGACAGGGGCAGAGCAGTTGACATCATCTACCTGGATTTGTGCAAAGCGTTCGACACTGTCCCCCACGACATCCTTGTCTCTAAATTGGAGAGACATCAATTTGATGGGTGGACCACTCGGTGGATAAAGAACTGGCTGGATGGCCGCACGCAAAGAGTTGTGGTCAATGGCTCGATGTCCGGCTGGAGACCAGTAACGAGTGGTGTCCCTCAGGGATCAGTGTTGGGACCGGTCTTGTTCAACATCTTTGTTGGTGACATGGACAGTGGGATTGAGTGCGCCCTCAGCAAGTTTGCCGATGACACCAAGCTGTGTGGTTCGGTTGATACGCCGGAGGGAAGAGATGCCATCCAGAGGGACCTCGACACACTTGTGAGGTCGGCTGATGCCAACCTGATGAAGTTTAACCATGCCAAGTGCAAGGTCCTACACCTGGGTCGGAGCAATCCCAGGCACAGCTGCAGGTTGGGCAGAGAAGAGATTCAGAGCAGCCCTGCAGAGAAGGACTTGGGGGTGTTGGTCAATGAGAAAATGAACATGAGCCGGCTTCAGTGTGCGCTCGCAGCCCAGAAAGCCAACCGTATCCTGGGCTGCATTTAAAAGGAGAGTGACCAGCAGGTCGAAGGAGGTGATCCTGCCCCTCTACTCTGCTCTTGTGAGACCTGACTTGGAGTATTGTGTGCAGTTCTGGTGTCCTCAACATAAAAAGGACATGGAACTGTTGGAACAAGTCCAGAGGAGGGCCACGAGGATGATGAGGGGACTGGAGCACCTCCCGTATTGAAGATAGGAGGAGAAAGTTGGGGCTGTTCAGGCTGGAGAAGAGAAGGCTGCGTGGAGACCTCATAGCAGTCTTCCAGTATCTGAAGGGGGCCTACAAGGATGCTGGGGATGGACTGTTCATCAGGGACTGTAGTGATAGGACAAGGGGTAACGGGTTCAAACTTAAACAGGGGAAGTTTAGATTTGATACAAGGAAGAAATTCTTTACTGAGAGGGTGGTGAGGCACTGGAATGGGTTGCCCAGGGAGGTTGTGAATGCTCCATCCTTGGCGGTGTTTAAGGCCTGGTTGGATGAGGCCTTGGGTGGCATGGTTTAGTGTGGGGTGTCACTGCCCATGGCAGGGGGATTGGAACTAGATGATCTTCAGGTCCTTTCCAACCCTAGCTATTCTATGATTCTATGTCTGAAGCACTAATCAACAACTATAAATGTTATGTTTTACAAATGCGTGACATGTCTAGAAAACACATTAAGTAGGAATCCATACTTCTGTTTCCAGAACTCAGACGTCCTAAAGGGTACCATGTTTTAACTTCATTGCGTACCATTCTTACTTCTCACAGGAGTAAAATCAAGCTGGATCAGTCAAGAATGCAGATCTGGTGCTTTTTAACCAGGCAGAGCAACGTGTCAGCATGTTTACACAGGTTACCTAAACGAATCATACATATATGATCACTTTTGAGATTGATTGGCCTGCATGCTACTCAGCTATGATATATTTTTCCTCATCCATTGCAATGTAGTGGAAACATGCACAACCACTCTGTAAGCTGAGTCCCATGACTCGCATCATAGCATGGTTGAGGGGGAACCCCAGCATATTCGTCTCTCCTTGTTACATCTTTGGTATTTTCTGTACTACTTCCATGGCATAACCTGCATGCTTTGTAGGTTTCTATTAATGTTAACTGAAATACTAAGCCTCAAGACTGTTCCAAGTTTAAAGGAAGTTACCAACCTATAATTTTATGAAAATAGAAAGGTAATCTTCACTTTACTTTTACTGTTCATCTGTTGAACCATGTTTTCAGTAATGTCATGTAATTATGAACATTTTCTGATCATGTTCATTTGATCACTGCCTTTGCAATATTGCATATATAGAATTACTTGTGTGCTAAAATGTTTATATTTTTTGGTATAAATTGTTTAATGTTTGTTCATTTTTTTTTTATAATTTACATTCATTTTCTCATATGAGAGGCACTACAATTCAGGTTGAAAGATACAGTCTTGGGAACAATCAAACATATCTTTGTACATACACATAGTTCTTTTGAATATGGATGTAATAATTTAGTTGAATTCTAATCATTAATATTGTTCATGTCTGTAAGATTGAAAGTTAGGGAATCATTTGTATCGGTTTTGCTCTTCATCATCAATTATTTGTGAACCCAATCCATTTGTTTTAGTTTTAGAAAGATGTAAAATATGTATATATGATTCTATGTAGGTGTCTAAGTAAACCTTGGTGATTTAAAATAATATAAATAAGGAAGTTCAAGCAAGAAGGAAATATAAAAATTAATAAAATAGAGGATAAGATTAAAACTAAGACAATTGTTAAAAAGATACAGTAAGAAATAGTACCTTCCCAAACCTCTAAATGCAGGAACTCCAGAACAGTAACACAAACCATAATTGTGTGAAGCTATGTGGTTTTTATTCCTGATGATCTTTTCTGAATAGTTGGGCAGTTCTGCTCCTTGCCACTTGGGGGTTATTGAGGTATTCTTTTTCCAAATACATATTTTGTGACATGGTTTTGTTGTGGAATCCTGCATTATTTTTCTTTTGCACACATTATATATTGGAAATATTTCAGGGCTCTCCTTTGAGTTCATGGGGCCTGTAAGCTATTCAGAAAGATGGAATGGAAAAATATCTTTTGGAGGATTTTTCCAAACCATTTTAGAAAAGGCATTTAAGTAGGGGAGGGTAGAATGTGGTAGTATGCCATCCTACTAGGGCTAGGTATGGTAGGTATGGGGGGATGATTCAGATTTGATGGGTATTGCTTATGCTCCTGCTTGAAGATTCTGCTGTCATGAATTGGACAAGTACAGAACAGCATGCAAACTAGTAAACCAAGAGTTTGTAATGATTTGACTGAAAAAAAAATTTGCTCTCTTTTATTTGTATATTACGTTGTTTTACTGTAACTTTCCTTGCACAGTAAGTTGATGCTTTTTTTTTTTTTTTTCTGATATATATGCGTGACATTTTTTTCTAAATTACATAGAGTAGGTAAGGTAGGTTTTGGGTTTCGTTTGGTGAAAAAAAAGCCGTAAGTATTTTCCAAGGACAATACTTTTTTATTGAAGAAGTATTCCTTGCTAAAAATAGATCTGATTAAGCAGGAAAATATTCATTTTTGAACTATATAAGCACTCTAACACAGGTCTTCTAATGATTTCTTTTACATTTCTAAGTAGAAATACTTTTGGATCCTCTTTTCTAAGAGGTTCCTGAACATACTCTCCAAAGTACTGTTATCAACAATCATCTTTCGCAGTTTACTACAGTTATTTGCCTTCTTCTCCATCAATAACAAGAATTGGTCTACAGAGAGTGAGAGAGAGATAGATATCCTTGGTAAATGAGAAGATGAGAATATGCAGTAGTCTTTGGGCTTATTTAGGGTTTTTTTGTTTGTTTGTTTTTCTTTTAAATTACACGAGACAATGTTTCGCTTTTATTCCTTGTATTAACAGCTCTATTGCTTGTACCTTTGTTCTTTGCTTTGGAGGTTGGGAAACATACCAGATTTTTCTTTACACTTTGGATATCAACGTTTGAATGACTTGTAAGTTAAATTTACAGTAGATTGCATCATGTGAATACTCAGGCCTACTTATTTTTAGCTCTTATTGTGGAGGTTTTCTTAAATTCTTTATCTGCAATTTTCTGTAAAGTTTCATTTATTACTTTTAGGATGATGCTCACTAAAAATTTACTTTTTACTAATTACCTTAAGGAATTGTTAGTGGCTTCAGTGGGACAGTTCGAGGTAGTGACATTATTCTTGAAAGTAATTGTGTCAGCATACTTTGACTCCTTCAGGGAAAAAAAAGAAAGATCACGAGCTCCAAATTTGACCTTGTAACAGCATAGTAGAGATTTGTATTGATAAAAATAGTGTGTTCAAAATTCAAATAGCTTTTCACTGCCAACACTGAGAAAGAAAAATAATAGTATATTCAGGGAACTTTCTCTTAACAAAAAATGTTTTAGTTGCTGATTTGCAAAAGTCAAGTATTAAATGAGATATATAACTTCATGTTCTAAACACATTGATTCTTTTTCTTTTCTTTTCCATTTATCATTGTTCATCTTTTAATGTTGTTAATTCATAAAAATCTGTATTCATTTAGTTGAAATCATGTCATCTGCTCAAACAGTGTACTAAGTAGCTTATGTTCAGTTCAAGTGACCCAGAGTACTTCATGTTGGTTTTAATTTTTATTAGCAATATGACAAAAAACTTCTGATGAGAGCAGCATATTAATGAAATAGCTGAGGTATAGGGTGCAATCCTCAGGTTAAGTAGAATTAGTGATAGGAAAATATTTGCTGTAAATATTTATGTTTAAAAATTAATGGTACTGAAGCTGGAAATTGTTTATATTAAATATGTCTAACTATTCCAGATAATAATTTTCTAAAGTAGCAGCTAAGTAGACAATATTTCTGAATCCTTTTAAGAAAAGTTAATGTGGAACACTGGGTTACTTTTTCTTACTAAATTATCTCTGTCTTCTTTAACAAACGTAGATATTAAAACTTTTCTTTTTCTGAAATAATTTTGTCCTTTCTTATTTTGAAGTTGAGGTGTAAATATAGCTTGATTAGATATTCTGTAACTTGTTTGTAACATGTCTCTTAATCATGCAAGTCTAGCTAAACTAATGAAAATGGTGTTAATTCTACAAAACTGAGGCTGTTTTAGAAAGTGTGCTTACATCATTCCCTACAGACATTTAGTTGTGTGAGTTCATTACTGATGTTATATTCTTGATAATAACATTGTAAAAAATCAGAGAATGCTGTGACAAAAACTACTTTGATTTAGTTTGGTACACATACTCAAGTTAAATATACAGGACACTGTATTTTCCTTTAAAATCTCCAGACTTTGGATTTTTGCAATACACATGCAGATTACAAAATATAAAATAAATTAAGGCTTATTCTTTTATTAGTAAATTTTTTTTGTACTATTGTTATGTGTAATTTTAATTATTAAAACAAAACAGAACACATCCTTTCTTCTGGCTATTAACATGTACGTGTACCAAAGTAATGAGTAGTTTCAGAATGCACAATGTCATACATAGATGCATTGGCAAAAAAGAATGCAAATGCTAGTTGAAATGTATTTATCATACTTTTTCCTTAAAAAAAAACAACCCAAACTTATCAGTTTATATGAAAAAAAATTAAAGGTATTCGTGTGGTAGTGACAATTATGGGTTAAGATAGTCAAGGCTTAATTTCTTTTAATAATTTGTTGAGGGCAATGTTCAAATTCACATCTGAAAAAAGATTCCATATTAATCCTGATTTTACTTTAGTATCTTCCAATCTAGATCATAAGAATGTTCTTAAAATGAAAACTAAGTAAATTATGTGTATCAGAGGAAACCAAATCTTATCATAAATTCTCACGTATGCTAGAAATTACGAGCTTGCATCATATTGGTGTTGAAGATGCCAGGGAAAAATAACTGATAATTAATTTCCTTTCTTTTGTGTTGTGAATAATGGCCACTGAAATAAAGTCAGTCCTTAAAAATCTACTACATTTTCTCCCTTGGACAGTTAACCGTGACAATTCACAATTTAAAGTGTTTTGCTGTCACGATTTACTGTCTTGAGGTTGAGGAGACTGCGCCAGCGAAAATAGCTACCAACACACATTATCTTAACGCATACAGTATAACTGATACTGTTTTAAAATGTAGGAAGAGAAATTATAGTAAGACAATAATAGTAGAAAACAAAATGAGTAGAATATGTATCAGAAAGTCTACTTGGTAGTAGTAAATTTTTAATAAGACTGTACTATTTTTAGACCAGAAATTCTGAAAATCCATGAAAGATTGCATGAATTGCCTTGCAGTCTCTAGATAGAAAGTGGATGATTTATGCACATTTCAACAGCATTGACTGCTACATGTGGATGTTTGTGTGTATTTCTGGTGACAAATATGATGATTATTATGTGCACACAGTGTTGCATGCTTTAAGTTAATTACAATTCTAAAAATGTAAATATTAGTAAAGTATAATTGTTACCAAATTTTATTTTCAGAAGCTGAATTTTTCCAGCTCATCTGAAGGAAGTACAGTTAATTTAGCTCTCTTTGGAGAAGAAGAAGCTGAAAGTGAACCAGAAAAAGCATCAGAGCTACAGGCATGCTTTACAGAAGGTATGTTTTACAGAAGGTATAGAAATAAAATTTGGGGTTTGCCACTATGTTTCGGTTTTTTGTAGCAAGCGTTGGCAGTTCAAGGAAGCATTTGCAACAGCAGTCCATGATCCTAGTTTGCCAAGTGTTATGGTATGATTAGTTTTGCCTGTTGTATAATTCTGAAGACCATTGAACCCTTTGTGTGAGAAAAAGTTAAATATATGTGTATGTGATAATTTATAATATTTTAAAATAAACAGCACAATTCTGTAAATGGATTCTTAGCAATTAGTAATTTGATTTAAATGACGTCAGTAGTGAAATTTGCAAGACCAAACCCTACACCAGGTTCACTACACTGTGAAATTTAAGCCAGAATCATGTGATCACTTGTGGTCCCTTCACAGTGCTGGAGAGCAGTCCAGTGGATGATTCAGATCTTTGAAAGTTTGACTCAAACAAAAGAGTTACTATCTTGACATTACACCATTAATGTGAGGAGGGTGTGCATGAGTATAATGTAAAGTAAAAACATAGAATGAGATCCTGTGTTTTTATTCAAGTACGGAAGTCTTAAAAGCATGCTTTTGCATGTTTTTAGAAATTTTGATTTACTTTAGTTCTGTATAGCTATATCCTTTAGGGGACTACTGATACTTACTGTATAGGAATGTATTTCCCGTTTTTGTGATCTTGCAGGTTTTACTTTACTTTTAAGTCATGATTAAAATAATTCAGAATAAAATGTATCAGGGCTAAATTTCTTATCCTACCCATGCTTTTAGATTTACTGTTACGAAGACACCTTTGACTTAGGCTGTTTGACTCTTGTCATTTGAAATATTATTTCACTCATCTTTAAAAAAAAATGTTTTGGAATGTGGAGATAAATTGAACGTATCAAACTCTTGTCCTTTTTTTTTCTCTAAAAAAATAAATCACTTCTTGTGTAATTTCACATTACAGTTCTTCCTTATGTGACTATCAGTCTTTGGGCTAACATTAATTTTCCCATAACGTAGACATTTTGAGTAGTTGAAGGTAAGGTAAATTATGCTTTTCATAGTGGTAGCTGTTTTAGCTGAGCTGATGAAATACAGAGTAACTTACTTGTAACATATGAACTTAATGACACTCAGAGGAAAACTAGAATACTGCCTTTGGGACCCATTAAAATAATTTAAACTTAATTATGTTTCTATGTGATTAGTAATTTTTAAAGAAATAAGGAGACTACTATTAGCCAGGAAGATACTGAGGTTCACTGAAAGCTGTACCCAGAGGCCCCATGATAAAGTTCTCCAAGGTGAGGCAGAATTCTGTGGATGGTTGATGCAAATCTGTACCACATGGAAAAGCTCTCACCATTTCACAGTTAAATCAGTTCTTTATGTCATGAAAGATGTATCCTTAGTCAGTCCTTGAAGCAGAGGTCATTCCTCTATAATAAAATAAAGGATGTTTACATCTGTGAGATTTGAAATTCATGAGAAACAGAAGTACCTTTAAAAGAAGCTGGACTCTTGAACAAGTGTATGTGAAAGTTGCTGTGTGTTTATGCTTTTTGTTTCTACTCCCTGACAATACCCACGTATTCTTTGATTTTCTGTATGTAAATGAGAAATAATTATAAAAAAATATGCCTATAAATGAAAATTAGCTCAAATAATTAGATGTTTGGGTTGGTTTTGGTTGTTTAGGGATTTTTTTCTGAGCTTGATGCAGTGTCAGGGTAGTAGAAAAGTTGTGTACATGCAAGTGTACATGCACGTTTTCCTCCATCCAAAGTACCTAATTGAGCATGTAAGGATGCTTTAATTAGCATGCAGTAATTTGAAGCATAAAATGAAGTAATTTGAACAGCATGAAACAGGAGCTAGTTAAGGGTGATATTGCTTTTACAGGATAATGAGAATTCTACCATATAACAATTTGTCATTGTATTATTAGGCTGTATACGGAAATTTAAATGCTGTAAAGGCAGTATGGAAAGCACAACAGGAAGAATCTGGTGGAACCTTCGAAAAACCTGCTACAAGATAGTAGAACATAACTGGTTTGAAACATTCATTGTCTTCATGATTCTTCTCAGCAGTGGTGCTCTGGTAAGTGGAGCTTGCACCCATAGAAACAGTACCTATAAAATATTTTTTGTCAAAGATAGTGTTATAAAACATCTGTGTTTATTAATGGGGGAAAAAAAGTCTTGAAAGAGAGCTTCAGACTAAATTCCCAGAATATTTTTGGTAGTGCATATAAAATAAGTCATTACAGTTCTGCTGTCGACTAGCATTCTGTGTGTGAATTTTGATTAATGCAAGGTGATGCTAGTGTGTGATACTTCTGCTACTAAAACCTTGTCATCAACACCAAATACTGGAATTCAGTAAAGATCAGCGGCAACATAATATTTGGTCACTGTAGTTCATGATTCTCTTTTGTTAGTTAATATCAGTTTATTTAATAGCCTGAGTGGCTTTTCGAGGTACTACATTGTAATTCTGCTTTGACTATTGCTGAAATTTCTAAAAGCATTTTTTGCGACTTCAGTCATTATATTGTAATTCCATTATCAGGCAACGATAAAATCTAAAATTCAGAAAGAGTCCAATTGTAATCTCTGCTCATTTTAAGGTAAAATGTCTAAAGTTGAAAGTGATTTTACCTTGCTGGTTTTAATTCAGTTCTTTTGGCTTAATTTGTAGTTTGCAAAGACCTATGAATATCTGACTTACATGTAACCCATTCTTCACAGGCTTTTGAAGATATATATATTGAACAGCGCAAGACTATAAAAACCGTGCTGGAATATGCTGATAAAATCTTCACTTACATCTTTATTCTTGAAATGGTGCTAAAATGGGTGGCCTATGGTTTTCAAGCCTATTTCACTAATGCTTGGTGCTGGTTGGACTTCCTGATTGTTGATGTAGGTACTATACTTTCTATGTAGTGTATTTCTGTCATTTAGGCAGATCCTTTTAATCTAACTCCAATCTGATACATATGTATAACATGAGAATATAAGTAGGGTTTAAAAGAACAGAAAATCACATACCAGTGAATAAGATTGCAGTGTAATTATTCAGTGAGTAACTAAATCTGCATTTGTATTTATGTATGCTATTATTGACTCTGTTCTGAGTTTTACTGCACTGGGTCCCAATCACTGAGTATGTCTGTGTCTGTCATACAGTTAGAAGTCACACCTGTCAGTCGTGTCTGAGTATATACCACTGTGAAGCCTGTTGTCATCTGCAGGCAGCATAAATTAATAGTTATTCATATCTCTGCTTTTATGTGAACTATTCTAAGTGCAAATTAGTACAAGCAAATATTGCTGACTCATATTGTATCATGACTAACATAATGCATCTATAGTAGAGCACTGTTTAGCATTGCAATATGTCATGTAGAATGGGATTATGTTTTCAGTATATTTCAGGCTTCGGCTGAGTTGAACAGCATGATCTTTTACCAAAATGCTTCTTATTCAAATTGCCATTCGTTTTGCACAGGTATGATAAGCATTCTTTTAACTAGCACTCTGTCTATGATAAAAATTCCAGAGATTAAGGTCTTGCTTTGTTTAAACAGGTCTGAAATTAACTTCTTTTTTTCATTTTGTTCTTGCTAGGAGCTCAGGGTCCTTATGAACTCTGTTTTCCTGATATCCAGATCAGAAGTTTCTTCCTCATGGCATTACTTTTGTGTTGTGAGTCTATTAAAAAAAATAATGTTTTGTTTTGTTTCTTCTAGGTCTCCTTGGTTAGCTTAGTAGCTCATGCTCTTGGTTTGTCAGATCTCAGTGCTATTAAATCCCTCCGAACATTGAGAGCTTTGAGACCTCTAAGAGCTTTGTCACGCTTTGAAGGCATGAGGGTAAGAAAAAACAGAGAGTGTGTAAAACATAAAACTATGCCTAATTATAAAATCTTGGAGGAACACTGAACTGCATGTCTGTTGTCAAGGCCAACAGTAACATGATTGGTTGTATTACATGTGCTGTTCCTTTTCTTTTTGTATTACTCCAATGTACTTTAATGTTCTACATTAGATCTTTTGCTATATTTAAAAAAAAAAAAAATTTACTGGTGTAACTATTGTTTTTTAAATATTTTTGTCTGTGTTTATTTACTAGGTGGTTGTGAATGCTCTTACTGGAGCAATCCCATCCATTATGAATGTACTTTTGGTTTGTCTTACATTCTGGCTAATTTTCAGCATCATGGGAGTAAATTTGTTTGCTGGAAAGTTCTATCACTGTGTAAACACCACAACTGGTGTGATGTTCCCAACAGAGAAAGTCAGCAATAAAAGCGCGTGTGAAAATCTTATGCTCACTGCTGAGGATGTTCGGTGGAAAAATGTGAAAGTAAACTTTGATAATGTTGGAGCTGGTTATCTTTCTCTGCTTCAAGTAGTAAGTGTATAAATTTTTATAAATTAAATTTCCAGATTTAAGTTTTGTAGCAGCAACATTTCATTCCATAATTTTCAGTGTTACCTTAAAACATGTGAATGGATGTGGAATTTGCTTTTATAATTGTGTTCTGTGAACCAAAGTAAGATTTCTTAGAGTAAAAATCTGATGCATTCTGAAAGAAGAGTATCTAATATGTACTAGGCAGATATAAAGTTCTTCGGTACCTAACCACTAGTACCTTTGCAAGTTCTTCAGAAATAGAATATCTAATAAAAAAAATAAAATATCTATGATTAGTTTTCTTTTGTTTGATCTGTTTAAGGCATGTTGACTTAGATTTTTTACCATGGAATACAAATAGGTACATTCTAGGGCTCGTCTGATCTTCAGACAAGAGGAGAACCAACTAATAATTTAGAAAAAGTTTTTAAATTTATTTTTTCCTTTCTCTTTCCCTTTTTGTTATCCTTACTAGTCCCACTCCAGTCATTGTGTACTGATGTCAAGTGGGTTTATTGGAGATAGCTTTTAGCTTGTTTTTAAACTCTAGATGAGCAGTTGCAGAATTTACTACTGCTAGATTTCCAAGCACAAGTCTTCTTTAGAGACAGCATCTGTAAATTGGAACCAATAGGACAGAGACATATATTCCTAATGGTGTTTGCTTGACAAATGACTTCTGGAAAAATATTTGTGCTCAAATACAATCCAAGTATGCAACACAGGCTGGAATATACTTGGCTGGTGACTGGCTCTGTGGAAAGGGACCTGGAAGTCCTGGCGAGAAGCAAGCTCAATATGAGTGAACAGTGTGCTGCTCTATGGCAAAGAAAGCCAACAGGATGCTGAGTTACATCAAAGGCATAACCAGCAGAGATAAAGATGTCATTGTCCCACTTTACTCAGCACTCATCAGGCCACACCTGGAATACTGTGTTCAGTTTTTGGTCCCCACTATACAAAAAATATATGGACAGGCTGGAGGAGGGCCATGAAAAAGATGAGGGGGCTGGAGTGCCTCTGCTGTGAAGAAAGCCTGAGCGAGCTGGGTTTGTTCAGCTTGGAGAAGAGAAAGTTTCAGGGGGACATTATTGTGGCTGTTCAATATATTAAGATGGCTTATAAGAAAGAAAAATTTTCCCAAGGCCTGTAATGCCAGGAAAGGGAAAACAGTTTTATATTGAAAGAGGGTAGACTTAGATTTGATTTGATTAAAGGAAGAATATTTTTTTAAATGATAAGGTGGTGAGACACTGAAACAGGTTACCCAGAGAAAGTTTGAATGCCTCATCATTACAAGTGTGTGATGCAGTGAAAAATGTCCTTGCTCATGGCAGATAATCTGTAAAGGCAGATAATCTGCAAAGGTTTCTCCCAGGGCAAACCATTCTATGACTCTATTATTTTCTTAAGATCTATTGGGACTACTTATCTTCTGGAGTTTCTTTTAGGACTGTTTGCATATTCTATCTGAGAAATGCCAGCCTATTGTGGCTGATTTTTGAAGCTCTCCTCTTTTGGTAGTCAGAACGTTAGAGCTGGGAGCCTTGTTATAAAGTGCAGTCTCTGTTATGCTCAGATACTGATTATGACTCATGCACACAGAGTTTATATGAATTTGCATGAAGATTAGGATTTATTCAGTATTTAAGAATTAAGGAGACATATTCCACAGCAAATTACTTTGTGTGAATACTTCACTCATGTCTTAACAGATTTTTAATACTCTTTATTTTTGTGGATATAAGTACATTGCAGAAAACAGAGTTTTATTTAGAATGTTTAAAAAATTAGAGGTTTAATAGAAAATATTAACAAACTTTGTTTTTAGGCAACGTTTAAAGGATGGATGGAGATCATGTATGCTGCAGTTGATTCTAGAGAAGTGAGTGCAATATAAACTTTACAGAGTGAAAACAAATATAATATTGATGTAACGAATGTAGCTGAATGGCAGTAGAAGTAAAATATAAAGGAAAAAAATCTAAAAGCTTGATAAAATTTCTGTATAAGTCTATGCGCTATAGTTAATATGCATATACATTAAAAGGTAAAAAAAAATAGCAGTAGATTTACATGAAGTATTATTAATTTAGTAAGTCATATATGGCTTCCAATTAATGTCACTGAGATCGTACACACTAGGAAACAAGTTTTTCCTGTGTCTCCAGAAATAACCCAGATCATCAGGTGGCATCACCTACAACAGCTAATCCAAAGTTGCAGACTCTGGAGATCTCAAAATGGCTAAATTTTGCATGTTTTTCTTTTAGTGCTGGTATTGTTTGCATCTGTCCTCTAGCCAGCTCCTGATTTGTGTAGAGTCCATAGGGGCTGAACTGCTTTTCAGATTTGCACACTTCTGTCAAATTTAGTAAGAATTATATAAAACATGAAATGTCATTAGAGAGGAACTGGCAGAGGGAAGGAATGGCAGGTCTGTGTGTGGAATTACGGACACCTGTATTAAATAGATTTTTCAAGTTCAAAGATAAGACAAGTGTAGAAGTTGCTGTCTTGTTGTATGCAATTTCTGTTCCTGTTTGGTATTCTGTAATTTGTCTTAAATGTTATTTGTTATGTATTGCTGTTTTTCTATGTTACACAGATAGAAAAGCAGCCCAAGTATGAGGACAACCTGTATATGTATATTTACTTTGTTGCCTTTATCATCTTTGGATCATTTTTCACCCTAAACCTATTCATTGGTGTCATCATAGATAACTTCAACCAACAGAAAAAGAAGATAAGTATCACTTGTTTAATTTTCAAAACACTTCATTGTTACTGAGCATTCAGCAAATGTATGCAAGAATAAATGTCTTGAAATTTCTCATAGTAATAGGAAAAAAGATGGCTATTAAGATTTCCTTTTATTCTATTCAAAATAATAATAGTCTGTGCTTTTTAAGACATTTGAAGTAATTTAAGCTTACACTGAGTGTCTGAGTGTTTTTCACATCTCTACAGCACAATGATGTGTTGTACATCAGAAAGCTATATATTATTTTTTGCTTACCCTTACAGTGCTGTAACAAAGTTATGTGAAAATGCAGATGACCTAATTCAAGCAAATAGATGATAGGGAAGAAGAGAATATGTAAAACTACTAATATCAAAACTGGCAAACAATAAATGTATAGAAATACTGTGAAGGCCTTCTCAATTACAAAAAGACTAATACAGACAAGCTAAATGCTGGAATTACTGCTCTGTATTATAAGGTTAGAGGAGGCTGTGAAACTGTCTCAAGTTAATTTGCAAGAGAAAGAAAATTGTTAATGTTTGAAAATGTGTAGTTTTTCTTTTCAACTGAAATTGTTTCTGTTTTCATGTGAACACAGGATTGTGTCAAGAACTCCAAGAGCATTAAAGAGATTAAAATGCAGACTACGATGGCAAATTAAAATCTACTTGCTATTTAAACTATACATGCTGTCTAAGGTCTACAGTAGTCTTGTACTTCTGTATGCATTTGGAGCAAAATCATTTTGGAATATAGATTTTTTATTATTTTTTTTTAATAAGTGAGCTAAGTAATAGCAAGACAGTACATGATTTCTTCATTTGCGATTCTAGATGGTTTGTCGAGTTTGATTTATTGTCCTGAAAAAAAGATACTGCTAGACATACTGCAGGGGAAACTTCCAGTAAATCTTTCCACTTGAGAATGGAGTATGCAGCTTCATATGCTGCTGCTTCAGGTTCTGTGAGTTCTCATATCTGCAGACCCACATAAAAGAAAGGATGAGTTTGGGGTTCCAAACCTGATGATGTCTTCATCCTCCAAGATGTTTGCACCTCCCTTGGAATAAACATCAGGGGCTTCCAGTACTTAAGAGGAAGGTTATTCAATTTCTTACCCTTGGAGAAGAAGACTGAAGTTACATACTGTGTGCATTTCTTTGTCCCTTTGTGCATCGTACTTTCATTGCATTTTTTCCCATGGGGGAAAAAATTCCACTAGCTGTCAAATTCCTACCATTACATTCTTCAAAAACATATAAGGTGCATCTTATCTTGAGACTGCTACTCTCCCTATGGACAGCACCTTGAGACAATGACAACTTGTTCATTCTTGGTAACCATTACATCAGTGAAGCAGCAGCAGTCCCCACTTCAATGTCAGTTCCTTTCTAGCTTTTTTTCATTTTTTTATAAAATCTTCTTACAGTCATATCACATTTCCACCATAATCAGCAAGTTAATTTCTTGGTTTTCTTCTCAAACCCTTTCTCTCTAAGACCTTAATTTTACTTGAATATTTGGCTAATGAGGAGAGCATGCTAAACAAGGTCTCTTTTGACTTCGAAATCTTCATGTCTGTATGTGGCCACAGCTGAAAGAAACAAACACAACTTCATCCAGATTCACCGTTACTTTCTCAATAAGAATGACCCTGCTGTTCATGAAGTCACAGAATCGCTTGTGACACAAAAATTTGTTTCCAAATGGCACTGTTTTGACATCATACATACCTAAAATGTACTTGCAAGCAAATGCATGAAAGAAAAAAAAGATGTTGCTTGTCAACATAAATTGTGTTTCTGACAAGTGTGTCCATATGTACAGTACATATACCAATCCAAATACACTTTTTACTCAGACTGCTATCCTCTTATTCAGACAAGAAACCCCAGAGTAAGTTCATGCTTCTGATGACCTCTGTACAATGTAGGGGGATGATTAAGCCTCATTATGCTCTGTGGAAGTATTACAGTGGCAAGAAACCGTCTGAACTGAGATACTTGTATTCAAATGATAAAATGTGCATCCTGAAAAGTAACATCAGTAATTTTTTTTTCCTCATATGGTTTCCCTGAAGGCATATCGGCTCTAAGTAAACCTACCTTTGAAGCTTTATTATTTCTGGTTACTGATTTACAGTGTGGAGTTGATTATGATAGATTTGTAAGCATCTAGGGAATGTATATTTTTGCAAGAGTTTTTGTGCATACTTAATTGAATTATTCAGGTTTGGTTTGGTGAGGGTTTTTTTTGGGTTTTTGTTTGTTTGTTTGTTTGTTGTGTTTTTGGTTTTTTTTAAGCAAATAGGTAGAAATTCTGGGGTTTTTCTCTGTTCCTTAATTTTATTTTTTCATCAAGACTTGTCAAATATTTTAGCAGTCTTTGATATAATCGCTATATTTTTTGTTCGGCAACAGTGTATAAAAATGAATACATGGTTCACAGAACCCATATTTTACAATGCTGCAAATTAATGGATTTAAAGGCTTGGCTGTAATCACTTCTGGTTTTATTATTTTACCTTGGAGGTCAAGACATTTTCATGACAGAAGAACAAAAGAAATACTACAATGCAATGAAGAAGCTGGGATCCAAGAAACCACAGAAGCCTATACCTAGACCAGCAGTAAGAACGTGTGCTATTCTTGTATCATCTACAATTGCAGCAGTGTATTAATTGTAACAATATTTCTTCCTTAACTCTAAAATTATTGAGGCCTAACTCAAATTAGCTCTACATCCTGAGTTAAATCGTGTCTATATTTCTATTCCGCAGAAAAATCTCAACGTATTTGTAATGCCTCAGGGAGCAGAGAATCAAATAATATGAAGAAATAAAAGCCTGTTGGGTTTTGTGGGTAAAACTTAGAGCTGGCAAATAAACCAGTTACTGCACAGTGTTTTTCTTATGTTTTTCGTCCTTCTGTTTAGTTGTATATTTTGGGGGAGGAAGAAGGAAATGGGAGGGAGGAAAAGGATGCTCATTGCATACAAGACACTAGCACCTTTTCTTTTTTCTCCCCTCAGAACAAATTGCAAGGTCTCGTGTTTGATATTGTAACAAAGCAAGCATTTGACATCACCATTATGGTTCTCATCTGTCTTAACATGGTCACCATGATGATAGAAACAGATGACCAGGGTGAACTGATGCAAAATATTTTATACTGGATTAACTTGGTCTTCGTTGTCCTTTTCACTGGAGAATGTGTCTTCAAACTGTTCTCGCTCCGTTATTATTACTTCACCGTTGGCTGGAACATTTTTGATTTTGTGGTTGTTATTCTTTCAATAGTAGGTAAGAAATTCTTATTTTCCAAGTGAAATATAAGTAAGATGTATTTAATGCTTTATCTCTGTCAAATTTTGCAGATTAAATACTTAATTTCTCCTGATTATTTCAGAAACTGAAAGCATACTTTAGAGTAATAACTTTCTTAATAATTTTACATAATTATAATACTCTGGGTTTTTTTTTTCTATGAGTGTTGGAAACTGAGCTGAAATTACCCACAGCAGGTAAAATTTATCTCCAATTATAAATTCTACCAATTCCACAGGTAGAGTTGTTTTTTATTCATACTTTGTTGTGGAAGATGTAATCTGTGATAAAATGTTACCCTTATAAGTCTATTTTTATGTTTCACAGGTATGTTTCTAGCTAAGGTGATTGAAGAGTACTTTGTGTCCCCCACTTTGTTCAGAGTCGTCCGACTTGCCAGAATTGGCCGAA
Source organism: Psittacula echo (assembly GCF_963264785.1). Classification (NCBI taxonomy): domain Eukaryota; kingdom Metazoa; phylum Chordata; class Aves; order Psittaciformes; family Psittacidae; genus Psittacula; species Psittacula echo. The sequence goes on along the minus strand of NC_137743.1, from coordinate 64,583,262 downwards.
TCCTGCGTCTCATTAAAGGTGCTAAGGGAATCCGCACTTTGCTTTTTGCTTTGATGATGTCTCTTCCTGCTTTGTTCAACATTGGTCTGCTGCTGTTCCTTGTCATGTTTATCTACGCAATATTTGGCATGTCCAACTTTGCCTACGTTAAGAGGGAAGCGGGTATAGATGATATGTTCAACTTTGAGACGTTTGGCAACAGCATGATCTGCCTGTTTCAAATTACCACATCTGCAGGCTGGGATGGTTTGCTAGCCCCAATTCTTAACAGTGGGGAGCCAGACTGTGACCCTAACAAAACTCATCCGGGGAGCTCAGTGAAAGGTGACTGTGGCAACCCTTCTGTTGGGATTTTTTTCTTTGTCAGCTACATTATCATATCATTTCTGGTAGTGGTGAACATGTACATTGCTGTGATTTTGGAGAACTTTGGTGTTGCTACTGAAGAAAGCGCTGAACCCTTGAGCGAGGATGACTTTGAGATGTTCTATGAAGTCTGGGAAAAATATGATCCAGATGCAACACAATTCATAGAATATGAGAAATTATCTGATTTTGCAGCAGCACTTGAGCCTCCTCTTCATCTACCCAAACCAAACAAAGTCCAGCTTATTGCAATGGATCTGCCCATGGTAAGCGGTGACAGAATTCACTGCCTTGACATCTTGTTTGCTTTCACAAAGCGTGTTTTGGGGGAAAGTGATGAGATGGACGCCCTCAGAATACAGATGGAAGATCGGTTTATGGCAGCCAATCCTTCTAAAGTCTCTTATGAACCAATTACAACTACATTAAAGCGAAAACAGGAGGAAGTATCAGCTACTATCATTCAGCGTGCTTACAGACGTTATTTATTAAGACATTCAGTAAAAAAACTTTTGTTTATGTATCAGAAAGATAGGGGCGATCTGCTTATCAAAGAAGGTATGATTATTGGTAAGCTGAATGAAAACTCACCTCCAGAGAAAATGGATATGTCTGCATCTTCCACATCTCCACCTTCTTATGATAGTGTAACAAAACCAGAGAAAGAAAAATATGAAGATGACAAATTGGAAAAAGAAGACAAGGGGAAAGACAGAAAAGGAAATAAAAAGTGAAAGACAAACAGGTTGTGCATGATGAATGTTCACAAGCCTGATACAGTTACGTTTTTATCAATAGGCCTCTTATTGGAGGATTATGCCAAAATTACAAGTTTTTACATATTTACTCACTGCTGCAGTCAGTGCCTGTACAAAGACAATGACCCTTGACTAGCAAACTCGGTCTGTAACAGGGAAACAACTTTGCAGAAGAAAAGCTTTCATTATCAGCTGGCCCTAATGGAGAGGAAACAAAGTTTCTACTTGGACTGTAGGAACCCTTAATGGAGTGCATACCAGTCCTAATAAGTCTGTATTTTTGTGGAATAAGTACATCCAGTGTGTACATTTCATCTCCTATGTATGTTCTGTGTGTGCCAGTTTTTTTCATGATCTCATTTGCTTTAATTCATGTACTGCTGTTTGTCATTCTGCTGTGCTGAGGAAAAAATCCTAAATACTCTTGTACAGAAACACTGTCAAGAATATGTAATTATGGCATCAAAATGTGAACATAGTTCTCCTCAAGCCACTTCTAAAAGCAGAAAACCAAGATTCCATATTATAGAACCTCAGGATCTAGATTAAATAACAGCAAATATGAAAAAGAACTGAGTATAGGTAGAGGATTTATCAGAAAACAGAACAAGGGGATAAATTTCACAGAAAAGAGGATGGTAGTTTAGTCTCTTGTTCTAATATAGAATCATAGAATAGTTAGGGTTGGAAAGGACCTTGAGATCATCTAGTTCCAATCCCCCTGCCATGGGAAGGGACACCCCACACTAAACCATGTCACCCAAGGCCTCATCCAACCTGGCCTTAAACACCACCAAGGATGGAGCATTCACAACCTCCCTGGGCAACCCATTCCAGTGCCTCACCACCCTCTCAGTAAAGAATTTCTTCCTTATATCCAATCTAAATTTCCCCTGTTTAAGTTTGAACCCGTTACCCCTTGTCCTATCACTACAGTCCCTGATGAATAGTCCCTCCCCAGCATCCTTGTGGGCCCCCTTCAGATACTGGAAGGCTGCTATGAGGTCTCCACGCAGCCTTCTCTTCTCCAGGCTGAACAGCCCCAACTTTCTCAGCCTGTCTTCATATGGGAGGTGCTCCAGCCCCCTGATCATCCTCGTGGCCCTCCTCTGGACTTGTTCCAACAGTTCCATGTCCTTTTTATGTTGAGGACACCAGAACTGCACACAATACTCCAAGTCAGGTCTCACAAGAGCAGAGTAGAGAGGCAGGATCACCTCCTTCAACCTGCTGGTCACTCTCCTTTTAAATGCAGCCCAGGATACGGTTGGCTTTCTGGGCTGCGAGCGCACACTGAAGCTGGCTCATGTTCATTTTCTCATCGACCAACACCCCCAAGTCCTTCTCTGCAGGGCTGCTCTGAATCTCTTCTCTGCCCAACCTGTAGCTGTGCCTGGGATTGCTCCGACCCAGGTGTAGGACCTTGCACTTGGCATGGTTAAACTTCATCAGGTTGGCATCAGCCCACCTCACAAGTGTGTCGAGGTCCCTCTGGATGGCATCCCTTCCCTCCGGCGTATCAACCGAACCACACAGCTTGGTGTCATCGGCAAACTTGCTGAGGGCGCACTCAATCCCACTGTCCATGTCACCAACAAAGATGTTGAACAAGACCGGTCCCAACACAGATCCCTGAGGGACACCACTCATTACCTGTCTCCAGCCGGACATCGAGCCATTGACCACAACTCTTTGTGTGTGGCCATCCAGCCAGTTCTTTATCCACCGAGTGGTCCACCCATCAAATTGATGTCTCTCCAATTTAGAGACAAGGATGTCGTGTGGGACAGTGTCGAACGCTTTGCACAAGTCCAGGTAGATGATGTCAGCTGCTCTGCCCCTGTCCATCAGTTCCGTAGCCCCATCATAGAAGGCCACCAAATTGGTTAGGCAGGATTTCCCTTTAGTGAAGCCATGCTGGCTGTCACCAACCACCTCCTTGTTTTTCATGTGCCTTAGCATGCCTTCCAGGAGAATCTGCTCCAAGAGTTTGCCAGGCACAGAGGTGAGACTGACTGCTCTGTAATTCCCCGGGTCATCCATTTTCCCCTTCTTGAAAATGGGGGTTATATTTCCCTTTTTCCAGTCGTTGGGAACTTCACCTGACTGCCATGATTTTTCAAATATGATGGCCAGTGGCTTAGCAACTTCATTCGCCAGCTCCTTCAGGACCCACAGATGGATGTTGTCAGGTCCCATGGACTTGTGTACGTTTAGGTTTTTAAGATGGTCTCGAACCAGATCCTCTCCTACAGTGGGCCTAGGGTCTTCATTCTCACAGTCCCTGCGATCGCATTCCAAAACTTGGGTGGTGTGGTCAGAGACTTTGCCAGCAAAGACCAAGGCAAAGAAGTCATTAAGAACCTACTTACGTTTGATACTTCTTAGTAATTCTTAATTTATTATACAGTCCATTTCAGATGCAGTGATTTAAAGAAAGGATGCTACACACACAACTGCTGTTTTGAAGGATGTGAAACTATGGAGAAAACATAGTTAATTTCAGAGTCCACGGTATCTCATAATTTCTGAGATTTTTCAACATTTTCACGGAAGAGCTACAAATGCCAAATTGTGCCTACAGGGAATTACTGAAATAAAGAAAATGGTAGTCTTTTTTTATTATTTTTTTTTTTTAATCATAGACCATATAATTTCATGAGTAGCTTCCATACTCTATCCCAAAGTCATGTTTCTATACTTCTTATTTCACATGAATATATCCCACTTAAGACATAATAAAAGCTGCATGTATAAATGGATAGCAGATTATCTTTTGGAAAGTTCTACCTTAATGTATACCTCAGACTTAAATTTCCATACTTTGGAAGTGTGGGTCATGCCAGAGACACAAAATATATATGTGTCAGAGGTGGTTTTGACGCCCCCCAGCTCTGTGGCACTTCAGTCAGGTTTCCACTGTATGTAATGCAATCTTCCACAGAAAACTGAGATGACCAAAAGGATGTACTTAAATCAGCTTTGTCCTGCATTGTGCTTTATATGACTTTGTATCCTCAAGTCTGACTACATATGTAAGTGAAAAGTCTTTTGATGTTTAATCAATTGTTTTACCCAGTGGTACTTGTTTGAACAGAGACAATGACAAACAATACTGTATTTATTGCATTACATACGTACCCTAGTAAGTGTAGCTTCTAACATTGCAATAGATAATATGATGTATTCTGTAATACTCCAGGTATTTGGGAAGCTTTAACCAATGCATGCTTGCTGCTATTACCCTACAGCTATTGAAGTCTAAGGTGGGAAGACATGAGTGGTAAAAAGGAAAAAACTGATTGACGAGACCACCATTCCTCATACTAGTAAGCAATAGTTTGCTGCTATTATAGATTTAATTTTGTTTGAGTTTTTAAATCAGCAAGTATGCAGTAAATAACCAGACTACACAGGAGAAATACATTGCTTAAAATGTGGGGCTAGAAAAAAACTTTCATAATATATATCTTTTGATCTATTCTTGTTATTTTGAACATCGTTTTATTTTGTAACATTTTATACGCACAAGAAACTACACATATCTTCACATTGTTAGTAATTTTTATTGCTGTGTATCTGTGACACTTCAGTGTTGGACAACCTAAGATACAATGTGAACTGGTAACTGCAAGTTTCTGCTAATTGTATGGAACATATTTTAATAAGGAATAATTTTAAAAGAAATAACACAGTTCTTTTTCTGATCAATAGGAAGGTCTTTGTATGTGCAACAAGATAGAAGGGTTTCTTTTGAAATTATAATCCTGTCTGTCAATGTTCAGGGTAATCTTAAATCATAGAAACTGCTTTTCCCCAGTGCTAGTCTCACACTGTCTGCTTTTCTTGTTGGTCAATACTGCAGTAGCATAATTAAATATAATTTGTTATTCAAAATCTTTCTTTATGAGAATGAATAGTGAGCTTGTGCAATGGACAGTGGAATACCTTGTATTTCATACAAAACAACTGGAATATAGATGGGCTCCTGCTTGTATAGAAACTACTGGCTCATATTGTACTGATGAACTGCATGCAGGAAGTTGTTTTACCAAAAATAAATACATTGGTAAGAACCCAAAAGAATAAAGGTAACCTTTTTATGTACTTGGTTTAGCCTTTGTGTATTTATTGCATGAAGTTTATATAGATTAACAAGTAATGATTGGTAAAATTAAGGGAGAACCACTTTAGCAATGAGGCAATGTGTTTTAGGCATCTAGATAATATGTTGCTTTATGACTATGATCAGTATCAACTTGTCACGATCTAGATGAAATGAAATGTTTATGTTGCCCTTACCAGAGAAATTTTTCTAAAATTCAGAAAAAAATCCAGTTCGACTGTGTGGGTTTTTGTCAAGTTTTTATGAGTTGCCTGGGAAGAGCTCCAGTGTTGTCTTCTGGTGGCCAAGTCTAGTGGAGGATGTCTCCACATTTTTGTTTAGCAGTGGATCTAGCAGATACTGCTCACCCTGGGGAGGGTGGCCTAGGATCTGCCACCAAAATTACCCTATAAGGTAATAACAGAATCGCTTTAATCCCATTTACCTTCAGGAAATCCGTGCTTCCCAGGAGAAGGAAAAAACACCTGCTAGAAGTGTTGAGGCTCCTCCCAGCGGCTGTCTTCAGTCAACTGGGTAACTGATGCCTTTACAGGGCCTAACAGGCAGACTCTCCAGCAAGAGGTTACTGCATACATGTGGTAGGATATTGGGGCAGGGTGTGTGCAGGTGGACCTGTGCATGGAGTATATAATGCATTCTTTTCCAGTTTCATTTCAACCCCAAAAAACTCGGGGGTGAAGAGTAGGGGCTGTACACTTGGGCCAGTATAGCTAACAGGAAAAAAAACTCAGCTATGCTGTGCTTTGAAGGACAATGTGTATGGTTTTTGTAGCTGTATCTGATTTGAATTTAAACTTCCTCTTTTGATTTTCCAAATCCAGAATAGTTATTGTTTTATTATCTCGGTGGCTAACAATAATTGCAAAATCTAATAATGTAAATGCTTAAAAAAACCTCTAGGATTTTATTTATTTTTTATACTCTTGAAAAGCTGTTTAAAGAACAATTTTTTTTTTTGAGTCATTGCTATACAGGTATGTAACTTAAAAACTCCAGGTGGAATAAACATGAAATGTGTATGTAATAATTTTTCTACAAATTTGGTAATGAGCAGAAGTATATGAGGTCATGTATAAAATTATTTTACCCTCTAAAATGTCTGTTATTGTTAGTTATGTTTATTGATGTCATAATCCAACTGAAGTCACTATCCATTTTTGTTGAGTCAAGTTCTAAACTTTTTGCTCCTTTGAAAATAATATATTACTTTGCAGATATATTACTTTGCAGATTTCAAGTGTATATATATTTGAATAAACTTGTATCTTTTTATATACCTTTGAAATTATTCCAGAATACCTGGAAGTTATTTGCCTTTATGGAAGACACAGTTGACTTGCAGTCTTCCTTCTTAACCTGCAGATATAAAATATATTCATGTTTTAATGGTGATATAAGACAGTAGTTTTGGCACAATGGGCCAGTCATATATCAGTATGCAAAGCATTAAGCAGAATTCCTAGAGCAGGAGGACACTGCACTCTTACTGGCCTAGTTCACAGAGAATGAAAAAAATAATAAGAAAAGCTCCCTTAAAACATTCTCAGGAACGAGCTTTCTTTACTCTCTCTTACCCACCCAGTATTTTATTTTATGAAGGTGTCCTCCCCCACCCCCAATGCCCACCTGCCTTAACTATATTAGGACATAGAAGGGGAAAAGTTCTGTTTTTTAAAAAATATTTGCCTTGCTCAACTCTGTAGAAAAACTCTGTTTCACTTCTAAAGATAAGATTTCTGTACCCAGCATGCAAAATTACTTGTATTGTAAAAGTATGAAAGGGAAAGATGGCAGGGGGAAGAGATGGAATAATACTTACTCACTTCTTTTGTAAAAAGGACTCAAATGTATTCTGGGGGTTGCTTGTATTATTTTAAAGCATAAATGTATGTTGCTGAGTACCATAAATGCATCAGATTAAGTGAACGAGCATCTCCTTCAGCTGGTAGCAGCACAGGATTTATAATAAATCGCTAAGCCTGTCTTCTTCCAGTAGAGGGCATAGACACCTGCCAGATGATCATGGTTTTGTGCCTGCTGCCTTCAGCCACAGAAAGGGTCAAGAAATACAAATTGCAGTCACAGGGGATGGCTTATCGCTTTGCAGAGAATTTATGGATTTTTATACTGGTTTTGTTCTAGTGAACTAATGAAGCTACAACATGATCATTCGGCTTGTTGTGTAAAGATAGCTTTGTTTGTAATACTTTTGTGACTGGAACAGCAGTTTTGTATTTAGGTTCTGTACCCTATAGGGCATGTGGTCCTATATCCAGAACTGACACCACACTGGTTAAGAACTGCCACGTTCTCCGAGCTTACTAAAATATAGCTGAAGGGTGTAGGTGCACTGGGGAATTCCACAGATTTATCGCTTCTTTTATTAGTAGAAATTATTAATTTATCCCATGATGCACCTATGAAACAGCCCCAGCCTTCTAAAAGAGTCACAGATGAAAGCATCTGTCTCATTTTCAGGGCAAACAGTCATTAATGATATGAAGTATTATTAAAAAATGCATTTTTGACATAGAAAATTCTTATGATACTCATTCTATAGTATGTATTCAAAAAGGCTTAACTAGCTTTATAATGCATTAGCAGAAGTAGTCCGAAATCTCTGCAGCGTAGCAATAGTCAGTGGCTCGCAAACCTCTGCATTAGCAACATCATTTCCAGTGGGGGATGGTACCCAATGCTTTCATTCTCTGAGCACAGCTAGGTTTTTGTCTATGTGATACAGCATGAAGTCTCTGTTACTTAACATATTTTATTTTTCCTTGTTGATCAGTGAGAGCTGTTGCTCAGTGAAACAGCCATATCTGAGTGCTTGCTACGAAAAAAACATACTGCAGTGTAACCCAAGCAGAGTAAACTGCGGAACATTCTTATCCCTCCAGAGAGGGAAAATTGCATGCTGAAGCACACATGATCTCTGCTGCAAGAAAAGCTTTTGATGAAAATAAGGAATGACGCTTCATAAACAATTTATAACAATTGAAACCAGCAGTGCCAGACATGCTCTGAACTCTCATTTTCTATTATCTTAAAAGCTTGTTACTTTAACAGCAATCTTGATAATAATCTGTGTAGAATCTGTCAGCTGGTTAAAGAACCCAATGATATGTTTTTCAGAAAATGTATGTTTGAAACAGAATATAATAAGCCATTTTAATTTTCAAAGTAATAAGTAGATGTAATATTCATGTTCAGAAATGAGAATTACATGCTGTGTTGCTATTTGTGGTATTGCTTTATAAAAATGTTGCGCTTGCAGATTCCATAGCAACCCCTGTTGTGTGATACTTTTGCTAAACTATAGAGTGGCTGTATGCCCGTATTCTGCAGGAATACTTGCATTAATATCTGTATATAATGTTAAGTAAAAACTGCATCTGCATCCACCACATAAAGCAAACTGGAAAATGACAGCAACGTTAATGGTCTCAGGCAGGCAAAAAGTTAAAATATTGTCTCCAATAATAGGCATTGTGAATCACTGTGATTTCCGTCTTGTCTTCACAGTTCATGCAGCACTGCTGTAAATACTAGTATATTTGGTATTTATATATAGAAATGTAACAATAATAATAATAATATCATATTGTATAACCCCTGGGGTTCAAGGTGCTGGAAAGAAGCCATGCATTCAGAGGAATGGACTTGGGATTTCAGGATTGAATATTGAATATGTATGTCTCATTAATGGCAAAAAGTTAATCTCAGAAACCTTTTTGCAGCACTTTTTTCAGCACCTAAGGTTAAACATAAGTCACTATAATTTGTTTAATATTATGGTTGATGATTAATGTTTGTAGAATACCAATATGTTGCTTTTTCCATTAATAGGTGGAATTGGTGGAAGACAATAACTGGCATATTGTAAAAGCCAGCTATTGGATATTGTGTAAGTTTAGTGAAATAGGAAAGCAGTAATGATATTTAGTGGATCTTTCTGTAGGAAAATAATGTAAATAAGTGCTTCTAACTATTATCAAGTCCATTGGCAATTAGTCAAGAATAAATTAGCATACATGTGGAATACCAAGGTTAGACTGCCGTGTCATTGACATGATAACCCAGATTAATTAACAATAATACTATGACTACTCACTGATAAACTAATAGAAATTTAAAAAAAAAACGATCACTGACAACTGCAAAATATTGAGAGAATTTGCTGGTTTTAGTTTACCAATATTACTGTAAAGCAAAAAAATAACCCCACTTTAAAGCTTCTCTTGTAGTAAGACTTCCTGGTTTTGTATATAAAATGTGGATTTATGCGGGATTATAAATCATAAAAATGCATAGGTTTGCTGTGTAAAATATAGCATCTCTAACAGCTTGATTTCGGTGTACTTTCTTGATTTATTGTCAATTCTCTGACAATGTAAGAGGTGAAATGAATGCAATTACTTTAAGTACATTAGACCCATCTTTCCAAGGCAGTATTTTAAAACTACCTTTTTGTAAAATATACAGTTGAGGTGTACAGAATGTATACTGTGCTTTTTCTAATATCTGCAGTTGTCACTGTTATTGTTTTAACAACCAATGATTAGGACTCTTTCAAAAGTAATATTTTTTAGATATTTAATTTTTATACTTTTTTATCAATGGCTGTTACCAAAATCTGTTCCTGTAATTTTTCAGGGAATAGAATTACACGCAACACTGGAAAAAGGGTGCTTATTACTTTTAGATGCTATTCTAATTTTGCTAATATTTGATTTTATAATGTTTCTTTAATATTAAAGCATGTCATCTTACAAAACCAGTTGATTTTGACACTGTGCTGTCTGTGATGATCAGACTAAGACAATCTGTGTGTTGTCATCACATTAATTGCATACTGTATTATGCAAAAAGCCTGGTTCTACTGCCTTGCCTAGTTTCCTGACTTTTATCTTTTGTTATTGACAGTGTTTTCATATAAACGGTAAATGTTCGAATGTTTAAAAAAGAATCCCCTGAAGCCTGGGAAGCCAGGTCTAAGGTTTGATTAATGAGGGAGCTCAAAAATAGCAACTACATTGAGATATTTTTGAGGGCCTGATTTCATGACAGATCTATAAAAGAATATGCAAAAAAAATATTCTTTTGCTAAAAAGAAAAAAAAAGTAAAAACTGGAAAAATGTTAAAATACAATCTGTTGACTTATTATTTTTCTCCTTTATCACAGAGTAGTAGAATTTGTCAGAGGACAACCACTTGATGAAAGCCTAGGAAAAATGGAGATGCTTGAACGCAGTGAATATTAAAACTTCTCATGAGGCTTAGGTCTACTCATATAACAAAGTCTGAAAGAGGAGAATTCAGAAATTCGTACTCTATGGAACTGTTTACCTATAAAGGCAAGGGCAGCAGATGTGCACAGGTGATGTAATGATCAAGACTAGTGAAGGTAATGAAGTATTTTAATGTCCCCAAGCAAAACCCAAAAGCAGTCATCAGGGTCTTGTGTAAGAATTTAATCTGAAATGTGTCATTGTTGGTATGAATTTCCTCATAGACTTCTGCTCTAAGTTTCTGTTTGTGTAGGTGAAACGCATTTGAAATGCATGTCCCTTTGGAATTCAAACAAGGTATAGTACTTTTTGTTCTAATACTCAGTGAGTAGTCTGCTTTTGGAAAAAGTGTGAGTTGGTGTACCGTAGCATTCTCTATCTCAAATCCCATTCAGATACCCAAATTCTTAGTCCCCAGGTTTTGGGTTTAGGATATCAAGATCAGTTAAAAGATATATTAGAAGGCCAACTGCAACTGAACCAAAAAATGGATTAAATTACTTCATGTAAATTATCTTTCTCAATTCTGATACTACTCCTCTACAAAGGTAAAGAATTACTGAATTTTTGAAATGCATATGTAACAGTTGGGGAAAAAAAAAAAACAACTAAAATACAAACCAGTTTCAAAATTAATTTGATATGAAGGGGTCAACACCTCTACTTTTAAATGCCACATCTAAGAGCCTCCTCATGCTTCTTTAAACATAGGTTCTTTTTTCTTCTGAGTTTGTCAGCTCTAGCAGAGTATAATGCAGTCTTCATCTCCTTTCCTTCTCCTTCCTGCTCTGTTGCCAGTGTGGGAGAGCAAAGCATGCCTTTCAAGCAGGAAGACCAGAAATCAATTTTATTGCAGCACATGGTTCAAACAGTGGAGCTGAAGAGTAACTGGATCAGCTGTAGCAGTTATTTCACATATGACAGCACCAGCAAATGGTGCTAGGTAACCTCATTATCAAAAAGACTTCAGCAGTGATTAGAATAAATGTTAAAGAGAGAAGAAATAAGAGATCAGTATTCAGAAAAATAAATTAGAGACGTGAAGTTTTTTAGGTTTTATAAGTAGTTGTATTCCATGTAAAACTCAGCCGTCACTCACGGGGATAGAAGGCACTATGGAAGCGATTTTAAAAATCTTTGAAACCTGACAAATCTACTACCTCACAATTCCCCATTAACTGTAAGGGGAAACACATAATAGTTCATACATAGAAACTGATAACCAACTTACTTCCTGCTTTTATATGGGGTTTTTTTCAGATAGATAGGTTGATTCCACCGTTTTATAACATGTCCCATCTGATGAAAGTAATAGGGACTTTTGCAACCTATCTGGTTTGTTCATAACCTTGTGATAGTTTCTTTAAGTTTGGCTACATTTTGTAACAGTTTCAAGAGTATGGTTGAATGTCAGGGCAATTTTAGCTGCAAACTTCTGTAGTACTTTAAAGGTTTTCTCATGGTTACAAAACTCTTGCTAATCTATACAGCGCAAAGGATATTTAAAAAAGCCAAACCAAAACAAACAAAAAAACCACCCCCAAACAAACAAACATACAAACAGAAAAGTAAAATCTGGCAGAGCCTAATTTAAATTTCTACTCTGAGATACTGGTCTGGAAAACCTTCCTTGAACATACCAGCTGCTGGTCATTCCAGTGGTGAGAAACCTTGAGGCACCTTTAATGCCAAAATGCTACCAAATGATTACTAAACTAATCTAAGATTTAGCTGATTCCCTGGATGAGAGGCTGATGAGTCTGTTGCCATCTCATTCTTCCTAGCCTGTACATTGCAGACATAGTGGAGAAGTCATGGCAGTTACCAAGCAGGTTGAAAAATCTGTCTTTCAGCACAACAAAACCAACAGCACACCATCTTAATCCTTCAATATGTCTGTTTGGAAAAGCACAACAGTTTACAATTCTTGAGTTGGGAAACTCACTTGTGGATGAGAGGAGATGGGCAAAGTAGGGATAAACACAAAGGAAAAGAACAGAATGAAGCTGAGCAGTAACTTCTGTTCCAGACTGCGAAAGACTGAAATAGCTGAACTGGTTTATGACTAGTATTATAGCCAGTGCACTGTTTAATTTAGCACTAAGAAAAATGATGTAATAAAATCATGAGTCCACTGAAAATGTGAAAGTGTTTCAGCTTGATTTTATTGAAGTTTTTCTTTAGTATAAGGGGTATTGAGCAATTGCACAGCTTTCTTTGTGTGTTTAAAATGTGTGCTCAAGAGTTTGTGGCTACATCTGATCAGTTTATCAGGCATTACAGCAAATTTGTGCAAAATAACCTAAATCTATTACTGGCAATTACGTTGACACATCATGATTCATTAATACTATTACAGATAGCGCAGAGTATTTTACTTAGCACTTCGTATCACTACCCTTTCCTAATCTTAGTTGTTCAGTTAGGAGAGGAATTAGGTCTGCTCGTTGGTTTTATCAGCACTGTGACCTGTGACTTTTAGAAACTCCAGAATTGCTCCCTTTCTAAAAGGATTAAAACCAGGGGGCACTTATATTTTAGTCTAACTGAAGAATACTATAAGTGGCTGAAAAATCTGCTAGGATACACTGCCAGTTTAGCAGTTCCTTCACAATGCAAGTGTGAAAGGCACTTGAGAAAGCTTTGTCAAAGTGTTTTTGAAAATAATTTATTAGGTATATTTAATGTCCAGGATTTGTGTAAGACACTTACTAACACAACTGCTAGACAGTGAATAGAACACAGAGAAGTTAGGGGCAAATCTTACCAAATTCCTGAAGTTGAATGATATAGGAAAAAAATGTCATTCTTTGCATATTATCAACACAAAATTTTTCTCTTATTTTATAGACTTACATCAAAAGATTTTCCAGTATTCCAATTTCCTTCCTTGAAATGTAATGCATTAATATTGAATCTCTTGATTCAGTATGAAAATAGTATGAGTAATACTGACAACCATAACTTTTATAAAGTTGGCAATCATACAATCGTCATCTCATTTAAGTGGGTATATTTTATGTATCCTTGGCTTTCTCTTTCCCTCCTTAAAATTCGTTAAGAACTCTTTGGTGAGTAAGATCTGGTGCTGATGACTCACTGTTTTTTTTTTTGTTTCAGTAGCATTTCTGACAGCTGACGTCTCTGAAAGTGTCCCATCCTTACTAATTGTCAAGTAGAAGGTCTAAATTAGGCCATAGTTTCACAAACATATTTAACTGCCATAAGGTGCCAATGTAAGTGAAAAAGGAAGCTCTGTCTTTCCTTTTCCCCTAGGTTAGCACAACCATTTGTGTTGCCCTACAACAGACTAGATTGAAGAACTAAAAACTCAGTGAGAATAGAAAAAGTTTATCTTTAACCTAGATAAATTTCCTATTTCATTCATGACTGTAAAAATGCGTGTGGTAGACAGAAAGGAGATGGACAGCAGCAAGCAATGCCCTTTTGTACTAATTCTGTTTTTGTGAAACTATGGCTTTGGATATCTCTTGGTGGTCCCTGAAGCCAAAGCCTTGATGGTTTTCTTACCTCCTAGAATTAAAATTACAATATAAATATAGCATCTATATTATGAGAGTTAAAAATCAGAATTCAAACTCCATGGTATCCTAGGTCAAAAATAGCAATGTAGGTCAAACCCAAACCTGTGTATGTTCACATTACAATACTCAATACCCTTGGCATGGTCTGTTCTTAAAAGGAAGAAATTTGTTAGCTGAAATTGGTATCTTCATTTTTGTAATATGGATGAAAATTCAGTTTTGATCTCCATTTAACTTCACCTTGTGAAATTAATTAATTTTACCCAAGTAGAAATTTTTCATATCAACAAGATAATATTAATGAAAATTCTCAATGCTATTTGGTTTGACAATGGTATTATACGATTAATTTGTTTTGCTCTCTTCTATTTAAAATGGTACCCAGTTGCCAGTTAAATCCACTAGGAGAAATTCAATGGGTTCCAGAAAGTGCTGCCTCTTAAAGAAGGGTTTTGCCAAGACACGAAGCAGCAGCTCCAACTGAGTGCTGCACACTACTCAAAATCCATACCCATGCTATCTTTGCCTCTATGCAAATGCTTGATAGCTTGTAGATTAAACATCAAATAACATAGTGTATTGTTGTATTTTTTCTGAACTGTTTGTTTTTACCATTATTTCTAAGTTATAAACTAAAGCTCATTAAAAAAGAAACAAACCAAACCAAACAACCAAACAAAAAAAAAACCCAAAAAACCCTACCCAAAACCAAAAAGCCCAGGCAACACATCTTTCAAGCTGAGAAATGAAAAACTGTCAGTAGTCACCTAATGTTTCAATTTTAAATTATTTAAAGAACATCATTGTCTGGTACTGTATTGTTGTAACCTGTGTCAGCAGTATAGATTATGTTCTCTCATAACTCTAATGTGGTTCCCTAAATTTAATCACAGTTCTTTTGCTTGCATATCTTGATTTTCCATGCCTTCTGTTGCAGCTAGTTTTATGGCCTCAAATGTGTAATGCAAGATTTCTTAATTGTGTCTTTCAATCATTTTACTTTCAGTACAGGAATTATTTTCTTCAACGTTCTTTCTAGCCATGCTTTCTTGTTCTTTCAGCATCTTACTCACAGTAATCTCTGTATTTGTCACCTCCAAAGTAGACTACTGCATGTGCAGCTACTGATCTATCAGCCACCTATTTCATCTATCCTTAAAAGAAATAAAAGATGTGTAGCTGATCAATTTCACTAGCTTCGAAGTGATGATATTTAAACTTGGGTCCTTTATAGAGCTTCTTGGGAGACACCTCTTCTAACCCAATTTTGCCACAAAAAATTTGGCAAAAATATGACTATAGCGCAGTCAATAAATAGTGTCACTTTTTAAGATGTGCTCAATCTGGTTATTCTAGTTTCTAAAAACAGTGGGTTTTGACAATGAATGTTTAGAGGGACTTAGGGGTCGAGGAAGCAAACACAGGCTTCTTCCGTTTTAGAAGAGGACTTTGCTCCATTTCCAAGCACAGAAATTTCATCTGTTACTCAGTGGTAGTATATACAACTCTCTTTTTGTCTGACATGAAAGGGTACCTTGGCAAGGAGACAGTGAGATGGCAGCAGGGTGGATGAGTCAAGACAGAGACAGTGCCATAATGAGGTAGAAGGAGGGCCCATCATCATGGTTCAGCTACAAAATGTCTGGGAGCAACTACCATAGATAGCTGTGGCATGGGGTGGCTGCATAAAATCTAGGGTTGTGGATAAGATATCATCCATTCAGTGAATTTACTTTCACTTTCAGGTTGACTTTCATCTTTTGTTTGTGTTCCTCTGTATTATTTACTCCATGAAAATCTGTAAGTTTTTAGACTCATGTAAAAATAAAATTGGTAGGTTGGGTTTCTGTCTGGATTTTGAGCATGCGTAAGAAATTACTAGTGAAGAATACATAGACTCTGGGGATTAATATTATTTCCTCTTTAGGATTTGCGTAACTCAGAAGTGCATCTTGCATAACTATCTTTGCCATAGCCATATTTTCCAGAGATCAGTAGAGATTTTTTTAAGAACTTTTTATTCAATGAAGGATGAATATTTGAATTCTAGTGAACATTTTCTGAAGCAAAATGTCTGCATGAGTTTTTATAAAGTATGCAGGGTTTTGGTTGGGTTTTGTTTGTTTGAATGATTTTTTTGGTTTGTGGTGGTTTTGGGTTTACTGTTTGTTTATCAGGACAGATAATAATATTAAGATGTACTGCCCCATGAGGTGGTTTTCTTTTTAACATCTTGCTACTCCACCTCTAATGGTGTTTTATCGCTTTTGTCTGCCTCAACCTACCAACCTGAGTCAAGCTGTCAGGAATCAGATTGTACCTAGAGCTGAATGAAGGATTCAGAGATGGTGATTATTTTATTTTCTTTTTTAAGTCAACCTGATAGTTATCTCACATTTGTGAGCAACAGTGAGAGGTTCTCACTCCCTCCCTCGAAATCCTTATCAATCCTTTAACTTAACAAATTCAGCTTTTGGCAACAATGAAGCTTTTGTTAAAGAGCATGCATAAATTACCTTCTTTAAATAACCCTTGTTTTCAATATGAATATTTCAGCCATGCATTGGAAAATAATTGATCAACCTAATTCATACCTATATGTAGTAATTACATATACTACTCAAACTAATAAAAGAATAAAATATATTGTCTTATCTTTAAAGCATTTTGTCAAAGCAGTACTCTGTTACAAATTAATAGAATAATCGTCCCTCATCTTTGGGCTCTCTGCCACAATTCCTGAGTATGGCAAAAAAAATTAGACTGAAGACTTTAAAGTTAGATCCTACCTGTCTCTGCACAAGTGCTAAGAAAGTGGAAAAATAACTCACTTGGATGCCAGGCTCAGTAAATAATCCAAAATTTGAGGGCTAAACTGGAGAGATACTGAAGTAATTCTGCAGTATGCTTGCTGAGCAGGGGGTTAATTTTCTGAAGCAGGCAGCCAGCGGGCTTTGCAGCAGTTTGCAGGTGGTGTTAGGACAGCAGCCTTTTGTAGTTTGTGATCTCAGAAATCCACTGATTTTGCTGATGCATTTTAAGAGAAAATTGAGGAATGCATTAAAACTCTTGGGTCCTCAGGGGCTTATGAACATATATTAACACTATGAAGTGCTAAGGTATGAACTGGCTAAAATGACGTCTTCTTTACTATACAGATTCAGGAAAGTGTCTATGTTATTGTAACAAATAATAAACATACCTGGTAGTAGTATTGACTACATGTGTAGAAACAGAGGTTAGTAACAACTTGTCAGCTTTTCTGGGTTTTGTTCCAAGTGCGGAATGTAAACTGATCAAATAATGAACTTCAATATTAAAAAAAGAAGCTAATATTCACTGTCACTATTATTTTTGGGGTGTAAAGGGCAGCACAACAAAAACAGAATAGTGCCTTTAAGTTTGTTATTTCAAGGTGAATGGTAGATGTGCCTATTAGCTGCATTTTGATGTGGTTTTGTTGTTTGGGTGTTTTGTTTGTTTGGTTTTGTTTGAGGTTTTTGTTTATTTTTTGTTGGTTTTGGTTTTTTTGTTTGGTTTTGGTGTTTTGGTTTGGTTTGTTGTTTTGTTTTGGTTTTTTTTTTTGGTAGCTTTTTTTCAGGGCAAAATTAGAGGACTGGTTAAATGTACCATCAAATTAAATGCCAGTGCAAGGTAACTTGAGAAGTTACCTTGAGTAGAAGAAGCCAAGAATGGTACAAAAAATCTGCAGGCTAATGGCTGATGTAGTGGTGAAGTCATTTACTACTGTGGTTGCTACATGATTATTCAGCAAAGTCTGAAGTTATCAGCAACAAAGCAGACAGACAATACTTTGAACCTTATTTTATTGACAATTAAAAGCCAACGTAACAAATCAACTGCAGAGGAATTCATTTCTACCTGCCATATGGGGAGGGAGGAATACAGGGCTCAGAGAGTCTGAGTCAAAGATTTGGGTTTATTCTCTAGAAGTGACAGCTATGGGGTGTGGGAGTAGCAAGCAGTGCAGGATCTTTTCCTAAAAGCCAGTGTCTAGACCAGTCAAGTACCTTCAACCTCTGGTGACATAGATAGACCTAAATGTACTTGTGCCATTCTGTGCCTGAACCCTATTACACTCGGAGTACAGAGATGTGGGAGTAGGTCTGCAGGCATTGGTTTCAGTCACACTGATATTATTTACCCTGCCTCAACACCAGCCCTGTGCTAGGTTCAATAAAAAACCAGATGGTTAGCTTTACAGAATGCTACCCTGCTACTCCTATTTTTTCTATTATTTGGTTAATGAGAAAGTCAGTGTTTTGATTTTGATGGCACTAATAGAGATAATCCTAATTTGCTGGTGCTTTGCTAATTGTGAAGCAACTGATGTGAAGGTGAATCTGTTGTTCTGTGGAATAGTGCAGAGACAGGGAAACAATTTCCCATTTTTTTGTAATTTTTTTCTTAATTCCACACAGCATGGCGAAGTTACTGCTGTTTTCTGACTCTGCCATCGAAAGAATTATTGGTAAGTACAACACTGAATGAAGTATTCTACTTTGTTCATGTTTTCTTTAAAAAGCTTTTCATACTGATATTTTGACAGGGAAATTCAATGGGGATGATTAGATATTACCTGAGAGTTTTACCAACTGCCAGTCATATTATGCCTATGTTCCTCAGCATTTCAGAAAATAACAAGACATGCTAAATAAAATTAAAATTATAGGGCTAAAATGCAAAAAAGTTACTTTTAACTCACTTGTTATGGCATATAAACAGACATCTGGCAAATAGCAGTTTCTTTAATCCTACTTGTAATATTTCTTGTGTACCAAACAAAACTTTTATTTACTGGAGTATTGTCATTCCAACTAAAAATAAAGGACGCTACTTCATTCTGGTGATTGATAAAGAGATACAACCCCCAGTTCTAGATTTAGAATGAGAAGCCAGCAGTCTAAATATCTTGTAAGATTTTAGTGATTGTGAGCAGTTACCATTTGATAGTCATTCAGCAGCCTATGTGAAATGCGTTAGTGATTTGTGGGACAGTGTAAACAAGCCTGCATTGCTGCTTTGCCTGTTCTGTATATAAATAGGTGAATTCTTTAGAGATGTCAGTCTGGCACCTTTTACAGGCCTTGCATTTACTTACTATTCATTATTAATTGTTAAGTGCTTGCAGCACACTTGATATTTTAAAAGGTACAAAGATACAGCCCCTGCCTGGATGAGCTTGCTTTAGAAGATTGTCAGAACCAACTCTTTCTTTTCCTATACAACAAATACAGTTTTCTTTGTGTTCTGTTCAACTTCTCTGAAACTAGATAATATGGGCTTTAAGGCAGGTTACATAACATTTCTTTACTGACTTTCACAATACCCAGTTCAGAGTGAAAGAACTGTCAGAGCATACTTGGCTATATGCAGCGTGACAGATTTTTCTGTTCTGAACAATTGGTCCCAACTGCTCTTATTTCCTATTTGAGGTTTCAAGCCATTTTTGAAAGCTATCAAATTTCATGTTAATCTCCTCAGGAGCAGAAAGAATCTCTGGATGGGAAAACAGGCCAGAGTTGATGCATACTGAATAACAAGAGAGTCATAATAATTATTACTTGGAAAGGCCCTTGACCAGTCTGTGTTCTCTTCTTTAAGGAAGAAAGTTTTATGGTTTTCCTGGGGGTATGGGGAAAGGGAATTAAGAGATTAAGCAATGGTGGCATTCTCTTGAAGAAAGAAAATATATACACTATCCTGCCTACTATAAATAGAATGTGTATAATTATATATATATGTGTTTTCCTCTCAGGTAAGAATTAGTACATGAACATTTTATGTCCACAGTTATACTTGCTCCATCCCATTCGTTCCAGAATCCCAAGCATAGTTACCAGTTTTTCAAAGGCTTTATAACTAGTAACAAAATGCTAAATGTTAAGATGTGGGTGGATGATGGGGAATTTTGTAACTAAAAAAAAAGGATAAAATGGAAGGAAAAGCAGGCAAGAGGGAGTGAGTGACCTGAAGCATGTAGAAAAAGACAGAAATATAAATATTGATGAAAAAATAGAGATACAAAAAATAAATGTGTTGCAATCATGACAAACAGAGCATCTCTGCAATAGTTTCTGGATACCCTATGTTTTAATTGTAGTAGGCTGGTCTATGAATGAGTCAATTGTTTTAATTGGACAACAGATTATAATAAGAAAAAAAGGGGGTGGGAGGATTGGAAGTGGACAATCTAGGGGCTCCTAATTAGAGGTCTGTTGAGGTCAGAACAAACAAGTCAGAAGACTCCTGGCTTGGCTGTCTACAGAGTCCCACTAAAGTTGACCCAGTTAACCAGTGCCTAGATCTTATCAGGACTGTGAATGTTGGCTGCAAAAAAACGGAGCTGTCTTCTAAGAGGGGTGGTAGGTGTTTGGAGCTGCTCAGCTTCCTCCTATTTAGTATATAGGAACTTAATGCATCTTGAGATGGTAAGTTTTAGCTAACCAGTCACTCCCTGTTGGTACCTTATTTCTTCTCTTAAATCAGAGCTGGTTAGTCACCATTCACTCATCAAATTCCCAAATGGAAGACTTACAGATGCCAGTCTCAGCTGGAACTGGGTGAGCACAAGTCAGAAAAATTAAAACATGACCACTCAGCTTCACTATGATTTCACTTTTCAGTTCAGGGTGCCAGGTACTCCTCATGACATTACAGCTCTTTCTGTAATATTCAGACCCTTTTACAGGGAGATGTTCAAGTCTTTGTATCAATAAGCTACTCTAAATAATCTAAAATAATCACAAATATAAACATATGCTTTGCAATAAGTGTGGTCCAAAAGAATCTTGACAAGTTCATATTTGTTTTCAAGATTAGTACAGGAGAAATACCAAGCTGATATAGCTTCTTTCAAAATGTGGCCAGTGGGAAGTGATCAACTGAAGAAAAAAAAGCAATTGAACTCTGAAAGTGCATTAGAATAGGCCACAGAAGCAAATAAGAGGTCTAGGATTGATGTTTCAGACACTTATCTGCAACTCAAGCAAAATTATCTTAGATACTGCATACTAAAGACAATTTCAATGTAATGATGGAAACATAGATAATTGAAAGTATTCTTCATGTTTGAAGCTCTTGAATTTGTAGTCAATTTTAAAATTAAGCATTCTGGATACCATCTAAGGACCATAAATGGAAAGTGAGGTGAAAGAATCTCACTTTAGTTATAACCATTTAGACAGAGCACTGAAAGGCAATCAACATCTACAGTGTGCGGGGAAAAAAACAGAAGCAGAGTTTTGAATTCTTCAAAAGGTAGCAATTTTTAAAATTAGGCCTCGGCTTCATTCCAACACACAAATATGTTTGGTTTGGCTTTTTTTTTTTTTAATTCCACTGGTATTTATACATCAAAATGGTTAGAGAAAACAACTTTGGACATCGTGGTCCATAAACCAAATTACTTTATATGGCTGATTGAGATTTTTCATAACAATAGGCTAAGAGTTTCTGAAACTGCTTTTGCTTTGATTTTCTGGAATATATGTTACTGAAATATATAGTGCTTCAATCTTCTTAAAAATAGAAATATAAAGACCAGGCACATTTGAAAGTTTAAGAGGTTATTATGGTAAATAACACAGCATGCCTATATGCTTTCCTCTAGAGACTTCTTATATAGAAGTACACACGTATTCCTTTATTGTAGCTGCAAAAAATTTCTGTGTTTCTTACCAATTCTTAATCCTCATGATCAAAAGTTTCCATTCCCAGTGTATCTGCTATGTCGTGTTATCTGGATATGGCTTAGACAGGTTTTAGTCATTTGTGTACAGGCAAGGACACACCAAGGGGTAAGGTCGTAGAAATGCTTCCTCAGTTCTTGTATTCCTATACTTCAGTATCTGCAAGGAAATCAGGCTTTTTAATCCTGAACTGTAACATGTAAGCATAGACTGATAGAAAAATACTTATCTAGATGTGAGTACCCGTCATATGGGGGAAAAAAAAGAAAGGAAAAAGGTTTGCAAAATCTTATTATTTGATAATGCCTTGTAAAAGAGGAATAATTTGATCATTTCCTCAGTTTGGAATATCTGCTGCAAACATAATAGGTACCCAGCTATACTGGTTGAAAGAATTGTGAATGCAGGAAAGTAAGCACATTTCAATCACTTTCATTACTGAAAATTGTTGTGTTCTTTTCTGCCAAATTGCAGGAAAAAGTAAAAAAATAGTAATAATAAAAACATGCTTGTAATGGCCTCAGACATCAGCCTGCAAATACAGTACAGAAATGCATCAGTAACAGTAGACGGCTTCATACAGGTGCACACTAGGAATACCTCAAGAAGCAGTTAGTGCTTCAATAGCAAAACACAGATGAAAACTGAGCCACATCCATAGAGAAAAAAAAGTCATACATAGTTTTATGCAAGGGTATTTTTTAATGATAAGCTCAGTTAATCTACAGAAACCAATCCAAATCTAAGGTTAAATGTTAAAAATTTTCTACTATATTGTATATCCTGTTTTACACAAATACTTATCATGTTAAAAAAAAAATAATAATTTGGGGAAATACAATAATTTTTCCCCACTGGTGTTACAGTAGGCCTAGTAGTTTTAACCAGACTTAACCAGTTTAACCAGACTAAAGGTTTTATTATATTTATAAAGATTTTTTTTTCTTTTCTTTCACAAATTTAGTAATTTGTTCTGCACTGTACTTGCACAATTTTGGTTGAAAATTAGCTAAACCATCTTTGGCAATTATTTTTTCATTATTATTACAAGCTTAAGATCCTTTGGGAGATTATCATATTATATGTCTATAATTATTTCAGTTCCCTCCTGTTTCTGTTCAATAAAAAATTGAAGATCAATAGCTCTTGGCACACAATAAGTATGCAGAGCTCTTTGTCTCTGCGGGCAAGATATCCCAGCCTATACAAGAAACAAATTCTCAGTGTCATAAAATCCTGCATCAAGTTGTCTGCATCCAGAGGTTGTGTGAATCCTCTTTCTCTAATAGTTATATATTAATGCCAGATAGACTGCAAAGAATTTCCCTATTTGGAAATAGAAGCTACTCCTGGGAGCATGGTGAAGGAATCTTAGAAATGTTCCATAGGTTTAATGTATTCTAGTGGCTATTCTTCACAAAATAAAGTGGTGATTCTGAGACTTCAGGCTTCTGTTGAACACAAAGTATGCAGAGCAATACAGATAGGCAAAATCAAGGTAAATATTACTGATGTATTCTAACTTGTTAAACGAACTGTCCTTTGTAGTGTGATGCCATCTAGGAAAGACCACCATTTTAACTGCTCTAAGTAGTTGTACAACGTTTTGGGACATTTTTGTGGCACCTCCTGATTGTGTGTTGACTTGAGGAAATTAAAAAAAAACCAAACAACAAAGCCTTGCTGCTCTTCTGCAGCTCCTGGGATGCACAAAAAACCAAACTTCACCATCAGCTTCTTATGGTGGTAATGCCCAAAGCATTTAATTTTCAAGCATTTGTAATAAGTCCAGAACAATACTTTCACATATTTTTTTCCCAAAGTTAGATCAGAAAAAAACTCTTCTGTTCAAAACTTTCCTCATGAAAATTTTAAAAATTTGAAACTGAAAAAAATAGCAACACAAATACATCTGGGATAGTAGAGAATCTTTCAAACTCCAGATTATTAAGACTCATGTCTCTTCTTGCACAGGCGTGCTGCCTCTCCTTACATTCCATTTCAAATCTCATTTAAAAGATTGCTAAAATTATAGAAAACACTTTTGTAGTATTGTCATCTTAAGAATCTGCCACATTTTACTTAAGTGATACCATTCCTAATGAGGTGGTATGTAGTGAGCACAGGCAGTGACGTGACCCCCAAAAGTTTATCTATCTCTATAACGCACCACATAAAAATGTGCTCAAATTATGTTTAAAAAATTTGAGAACCTCAAAGTATTTTATGAGACTTTTTAGTATGGTCCAAAGGTAAACATGTGAATACCTGCTCAGTATTCACAGTACTAACAATACTTTTTGTGACTGTTGGGGGTAGATTTCATTTTACTGGAATAGCAGAAGAAAGATAAGCAACACATCGTTAGCATGAATGAGGAGAAAAGGAGAGAAACAGTACATAATTTTATCTTTGGTATTCTGAATGTTGTCTGTTGATATGGCATCGACTCCATTTTATTACTGTATATAAAAAATTGAAATAAGTGAGATTAATCATTGAAGGCTTGATGAATAATAATATTCCTTATTGTTAGCATGACTAACAGCAGAAAATGTGACATTCAGAACACTGGAGGACTGCCAATCTTATTCCAAACTTATAAACGCTAGAAATAATGACATTTTGAAGAACTATTGATTATTTACATGGATGTTATTTCCAAGTAATACAGTGAAGATTTTTGGACTTAAGGAACAAAAAAAAAAATAGAGGATAAAGTGGTTATTACAATAATCAACACAAAGACAAATCTTGTAAAATTATTCTTCTTTAAAAAAGAAAAAAAATCATAAATCTATTTAAAAAGGGAAATGTAGAAGGATAGTTGGGTGGGGTTTTTTAAGGCACTAAATATCATGCATTCATTAAACAATTTATTTGGAAGTAATAGAGACTATATTAGGTGAGCTACAACCTGGGATAATAGATTTTAAGATAATACTAATGGGGAGATGTAACTGAGTGATATTATTTCTAGGAAGGACCCTCTATGAATAAGTTCTTTATTCAGTGCAATTAGTATTTTTGTCAGTTATGCAAACATACTGCAAGGTATTTGGTAGTAAGGTCTGCAGATGACATGAAAAAGAGAACAAGGTTAAAAAGGTTATAGGTCAGGGCAAGCTGGGAAATCTTGTTTAAAAATCTCAGTTGAAAACTCTGTATTTGAATATTGTCAAATGCAAGGTACAATTAGGACTTCAGAAGGGTGATGTGAATCTTTGATGACTGGAATGTGGAGCAGTGAGTAGAAGCAGGGGCATGAGCATGCTGTGAGCTGGGATGTACTGTCATTTGGTCAAGAAAAATTTTAAGTTCTACTAACAGACTGTAGCAGAGCCACAGAAGTGTTTCAAAATTTAAACTAGCTCAAAGAACTCAGCTTATGAACTTGCTAAAGAGAAAATTAAGAAGCACACAATTGCTGGAGAAGATATTACACTGGGAGTCCCCAACATGCCTGAAAATGGAATAACATAACCTAACATCCAGCAGTTGATAGGAGATCAGTTCACCTTGAGTCATTATATGCGTAAAATATGAGTAAAATAGTTATTGTATATATGTGTTGGAACATCTAATACAAAAGGCAGTGGATATAGAACTAGTCTTGGTCTTTAATTCAGATTCAGAGCAAATAACATTTAAACTGTTCATGTGATTTCATTAGAGAAGTAACTAAATGCAATCTAGTGGAATGAAGCTCAGATTAAGCATTCTAACCCCTAAGGCCCAAAGTTCTATGAAGCAATATTGTTTATATTTTCCTACTTTTTTTTTGCTTAAAATAACTTTGCTATGTGAAAGTGGCTGCAACTGACTAAAGTCACCAGGGATTAGCATTCATTTCTATATTACTATTGAAAATGCTGAATATTAGCTCCCAGCAATGGCAGATTGTAGTGTAGTGTTCCAGTTCTAGACTGACATGACTACTCCTGCAGACTCAGAGTTGTAGAAGGAAAATATCAACATAGCCCTACAAACAATTTCAGAGTAACCCTGTTAAGGCTTAAGGTTAGAGGTACAGCAGTTATATAATTAGTGTCCTCACAGAAGTCCTGTGTTAAAAAGCGAAAAATAAAAAATGGCTTTATCCTGCTGTTTTAGTGTTGAAGAAGGGCATATGGAAAGTTTAGTGGATAACCGTTTCCAGGAAGCCAATGAATCAAAATGCAAATCCTGGAGGAAGATTTGAGACCACAGAGCTGTGGTTATAGGCAGAAATATGCTTCTATTTGAGTACCACAGGAATCCTCATATGTCTTGTGAGGTAGAGCTCCATCTCTTCCACGAACGCTTTTATTTAGACCTGGAGCTTTTTAGGTGGCTTCAGCTAGCTGGTCTTAGGAAAGAGAACAGATAGATTTGCATTGCTTAATTTCCTTTGGAAGTCCTCCTTTAGACACAAGGAGACCAAAATCTGCATTTTGCAAGGAAATGATTCAAAGTTGCCATAAATTGAGCTACTGGTTCTGGAAGGACCATGGTCTCTGACAGGTCTGTGATAGCTATCCACATAATACACCGTAAGTGATTAAAGACTGAAGAGTAGAAACATGTCTTTCTCAAGGTCACATTGCCACAGCTTCTAACAAAAATGAAAAACTGTTGAAGAAGTAACTACGCTGAAGTAAAGAATTTTGCTTTGTTAAATTGCCATAAAGAATAGAATTTGCTGGATTCATCTATGATGACCTATTAAAAAGCAGGAAGAGAAAAGTATTTCCCCTCATTGACCTCTAAAAAATGATTTGAGTATAGCTATAGCTGAATCTGGAAGAATGACCCACAAGCAGTGGTTGAGGACAGGGGAACTTCTGCAATAGATTTTTATGAGATCTCATTGTTTTATACTGTGGAATCAGTCCAAAAGGGACTAACATAAAGAGCTAGTATCTTTAAAAGAAAAGGCATTTCATGTACTGGTTCGGTCAGCTTATGTTTAATTTTTGTTTACTTTCCCTGACAACAAGCCACAGTAGCTTACTAGGACATTCAGTTTACTTTCTCACATAATGGAATGGAAAAGGCAGCTGCAAATGGGCAAAATAAGGAAAAAAAAAAAAGGATTAAAAAAGTATATCTCTTAAAAAATAGCAGAGTTTTATGTTTCTTTGTCCTATAAGCTTCAAAATACTAATGCTGAATATACAATTATTGTGATAATTGGTTTTGAGAGCTTATTTAAATGAAAGTTCAATTAATGGTGGCCAAATAATTATTTTAACAGGTGAACAAACGTTATTTTGAAAAAACATTCTAGGAGTTAATGAATTCTCTTTAGATAGCGTTAATTTGGGTTTTTTAAGGTTTAACTGCAGTGCTTCTAAGCTCAACATTAGACATGGGAGCACTTAAACTGTAAGAGAAATGTCTATGCTAACCTAAGTATATAAAAAGTGTTGTCAAGGATATATCTTTCAATATGAATGAATAATACACTGCATACCAGTCAGCCAAGGGCTGAACTGGATAACCTCAGAACCTGGGAGCTGCAAAATGTAACTGAATCATCCTGCTCTGCAACGTGCTACCCTCAACTTATGAAGATTTGGAAGATTCATTCATACTGTGGCTCTCAGCAATGAATGCAGGTTCCATATTTAGGTCAAAGGTACTGACCTGAAAGACTTATCCTTTTCACTAGTCTTTATCTTTGGGTTGGTGAAGGAGAACTGACATATTCTGACCTAGATACCTGTGCATAATCCTCATTTAACTCTTCAGACAGTATAAAAGATGTACAGTCTTCTGCTTTTGCTTGCAGTGTGCTAGATTGTCTAAAGTTTGGATGTGGAGTACATAGCCTGAAAAGCTTTGATTACTGCTCAGTAAGTCCTCTGCGGAAAACAGCTTAAGATGCTACAGACTTGAAAAATTGCCAGAGACACTGGCTTCTTTTTCAGGCCATTGTGAGGTCTTCTATTGCAAGTTATGCCCAAGTGAGTAGGAACCTCTTGGGAAGAAAAGCAAGAGGGCAAAGAGAAGCTGTGTTATTTCCTGGAGCATTTAAATGATGGAAATAAGAGGAAAAGAATCCAGGAGCTGGAAAATTTTCTTTGGTGTGAGCCAAATAGATCTTTTGAAAGCATTTAACAGGTCACCTACACCTTTGGTACCCTGTAGTCATTAAGCACATTTTCAAAATTTCTAGCAAAACAAAATACAGGAAGTATCACTTTTCTAAACAAACAAATCCCCAAAAAACTGATTTACTTTTTTTTCCTAGAAGTGTAGACATTTCAAAGAATTGAACAGAGTAAAACCTAATGAAAGCCAGATACAGTTTGCTTGATAAGTTCAAGTCCCATGTCAACCGAAGACAGACAAAATAAGCTACCTGGATTCAGAATGAAATTGAAGTGATGAATTTACACCTTTCAGCTAAAAGTCAGTACTGACTGTATCTTCATGTGTTGCTAGAGGGGATGACCAAGCTTTTAAACTTGCTAATCGCAGTAGGTCTTTCAGGATGTTGTGCTAGGCAGTACTGTGTCTGTGTTGAATCAATATCACAAATGATGCATTCTGTGGGCTATTTAGGAGTGGTTTGGGGGGAAAAAAAAAGAAGAAGAAGAAAAAAAAAAGGCACCTGATTGCTTTTAGTGCTAATGTTACATTTATGCTGAACTATAAATCTATTTTGCCTGACATTGTTCTTAGGCATCAGTACCTCATACTGCTACAAGTTCTAGAAATGTTTTCATGGATGTTTCATAATTTAAACAAGTTAGTCTCCAAAACTGTGTATTGTTTCTTGCTTTTCAGCTCATAAGAAATAGTTTAGGGAGATACTAAAAATATCTTCAATCTAAATTCAACATCCTGCAATAATTGACGCAAGAAAATTCTACAAAAAAAGCATGACAGTACTGATTATTTTCAGTTGATAAAGATCATTCATTTACTCAAAATAAATAGACATTTATTGAATGTTTAATTATCTGCTTTTAAATTTTAACTTCTTTTTTTCCTCCTATTTTTGCCATCCTCTTTCAGCATTAATATGCAAAACAGCAGATGGGGTTTTTTTATGAGATAAGTACAAAAATAGTGGCTTGGGAAATCAATTTATAGGCACTCTCAGAGGTATACTAGTCAGCCCTATAAATCTTACCAAAAATCTATGAAAGGAATTAAAAAGGCTATTGTAGCTAGTTTCATTGAAGAGGGGAGTATGTCAAAGAGAAGTCAAAGAACAACAGTCCATTAATACTGAGATTATTGTGACCTTGACCTACTCAATGTTCATAGTTTAATTGTAGAAAGTTTTTATGATTATTTTCTTTTAATAATCATAAAATAAATAAATATGTATTTTTCAGTTATTTTCTAGGATAATGTATAACATTAAATAACAGAAATTTCATGTGCACAAAATTATAAAATTAGTAATACCCATCTG
This sequence comes from Psittacula echo, assembly GCF_963264785.1. Classification (NCBI taxonomy): domain Eukaryota; kingdom Metazoa; phylum Chordata; class Aves; order Psittaciformes; family Psittacidae; genus Psittacula; species Psittacula echo. The sequence continues at coordinate 64,554,052 of NC_137743.1, read as the reverse complement.
AGAGTTTGGACTGAATTTGAGACTTCAGTGTTCACCTATCATTGCTGGAATACTTGATTGTTTGGAAGGAAATGATCTAGGGATAAAATAACATTTAGAGCTGTACTTCTGCTATTCGAATATTGGCATCAGTCAGACAGTCCAGGAAGTCTAGTCAACTAAAGAAGAAAAGTCTTCTTCTTTGACTCATCTCCAATGATTTTCATTGTGTTATGACTGGGCCAAATAATAAAAAATACATGTAGAGTAAATGTAGGTCTCGAGCTGTTAGATAAAACTCAAAGAATCAAATCAAAAGCTTTTGCAATGCATTTCAAAACAGGAGATACAAGGTATGCCTTTATTGTTTTTGCTAACAGAAGCAGAACATACACAGAAGTTGCCAAAGTCTCCAGACTGTGAAGGTCCCAACCTCCCATTTATAAGAGTATATGATATCAGGTCTAAATAGTGGGTTCTGATTAGTATTGGGTTTTGGCTTTTGAAGACTTTGAGCAACTGTTCACACATTTCAGCATGAATAACTTGTGAAAGTTGTTCAGGAACACAAGGTAAAAATTATTTTGAGAAAAGAAAGCAAGGTCAGAGAAGGACGGAAAGAAACAAAAACCTGCACCTCAAGATATTGTAGATGTCTCTGCAGTCAGTGATATTGGAGCATTTTAATGTTTTACCAGATTCCAAATGGAATCTATCTTAGAATGAGCAAACCTCAAATAATGATTTATTTATGTGCAAGGCCTCTTAAGAGCAAGGTGTCTAAAAAAAAATTGTCCTGTTTACTCAAGGTTGTTGGCAGGAGTACCATCTATGAGATACTGCTTCCTTCATTTCAGCAAGGAGTAGAAAGAACCTTGTGGACATAAACTCAGCCAGTAAGGACAATTTAGTGATAAGCTTTGTTAACTTCTACTGCCAAATTTTCCATAAAAGAAAAATTCCAGAATTTGTTTCACAGACTTAGTCTCCTGTAAAACACCCTAGGGATGCATTATCTTCGTAAGACTAGAGTAGCAAAAGAGACTCTATTGTTTTATACTCCTCACAAAATATGAAATCTCAAACATTCATATTTTCATCTCCATCCTTATGTGAGGGATAGACTTAGTCCATTCTTCTTTTCCAGTTAGCAGTTTTGTTCTACAGTCATTTGCAAAAAATACAGGTTTTAAAAGATTTTTTAAAAAACTGCATTTACTGTATTTACTTTGACAGAGTGAATACTACTACAGGAGCATCAGACTAATTAATTTGGTAGTTGAGAGTGATACAGATTTGACTTATTTTCTTACCACAGACTCTACTGCTCACATTATCAGTGCAGCTGGCTCAGAAACAGTCTGACTAAGAGTCCTACATGTCAGCAGTTTCTGCATCAATTTATATTAAGATAGTTTTGACTTGCCAGCAGATCAGACCAAGTTCATCTAGAGCAAAAATGCTTGTAAGAACTACTCTAAATCAATGGAAGAGTATGTTGGCTGATTCCTGAAAGAAATAAACAGTTTTTACACTCCAGGTAAAAACTATGGCTTGCAGGCATATTCTGAATGACAGTAACATGATGTTTACAAATTATTACTTTATAGTTACTTATCATCATCACAAAAGTATATAATGAGACAGTCATTATTCTGCATCTGGAAATACAGTTTATGAGGAGTATCATAGAAAGGAAGGCTGGAAAAGCTTTGAAGGAATATTTAGTTCACTATTCTACCCAAAGATGGAATCATCTCTACCAAACCTGTTTGTCTGAACTGTAACATCAAGCAAACCGTATGTTGCCTTTGCAAGGCTAATAATTAAGTTTGTTATTCTGTTCATTTAGGTAGCATTTTCTACTCTATTTCTGTGTGTTGGGTTGGTTCACCAGTAATTTACTTGTTAATTTTATTTGTTTCTCTGCCTGATGCAGTCATCTGTAGGCAGATTGTCCTAGTAATGTATTAATATGCCATTGCCATGAAGGCATCTGAGCTGGCTTTAAATGAGTAGTTTGGCTGCTTTGCTGTTTTCATTGCCGTGACAACAGAATTCCCAACCTTTTGCACCTTAACTATACTACTGTTGTATACACAGTTTAACACAGGTTATGGTATTTTTAACTCTTGATTAACAAAGGACCAGTATTAGATAGTTTTCCTGTAAGCAACACTTGAAACACCAAAAGTAGAGGTTGGTACATATAAATTATATAAAGTTTTAAAAGGGACTCCCCATTGAATGTCATCACCAATATGTGGAAGAATAAACTCACCGAGATAGATTTGATATTATTTGCTGATGTGGTATAAATAAATTTTGTTGTCTGCATGAAAAGTTACTGATTTTAAATACAACAATAATTGTTTAAGAAAATAATTTATCATTTTCAAATGATATCTCCCTTGAATTTTTGTGGGGTTTTCCGCATTATACTTTGTATCTATAGCTAGTATATCCTGATACTCTTTTTCTTTTTCTCTTTTTCTTTTTTTTTCTTTCTCTTTCTTTTTCTCTTTCTCTTTCTTTTTCTTTTCCTCTTTTTTTTCTTTTCCTCTTTCTTTTTCTTTTTCTTTTTCTTTTTCTTTTTCTTTTTCTTTTTCTTTTTCTTTTTCTTTTTCTTTTTCTTTTTCTTTTTCTTTTTCTTTCTTTCTCAAGAAAACAAAAAGAAAATAATTCAAAAGGGAACTAGGAAAATGTATATTTAAAAAAACCAGTGACACTCCAGCAATATTTTTTAACGTTTATATCTGTTGGGAAAGCAATTGTATGTTTATTTATTGAAGAGAAATAACAATTTAAATAGGTTTTGTAAACAAAATTTGGACTAATTTTATCCCTTTCAACTTCACCATGATTTTTCTGTTTGAGGTCAGAGCTCAAATGTTTACACTGCTAAAGGCAGAACTAAGAGTAATAGTCATTGTACCTAAGCTGACTTTTGTAAAACCCAGCCAATGTTATATATTGATCCTAAAACTTTTGGTAAGATTGGTGACTTGTCTTTTGATGTTGCTGCAATGTTGTTGCCGAGTTCCTCTTTACTGTTGCATTTAATGCAGCCCAGGGTTTTAACTTGGGAAGCATCAGAGCTGTGTTGAAAACTATCCCCATTATTTCCCTCATTTCCCCAAACCCATTAATTTAAATAAGAAGGACCATCAAATATTGCAAAACTTTCATAAAATGGGATGTTAAATATTATTAAATATAGTTTCTTCATCTTTCAGTTACTGTAGTCAATATCAAGTGATATTTATCTGTGACATTGAACATTTGCATCAAGTTGCAATTAGTCTTGATCATGGCTGGTCAAGCAGTCTCAAATATAACTAGAAAACTTAAGATGCCCCGTCTTAGTAAAATCTTTGTCTTCTTTTGTGAACAGAAACTATATAATTCAAAATATTAATTCAAGAATATTTTGTATATGCATTATCAGTATTTAAGGCTTTTAATATTCAAATATTCACATGAAATAAAATATGGAATACAAGTAACATGCAGTGCTTTTAATTAATATAAAGCTGCCTTTTGTAAACAATAACATTGCATGGGTTTCTAACTGGATACTTGTTTCTCCTCTTGTGCCCTCCGCAGTGAAAGTGCTGATATGACCCAAACAATAATAAGCTAAGAAAGATCCCAAATATCTTTCTTTTAAAAAAGGCAAAAAAAAAAAGAAATACCAAAAGTGACTGTAAACATATTCACAACCAGGAATATTTCTTACCAATACTTTTCATGAAAATATCAATGTATCTCCAATGCAAGCACTTTAACCTCTGTAACAGCAGGTAAAACAGGTAACAAATGGTTATATTTTAAGAAACTAACTTGCATGCAATAAGATTTATTTAAGGGAATAGCACTTCCCTTTGGAAATCAATCATAGTATTTTATCTTATACCATTGCTTTTCTTCTACTCACCGCAATGAGTAATATATAGACAAATGTATGCAGAAGCAGTCTGTGTCTCTCATTCTCATTTACCTTGCTGTTGCTCTCCTATTAGCTGTAGCTATGCAGTCCTCTAGACACAGTGTGGCAGGAACTCTGTTACCTTGACAGTAGGTACAGCTGCAGCTTTAGCACTTGCAGTCTGCCTCACGTTTGTAACACCCTCGCTCCTTCCGGTCATTTATTCCAGGGGAGGAATGACACCAGCATTTCTGAGCTGTTCTTGTGTTTTCTCCCAGAACACTCAGGGAAAGCAGACTTCGTGATCTCCATGCTAACTACCAGTCTGCCTGCTGCCAGTTTTCCCTACTTCTGCCAGTGATGACATTCAGCTTGCTCCTCCACGCAGGATACAGCACTGATTCCTCATTATGTAAGGCAGTCTAGGTCAAGTGTAGGAGAGAGACTGCTGGCCTGAGCAAGCTAGTGGATTGTTCCCCCAGCTTCATGCTTCATGGGGTCTGGAAGCTGGATCCTGATCTTTTCTACATCTTCTCAGGTAAATGTTTTTGCATGATTTAAATGGTTACTGTGTTCTTTTTCCATGCAGATAGCTGTCAGCCATGCTGTGAATTGCAGACAGAATTTGCTAGGTGGAAACAGCTCTGTCAGCATGATTGAATTCACAGAGTAGTAGTTCTTCTAGGCATCTCAGCTTTAAGACACTTTATAAATAAATAAATCATAAATTGGGCTCGTTTAACAAGCATCTTTTCTAACCATGTGGGGATTATTGTTAATTTGGCTGATTAAGCAGTGAATTAAACCCATTTGCTTGGAGCTGGTGTGCGAAAGCATTATTGGATATAGCTATTAGCTCTGAGAGGTTTACTGCAGTTCCTGGCTGTTGCATTGTTTTAGCCTGGCAAATTACAAATATGCTGCTTCTATTAAACAAAACAAAGTAGGGGGAAAAAAGGTATGGAATTCTTTTGCACTCTTTTGTTATGTTTTGAAGTGGCGACTAAATCCAATATGTTATTTGCTATGTACTGCATAAATGCACGACTGTATATGCTTCTGAAATTTTTAAAGTGAATGCTGCAGGTAATATTACATTTGGCAGTTGCTCGGCAGAATGCTTGAACAATGCCTATTGGCTAGATTTATTTTAGAGGATAGCTTTTTTTCATGCACCATGTAGAATTCAAAGATTTTTTTTTTTTTTTATACTTGCACCCTGATGAAAGTCAATTTGTAGGAAAACATAGAACAGGTTTGTCCTTAAAAGGATTACACATACTGGGTATTGTCAGGTGCTGGAACGTCTGATTATACTGGAATGCAGCAGAGGTGGCCCTGGAAACTAACAGCATAACACTGATACTGCAGCATCATGTAGGGAATTTCAAGCAGGCTAGCTTGCTTGCTAGAGACAATTACTACATAAAAAAAGTTGAACCTATTTTTAATGGATTTCAGAGATTCATTAGGAAACTCTTGTTTGTGTACGGTACCTTGGACAGTAACTTTTTTCTTTGTTAGTACTGCAGCCTCTGCTCCATGGAAGTTAGCAATATGCAAAAATTAAACAATACACATTTAAGACACATAAATGAGTTCCAAAATGCAGGTGAATTTATAGTAAAAATACCTGAGAAAACCTTTGGTTGGCATTATGTCAAGGAGTTATATTTAATAGCTTATTACCAAGATTTTATCTAATGTATCGATTTAAAAATAGTTATGATTGTATTAAATTATGCTAATGAGTGTCAAACCAGAAAATTAAAAGTTAAAAATTACTGATAGTATGGCATTTATAGAATTTTCATGTCTGATAGGCTCACCCTAAGAAAAATACCAAAGTCCCTTTCTTAAATCAAAATAAGATTGAATATTAATAAAAGATTATGTATTCATATCAGATTGAACTAATTTTGATGGCAAGAGTACAAGCCCTTTAAATGGGTTTCCCTCCACTCCCCCCTTCTCTCCCCCAAAACTAGTGGTTCTTCACACTATTCTAGAAATAACTGATAGATTTAATTTCAACACTTGTTTGTAAGTGAGGTGAATTGTTTTATCATTTTATTATCATCTTTAAAAGCCATCTTCCTCTGTAAAAGAGCTCCCAAGCAGTCAGGCATCTCTTCAGGATGGTCTTACCTTACCAGTTACTAAATTACCTTTTTTCTTTTTTTTAAAAAAAAAAAAGACAGTCATGCAGTCATGTAGATCTATGCTATGATTGAGTAGAAATACCGAGCTGGTGCCTTCATCAATTACACTGTGAAAGAAGTTAGGTTCAAGAAAGTGTGATCAATTTTTGGTATCTTGAAAACACCTCTGTTTCAATGCAGTATATTGCAGCGTAGAATATTTTATAGGTATCATTTTGTACTTCAGAATACAAAAGTGCATTTAGCAAACACAGTCTTAAAATAATAGCATAATAAAGGAACGTAGAACAAAACTGCGGGGTACCACATGTTACTGTAATGATGTACTTCAGATTCTTTCTTTCTTCTGCCTGAAAAGTTCTAAAATAATAATGCTATTATACATGAGTACACTGTGTTCCATTCCATTTCAAGTGTGGGTGCTTGAGGTATTTTCTTACAGGCTTAAGGAGTATCAATAACCTATCTATTCAGTTAGAAGAAAAAGAAAACCCTTATTGTCTTTAAATGTATGGTGGTTTTCTGCAAGTGTTATTTTTATCTTTTGCATCATGGTTCAAAGCAGGGCACACACAGTACTTCTCACCACAGCAAGTTGCAGATGCTTCAGTAGGATACAACGTGTTAGAAAAAGCTGTTTCCTCTGTGTATTTATATATCCTATATTCTGGAATATCACTTTAGGTCTAAGTAATTGGATGTGAGCTGTAACGTATGTTTTGAACTCCCTACAATGCAGGATATGAGCCATTAGTGGTTGTTGCCTCCTCCTGGTATTTTCCTGTGGTTTACTAGAATTGTCCAATCCATGGCTCTGTCAGTAGCTTGTTTTCAATATTCTGTATATTCCTTCGCATCACAATATGCAGCTTGAGTTTTTGACAAACTTTCTCTTCACTTTTCTTCACAGTACTAGAGATTTCTGTCCTGAAGGGGAGTTTCTATGCTCTCTTCATAGGCATGTTACTAAAACTGAGGAGCATGGGAACAGTATCAAAGCATGTGTATTAGATTATTTTAGGACAATGTATTTAGCATAAACAATGGTGTGACCAGGTTTTGTAATCCATAATGTTATCAAAATTGAGAAATACATTATGATGACATGTTTAGTGCTGAGACTACAAACATCTGTGGTTTAGTTTATCTCATGTAACATCTAAAGGTAAGATTGTAATAGTATAATTCACAAACTTTCCAGGTAAATTTGGACTCACAAAATCAGATCTTTCACTGTCTAGAACTGCCTAATTTTATTTCCATTAAGTACAAAAGAAACTACAAATGTGACAAAAGTCTATTGTAGAAATGGGCTATATGTGTTCTAAAAATACCTGTTTAGAAGCTGACAGGTGTGTCCTGGTCATATGTGAAAATTTACTTTTTTTTTTTTTATTTTTTTTTTATTTAGAGGTTTTCCTCACTTTTCATTGAAACTGGTTGGATGCAGTCTTCTCTTCTATATTGCTACAGTCCATGTAATTTTTCCAGGTCCTGATTTTCATGATGATGTTGTTCCAATGTTATTTCCTGTATAGCTCTTCTGTGACTGCAGTGCAATTGGTTCACAAATTTAGAAACAGAAAAAACCCTTGGATTGTCATGTTCACCTGCCTGTCCATGCAGGATCTTGGATGGCACATTGCTTATATACTAGATTAATTACTCCATCATCTGTTTTTAATTCCCACTACAATTCAGAGAATTCATTCATAGAATACTAGAAAGAGATATTATAAACAATCAAATGTGATTTCTTAATGTTTTGATAAATAAAATGTACCTCAAATACTATCATTAAATATATATAGATATCTTAACACTCTTAGTTTTGTATGTAGAACACACTCTTCTGCATTATTTACTGCCGTGGCTAAACATCTAAACTAATTTTAAAGGTTTCTCTAGGTTATACAGAACTATAATGTTTGCAGCACAAGTGCCGAAACATTATAGTGACAAAAAGAACTAAATTCTCTTTTTCTTCAGCCAGAGTTCATTATAGGTCCCTTTCAGAAAGGGACACTGCAGAGGATCACCAGAGAAGGACTTCCAGATGAATCCTTTCATGTGCTGAAGAAAACCAGAATCTCCCAGTGCCTGGTGATCACTAAGGGTGGGCACTTTGCGGCACTTGAGTCAATAACTTACTGGCCTGTTCTTACACCAGTGCTTTTAAATATTTGCACAGTACTCCTGAAGCAGAGCCAAGAATAGGACTGGTCAATTTTTTGATAAAGGCAAGTGAACCACCTATCTCCATTAATGCAAAGTTACCAGCTCTGCAGAATCTGAAGTCTGCAAGACTGCAAGCTCAAGACTGCAATGGAAGTTTGCCTGGCAACTGCATCCATGCTGTGCAGGGCATTGAGGTGCTCTCCACTGGGCCTGTTGGATGGTTGCTTCAGCCAATGCCCACTAAGGTGGTTGCTACTTACAACTACTCAGATCCTGAGTGCCTGACCATGCCTGCAGGGAGAAGTGGTAAAAATTTCCAAATTAAAAACGAGTATCCTAGACTTACTTGGTTTTGAAAATTAATTTGCTAGACATTAGCTGTGTTCTTTTTGTTTAGAGAGTAAAAAAGGCAAGTTGTATTTTTGGGGGGAGAGGGGAGAGATACCATGGTTTATTACCTAACTGCCATTTATTTTAGAATTGAAGTAGCTTTTTTGTTTTCTGCAATTGTGGTGCGTGTATAAGTTTAAAATAGTAAAAATATGCAAATTCAAGGGATTTAGCTCTTTAGCAGTTTGACAGAAGTTGCTACTGTGTTGATAAAGTCTTCTGTCTCAAACCCCATGTCAGATGGCAATCTGGTTCAAGGAGCTACCAAATGAGCCTGTTAAGACAACTGCAAACCTTATCGATTTTCCTGACACTGTAAGCTGGTGGAGCTGGACTTGAGCACCTGGTTATACCAGTATGACCAGTGAAATCTGAGCCATGGGAAATGCTGCTTAAAAAAACCCCAGCAACCTTTCAGTATTCTGTTAATGGTGCTTGGAGAAGTCAGTGGTCATATTAAGCATCCTATATTGAACCTTTGCTGATCCTTAAAGTGGGATGTTTTTGGACTAATGAAAACTGTATGTTTTCGTAATACATCAGAATGACATTTAATCTGGGGGGAAATTTTGTGTGTTCAGTGTTATGTTCAGGACCAAAACTGTAAGCACCTGAGGTATCTCAAAGATATATTTGGGGTTTTTTACCACCAGGCATTTATTGTTTAAGCTATGCAGATTCCTGTTTTGTTGTTTTCTTTTAGGTGTTTATTTCATTTCAAATGCAACATTTTGAAGGAGCTATGCCTGTAAAATGTCAAACATGCCCAGACTGTAGCAAAGACTGGAGGAACTCATTAAAATTCAAACTGAGGAGTAAATATTCTGCCTTTTAACCCGGTGATAAATTTGCATTTATAAACACTAGGCAATTCATTTCCAGAAACATCTTCCATTAACAGATAGATTTCTGGGAATGATAGATTGGCATCAGCAATAGTATAATTTTACAATTATACCAAAATAAAAATCAGATAGTAGAAAAGTGTTACCAACTGATAAAAATGTGGTCATGGTTATAGATTTTTCTACATGAAGGTCATAAAATTTAACTGCGTTTGGGTAGTGGGGACCTGCCTGAACTATTTAGCATACTAGTAGTGGCAGCAGAAAAGCTATATTCAAAACTGGTGATCATGATAGCAATGAAAGGTGAAAGCATCTAAAGTCTTTCTAAATCAGTGCTAAGGCACATTCAATAGAGGCAGGTAGCACTGTTGCATCCAGTTTGGTCTTGCCCTTTGTACGTCAGCATTGAGTATTAGTATTTGGATATATTATGGTGTGTTTTAACTAAGTATTTATTGTCCTAAAATTGCATGATGTGTTAATATAGAATCATAGAATCACAGAATAGTTAGGGTTGGAAAGGACCTTAAGATCATCTAGCTCCAACCCCCCTGCCATGGGCAGGGACACCCCACAATAAACCATGCCACCCAAGGCCTCATCCAACCTGGCCTTGAACACCGCCAAGGATGGAGCATTCACAACCTCCCTGGGCAACCCAAACACGGTAATATTTGCAGAGAAAATATTTTAAGATTTGGGAGGTTAGATTTGATTTTTAGAACAATTTTTCATAATCTTAAGGTTGATGAATGCTTGAAAGTTAGGTGTTATACTGAGAGATTCCAAGTGCTTGTTGTGAAGGACCAAGCATGTCAGGCCTCCATTGGGAGATGGAGAAATTCAGCTTCACATAGCTTGGATTCAAGCAGAATTCAAGCAGTTAAAACCTCACAATATAAAAATATTTAAAAAGAACATATCAGAACAGTACTGGAATTGCCTGTAGGGGATCAAATTCATTATAGCTGCCTGGAGTCCCTTAACATGCAGGTTAGCATGTTAGGTATGTGTTGTATGATAGGTGACAGCCTTACTGCATAGAGTATTAATTAGGTTTATTATCTTGTATTTTTACATGCCAAAACTGTATTACACAATGAAAGAAATTCAGTACCGTTTTTGGCCCTCCTTTTGTGCACCTCTTACCCTTCTAGTCACTGCCCCTTCATTTTTTATTGGAGTGCACCCACCCCCCTCCAGCATGTCTGAAACTAGGGTTTTCAAACATTGACTGATGGCCATCCCTGTTCCACTATTTTTGTCAAGAAAGCAAAATGAAAGATATATAATGCTGCCTGATTTAGCTCAAACTGAAGCTGATCCAATGCAGCTGGATTTTGTTGTATTAACGGTTACTCTTACTTAGCAGTCTGAATTTGAAAAAGGAGCAATTTTTTGTCTAGGTTCCAGATTTGGCTGTGCAGCTGTCATCTGAATACATGGGAATGTATAGCTCTGATGTGGCAGTCAAGTAGCAGGCTACATGATTGGAAACGCAGTCTGGAATAGATGGACATGTCATATCACCCTGGCACAGGAACCTTGGTTTATTTTTGGAGGGGGATTGAACCCATGATTGAAGATTTTGGACCTGCCACCATGTTCAAGGGGAGGTGCAAAATTATACAGGGGACTGGTAGCGTTTAATTGCGGCATGCCAAGGGCTGACCTGGAAAGGTTTCTGGTGCTTTTGTAACAGAACACGCTTACCCAAATTATTTCCTTCTCACATTTCAGAGACAAATAATTAACAGAAAAGAAATTAAAATTAATGGAAACTTTCACTTGTTTAACACTGGATAAAGAAATCAGCTTCTTGGTGCTACCAGGGTTGTAGATTATCAGACTCTTTTAAGTCAGAAACTATATTTAAAAGCAATCTTTTACAGCTGGTTTATTTCTTTTGCCGGTAGATGGGGCTGTCCTTTACGGAGATGGTCTGGTATCTTCCCTCCGCCCTCCCCCCCCCCCTTTTTTTTTAATTTCTTCACCCTATTCTCTGTCTCTCTTCATCCTCCTCCCATCTCATCCCCTCCCAACCCCCCCGCTTCTTCTTTTTCCTTTTTTGTCATTTTATTTCCTGCTATTTGCTGGTTTGTGTTTGGTACTATAGAGTGAAGCCTCAGAACAGGAAGCCGAGAATAAAGCAGAGAGGATACTGCAGAGGTTTAGATTTTTGGTTTTGTTTTTTTGTTGGGTTTTTTTTTTTTTTCACCTTCCCAATGAGAATGCAGCAATTTATAAATACTTGGTAATCTTTTGTAACTGGGAATCTGAACAAGTTTATTAGAGAGCAATTTCAGGTGTTTCATTATCACTATCTCTTAAGGGTTTTATTTTTGTTTTCCTCATAATACATTTGAAATTCATGTCTTATCAGGTAAGACAGCAGAATGTTAAATCCTTAATCTCAGTACATTTATACGAGCTGTCTGCTTTGTGGTTATTTTTAACCATATAATTAAGGAGAGAAATCCCATTTTGGTGTTTTAAAAATGAAAGAACTGCAATGAGGTCTTTTTGGCAGCACAGCATTTTGTTACAATTTCACTGACCTTATATTTGGGGAGTTTGCCAGTTTGTTGGGGGTTGGAGTGTTTAAATTATTACACAAGATTTTCCCTCTGAACTGTTTAGAAGTTCACAGAGGTCATAGAAAACATATTAAGGGCTAAAGCAATCAATGATGTAGTCAAAATCCTAGCACTGCAGGACTGGACAATTTTTCTTCCCATATAGAGATGCTCTGCTTTATCACTAATTGCTTCACACACGTTTGAGGTTTACCGAAGGAAAAAGGGGCTCCCTCCTCTTTTTTCTCTCTCTTCATCTCCATCTGCCCCTAGTCTTTCTGATCAGGTGCACTGCTAGAAGCTCTTACTTTCATTTACATACTGATCAGGACTAGTTGTAATGCTGTAGGTATAATTTGGTTCATATTCTGAACCGTCTTGCTTTTTCAAACAGCACTAGAAATTTGCCAGGTGGATATCAAGATCTTTTGGCATCTTTTCTGAAATGGATTTCTTCTCCACAGCTTGTCTGAGGTATGTGAATGAAAGACTCCCACTGAATTTATCTGGGATTGGGCTTTCCGCTCAACCCACCCTCTCTTCCATCCCCACTTTGAAAAAGCTGTTGCCCATTCTGCAGTATTTGAAAATTGATAGGTGTTTTCTATTGCTGCTGAAAACCTGATCAGTTGTACTTATTCCCAAAATGATTATTTTGTGGTTACAGCATCAAGTTCCTGAGCTATACTGGCTGATGTTAGTGTTGCATTCTTGAAGTGCACCTACTTTTCTTTTGTGTTTTTCAGGCTTGACCGTTGTATTAATATAAAGAACAAAGGAAAAAAGACTGTGCTAAAAATTACTCCGAGAATCTAATGTGAAACAATAACAGGATGATTACTGTCAAGACTGACACCCTGTTAGCTTATTCTGTTGAGCCTGGTTTGTGTGCTCTTGAATATTTGATGAAGTATTTAGACACAGGAAAGCAAGTTAGAGACAGGCAGCCTTAAACTGATTGTCCTCAGTTTGCCAGGTAAAAAACAGAAAAGTTTTGATTACTTTAAAGAAAGCATCAATGACGAGTTATCGATTATGCTATGGTTTGATTGGGAAAAGCATTTCTAGGGAAATTTTAAGAAAACAATAGCAGTTTGCATAGTATCTTGTACCAGATATAAATAAGACTGACTACTAACATCTTACAGGAAAATTATATAGATGAATGTATATCATGGAATCATATATCCTATCAACTGTTTGAAACAATACTTTATATAAGGGGCAAGGGTAGTTTATTATTGATCACTGAAATGTACTTTGAAATTGTCATATTCTAACCTAAACTTGCTTTGAAGTTTCAGGAGTTGTATATGTCAACTGAGACAGTTGGGCAGTAATGAGAAGTGGGTACCTCTTTGCTAATTTATTTTGAAAAGGGGCAGAAAGCTTGCTATAATTTGTGTGTGTGTGTATTTAGAACTGTGATGCTTTCCTGGATGAATGTCTTTTCTTTATTAGTTTCATGAACTCCAGTACCACCTTACCTGTGGGAAAACATGTTAGGTCTTTTGGGCTAAACATCATGAAGAGATTTGTTGATTCTCTTTTAATAACAGGAACATATTCTACTTTCTTTTTCTCCTTGTTTAGGAGGCAGCAGGACTCCTTTATTTGACCTGTAGACTTTCTATGGATGCCAAAATGAATGCAGCAGAAGACAAATTAAATTAAAAATTAAACAATATATATTCACACTTGGAAACTGAGAAAAATAATGTCATGCCATCAGTAAGACATACTAGATGAGGAATACCATTAGGCTTTTTTTAGCATAATGTTTTAGAGCACTTAAGGGATCAAATTGCTCAAAGAGAAAAAAATCGTAAAGCTGAAATATTCTAAAATGGAAAAATAAGAACTTTTGAGAAAATTTTAACCATTAAAAGCTACAACTGATGTTTCTGACTGAAGCTGTTATTGTAGGGAGATGGAGAGTATCATGCAAGTTCTCCAAATGTTATTCCCAAAACTCAGTAGTTCTGGCATGTTGCTTCCGTTTTCTGGTTGTAGACTCATTTTCTGGTTGTAGGCTTATTCTTTGTGGATTCCTATCCATGAAAACATACAAAAGTTGGATAAAAAAAAAAAAAAAAAAAGGAAGTTTGGTATGGGTGAAGTAATTAGTTAAATGACAAATGTAGGCTTAGAAATCATCACCTTTTCCTTAGGTTAGTTAGGTTAGTCCAATTTCTGTAAAATTTACTGATCTTTTCTTATTCAATGTTAATAGTATTTATTTAAAGAATGACTGCGAGGTCTTACTGAATTCATGCCTGTTTTCAGGCTTCCTGGCTTTTACTGGTTGTTGTGTCATCATTTCTGTCTTCCATTTCCACCAGCATGTGTGCTTCCAGCCCCTGTTCACGCTTTTCTAATGTGATATTTAGCTTGGATAAAAAGAATTGTTTTTACTCTGTCCTTAATGCCAAAATTCTGGGTAGCACCCTTTCCTGCCATTTTAAATATCAGTTGATAAAGTACATTTCTGAATCAGCCATCATGCTATTCATTGTTTCCAGTCATCAGCCCCAGAAACTCTCTCTCCTTCCTCTTTGTCCTAGGAAATTCTCATTATGTTGCTTTTTCAGAACACAAGTTTCCATAGCTCACTGTCTCAGCAGTACCCAGTGCATCTCTGACCATCTTTCCAGTCCTCTATTTTAAAGTGGTACCATCCTTCTTTTTATGCATTTCTTATTTTTTCACAAGTGTCTGAGGGAAAAAAAAGGATACAACCTCTCTATTCTTGGTCTCAGAAACAACCAGCTCAGTTTGTGCTTTCAAGCTTTACCCCATCTTATGCCCTCTATCTCTGTAATTTGTTTCAGTACCTTATAAACATGCAGATCAATTTTTTTTATCTTTCTCCTACTCCTTAAATGCTCCCAGAATTTGCTTTTTTAAATTACTTTATAATACAATTCAGAACACTTAAGATCATCCTTCTGATAAATCACAAACAAACAAAACTCAAAATCCTGTCAAGGTCAGAAAGAAAAATTTAGGAATAAAGATAGAGGCTCGTGTGACTCAAATAAGCTTCATTTAATAGTGGTATTGTTCAAAGATGACAAAATTAAGCAGCAACTACACTCCTTTTTAACTGAAGTAATGTATTTGAAGTAAGCTTTCAAATGCTTGGTTATTTAATGCATTTGAAGCCAATGACTTGACTGTGTTCCAGATGTATTTACCTGCAATGCTTCCGTACTCTCATCCTGCCCTGGACTCCATTTTCTACTTACTCTTTAATGGTGGCCCCTTCAGAGTGAGATCTTTCATTTTCTTTAATGATTTAAATCTTCTAGTTGTTTTGTTTCAAATTGTCGTTGGCTTTATTTGCCAAGAGAAAATCATGCCTGGAATATTTCTGAAGCAGATGATGGGTGCTTCTCCTAGAAATGTCTCAGAAAGGGCTTTTACAGTAGCTTTGCAAGATTCCTGGAGTAAGTCTACAGATGAAAACAGAAGGGAAGAGGGTGGTGGGTCATTAGAAGCTTAATGGTGAAGATGAATTCTGTTCTTTGTAGTGGGTGCGACAAGATGTGAAGACTGAAGAAATGGGCTCTTTCAGATGAGATATGGGAAGGAACTTTCTTATAGAGTGGATAGTGAAGAGCTGCAATAGAGTGTCAGAGGAATCCGTGCAATTTGTCATAAAGGTTTGCAGAATAGGTGAGATGAAACATCTGTTGGGAAATAGGTATAGCTGTCTTTTTGGACAGGGAGATGAGCTAGGTGGCCTCTGATCATTTCACAGAATCACAGAATATTAGGAATTGGAAGGGACCTCAAGAGATCATCTAGTCCAATCCCCCTGCCGGAGCAGGAACACCTAGATGAGGTTACACAGGAATGTGTCCAGGCGGGTTTTGAATGTCTCCAGAGAAGGAGACTCCACAACCCTCCTGGGCAGCCTGTTCCAGTGTTCTGTCACCCTCACTGAGAAGAAGTTTCTTCTCAAGTTTAAGTGGAATCTCTTGTGTTCCAGTTTGAGCCCGCTACCCCTTGTTCTACCATTGGTTGTCACCGAGAAGAGCCTGGCTCCATCCTCATGACACTCACCCTTTATATATTTATAAACATTAATGAGGTCACCCCTCAGTCTCCTCTTCTCCAAACTATAGAGACCCAGCTCCCTCAGCCTTTCCTCATAAGGGAGATGCTCCACTCCCTTAATCATCTTTGTCGCCCTGCGTTGGACTCTCTCCAGCAGTTCCCTGTCCTTGAACTTCTTGAACTTCCTGAACTTCCAACCCATGTTTTTCTGTAAGTCTACAAAAAAAGGTGGATATCTGAGGTACAACAGACTTAAAGAAAAATGTATCATAAATTATACAGGATTCAAAATAGACCTCATAAAAGCTATGTGCTCAAGCTTTTCTTAAAGCATATAAGCATCCCCTCAAAACATTTATTCTGTGGAGTATACACTCTGCAACACTTCAGATAGACCTAGAAAGAACAAAAATGTTTTCTAAAATATTATTTAATATCTTAGTGTTTCTTTTAGTTTCTTTAGTGTTTCTTTTAATGTTTAACCATAACCAATATGTAAATAAAAGGGGTAGAAAAGGGATATTTGGCGAATCTGAATATTTTTTGCTTATTGGCAGAAGAATACTATACATTTAATTAAAAATATATTTAAATTTATAGTTTATCTTTAGTAGAGAGAACTAGGACACTTCAAAAGCTGATTAAATGAAGTGAGTGTACCAGAGCCATTTCAACGTTTTTCACAGCTGAGAAACCCAATCTGATACATTTATTTTCTGAAATAAAGCCTAAATAGTGACAAATAATCTCCTGAACTGTGCAGTGGTGGATAAAGGCAAAGAACTTTTCAGATTTCCATACTGGCTACATTGATAATGCTTAATTGAAAAAGAAATTATCCAACTATGTTGTTTTTTTTTCTTTAAACATTGACTGTGTTCCAAATGATGTCTAGAGATCTCAGTCCGAGTGGTATTTTTCCTTCGTTTTTCTCTTCACACTTACACATACACTGGGGGAGATAGAACAGAAAATATGACCTTTTACAATGTTTTCAGCATTTTATATTGCCTCAGAATAAAATTTATTGCAGATCTACTATTGTGAATTAATAAAATTTTATATCTGAAACAAGCAAACAAAAAAAATCACTACAAAAACATCTATATATATATCAATAATCTTTTTCTTTTTCATTTTGGCTCCATCTATGCCTAGACTAACTGGCTTGGGGATACTCTGTACCTGCAAAGAGCTCTCTTGAGTCATGTTCCCAAAATCCTTGGGAAACTATAAATCAAAATGAGTGAAAATTGTACCAGGGTCAGTTCTTTCTAACAAGAGAGGTGATTGTGTCCCCAGGTACAGGAAATTGATTAATGCGTTGGCTTCTAAGCTACAGAACAAATAAATGTTGTTCATATAAATTTATTTAGTGAAACATGTATGTATTTACCTAGAAAGAAGTAGTAACATTTTATTGTGCATGGGATTTTTTTTAGAGTATGGCTTTAGAATAAGCTAATAAATTCACAAACTGGAATAACATGTTAATCAAGTAAACACAAATTATTTTACCTTCTGCTTTAACAATTGCAAAGGAAAAAGCACAGTACTGTCTTCAGTGTCTTACAGGAAAAATTTAGAGTTGGAAAAAAATAAATTTGAAATGTATAGTTTCTTTTTCTTCCATGAAAGTCAATGTTATAGAGGGACACATCTTCGGGTAAATTGTTTAAATTTAACACCAGTTAAAAATTTTAGATCATCATATAGAACATTACTAATCAATACTTACAAGAAATGCAAAACCAATTTAGAAAGTATCTTGATAAATCAGATGCCAAACTGGACTTAATTCAAACCAAAACTTGTTTTATTTCTTTTTAATAATTCTGAATATCATGAATCATTAAAAATACATTCCAGTTTAATGGCAGACTAAATTTATTTTGCTCAACGAGTGATGAGTAAGACATATATAGAGTCTGAGAAAAGGAAGATACATCGCATATACTTAAAATCTGCTGAAAAATAGTATAGTTTACTCCATAGCACTGTTTTCTGGTACCAGGGAGCTTTGTGAAACTGTATTTGCATACACACCTAGATGAGGAAGGCTTTCCAAATGTTATTTCAAGATATTTCTGTCTGTTTTGCTGTCTGCTTTTTGATGGACAAATATAAAACTGCCTGTAACATTTTATAGAAGCAGGATTTACATCCACCCGGGCTAGAAATGTGTGAGAAGATTTTGAAAAATATCTTTATTCTAAAACAAAACCTGATCTCCAGAGGTGCCTTTCCATTTCAGCCTATCTGTGAGTCTGTTATTCAAAATCACATCCCAGGGGTGCAGGGTAAAAGATATCACTAGCAATTGTAATAAGGATAAACTGTGCACCAAAATATGAAAAATGAGAAACATAGATAGAAATATAAATTATAAAACCTATCTAATATATATTAAATATATAAAACTACTAAATATTTCTATTAATAGAAATATAAATAGAACATTTGGAAATGCTAATGTAGACATAGTCTTGCATCACCAGGTATGAGTTCTGTACCTGCTCTGCAGTTAAAAATTGTCAAATTTCATAAGTGACACATATAATAGATATAAAGTTTACAGCTTTATTTATATGCATGTTCAATGAGGTTAGAAAAAAAAATCTTCATTACTTTGAGTACCTTTTAAATAAAATTCCAATTGATGACTGCTTTTATTCAAAAAATATTTTTGGGGAGGGAGGTTTATTGGGGTTTTTTGTGGGGTTGTTTTTTTTTTTTTGCAACACTTGTAGCAGTGGTGCTACCATTTTTTTTCACACACAAACTTCAATCCAGCCTAGAAAGAACCGTTGCCTACTTTGGTTTGCTAACAGCCACATTTGCTTAGGTTATTACTACAGTGTGTTGAAAATGATCAACAGCTTATAAGGCCATACGCATTTTGGTTTGTTTTTAGTTGTTTGGTTTGGTTTAGGTTTTTTTAATCAATAACTGTTCTTTGTAATTCCAATCCTAAGGAGTATTACAATTTGTGAGATTTGTAGGGCTGCAGCATGGTAAAAGAAATTCTCATATCTTTTAGACACTACATCTGGTAGTTTTGACCCCAGGTTACATGCTGTTGCTGCACAGACTGGCTGTGACTCTGTCACTTATGGGCACTGACCTCAGAATTGCCCTCTACTTTTCCCTCAAGGTAGCTTTATATACATCTGTGAAGTCTAAGTTCAGACTAATCCTGAACCAGCACTAAATATTTAATATCTCTACTGAGAGAAACAAAAAAGTATACTGCTCAAGAGTAGTGATAAATCACAAGACATGCTAACAAAAGAAAGCAAAGTAGCTGATACAGTACCCCCTCTCCTACATCTGCATGCCTAATTCCTTGATGATAGATAGCACTGAGTTTCTTTGGGAAAAAGAAAAAAAAATAGAAACAAAAAGCTGGAGAAATACGAATTAATTAATTAAAAAAAATGCAGGGAAGTAGTAAGCATTCAGTTTTATTTTTAAAGCTATTTCTCTGTTCCAAAACAGGTCTGTCTTCAGCACATTAAATACGCTTTAACTGTCTAATAGTAATAACACTTTTATTCAAAATTTTCTCTTCCTTTTTCTTTGACCTCTTTGCACATATTTCTGTACTGGCTCAGCAGTGACATTTGTTTCTCAGGGTTGTATGCTTCGGGATTCTGAAATGCAGGAAACTGGTGGGGTTTGGCAATAGGCTTTTTCCTCCTTGATTGAAGTAAGTTTGACTACGATATAAGGCTTAAGTTTCATGTGATAAGTCTAAGCTTTTGAGTTTAAGTCTATATTTAGGTGCTTAGGCAAAGAATACAATTTCTCAAGACAGACTGGCAAGAATTTCATATTGACTTTTGTGTGGATTCTTGTTTGCTTAGCACTTTGGAAAAGGACACCTTTGTGCCTTTAGCTGTCTGTTCAGATAAATTCCAGATATGAAATATGAGCCATTTTCTCTCCATAGGAGAAAAGATTGTGAAGATGGCTAAATAGTGGCTGTGGGTAGTGTAACTGTGTTTAGCATTATTCTGAAGTCCACGGAGTAAGCAATTTTCTCTTCTCTTTAGAGGTCTACAAGTCTCTTTTTTATATGTAATGCTTCTAATTCAGGCGTCTTTCCTGAAGCAACAATTATTAACTGCTTTGGGGTATTGAAATAAGACAGGTTTGGATTCTTTTGAGACATTGATGTGTTAGCTGAGTTAAAATACTGTATTACAGTGTTGTAGGGTGTATTTTTACTTCTGGAAGATTCAGGAACTTTGTTCTTAAAAACCTCCTGCTTTCTGGCTAGTTCTGAATGCATTCCTTCATACTACTCCTCTACAGTATACAACCTTGAACTTTAACACCTCTTAAAATCCAGATTCTTACCCGCAAAGTGTTCTGTGTCAGTTTGTGTCCAACATTACCTGTTACCATATACATATGGATATTTTTGTATGCTTATAATAGGCAGGCATTCATATATGGAATCTATGACCCCAATCTGTATGTGCTATTCAAATACAGAAAGAAATGGAATCACTGTTCCAACCAGCACACAACCGAAGTATAAGGAAAAGTGCTTAGATAGATAGCACAGACAGAAAGAGGACCTTTATGGTGAAAGTGTAGTTTTTGAGGAGTGTAACTGCTGAAGTGTTTTGGAAAGTGTCTTGAAAAACAGGAAGTTAAAAAAGAGGATAATGAGGGAGATTTACTGATATTTGTGTCACCTAAATGTGACTGGAAATCTTTGGTAGCAGAATGTTGATGTAAATTGAAAATTTGAACAACAAATTTAACATCTGAAAAATGCCATGAAGATGATGAAGAAAAGCTGCAAAGATGCTCTGAGAGGAAACTAGTAATCTATTTTCTGAGCATTTATACAGCAAGATAACATAGCCTAAGCGACTATTTAGAAACTCACCCTGGATATGGGCAGGTTTTGTTTGATAAGGTCAAAGAAACTTTCTTGTTTCTTTGTAAGCATAATAGAAAACGGACTGACAGTAATAATGTTATGCATTGCTAGGAAGGGCTATATCTTAGGTATGTGTGGGTGGGGGAAGGAGGGGGAAGTACAGTAAGATTTAACCACAGTCTGGCTCTAAAACTTAGATGGGAACATTTAACACAAGTAAGAGTCAGATTTATCATGACTGCTAGTAGCACAGGCACCACTAACCTCGGGAGCCTTTAGGCTTGGTTGCTAGCTTTTCATGTGTCAAGCTGCTGTGTTAAACACTCATAGACTGAGATTAATCACTTCACCTAGAAACTGAAAACACACCAGCAATGCCAGCAGAAGGAAGTCTGAAATAATTAAAACTTGGGTCAGTTGAACTGACTATAGTATAAATAGGAAGTTTCTGAAGGGAACTTGGAGACCAAAATAGCATTCTGCGTACTTTCAGCAAGGCCCAGGTGGTTTGCACAGTCCTGATGCTATTCTGAAAAGGTAATCTTCACAGGTGTGTAAACCCATTTACCTGCAGCGTGAACACATCTTGGCTGTCTGCTGTTCAGGGTACAAAACCAAAAGTAGCTCAAGAGAGATATCTTCCTAGAAAAGATCAGATATCTGCTAATGCTGCAGGCTGTGTAAGGTACCGAGTCACAGTCTTAGGCTTTGATCATCTGTAATAGATCATCATATTCTCACTGAAAAAATGCTTCTTGGTCTACACTCTCTTCTGTCTAACTATCTTTTACAGTGGTAACAGCTTTGATCTTGACCTTTCTCAGTTTTGTAATGTTTCGGATATATTCACCTCTCCTGGCTTGCTGGCTTGCTCCAAGCTTCTGTGGTCAATTTGTAGTTCATCCAAGAACTCCCTCGTTACCAAGCCAGCAGAAAGCCTAACTTCACAACCACATACCTGAAAACCCAGCCCCGGTCCTATTGAGCCGAAAACACCCCATGTAGCACTCAGCTTCCAGCAATCCCAGCTGCCTGGGAAGGCTGGAGCAGACATGGAAAGAAGCAGCACACTTGCATCCCGCTCTCTAGGACCCGTTTACTTTAGGACAATGTTAAGTTCAAGTCCCCATAGGGTTTGCCAGAAAGGTGAAAAGATTTCATGAAGGAAAAAGGTTTCAGCAGGAGAAGTAAGAAGAAAGGAAGGAAGAGTAAAAATTTTTATTGCATTTTTATACCTTATTTTTATTACTTTCTTCAGGCTAAATCCCTGCTTCTGTCCTCAACCTTTCCCAGTTTGAGAATCGCTGTTTTATAGCAATTATTTACAATGAGAGTATATGTTGTATGACATTAAATGTTATAATGTAAAAAGCATTTTACCATCCCAGAACTTAAAGTAGGAGAAATAATTTACACTATAAGTGACAAAAGAAGACCTCCATCATAATGATTTTATAAACACTACAAAATTTTTAATAAGTAATTATTGAATTATGGATGATACATGTATATTTACATAATTTGCGGTAGTACTTCTATTACTTTATTAATACAAGTATCTCACTCATTTCTTTTTTTATGTGTTAGTCCTACAGCACTGAAATACAAAAATATGTTCAGAAAAAGAAACTACATCTTTGTAGCATATATGAAAGTCAGCTGGTAAGATTTCAGTATGTAAAACTAAAGAGAAGTATTCCTTCAGGTTAGTGTGCCTCTACTTTAAGGTAAGACAAAAGAGTTTGAGTTTAAATTACTTTTATAACTAGCACAAAACAGAATTCTGCTTCAAGATATAAATCAAATATATCAATTAGGTAATAAAACTCACCTGCATGAATGAAGTCAATAGTATGTTTTGAGAACAGCTTCAATAGGATCAAGGGCTCATCTCTTATATTACAACCATACATCATGGTGCAATTTTAAATCACAGACAAAATCAAGAATTGTAAGAGTAATAAATATAGAAAACTGGGTAAACAGGCATAACCAGCTCCTACTTGAAATTGCTAAGTCCTGAAAATTTTTCTGTATCTATACTTTTCATAGGCTTTTCCTCAAAAATGAATTAAGGTTTGTTTGATGTCATTTTCACTTACAAATATGAAGTCCCAAATTATCCTTACCTCATAATCAATGTAACTCAACCATTTCTAAGCTCCTTAATTGTGCATGGTTCCCTCTGTCTTAAATGTCCTTCAATTCCTTACAGCTATGACCTACACATTGCATTGTCTTCTCTGACAATGTTCATTGTTCACATACTAAAGACTTGCTTTCCATAACTGGATATTCTTATGCCTATGTAGTGCACTTACATCCATTGTTATGCCCTCTGTCAGTGTGCTGATGAACAGTTTTAGAAAGTGTGGTTTTCTACTTTGTGTTTTCTCTTTAAGCTTGTTTATACAAAGACATCTAGGGTGTATATATGACGCCTGCAGAAATATTTTTCAGCTCTCAGTCTGGTGGGAAATGGTGCTCTGACTTCAGATACGTTGATCAGACAAGAAAAGTGATGTGCTGGGGAATGCCTCTATGCGTTGTTTCTCAGCTGAGTGTATTGTAAATCAATAACTGACTCCAGGAGTTTGAGTGGCTGAAGCTTTCTCTCATCTCTCTAGGGCAAGAATTAGCTTTCACACTGGGTCTACTATTAGCAGAGCAAAGAGTTATGGGACAACAACAATTAATCTTATCATTTATTTTGAAAGTATTTAATATATCCCCTGCACATCCAATGCCAAAATACCAGAAAACATTGTAACTCACTGCTATAAACTAAAAATTGCCATTAAGAAAAAGCATTCCAAAACACTTCCTCTATTATAACATTTAAAATGTCAATTTAGAACAGTGATAAGCAGTTCTAATCACAAATGCAAGAGTACTTTTAGCCATTAAAAAGACAAATGTGTGGGAGTGAGGATAGCTGAAAGTATTTTAATCACCAATCACAAATCCTTTAAAACGGGTAAACTATTATTTTCCCATCAGAAAAGCCGAAGTTGAAAGAGACATGGTTTAGTCAGATATGCAATTATTCGCTGTGGTCTTTCCTGTACTTATTGCTTCTCCAGTTTGAGTTCTAACCTTATAGGTGAAACTGAGGATCTCAAGCTTCTTTCCTTTTTATAGTTCTGTACCTGTAGTTGAGAATGGTTTCTTCGCAAAATAATCACTAAATGTGTACTACAATTATATTTTAAACTACATAGTTCAGAACTGTATTTCATAAAGTAAATGTTTGCTTTTTAATAGAGTATCTGTTATTCAGGAAAGTACCAGAACTGGTTCAAAATGAATGACTGTGTTCCTGCAAAATTTGTTGTAATTTACTCTATTTTAAGTATTTAGCTATATTTCATAGATTTCTGATTAAAGGTTTTCCATTTTTAAATATCACATGGTATCCAGTGATATTGTCTTAGTTCTGCTATGTTTTAACTCTCTACTGCTATGCAGTATATGCTACTGCTATTCTGTCTGTTTTCTTAATACACTTAATAGCATGAAGTTCATTAAATTTTAAATGCTCTGGGCTGCTAAACAGTTAAAGTCTCTGTGCATAATATGTTTTTAATTTATTTATTTATTTATTTATTTCTCTAATTTTAATTCTTGACCACCCATAGGATAAAAAAAAAAACAACCTGAAAAGTCCCAAATCACTAGATTTAATAGTCTATAATTTTGTCACTTCTAGATTTTGACTGAATTATTTATTGTATTCTTACAATTCTGTATTTTCAAAAATAAAATTAACATGTTGAACATTTATTATAGGTTTAGAATGTAAAATACGAAATGACTGGAAACTCGCTAACACCTCAAAAAAAACCAAAAAAATAAAGATGAAATCTTTGCTTTTAACTAAAATTGTGGCCAACAGTCTTCAGTCAGTGGCTTTCAAGCCACTGCTTCTGCAGAAATACTAATTCCCAAGCTCTACCTTCTTTTTCAGATCTGAGGCTTCTTACAATAAGGCATCGCTCAAAGGGTGTGACAGAGGCAGCGGATGCTATTGCTGCTCTTTGTAGTTAACCACTTAATAACAAAAAGTATTGCATTGTTTCTAGGAAGTATCAAGGGATTTGTTGTCCCCTTTATGCAGCTGAAAATATCATGAGTATCATGTAAGACCTTTTTGCCCCTCAAAGCAAGCTAAACATCAGAGGAAACAAATGCATTACAGTTTATTATTCGGAGATACTTCTTTCTTTTTATGCCTAAACCCTTATAATTGCCCATATCATGTTTGAATTCATGCTGTCTGGGCTAAGATGTTCCATGTCTACACAAAAGGCTCTTACAAGTTATGAAGTACGTATGTGTAACTCTAGGTGGACTCTAGTGTTCACCAAGACTATTGATCTGAATTCAGGCTTCTTGCAAATCCCTAAATATCTTCTCACAGTGAACATAGGACTTTACATCTGCCTGGCATCAGCTGTGTGGTTTATCACAAGGATGGGGCAGGTGAATATGCTTGTAACCCACCCACAGAGGAAGCCAATGTGCCTTTTAATGTCATCTAGATTTAACTCACATTTAGCAATTCTTTCTGTGGACTTCTCAGCTGGGTCACTGCACAGTCAGCTTCCAGGCTGCTCTACAGGATCACAGGGCAAGCAGAAAGCAAATCTGACCTTCAGCCGTAGTCTTAATGTTGCTTCAATAAAATAATTGAGATGTAATCACAGGATTACAATTTGCATGCTTGTAAATGGGAACTGACCAAGAAAACTCGTTCTGGTAAGTGGGATGATAACTAAACAGCAAATTAGTGGATGGATTTTGATGAGTTGCTGGGGATAACCGGGAGGTCTCCTGATGCAGGAGCTGGAAGTAGTAAAAGCAAGAGATTTTCTTTGACCGTTTTGAGAAAAGTCTCAGTGTGAGAGACAGCTTAAATGACTCGGACCAAAACCCAAAGATTGAGCTAAGAGTTACTAAGAAATTCAGGAAAGTAGTAATGGAGAATATTTTAGTATTTTTGCTTTTGGTTTTCTCTCTTTTACCCTGTTCAGAGTAAAGCATAACTGTATTGAGAACTTCTGCCAAGTCTCTATGTCACTTGCTTCAAATGCTCCTTTTCTGAATGACGTGCTTCAACTGTTGCTTTTCTAAGTGGTGAGCTGCACATCAGTGTCAGAAGCTTTGGGATAAATCTGTTAATATATGATGAGTGTGGTAATATGTATTGGTGCTAAGATTTTAGGAAGGCTGCTGAACCATAGGTGCCATTTTTTGGAAAGGTAGTCTTTTGCTAGGACACATGCCAGAGAGACTTTTCTCATTACATCTTTAAGGCTTCTGGCCCTTCTACGGATCATTTAAGATAGCAAGTACCAGAATGCTGTCCATGGGTTTAAGCATGACACAAAAGTTGTGATTTAGTAACTTTTTGAGTATGAAGATGTCTTTGGGTTTGATATTTCTACAAATCTGACATCATTCCAGGGTATGGAGTGGTCTGTTCTCCCTCAGCTTATATTTCTTGTTTCCCAAGGGTAGTAATATACCAAAAGCAGAACTTAAATCTTGTCTTAAATTCAATTTTACCTTAACATAAAATCAATTTTACAAGCTCAAGAGTGTTGCATCCCAACTAGAAGGAAGTGCAGCAGGAGGGCCCGGAGACCTCCAGGGATGGATAAGGAGCTGCTCAGGAAAATTCAAAGGAAAAAAGAGGCTTATAGAAGGTGGAAGCAAGGACAGGCAGCCTGGGAAGAATATAGGGATGTTGTCCAGGAAGCTAGGGACCAAGTGAGGAAGGCTAAGGCCCAGTTAGACTTAAACTTGGCTAGGGATGTTAAGGATAACAGGAAGGGATTCTATAGGTACATAGTGAATAAAAGACAGACCAGAGACAACGTAGGCCCCCTCTGGAAGCTATCAGGAGAACTGGCTACCCTGGGGATTTGGAGAAGGCTGAGGTTCTTAATGACTTCTTTGCCTTGGTCTTCACTGGCAAAGGCTCTGACCACACCACCCAAGTCTTGGAAGGCAGACACAGGGACTGTGAGAATGAAGACCCTAGGCCCGCTGTAGGAGAGGATCTGGTCTGAGACCATCTTAAGAACCTGAACTTACACAGGTCCATGGGACCTGAGGAAATCCATCCGCGGGTCCTGAAGGAGCTGGCGAATGACGTTGCTAAGCCACTGGCCATCATATTTGAAAAATCATGGCAGTCAGGTGAAGTTCCCAATGATTGGAAGAAGGGAAATATAACCCCCATTTTCAAGAAGGGGAAAATGGATGACCCGGGGAATTACAGACCACTCAGTCTCACCTCTGTGCCTGGCAAAATCTTGGAGCAGATTCTCCTGGAAGGCATGCTAAGGCACATGAAAAACAAGGAGGTGGTTGGTGACAGCCAGCATGGCTTCACTAAGGGGAAATCCTGCCTGGCCAATTTGGCGGCCTTCTACGATGGGGCTACAGAACTGATGGACAGGGGCAGAGCAGTTGACATCATCTACCTGGACTTGTGCAAAGCGTTCGACACTGTCCCACACGACATCCTTGTCTCTAAATTGGAGAGACATCAATTTGATGGGTGGACCACTCGGTGGATAAAGAACTGGCTGGATGGCCACACACAAAGAGTTCAAAGAGGTCGAAGGAAGTGATCCTGCTCCTCTACTCTGCTCTCGTGAGACCTCACTTGGAGTATTGTGTGCAGTTCTGGTGTCCTCAACATAAAAAGGACATGGAACTGTTGGAACAAGTCCAGAGGAGGGCCACGAGGATGATCAGGGGACTGGAGCACCTCCCGTATGAAGACAGGCTGAGAAAGTTGGGGCTGTTCAGCCTGGAGAAGAGAAGGCTGCGTGGAGACCTCATAGCAGCCTTCCAGTATCCGAAGGGAGGCTATAGGGATGCTGGGGAGGAACTCTTCATTAGAGACTGTAGTGATAGGACAAGGGGTAATGGGTGAAAACTTAAACAGGAGAAGTTTAGATTGGATATAAGGAGGAAGTTCTTTACTGAGAGGGTGGTGAGGCACTGGAATGGGTTGCCCAGGGAAGTTATGAATGCTCCATCCCTGGCAGTTTTCAAGGCCAGGTTGGACAGAGCCTTGGGTAGCATGGTTTAGTGTGGGGTGCCCCTGCCCATGGCAGGGGGGTTGGAACTAGTTGATCTTAAGGTCCTTTCCAACCCTAACTATTCTATGATTCTATGATTTTAATTGGTAGTATTATATAATATATAGCATAAGGCATATCCTGCATTGTTTTGTTTATTTTTTAAAGCTAAGAAAGGTGCTATTACGTTTGCTGAGATAAATGGAAACAGATGTTTTAGACATTGTTTAAGAAAGTTAATCTTGAATTAGTAATTGAAAATAGAACGAGCCCCTGCTCTGATCAAATGAAAGAAAGCAGAAAGGTTGTTACTTCGTACTGCAGTGATTTGCTGCACAAGTTACACTGCAGGAATGTAGCAAGCATGGAATTCATTCAACTTGGTACCAGTCCAGTAGTTCTAACCTATAAAATGTATTTGCTCATATGGCGTAGTAATGCAGATGCATTGTGACTTGTTCCATTAAAATATCTTTTTTCTTTCTAAAGAACTGCAGAACTGATTTTGGGTTTTTTCAGCGTTCTAAAATAGGAATGACTTGGTTGCAGTTAATGGAATTAAACTAGCAAAGCAGTAAGCAGAAGCAAGCTACTTATTTTTAGTTTAAAGCAAAGTCTAGTAACTATACTTTGGTTTATAAATACATGAGTTAAATTTAAAAATATAAGGAGGATAGCAATCTCAACAGTGCATGCATATATATAACTAACAGTGATGAATAATATGCTGTGTCTGGATCATGTGGGTTTTTGATTTCCTTTAATCAAGAAATAAGGATAGGACTGAGAATATAGGTTTAGAGGGGAAAAAAGGGGCTGCAGCTGCACAGAAGTCTGCTTTGACTGAAGTAGACAACAGTTCCTAGCACAGGTAGTTCACAGGATACATTCTTGTTTTCCCACCATGAGGGTTTTCCTTAGATATTTTGTTTGGAGAAGGCTGACTTGAGGTTTTTCTGTTTCTTTGTTTGCTTTGTTTTTCAAAACTGAGTCATGTATTTTCTTCATGAATCAAGGAAATTAATTTGGAGTAAAATCTGGACCTAAATCCTCTTTTCCCATAGGTACTCCTAATTTTTTTCTTCTCAACTATGAATACACCTCTGGCAAATTTCAACTGACTCTTCTCAAATGAATTTATTAGGTATAATAGAGAAATAGCTCTAGGAGAAGGAACTGGATGCCGTGATTGCCTGCCCAAATGAAAGCTTGCCATTAAGATGTCAAGCTCATGTTTTCTTATGGTCTTTCTTTCTATCCCATTAATCTTGATTTCATTCCTGTACAGCGAATGGCAGAGTACTGCAAAGGGAGATCAGATGATCTGTTGCCCATGGTACTGTACGAGTTCTGCTGATTGGTGGAAAATGTGGTTTTGAATTCCCTGAAGCTGATAGGGAGTTGAGTATAGATACTCATGTAACAAGATATAATCTAAGCAATTATACAACAGCGTGGATATCATAGATATTAGCTATATTTCTTATCTATCACCATTTTGCTTTCTGGCTGTTGGGCAGCCTAGACTGGGGCATTAAACTGTCTTCCTAATCCACATAGCTACCCATGGCTCTTTGCAACTAAATAGTCATCCTCTTCCCTCATCTTACCTCTTCTGTGACTCTTGGTCTGTGCCAATAATCTTGCTGTGTATCAGGTTATGTAATGGAAATACCTAGCTGCAAAGCACAGGCTTTCACTTGAGTTAGTATATACTATTTGATTGCTTCCAATATTTCAGATAATTCAGTTATAGCTCAGTGCATAGGTATGCACCCTATTCTGATGTTTGCAGTATTAATTTACCTACCCTTTATTTAAAATTAATATGCATTATATATAGTTAGCCAAGTCCAAGTAATCTAACACAAGTGAGTCCGTGTGCCCAAATCTGCATTATCCATGCCGAGAGTGAACATCAAGATGATGGTGATAAGATATATGGGAGAATCCAGTCAGTCAGCTGATCGGAGCTAGCCCAGCTAGAGCCGGAGCTGACACACTTCAGTGACCACGAGGGTCAGCAGAGATTAGGAAAATCAGAGGGGACAGCGCAGACACATCGCGATTCCCGACATCTCCCGATCCCCGAAGCCCCAGCAGCCCTTGCGAGAGAGTGGCTGACATGGCAGGGGGCATTCCCGCGGTGACGGCGACCGCACCCTTGCCCCTTGCCTTGAAAGAGCCTCTGAGAGGGCAGCGACCGGTCGCTGCCCAGCAGGCGCAGGGAAGAACAAGCAGGTTGTGTTGCGGACTCTGTTGCTGGTGTCCCAGACTGCTGACCAATATGGTCGCCTCCAGAAGGAGAGCTTGCAGTAAGGAGACTGTAGCAACTCAGACAGAGACCCTGCCCCAAACCGTGGCTGTTCAGGTCTCTGGCTGCAGGGAGTGCCAGAGCCTGCTGCTGAGGGAGGGAGGCCAGCATTCCACCTGTGTGAGGTGTGAGCAGGTAGAAGATCTGCTTAGATTGGTGGCAGAACTTAAGGAGGAGGTCGAGACGCTGAGGACCATCAGGGACTGTGAAAGGGAGATCGACTGGTGGAGTAACTCCCTGGCGTGCCAGTTGGAACGGTTCCAGGGAGATACCCCTCAAAAGGGGATGGACCCCCTGTCCTCTCAGACAGAGGGGGATGACCCGAAACAGCCCCTGCCCTGTAGCTGTCGCGCAGAGGTAAGGGACCAAAAAGACGACGAGGGCTGGAAGCGAGTTCCAGTTCAGAACCGTGGGCAACCTTCCTCCCTTCCTGCCCTGCTTCCCCAGGTGCCCCTCCATAATAGGTTTGAGGCCCTGAATCTTGATGGAGAGGTAGGTGAGGATGTGGTGCAAGGCCAGACTACAAGGTCACATAGGAAAAGGCGGTCGACTTCGCACCTCAAGACTGCCTCTGATAAGAAAGAAAGAAAAATCATTGTTGTAGGCGATTCCCTTCTGAGAGGAACAGAGGGCCCGATATGCAGAGTTGACCCTCATCATAGGGAAGTGTGTAGTCTGCCTGGAGCCCGGATCAGGGATATCACCAAGGCGCTTCCCAGCCTGGTGCACCCGACAGACTACTACCCGCTGCTGGTCTTCCAGACAGGTGGGGGGGGAAGCTGCTTCCCGCAGTCTGAGGGGGATGAAGAAAGACTACAGGGCCTTGGGGCGGATAGTGAAAGAGTCTGGGGCTCAAGTGATCTTCTCCTCACTTCTTCCATCTTCTGGTGATGATGTGGGATTGAATGGGAAAATTCAGTCCATAAACAATTGGCTACAAGACTGGTGCTGCAGGCAGGGCTTTGGATTCTTTGATAACAGCTGGTTTTATAAGGCACCAGTCCGGATGATGGCACGTGGGAAAGGTTTATCTCACAGAGGCAAAAGGATGCTGGGGCATGAATTAGCAGGGCTCATTTGGAGAGCTTTAAACTAGATTCGAAGGGGGATGGGGTTGTAACTGGGCTTGCCCCAGTGGGGCAGCACTCTAGAATTGATGAAGACTGGGAGGCCTCCTATAATCCTAGGGTGAAATTGGTGAGCTCAGCTCCCTCCTTGAAATGCCTGTACACCAATGCGTGCAGCATGGGAAATAACAGGAGGAGTTGGAGACCTGTGTTAAGTCAGGAGGTTATGATCTGGTGGCAATTACAGAGACGTGGTGGGACAGCTCGCATGACTGGAATATACTCATGGAGGGCTATGTCCTTTTCAGGAAAGACAGGCCAGCCAGGCGGGGTGGTGGGGTTGCTCTTTATGTGCGAGAGCAGCTGCAATGTACTGAGCTCTGTCCAGGGACAGGGGACGAGCGAGTTGAGAGTCTGTGGGTGAGAATTAAGGGGCAGGTTGGCAGGGGCGATACTGTTGTGGGTGTCTGTTACAGGCCACCAGATCAGGGTGAGGAAGTTGACGAGGCCTTCTACAGGCACCTGAGAGCGGCCTCACAGTCACAGGCCGTGGTCGTCGTGGGGGATTTTAAGTTCCCTGATGTTTGCTGGAAGGACTACTCAGCAACCCAGGCACAGTCCAGGAGGTTCCTCCAGTGTATGGATGATAACTTCCTCATGCAAATGATGGATGAGCCATCCAGGAGAGGAGCGCTGCTGGATCTCATCCTCACTAACAAGGAGGGTCTGGTAGAAGCAGTAAAGGTTGAGGGCTGCCTTGGTTGCAGCGACCACGAGATGGTGGAATTCAGGATCTTGTGTGGTAGGACCAGTACAATAGCAAGTTGAATTGCAACCCTGGACTTTAGCAGGGCAAACTTTGGCCTTTTCAAGCAATTGCTAGGGGAAATCCCATGGGCAAGGCTGCTTGAAGGTAAAGGGGCCCAAGATAGTTGGTTGACATTCAAGAATTGCTTATTCCGAGCTCAAGAGCAGAGCATCCCAACACGTAGGAAGT
The DNA here is from genome assembly GCF_963264785.1 of Psittacula echo. Lineage (NCBI taxonomy): Eukaryota > Metazoa > Chordata > Aves > Psittaciformes > Psittacidae > Psittacula > Psittacula echo. The sequence goes on along the minus strand of NC_137743.1, from coordinate 64,521,557 downwards.
CAAGGAAGTGGGCCAGGAGACCTGCGTGGCTAAATAAGGAACTGCTGGGTATGCTCAAGTGGAAGAGGAGAGTTTACAGGTCATGGAAGGAGGGGCTGGCCACTCGGGAGGAATATAAGGCTGCTGCTAGAGGATGTAGGAAGGCAGCTAGGATGGCTAAGGCCTCCTTAGAACTAAATCTGGTGAGAGGGGTCAAGGACAGCAGAAAGAGCTTTTTCAAATACATAGCTGATAAAACTAACACCAGAGGCAAGGTAGGCCCACTGGTGAACGGGATGGGTGCCCTGGTGACAGAAGATACAGACATGGCAGAGTTATTGAATGCCTTCTTTGTCTCAGTCTACTCTGCCGGAGGCAGTCCTGAAGAGCCCTGTACTCCTGAGACCTCAGATGAAGCCAGGTCACTGGAGCAGTTTGCCTTAGTCGATGAGGAATGGGTTAGAGACCAGTTGAGCAATCTGGACATCCATAAATCCATGGGTCCAGATGGGATGCATCCGCGGGTGCTGAGGGAACTGGCGGAAGTCATTGCTAGACCACTCTCCATCATCTTTACCAAGTCCTGGGAAACGGGAGAGGTGCCTGAGGACTGGAGGAAAGCAAATGTCACTCCAGTCTTCAACAAGGGCAAGAAGGAGGACCCAGGTAACTATAGACCCGTCAGCCTCACCTCCATCCCTGGGAAAGTGATGGAACTCCTTGGTGCCATCTTAAGGTATGTCAAGGATAAGAGGGTTATGAGGGGCAGTCAACATGGCTTTACCAAGGGGAAGTCATGCTTGACCAACCTCATAGCCTTTTATGAGGAAATAACACAGTGGATGGATGATGGCAGAGCGGTGGATGTGGTCTACCTTGACTTCAGCAAAGCATTTGACACAGTCTCCCACAGCATCCTCATAGCTAAACTGAGGAAGTGTGGTCTGGATGATCAGGTAGTGAGGTGGACTGCGAACTGGCTGAAGGAGAGAAGCCAGAGAGTTGTAGTCTATGGGGTGGAGTCTAGTTGGAGGCCTGTATCTAGTGGAGTGCCTCAAGGGTCAGTACTGGGACCAGTATTATTTAATATATTCATCAATGATTTAGATGAGGGAATTGAGTGTACTATCAGCAGGTTTGCTGATGACACTAAGCTGGGAGGAGTGGCTGACACGCCAGAAGGCTGTGCTGCCATCCAGCGGGACCTGGACAGGCTGGAGAGTTGGGCAGGGAGTAACTTGATGAAATATAACAAGGGAAAGTGTAGAGTCCTGCATCTGGGCAGGAACAACCCCAGGTTCCAATATAGGTTGGGGAACGACCTGTTAGAGAGCAGTGTAGGGGAGAGGGACCTGGGGGTCCTAGTGGACGGCAGGATGACCATGAGCCAGCACTGTGCCCTTGTGGCCAAGAAGGCCAATGGCATCCTGGGGTGTATTAGAAGGGGGGTGGTCAGTAGGTCGAGAGAGGTCCTCCTTCCCCTCTACTCTGCCCTGGTGAGACCGCATCTGGAATATTGTGTCCAGTTCTGGGCACCTCAGTTCAAGAAGGACAGGGACCTGCTGGAGAGAGTCCAGCGCAGGGCAACTAAGATGATTAAGGGAGTGGAGCATCTCCCTTATGAGGAAAGGCTGAGGGAGCTGGGTCTCTATAGTTTGGAGAAGAGGAGACTGAGGGGTGACCTTATTAGTGTTTATAAATATATAAAGGGTGAGTGTCATAAGGGTGGAGCCAGGCTCTTCTCGGTGACAACCAATGGTAGAACAAGGGGTAATGGGTACAAACTGGAACACAAGAAGTTCCACTTAAACTTGAGAAGAAATTTCTTCTCAGTGAGGGTGACGGAACACTGGAACACGCTGCCCAAGGGGGTTTTGAAGTCTGGTTGTGGAGTCTCCTTCTCTGGAGACATTCAAAACCTGCCTGGACACATTCCTGTGTAACCTTATCTAGGTATTCCTGCTCCGGCAGGGGGATTGGACTAGATGATCTTTTGAGGTCCCTTTCAATCTCTAACATACTGTGATACTATGATACTGTGGTAATCCTATTATCAGTCTGGTAATATGCGTGTTTCCTTATAAAGCTGTCCGTGAGAATTAAATTTAGTTTCATATATGAGCTACATGGTGACTTTAAAAGCTGTGTAGTTTAAATATTCTAATCTGATTTCTGTCCTTCTGCCAAGTATGTTGCTTTGGATACCCTACCTACCTTTTCTGCTTGTAGTAGCCCTAAAATAGAGGTAAACAGGCCAGTTACAGGCTCAATTCTGTGAAGAAAGGAACAGGGGTTTCTCCTTAGCTAAGGCCTCGTAAGAAAATGCAGCAGTTTGCCATACCTTCCTTCCTTTCCTCCCACCAACCACACTGAAGGTAATAATTATTTTATATTCAGAAGGTAAGAATCATAATGAGTAGTTGATAAATCAAGAATTATGATAATCTGTGCAAATAATAAATAAAAAGTAATATAACATAGAGATCTGGGTTCTGTGAGTTTACATGTACATTCACTGATTTATCTTTATTTTGTAGTAGTTGTGATCTTTTAGTTGTGCCTTAAATGAGCCAGGTGACTTTTCCTGGACTTATCATTGATAACCTCACTAATTCTTGGTTAGTCTCTTTATAAAAATTGCGGTTACCAATGTTACATCATTACATCTAGCGCACTTCAAAATATTAATGCTACTGTTTACTACTCTGATCATCCTTCTCAAACTAGTAAGATGCATAATTTTTAGTAGAACTGATTTGTTAGTTTATGCCAAAAGCAAAAACATAATATTTGTCACAGGGCAAGGGCAAAGTGAAGGGCAAAGATTAAATTCTGCTAACTCTAACAGAATTCTCTTGCCTGAGTTTTCCCTTAGCAATCAGTTTCACAATGCTGGAAAGTACAAGGAAACAGCAGTCTGTACAGACATTTAAGGTTGCCATCCTGAAATTCAAAGGGAGATTAAGCACGCAGCAAACCCAGTCCAGTTTCATTTGCTAATACCTGATTCTATTTAGTGTCATTTTTACTTTCTATTCATGGTGAGAGATGACTTACTTCTTACATCTCCAAGCATGACATATTGCATTTTTGATGTATATAATGAAGAGTCCTGTGAGTCATTAATTCTGCAAGTAGCAGAAAAAATATGTGCAACGTATTTGTTGACAGATTCATGCACATTCACTTTTGTAGTCATCTTTCCACTTTATCTTGGACACACATTCACACCCAGCAAACCAAAGCTGCACTAGTATTGCATCTCAGATTGCATCATGTGGCAGTGTACAAATCTAGTCTTAATAGTCCTTAATCAGACTGAGAAATTGAAGAATTAAAAAACCAAAAGAAAACCCAGTGGAGCAGGGGAAGCATAAGTATTAATTCACCACTACTTCCAATGCATGCAAAATTTTGGCCCTTGTCCTCATGGGAGTCTTCAACCTTCAACTACCCTGATATCAATTGATATGCACAAGCAATCCAGGAGGTTCCTCAATTGTGTGGAAGACAACTTCCTCTTGCAAGTAATAGAGGAGCCACAAGGAGAGGTACCATGCTTGACCTGGTGCTCACCAACAACAGGGAGGGGCTGGTGGTGAATGTGATGCTCCAGGGCACCCTTGGCTGCAGTGATCATGAGATGGTGAAGTTCAAGATCCTCAGGACAGTGAGAAGAGCGTGCAGCAAGCTCACTGCTCTGGACTTCAAGAGAGCAGACTTTGGCCTCTTCAGGAACCTGCTCAGTAAGGCTCCATGGAATACAGCCATAGACAGCCAGAATGCTGGCTGATATTCAAGGATCACCTGCTCCAAGCTCAGGAGCGTTTCACCTCAATAAGAAGGAAATGGGGCAAGAGTGCCAGGAGTCCTCCATGGATAGATAAGGAGCTGCTGAGAAAACTGAGAAGGAAAAAGTGAGCTTATAGAAGGTGGAAGCAACAAAGACAGCTGGCCTGGGAAGAATATAAGGATGTTGTCTAGAAAGCTAGGGATCACATCAGGAAAGCTTAATGCTCAGTTAGAATTGAGTCTGGCAAGGAATGTGAAAGATAACAGGAAGAGCTTCTATAGGTATGTTGCAAGCGAAAGACAAACTAGAGATAATGTTGGCCCTCTCCAGATGGAAACAGGAGAACTGGCTACCCTGGATTTGGAGCAGGATGAGGTTCTCAATGACTTCTTTACCTCAGTCTTCACTGGCAAGTCTTGGAAGGCAGATGCAGGGACTGTGAGACTGAAGACCTTAGGCCCACTGTAGGAGAAGCTCAGGTTCATGATCATCTTAGGAACCTGAATGTGTGCAAGTCCATGGGACCTGATGAAATCCATCTGCAGGTCCTGAAGGAGCTGGCGAATGAAGATGCTAAGCCACTGCCCATCATATGCGAAAAGTCAGAGCAGTCAGGTAAAGTTCCTGATGACTGGAAAAAGGGAACTATAACCCCATTTTCAAGAAGGGGAAAATGGAAGACCCAGGAAACTACAGACCAGTCAGTCTCACCTCTGTGCGTGGCAGGATCATGAAGCAGAATCTCCTGGAAAGCATACTAGCACATGAAAAACGGGGTGGCTGGAGACAGCCAAAATGGCTTCAACAAGGTGTCCTGGGTTCAGCAGCAGCAGTCACTTTTTCTCCTTCTTAGTAGCTGGTGCAGCGCTGTGGTTTTGACTTTCAGCCTGGGAGTAATACTGATAGAGCCGATGTTTTCAGTTGCTGGTCAGAATGTTTACCCTAACCAAGGACTTTGTGAGTCTCATGCTCTGCCAGGGAGGAGGAGAAGCCAGGAGGAAGCAGGGACAGGACACCTGACTCAAACTAGCCAAAGAGGTATTCCATACCACAGCACGTCATGCCCAGGGGATGTAACTGGGAGTTCCCTGGAAGGGCACGTTCTCTACTCTGTCGGGCTCGTTTTTGGTGGGTAGTATCATATTCTCTTCCCTTGTTATTTCCCTTATCATTATTATTATAGGTGGTAGCAGTAATGGTTTGTGTTATACCTTAGTTACTGGACTGTTTTTATCTCAACCCGTGGGAGTTACATTCTTTCGATTCTTCTCCCCATCCTTCCAGGGGGAGGGGGGGAGTAGAAACTGCATGGCTGACTTGCCGACTGGCTTAAACCACAACACAAGTGTAAATCCTGTCTAACCAATTTGGTGGCCTTCTATGGTGGGGCTACGAAACTGATGGACGGGGCAGAGCAGTTGACGTCATCTACCTGGACTTGTGCAAAGCATTTGACACTGTCCCGCATGACATCCTTGTCTCTAAACTGGAGAGACATCAATGTGATGGGTGGACCACTCGGTGGATAAAGAATTTGCTGGATGGCTGCACACAGAGCATTGTGGTCAATGGCTCAATGTCACTGGAGGCTGATAATGAGTGGTGTCCTTTAGGAGTAGGTGCTGGTACCAATGTTCAATGTCTTTGTCGGTGACATGGACAGTGGGATTGAGTGCGCCCTCAGCAATTTTGCTGATGACACCAAGCTGTGTGGTTCGGTTGATACGCTGGAGGGAAGGGATGCCATCCAGAGGGACCTCGACACACTTGTGAGGTGGCCAGTGCAAACCTCACGAAGTTCAACCAAGCCAAGTGCAAGGTCCTACACCTGGGTTGGAGCAATCCCAGGCACAGCTGCAGGTTGGGCAGAGAAGAGATTCAGAGCAGCCCTGCAGAGAAGGACTTGGGGGTGTTGGTCAATGAGAAACTGAACATGAACTGGCTTCAGTGTGCGCTCGCAGCCCAGAAACCAACCATATCCTATGCTGCATCAAGAGAAGCATGACCAGCAGGTTGAAGGAGGTGATCCTGCCCCTCTGCTCTGCTCTTGTGAGACCTCACTTGGAGTACATGGCACGTTGCTCTATGGTAAATCTGGGAAGCTATTGCTTTGTTAAGTTAATCATATTGATATGGCAACTGAGTAAGATTAAATGTTGGCTGATATTAAAAATTACATTGCTGAGAAACTTGATGCCAGAAGCATGGAGGGAGAGGCAGGAAAAAGATCATTTTTTAGAGATCAGATTTGATTTCAGCATGTGGATATAAAGGTGATCATGGAAGGCTTTATGTAAGTGTTTATATAGATGGAAGTATAAAGCTGAACCAGACTTGTACTACAAAGCTGGAACTTGTCTGTTACAACCAAATTCCTACATTTATAGAACACAGGGTACAACACTCAGAATATTCTGTGGCAAATGTAAGCTAAATTTTAATTTGTGGGTGTTATCACAGAAGATCAAACATCAAAGCGTGTTACAGTTTTAGATTTAAGTGTATGGATAATATAAAGAAATTAGCTTGCTGAAGTCTGGGTATTTGCAGTACTGTAGTTCTATTTGTATGCAAAGGTTCTCCTGACCAAACTCTCCAAAAACTCTTGTGACTATTTGGTATGAAGGGATGAACATGAAAGGTAATAGTAAACCAAATGCCTATCAGGTTAGGAAATTATATTCTTGTTCAAACCTGTTGCTTTTTCAGAGTTATGTATTGTCTAACTGACTTCTTCAAAGGCTACTGGGCAACTGGTTTGGAATCATTGTTAGATAAGGCACTCTCTCTCCATCATTTGCTGACATGTCTCTTTATTTCACCTGCAAAATTTGTTCAGGCTTATTCTGCATATGGTGTACAGATTGTCCACACACACAAGGTATACTGTGTGTGCTCAGGAATTATCTGGCTTACAACAATATATACTACAAGGTATGTATGAACATACTTTGCCTGAGAAATTTCAGAAGAAACATAATGATTCTATTCTCAAATATTCTGAGTACCTTATTTTCCAGAATTTGAATGTTTTGCCTGCTGATACACTGCTCATAAGAAAGTCATTCAAACACAACAGGAGATAAAGGAAAGAAAAATCTTGTTCACTCCAGAGGAGAGTAGTAAAGAACTTATTAAGAAATTTAAATTTTCTGTATTCTTATGTTCTTTCCTCTGTTGAATTACCAGTGCTATGCTAAAGTAATAAAAAGAAGTCCATTTGGATTGTGTTAAGCAATGTGTAGTTATTCAATTAACATTTAATAAATCACTTGATAGAAAACAGAAGAATATCAGTTGATTAACTGGCCTGGTATCAATTTTTATCCATATCCTATGCAGATAAGTGAGAATAAATTCATCAACTATAATAAAGGAAATAAAAACCTTTCCATTAACCACTGTGATATGGGAGATGAAAGCGATTTGGGGTTAAGGCTGTAGTGAATACAGTATGTATTTCAAATTGACTTTTAAATTTTTAGAATTTAAATTTTTTGCAATTCTAAAGACTTATAATTATGGAAATGCGTGAAGAAAAGGAAAAAGTATCTGGAATATCATCCTTTAATCTGCTAAGTAGACGATAAAAAGTATTTAACCTTCAAAAATTTTCCTGAAACATTTTGTGAAGTACAGACTACTTAGATTTAGATACACCTACAAGCATATATCTGGCTTAGCTCTATGTATGTTTGACAGACCTGAGAACTTTCTAGGATTAACTATAGGAAAAAAAAAAAAAAAAAAAAAACCACAACCGTGAAGTTCCTGTCTAGAGTTAAAAATATGGGTGATATTAGAAAAGCCCACAGCATTTTTTGGTTTTAAACTCAGTATGTAAACGTAGTAGCTGAATCAAATGTTTTTGCAGTGTAATTAATGGCAATGAAGTGGCTTGCTTCTGCAGGCAAATCCTACAGGCTTACCTCCTTGTTCTATGTGCCAGTTGGGGACACTCAGGTGAACTAAAAGGTAATCCTAACAGAGTAAAATAGGGTTTCAGAGCTCATCTTTTTTGACAGCTTGCTAGCTGTCCGTTTTCATCCTCTTCAAAACATGAGACTGCCCTTGCAGTCCAGCAACTCTCTCTCACTGTGCAAGAACTCGTTTGGCTTGCTGTGGCATGGAACATCAAGTGCTGTATACCATAGAGGTTTAGACAATTAAGGGAATTTTCACAAAAAAAAGATGGCAAAAGGGAAAATCAACCTCCTGAGTCTCACAAAGAGAAAGAAAACCAGGCATACCAGGCATAGCTGCATAGCCTCCTTTGCTACTGCGCATGGGGAGAAGAGAGGAGAGAGAGAGAGAAAGAGAGAAAGAGAGGCTTTGTCCCTTCCTTTGGCAAATAAGATGAGCAGAGAAGAGAGCCTGACTGTCTTTCTTGAGTCTCTGTATCTCCCTGAAGCCCACAGAGCAAGTAGTATCCACCTATAGCTGTGGCTCCCATAACGTTTGAATAGTGGCTTAGTATGAGATGTTTCCCAAACTACAGCAACACTTACAGGGATCAGTCTGGGGATCAGCAAGGTCAGTGGTGTGGCTAGTAGTTTTTTCTCCTTTCCAAAAATCCACAATGTGGGATTAAGAAATAATGTCCGAGTGTACAAACTGAGTTCATAACTGTTCAGTAGTTCGGACATTGAAAAGTCCATTCCCAGAAGTAAGCAGAACCATGAAACAGGAAGCTGGGGAATGTCTGCAGGATGCTTTCGGTGTGGAGGAACACAATTTTTTAAATCCTTGTTGGTTGAATTACACTTTATTATATCCTTTTTTTCCCCTAATGGAGAGAGAGCAGGATGATTCCATTTCCTTTCAGAATTACAAGGAAGGAAAGGATTTAGATTTTAGATAACTGTTTGTGGTGTAAGTCTACACTCTGCATGGATGAAAACTGTGGTTTTGTAGAAGATGAGCTCCTTTAATTTTTTTTTTTTTACAGTGAGAAATCTGCCACCTTCATTCTTCAGAAGTCATTCCTCTGATTGCAAGTGGTGATTCTGTACAGCTGAGTGAAATATGTTTTTTAAATTTTTCCAAGAAATAAAGGAAATTGGGATTATAGTGCCTGTAAGCACTTTGAACTCTCTTTTTTTTTTTTTTTTTTTTTTTGTACACTATATTCCACTACTGAATATATATGTGTGATTACCTTGGAAGTAATGATCTGGAGGATTGGGGGTTTATTACTTAATATATTTTAGTGACCTTCTTTTCCATTTCCCAGCTATGTTTTCCTTTCTTCTCCTTTTATTTCTCATTTAATTTCTTATTCTCCTTATTGACTTTTCCTTAGAAGAAATTTTAACCCTATATATATTTCCTTCCCTTCCTGCTCCTTTCCCAGTATTCCATTCTTCTACCTACTTTTTTATTCTTCTTTATTTTCATCTCTGAATTTTTATACAGCTAATCTTCCAGTCTTCCTATTTTTTCCTTCTCTCATTCTTCACTTTCTCCTCATATTCTTTCTACATTCATTTACAGTCTGTTTCCATTTTTTGCTCTATTTTCCTCATCTTTTTCAGCTTCTTTTCGTAAGACCTGGTTTTGTTTGTCACCTTTTGCTGTATTTAATATGTTTTCCCCCAACCATCTCTTGCATTCTTACTTCTCTGTCATTTCATATCTCTAGCTGATTTAAATGTACTGACCTGCATTAACCCTTAAGCCTCCTGAAAGGCTGACTGATCATTTCACAAGGACCCCAGCAATGGATGAAGACTGAAAATCTCTCTCTACATTCAGGCACGAAGGATATATGCGCCATTGTGCATCCAAGTATACATTTCATCTGTATGTTTCATGTCATCAGAAAATTATTCAGTAGCATAAACTTGTTGAGTTTATTTTCTCAGTTCAATATATGAATAAATATGTATATTAGAGTGCTTTCAGATTTATTCAGCTACAGCTATTGAATAAAGAACTAAACATATAGTCACAGTTAAATTGAAATTAAAATAGGCAATTGTTCTTCCTGTTATCTAGAATAACCACCTGTGCAGACTTACTTGGACCCACTACTTTACTACTTCATAATACTCAAAGTTTATTTTTGTTTTTAAAAAAATTTGGTTCTGCTGTGCTTGTTTTCCGATACCCCTGCTGAACACAGTGGAAATTTCTGCATTAGCTCTGATGAATTGTGCTGTTTATAGTTATCAATATAATCCTGATTGATTCTTGAGGAGTGTGAAGTGATTTTAAAATAATTAGAGTTGTGAGGAAAGAATGTATCTGGCTGCTCTGAAGTATCATGCTTTTGTTTATTTGAAGTAAAAAAACCATTTTAGTCCTAGAGTTGAGAAATAGTTACAGTTTCTATGACCAGCATAAGAGCTATACAAATGCCTCTTACAAAGGTCAAATCACCAACAAAACTGCTTATTTTTTCTTCTTTGCATAATTTTCAACACTGTGTATATGAAAATTCCAACATAGCATAAATGAAAGCACTTAAAAAAAAAAGGTTTTATCTTTCTTACTTGGTGATTTTAACATGTTTGTTTGATTTTTTCTTTTTTTCTGTCTGCTTTCTTTTAGTATTTTTCTATGCAGAAGAATAAATGGTAATTAAAATGTGCAGGATGAAAAGATGGAGCAGTCAGTGCTTGTACCACCAGGACCAGACAGCTTCCAATACTTCACTAGAGAGTCTCTTGCAGCTATTGAACAACGCATTGCTGCAGAAAAAGCTAAGAATCCTAAACAAGATCGTAAAGACGATGATGAAAATGGGCCGAAGCCAAACAGTGATTTGGAGGCAGGAAAAACACTTCCATTTATATATGGCGACATACCTCCAGGAATGGTGTCTGAGCCCTTGGAAGACATGGACCCATATTACATCAATAAAAAAGTGAGTCTGATATCGATCGTGTTCATATGCCAGTGTTTAGAGTGCTTTATCATGTTCATTTCATTTTCGTGGAGTGGGTCATTGAACTTGTTACTTCAGTCTGTTAATTTGCAATCATGTAGGAAAATGTCATTCTAATAATGTGGAAATAGTTGAGCATTGCTAGCAGACTAGACGTATAACAAGAGCAGAAAATATTTGATGCCAGCAATGCATACACATTCTGCTTTCCAGAAAGCATCCTTTTCTTTTACATAAAAATTTATTTCTTTGATATAATTAAATTTTTATTAACACTGTGTACATGAACATTCCAACATAGCATAAATGAAAACACTTAAAAATAAATGGGTTGTTCTATTATTTTTATTTTTGCTTTTATTTATCAAAGCACATTTTCTTCCCAGAAATCTGCTTTGATAGTAAATCCCTAAGAAATCTATGGAATCAATAGAGAAACACAGAAAAATGTCATAAAGAGAGTGTAAAACTGATTTAAAAATTTCTGGTGGAACTGGCCTTGAAAAGCCCTAAGATCCTTTCAGGATGATTCTGTCACATAGCCCATATAAAGCAGAAAAAGCTCATGGTTTATAGTGATAACTAGCTTGGGTGATACTTTTATTATTAGATACTGTGATTATTAAAACTTTATCAATATAAATATTTTGACTATCACAAAGTGCTGTGTTCCAAGTGTCTTACCTTGCTAAATTTTATGTGATTTATGAATCTTCTTTTGGCAAGAGAGAAAATACTACGTAAAACAACAATATTTTTATCTTTATTATTTGATGCCTCTGAGAGAACCTTTATCTGCCATTCATGGGGTATGAAGATTTATCTTTAAATCCTAGTTCTACTTTTACAAAGATAAAAGATGTGTTTCTGTAAAGGCAGACCTTGTATAGTTCTGTACTGATTGTGTCTGTTTGTGATAGAAGATCACCTATAATTGTATCCCTACCTGCCCTCAGCTCATCCTGGATCTTTATAGTCAAATCAGTCTGTCTAGTGTGTCTTACAGGGAAACCAGTTATATGATAAGTATGATCACAAGTAAGTTTCTAGAGCTCTTAGAAATGGAAGGCTTTTTCAGTCTCTTCACAGATGGAGCTGAAAGCACTACATCAGCCAGGTATGATGATAGAAAGAAACAGAATGAAACCCGCTGAATATATTCAGCCAAGCTCCTGCAGTATTTGAAAGAAAGAATCTTTTCATTTGCACACTAAATAACTTTTATGGGCATGTCACAAAACCACTGGTATTCTCTTCTTTGTGCTGAAGTCCACAAATCTTCGTTACGCATGTACTTTAATGTTCTACAGGACAGAAACAGAAAGAGCTCTGTCAGTCAAATGCAAGAAAAAAATTCTCACGTACTACAATTCTCTCCAGTTTTTCTTCCTTCAGTATAAGGAAAACAGACTTTCCTAACAGAAATTCAATATCTATTTCAATTTTACAGTCAAAATGACTTTAAGATGTCTAATTCCTAGATTTTTTTATCTAGCTGTATGTGAACTCTGGAAAGGCTTTTATCTTGTTTTACTTGTCTTTTGAGAGTACTGGTAGTAGCTGATGATTCTGCAAGTCTCAGAAGGAGAAATAGTTTGAGAAAAGCCTGAAGAAAGTGAACATCTTTGGAAGATGTGAAGGACTCTTAATGCTCAATGCATTTAGCTTTATCTCTGTCTGAGTTCTACCTTGTAAAGCCAATGAGGTGATCTGCACACCCTCTCACAAGGTAGTGGTCTGACAACTGCTGCATGATGGTTAGAGTTTTTATATTTTTGCCTGGGGAAGCATCTATCTGAAATGATATGGATCTAACAGAAATGCTAGAATGAAGGAAAATACTTATTTTCAAGAAAGGGTTAGGACAACTGTATGGAGTAGCAGATGCTACTGTTACCCCAAAACTCTATTTAGATATCTGCATAAACGAATTTATGAACAGAATTATATCAGTTTGGCCTCCAAACTTTCAAATAGGAAATAGAAATGGTTACTCACAGCACTGATCGCATTATACTAATGAACATGGTCACATGATTTATTCAGGAAACCTGTGCAAGAGATTTAGGAATATCTTTTCTATTCCAAATTTGGGTCATATGTGAAATCATCCATCATTTACCTCATATGCACATATTGCAGCCCATTGAGATTTTTTGTTGGTTTGTTTTTTCTTTTTCCTATTTTTATAGCAATATTGAACAAATTCACTGTATTTTTGCATTCATTGAATGTTGAAACATCATCTGGAGTGTTTTACATTTCTTTTTTGGGCCTCTTTCTCTAAGCAATAGCATTATGCATGTGCATGTCACGATCTAATGCAGTTTAATACAGAATAAGACAGGAATAAATAAATGTGTTGAGTTAGTGAGAGCCTTAATTTGTGGATAAGGTAGCCCAGAGATGAAAAGTTAAAAACTGGAAAACCTCTTAAGAGAAACAGAAACATATGTGCTAGATTTATGGTTTTGTAACTGTGCTTCTAAGCAAAGCCTACAACTAAACATGACATATTCAAGCCCAATATTAATCTGAAGATGAAAGGAAAAGGAAAACATTGACAACTGCTGTTTGACAATGGAGCAACCCATTTTAGCAAATTTACACATGTGATAGTATTATTGATTTACTGTGTATCACAGATAGCTTTAATGCCAGCAACAGTACCCTTGGAACATAATTATTTTATTATAATAAAATAAAATACAATACAATACCTGACCTTATATTCTTATGATTTTATTATAACGAAATGCTGTCTGTGGTTATCAATAATGCTGGTCTTTAGAACTGTGAAGCTTAGCATCCTAAATGGTTGCAATGCTCTTTTAAAATCCAAAATTTAGTAAAAAATGAACTTGGACCTTAAAAAATTTTTCACGTACCACTTCTGTGTAAGTGCAAATCAGTGTGTATAAAAGTGACTGCCTGTTTGTGCTCAAGCTGCTGTTACAAAGGATCAAGGAGGTTTACATCGCTGTCTATAGAAAAATGATCAGCTGGACCCCCTAAAGGTTCTGACATGCAGACGTGCATAAAAATCTGGTCCAGTTGGATTCATACTTTGAGAGCTGGTTATTTTCTGTTGAACTTAGGCTGCTACATTAAAGAGGAGAGAAAGAATAGGAGGAACTAAATGGGTCTTACTTCACATTCCTCCTGCTACAATATAGATGTAGCATTGTTGATTGCCATTCCATGCCCTGCCTCTTGCCAGAATGATGTTGAATGATGTCTGTCAAAACAGATACATCCTTTTGTCTGTGTATCTAATCTGATCAAACCACTGGCTCCTGGGATTCCTAGATTTTTGGGTTGCAGAAATGAAAAGATTCTTTAAAATTGCTTACCTTTATTACATCAGAACAGGTGAATGCACTAGTGATTTTAGATATTGTGTATCATTGTAAGTGAAAGAATTTTTAAGTGAAAAGTTTTAGCCAGCCAGGAAATTAAGGTCTTGGTAGAGAAACAGGTTGGTTTCAAAAGACAACTACAAAACCAAGAAATGCCAACTTCCAATATGCCATGAGTCTCTTGTTCTATTTGCCCCTGGGGCTTTTCCCAGGAAACTAATGTGTCACCTCTTACCTTTCGGAAGGTCCTTTGAGGTTTTAGTTGATGTTTATTTAACTGTAGGAAGTGGAAATGCAACAGAGTAGCAGTCAGCCTGCTAAATGTAGCCTTTCAGAAACTACATTTAAAGCTAACTGGGAGGAAGCAGAGGAGAAATAAGGTTTTGGGAACTCTTAGTCCCACGAGGTTCTCAGAGACCGTATGCTCAACATAGACTCTTCTTTACTCCTCCTCTTTTACCCTGCTAAGAATACAGTTTCTGGGTTTATATGTAATATAGCAGAAGCTACAGAACTGGATTCTGTTAGGTTACAGATGAAAACCCAGCAAATCAGGGACTTCTTATTAGGGTTTTCTTTCAATTTATATTCACGCTTGGATACTTCAAGTGTGAGCAGGTTTCCTGCCTTTATACAATGATTAAAGCACTTTATAAAACCTAAGCCTTGAAAAGTATACATAATCCTTCATATAAAAATATTAATCTTACAAATTATTTAGAATTTATTTAGCTTTTCTCAGTGTATGTCTACTTTGTCCTGACAGCTTTGGGTGCAATACTTCATGTTCATCCACACTGCCTACACATTGGCTTGCATCTGGGTTGAGACTGGAGTGAGGTATAGCACACTTGCCAGGGAAGGAAGCTTACAGAGGGACTGGATGTCAGCTGTTATCTGTATTTTTTATGAAAATTCTTCTTCAGACATAAGACACAATTTTAGCTCGTGTTTAAGTCTGGAGGTCAGAGGATCAACAAAGTAATTCTGAAGGCTCCAATCACAAAGATACTTTGAGTGAAAAATTAAAACTGAGGTAGTTAATTTATGTCTTGTTGGTTCTGCTTATGCAGGGCAGCAGAAAGTAGAGCAGCTAAAATAGCAGCAGCTTCCAACTAAAACTGGAGCTATGCCAGCATGCTGCTGTGTTCCAGAAGGCACATTAGAGAGAGATGTATGTTTAATATGCTTGTGTCTAAAGATTTTTTAAAAATGTAGGTTGACTAAATGTAGGTGGTGTAGTCTTGGATATGAAGTTAGTAGGGAGTGTGATTTTCAATGTATTTTGTCAAATACCTCATAGCTACAAAAGCCAAGAGCAGGAGCTGGAGAATTCTTAGCTGTAAGTCCTGGGACTCGGGACAGACCTGGAAGGGTAAATTCACCTTCCACCTTGGGGTGTGAGGTTTTAAAACATTGTGCCAAAAAAGTAATTCACCTGCTTGGTTCCTTCAGTATTTAAAATGAAAGCCTTAGTCAGGTCATCTTCAGTTACACTTTGAAGGTTGTTGTCTGTGATCTGTAACTGGAAGTGTAATTTGGAAAAATTAGCTCAGGATTCATCCTTTTGTCTTCAGTTTCATACTTAGTTTCTTTATTTATGTGCAGAGGCAAGGAAATCAAATATATATTTTAGACCATTACTACACAGAATCATAGAATTGTAGAATCATAGAGTCATAGAATAGTTAGGGTTGGAAAGGACCTGAAGATCATCTAATTCCAACCCCCCTGCCATGTGCAGGGACACCCCACACTAAACCATGTCACCCAAGGCCTCATCCAACCTGGCCTTGAACACCACCAAGGATGGAGCATTCACAACCTCCCTGGGCAACCCATTCCAGTGCCTCACCACCCTCTCAGTAAAGAATTTCTTCCTTATATCCAATCTAAACTTCCCCTGTTTAAGTTTGAACCCATTACCCCTTGTCCTGTCACTACAGTCTCTAATGAAGAGTCCATCCCCAGCATCCTTGTAGGCCCCCTTCAGATACTGGAAGGCTGCTATGAGGTCTCCACGCAGCCTTCTCTTCTCCAAGCTGAAGAGCTCTAACTTTCTCAGCCTGTCTTCATACGGGAGGTGCTCCAGTCCCCTGATCATCCTCGTGGCCCTCCTCTGGACTTGTTCCAACAGTTCCATGTCCTTTTTATGTTGAGGACACCAGAACTGCACACAATACTCCAAGTGAGGTCTCACGAGAGCAGAGCAGAGGGGCAGGATCGCCTCCTTTGACCTGCTGGTCACGCTCCTCTTGATGCAGCCCAGGATACGGTTGGCTTTCTGGGCTGCGAGCACACACTGAAGCCGGCTCATGTTCATTTTTTCATTGACCAACACCCCCAAGTCCTTCTCTGCATGGCTGCTTTGAATCTCTTCTCTGCCCAACCTGTAGCCGTGCCTGGGATTGCTCCAACCCAGGTGTAGGACCTTGCACTTGGCATGGTTAAACGTCATAAGGTTAGCATCAGCCCACCTCACAAGCAAGTCAAGGTCCCTCTGGATGGCATCCCTTCCCTCTGGCGTATCAACCGAACCACACAGCTTGGTCTCATCGGCAAACTTGCTGAGGGCACACTCAATCCCACTGTCCATGTCACCGACAAAGATGTTGAACAAGACCGGTCCCAACACTGATCCCTGAGGGACACCACTCGTTACTGGTCTCCAGCCGCACATCGAGCCATTGACCACAACTCTTTGTGTGCGGCCATCCAGCCAGTTCTTTATCCACCGAGTGGTCCACCCATCAAATTGATGTCTCTCCAATTTAGAGACAAGGATGTCGTGGGGGACAGTGTCGAACGCTTTGCACAAGTCCAGGTAGATGACGTCAACTGCTCTGCCCCTGTCCATCAGTTCCGTAGCCCCATCATAGAAGGCCACCAAATTGGTTCAGGCAGGATTTCCCCTTAGTGAAGCCATGCTGTCACCAACCACCTCCTTGTTTTTCATGTGCCTTAGCATGCCTTCCAGGAGAATCTGCTCCAAGAGTTTGCCAGGCACAGAGGTGAGACTGACTGGTCTGTAATTCCCCGGGTCATCCATTTTCCCCTTCTTGAAAATGGGGGTTATATTTCCCTTCTTCCAGTCGTCGGGAACTTCACCTGACTGCCATGATTTTTCAAATATGATGGCCAGTGGCTTGGCAACTTCATTCACCAACTCCTTCAGGACCCGCGGATGGATTTCCTCAGGTCCCATGGACCTGTGTAAGTTCAGGTTCTTGAGATGGTCTCAGACCAGATCCTCTCCTACAGCGGGCCTAGGGTCTTCATTCTCACAGTCCCTGCGTTCACCTTCCAAGACTTGGGTGGTGTGGTCAGAGCCTTTGCCAGTGAAGACCAAGGCAAAGAAGTCATTAAGAACCTCAGCCTTCTCCAAATCCAGGGTAGCCAGTTGTCCCGATATCTTCCGAAGGGGGCCTACGTTGTCCCTAGTCTCTTTTACTCGCTACATACCTATAGAATCCCTTCCTATTATTCTTAACATCCCTAGCCAAGTTCAATTCTAACTGGGCCTTAGCCTTCCTCACCTGGTCCCTAGCTTCCCGGCCAACATCCCTGTATTCTTCCCAGGCCGCCTGTCCCTGCTTCCACCTTCTATAAGCCTCTTTTTTCCTTTGAATTTTCCTGAGCAGCTCCTTATCCATCCAAGGAGGTCTCCGGGCCCTCCTGCTGCACTTCCTTCTAGTTGGGATGCAACACTCTTGAGCTTGGAGCAGGTGATCCTTGAATAACAACCAAGAGTCTTGGGCCCCCCTGCCCTCTAGGGCTGTATCCCATAGAACCTTACTAAGCAGGCTCCTGAAGAGGCCAAAGTCTGCTCTCTTGAAGTCCAGGACAGTGAGCTTGCTGCACGCTCTTCTCACTGTCCCGAGGATCATAAAATGGTTTGGATTGGAAGGGACCTTAAAGATATCTAATTCCAACCCGCCTTTCATGGTCCATATATACTAAGCTTCCCAAATCTAAGCAGACTGAAGAATCATCCTTCTTCAACCTCCTTGCCATATTTTCTCTCTGCTAGGCTTGCCAGGACTACCTACTTGCGTACACTCTTCAAGTAGTGCTTTATATCATGGGCACCAGAAGAGACCAACACACCCTTTCCTGCACTTCCACTGGCATTCTAGTTTACAGCTCACTTTCTCAGCAATGTAATGAAAAACAAGGAGGCTCCATCAAACTTATTTATGAAATATACAATTCTGACAAAACAAGAAAAGCAATTTTTGACATTTCTGTTGGGGAGATTCTGCAATACCTATAACTTCTTTTAGTTCAGGGTATAAACCTTGCACCATACCTTCCACTGCATGCAGCTTTCTTCTGAGGTACTGAGCCTTCCTTCTGCAGTGTTTTCCATTTCTTTCTGCTTGAACCTGACAGTCCACATTTCCTATGCTGTAGTGTTAATGCTGTTGCAGCCATGATGGCCTACAGTGGAAGCAAAGCAACGTCTGTTGGGTTCACAGATGTATTTGAGAAAAACAGACAAGTTTTCAGCATTTTGAGTTTTCTACAATTTGCTGAAGTATGGCTTGCACACCTTTAAATTTCTCTAAATTTGATAGGTTCTTTAGCTGTTAAAATTTAAATTTAACAAGCATGTATGTTCTGGGAAAGTGTCACACCTTCAAACCACAGTTGTACAGGGAGGTCATCTGGGATGTATCTTGCTGTCCTCTGGTAAGGTGTGTTCAGATGTCCACAGTCCTCAGAGATCTAACGAATCATGACTACGTGTGTTAATGCTATTTTCTCTCTTGTTAGCAAAAAGACCAAGAAACAGACTAAAATTGAAAAAAAAAAATAAAATAAATGAGAAATAGGTAGTCTATTAAATCAGTTTCTAGAAGGATTTCTTTTACTAACACCTTTAACATCCACAGGTAAGGTTTCCCTGCTTATGGTATTTCAAATAGGAATACTATACTGGGGTTCTTAAATGAAGTAGTAGTATAAAAACATGAATGAATTGAAAGTTCTATATTTAAAGTTATAGTTTCATGCCAGGTACATCAGGTAAGTACTGGAAATAAACTTTATTTAAAAAATTAGTCATGGTTTTTGTGTTTTAAGTATTCAAAAAGTGTCAATGTTGGTGATTGGTCATTAGGAACAGTTAAAATCAGCATCTGCAGTGAATACACACTTATAAAATGTCTTTTCTCTTTTTTTTTTTTCAGACCTTTATAGTATTGAATAAAGGGAAGGCAATCTTCCGATTCAGTGCCACCTCTGCCCTGTACATTTTAACTCCCTTCAATCCTCTTAGAAAAATAGCTATTAAAATTTTGGTACATTCATATCCTTTTTCAATGGTTGTTCAAAATGTTGCACACTGAAATTAAGAAAACTCATCTCTCTATTTCATTGTAAATAAAGGTTTTATTAGGCTGTTAATTTCATTTTTATCTTACAGTGGAAGACATGCAAAGGTTTTATAAATACTAGACAATATGTGTATATCATATAGATGCATTTTAGCTATTCTGTTGAATTTCAATATTTCTGCAGTACAAAATTGCAGATGGATTTAAGAATCTTGATTAATTTTTCAGAAAAGTTTCTTCAGATTGATTTTAAGGTTGATTTTTCTTTTTATGTTCCAGATTATTTTTTGAGTTTTGCAAGCAACTAGGCGTATATGCAATTGCTCATGAACAGCTAGCCCAGGGGTATGGTTATATTGTCTTTTAGGGGTCCTTCTGAGGTCAACCTCAAGACCAGCTTTATAGTCTATTGCAGCAGCATGCCTGGAAGCCTGGTTTATGCATGCTGAATCTCACATTCCCAAACCTGTTCAACTGCACCATAAAATTACACCAAACGTAATGCATCGCCAGAAAGCATAGGCAGCAGCCCTGCAAGACAGACTGGGGTACCGTAACTGATAGGATAGTGCACAAGGTAAAATTTTAGGCTGGCATGTTGGATTGGTCCCTGATGTTCATAACAGGTTGATAGGAATTTCTGGCAGGTGACGGTTTGGTGCACTTTTTTTGCAAAACCTCAGGACTGGGAAAAGTAGTCACAAAATGAAAACTTCAGTGTGACAGTAAGACTTTAAGCATTGAACAGTTAGTCAAAGTCAGAAGCCTATTTTTAGAGACTGCTGGCACAACCTTCTAGGTCTTTAGAAGAAGGAAGAATCAGGGCTGATTGATGCTGACTCAAGAAGACCTTTTTCTCTGAGCTTCCTGGCAAATAAAAACAGTGAGAGAAGGGCAGAAAGGTGTCTGGGGTGAAGTAAGAGAACATTGGGGGACAGTAGCTAAGGGAGCTGACAGAGACCTACAGACATTGTGTTGGTGATGATGAGAAAATGCAGCCAAAGACTGCCAGATTGAAGCCTCTAATGAGCACTCATGCATTCAAGTTACAGACTTTGATTTACAATAGCTTCCCACCTTGCATCTGTGCTAGTTGTGGGTAACACTTTTTACTGGTGTACTGATTGCTGAGTTGGGTTTTGGTTTTAAGCTCCTCCTATTTGTATTCAAAGATTAACCAGCTGGTCTTGGTGGCAGCCAGAACAAAAGCAATTCTAATAAACAATCTGCAATTCCAACATTTTTTCCTTCTATTAACTGATTAGTGTGTGTGATAATGTAATTTATCTCTAATTGTAGGAGGTTTCCTTTCACTGTATAGACTGATTTCTTTTCCAGCCATTCAGCTATGGAATGGGCTATTTTTATCTTAGCTATAGATGTAGGGGGGGTATTTATTTATTTATTTATTTATTTATTTAATCTTTACGTAAGAATAGATGCACAGGTTATTTTTATTTATTTATTTATTTATTTATTCAGTATAGTACAAACACTGCAAATATGTGTGTGTTTAACTAAGAATCACATAATATGTCCCATAACGCAGTTTAGATTTCAGCTGCTTATATTAGCCACCTATAAGAAAAAGATTAGGGAGTAATGTTGGTTATTATTTTTTATAATCTTCTGACTTTCAGTGAAAAACTCTACTGCCCTCAGGTTTTGAGGTGAGTCTTTGGCATTTTGACCTATGTAACAGAACTGTGCCTTTCCTACTTTCAGTGTGAAAGATGTGTGTTAAGCACAATGAAATTGGCACATTGGTTGATAAACTTTCATCTGTACATCCTCAAAATTCTCTAAACCTCTCGATAGGGTGCTCTGCTCATGTCTGTTCAGACACATGCTCAGATGTTGCTTCCCCTATAAAGAAATAGACCATGTCTCTTCAGAGTGCTCAGAGACTTTCTCTGCCACTATTTTTCCTCACTGCTGGTTCCTATTGTAATACCAGCTACAAGAACTGGTAACAGAATGCATTTTTGTTTTATGCTTTTCATGCTCTGCTGACTCACCTCCTGGTATTCTGGTTTGAATAGTTGTTGTGGTTTGAGGTTTTTGTGAGGTTTTTTTTCCTACCTGGCTCAAGTTAAAGGAGAGTGTGGAACTGAGGGGGTAACAGAAGAGTCATGGGAGATGGCCAGACTTTGGCTAGTAATAGGAAAGGGGGAAACAGTTAGAATAGGTACTGGGTTGAGCAGACAAAAAAAAAAAAAGGAGGTGGCAGTGGCTGGAGATGCAGAGCACAAGGAGTGTTAGAAATGAACAGAGAGGTGCTCTAGGGAAATATGGTACCTGCTAAGTACCCCTGTGCTAGCCTTTGAAGCAGAAATTATAGTGGTACTCAGTGTGGCCTGACTGCCAGCAGGTATCTGTGAGACCAATTGGCAACCTTTGTTTTTTACAGTCTTCATCTTCCATCAAGTCCACACAGGTGATAAGAGACTTCAGCTGATTGAATAATTGATTAGTGTGAGGCTGTAAAATGTCTAAACCTTCTGATTGCCTATATGGGAGAGCACGAAAAAGGCAGTATGTTTCCATAAAGAAGTCATCACATAAAAGAATCTATGTGTAGCTATGTGTACAGTTGAATTATTCTGGAACATAAAATAGTGAATTAAGGGGATGTTGAGGTTGTAAATCAAATACTTCAAACATGGGAGAAGAAAAGACGCACAGATATTGAATATTTCTGTTAATGACTGAAATCCCCATTAGGAAAGCATGGCAAGAGTTTATATTTCAAAGTGTTAGCGCCTTTTGAGCATCTGCTCCCTTTGAGAGTGAACAGCACTGGGGCCATGCAGCTCACAGAAATGGTGAGCTATGTATGGAGTGAGCAATGTGCAGAGGCCTACCTGTGGCCTTTGTTATGAATGATATCTAGCTGTGGACACATAATACACTTCATAGGGTAACCCTCAGCTCTCCTAGGAGGACAGTCAGCTTCTTTAACTGTTTTATGAGACTACTGAAGCTGCAGCCAGGTATCTCCAAGTTTTTCAGCTACCAAAAGGCATTATCTTTATCTAAAGGAATTTCCCAATTACATTAAGACAGAGTCTTTAGAGCTGGCTGTGGACTGTGAGGGCAAACATTGTAAGGCATTCTAATAATTTATTCTAAGCTACTGAACAATAATTTTTATTGTACAGAGATTGTATGGCAACATATACAACTTTATGTGTAAATGACTTCTCTTGATTTTAAGCTAGCTTCTTTGCCAGTTATGTTTGTGCAACTATTTTTAAGGAACACTTCAGTTAGAGAGATGAATAGAGGGAAAATTAGAGTTGAGTTAAACATTCAACATAAAGGCATAGTGATTCTTATTTTTTGCTGCCATCATGTGGCCGTTTTAAGTCAGGTTTCAGTTTAGTTTGATTATCAATATATATGAATATTCAATTGTTTGAATTGTCAAGTTTACTTTATTGCCACAAAAAGAGAAGGACCACACTGTTTGTAGAGACACTGACCTTGTAAACTAAGAATATCACAGCAGATGTGGCAAAGCCACAGTGGACTGTCCCACGTCCCTACCACAAACTCCCCTGAGCTGTTAGTCTGGATTTCATAGTCCCAGAATAAGTAATTGTTCCTAGCTGGAACATTAAATGAAAATTAATTTTCATTCTAATCTTCATCAGTTTTCCATGTTTTTCAAGCAAATGACTACAAATTATTGCACTGGTAGAACAAGAGAGATACTTGTGATGCTGCTAACGTGTTTTAAGACAGCCCCAAAATAATACTGGAAAATTACTCCCCTTAATCTGTGAACTCTCTATGGATTTCTGTTTCACTAACTGAGCCATGTCTTTGACAGACTGGCTGTGGTGGGTGCTTCCTCTACAGCTCTGACTCATTGTAAACAAGATAAACTTCTAAGATTACCTTGCATATGCCAGCGGTTGATTTTAGTACCATAAACTGTAGAAGTGAAAGACTGCTTATTTGGTCATGTGAGGTGCTTAAGTAAAATGGTACTTTTCTGCAGGCTCTTTTGATTTTGGCTGTTACAAGCTCACATTACCTCCCAGGTCTGTGAGAGCCATCTCCTTCACCTTTCTGTAGAAAATGAAAACAAAACATCAGCACATCAACAAATCAGCATCAGAACATCAACAAATGAAGAATAATATTAAAATTTAGTGTGCTAAAGTGAAAACTACCAGGTTAAACAAAATATATGTGAAATGTTTAGCAAAGTTTTGAAGATTTGTGTAAGTGGCAGTATTTTACTGTACTTAAGATGTATGGCTAATGTGATCTTGTATGAATTACTACTGTGTTTTCCTTAACTATATCTACATTGTTCAGCATGCTTATCATGTGCACTATTTTGACCAACTGTGTATTTATGACCATGAGTAACCCTCCAGACTGGACGAAGAACGTAGAGTAAGTTGCATTTGTTACTTAAAGCAATCTTTGACTGTTCTGGAAGTCAGCATGCCAGTAGCAGTGGTTGTGTGCTAGCGGGAACTACTATTTCCTGTCTAAACGATGTAGAAATGTTGAATAATTATTTAAATCTCCTTCTAGTAGAATGAATGGGTAGAAAAAATGAAAGTTATTTACAGATGGTATTCTACTGAGATTCCACTAGTTTTCTCTCATATTCATGGTGTAGCATCTACCCAATTTTTCTATGCCTCATTTATGCCACTACATTAAAAGCATCTATTTGTACACCTCAGTTCAGGAAGGCATATAAGCAAAAGTATTACTAAAGTGAGAATTCAGCACATGCTTGCATTCTTCCTTCTTTAGATTTAATACCAAATATTTTAGATGTCAGTGATTCAGACAGTATCCAGTCATGCCCAAAACTTTATTCATAACAGATCTAGTGTTGTATACTTTGAAACTGAGTGTCACAGATAAATTTATTTGATGGATTTATTTTTAGTTATGTACAAGATCAGGAGAGCTGTACTTCAGCAGTATGTCACAACTAATGCATGTAAATACCCAAGTATATGTGATGAATATAATGCATTTTAGAAGAAATTGCTTGTTTACTGTATTTCTTTTCCAGATTTTAAATAAAAAACCTTTTTCATTTGATCATCAGTTTTCTATCAGAATGCCATTGTAAAACGTTACTACTTATTTTGATTAAACTTTCATATATATTGATTTTCCAGGTATACGTTCACTGGAATTTACACATTTGAGTCACTCATAAAAATCATTGCAAGAGGCTTTTGCTTAGAAGATTTTACGTTTCTTCGAGATCCATGGAACTGGCTAGATTTCACTGTCATTACATTTGCGTAAGTTTTTGTTTTTTGCTTTTTCTTTGAAAGTGAAGGGCAAAAAGGGCATGAAATTAGTATCCATACATATCAATTTTGTTAAATGGAAATGTGGATTTACTTTGGTCTAAAACAATTTTCATATTCTAATACGCATATTTTGATGTAAACACTGCAGATGCCAGTAATGCAGCTAGTACTAGAGGGGCTAATTTCATGTCCGCATTTTTTTTCTCTGAGCAGAAAAGGAGCATCCCTTTACTTCATTCTCCAAACGTACCAATATAGTCTAGATAAATTTTAGGCTTTCAAAATTAAATCACTGTGATTCACTTCAGAGACATTTAATTTAACTGAAGGCTCTGAAAGCATATTAATGCAAGGCACACTGCAGTGAAAGGTAAAGCTCTGAGTATTGCTATTTAATTTTTTTGCTAAAAACGCCAAAGTGGTCTTGATGAAAGACCCAAGTAAGTAGCATAAACTTTGCCTAAATTCTGAATAACTGTGATTTAATCCTACAGGTATGTAACAGAATTTGTAAACCTAGGCAATGTTTCAGCTCTTCGAACTTTCAGAGTATTGAGAGCTTTGAAAACTATTTCTGTAATTCCAGGTAAGAAGTAGTTGGTGTAAGGTGTTAGGCCCCTTGTACCTCCCAACTGTTCCTTTTTATCCTGTCATTGTGTTTGTGTGTGAACTCCCCTATTACAGATATGTGACAGAGTTTGTGGACCTGGGCAATGTCTCAGCGTTGAGAACATTCAGAGTTCTCCGAGCTTTGAAAACAATATCAGTCATCCCAGGTGAGAGCGAGGTTAAACACAGAGGCTGACTTTAATTCATTAAAATGAAATTCATATTTTTTAAACATGAGTCTTATTTCTTTCCACAAAAAAGCAGGAATCGGAAGATATTAGAATTCACTGAAATCTCTGATTCATTGCTTTTTAACATGAGCTCTTGCCTTTTGAAATCAGCCTTTGAGTTTAACAGATTCTTGCATGAGACATTGCAGTATACAGTGTGTGTGGTTCGCATCGTATGATGTCCAGCTTTCTTCTCCACATTCAATGACTATCAGTAACCCTGAAGTTTTCTTACCCACGTGTATCTTACCTACATGATGTTATGTGGTATTTGTTGTGAATATTTTTGTCTAAAAAAAAGAACTGTTGACTTAGTAAGAAGGTGAAGCATAAGATAATAAAGAATAGCATGGGCATTGCATGGGGGATTTATTATCTTAAAAGTCTATGATTTTCCAAACCACCTCCAGTTTTATAGCATTAAATTTTAATTGTATTTATTGTTGAACAGGCTTTTTACTACTGTCTTCTAAATCTAGTATGTTATAAAACTGATAGTAGCAAAGGTTTGGGGGAAGAGGTATTTACAAATAAAAAGAAGACTTTTATGTGAGATTCATGTACAACATGAATAAAAAAGTCACTTGTTTTAACATTAAAACAAGTGTTTTGAAATATATGCAACTCATTCCATTCACAGTTTCAAATGAACATAAATTTCAGCTATATATTCATTTTCATGAGTGAAAAAGTTCTTCACAGAAATGTTATTTCACAGACATTACAATCATTTATTTGGGCTTCTGCATGAAATATATAACTTTGCTGGGAGACACTGGCATTTTTATGCTTTAAAACCAGTTTTGAACATCGGAATAAAAATTCCTTTGCATTTGCAGGCTTGAAGACTATTGTGGGTGCCCTAATTCAGTCTGTGAAGAAGCTCTCCGATGTTATGATCCTGACTGTATTTTGTCTGAGTGTATTTGCACTAATAGGGCTGCAGCTGTTCATGGGCAACTTGAGGAACAAATGCCTGCAGTGGCCTCCAGAAAATTTTACTTTGGAAACAAATATTACCTCCCAGCTAAACAGCACTCTAGGTGAAAATGGTACCTTGGTTAATTCAACAGTGACTCCATTCGACTGGAAGGGGTACATTGAAGATGAAAGTAAGTATTGCCAGCATTATTCTTATAAAAGTGATTTGTGGCTGACCCAGTTCTTAGAAATTGGGAGGGGAAGGGATGACACATTTAGTTAAGACAGAGCAGAAGTGTTTTCTCTCTCTCAAAGGCCAGCTCTGAAGAGGGAACAAGGAACATGGTGTCTCTACTTGACACAGCTTTTTCCCTCTGAAAAACCCACATCTCCCCTGAGACAGAAAGAGATCCAGAGGAGTTCTTATAATTACTGAAGTCTTACACATTTTCCATTCTCATACTCCAAAGCAAGATCAGAAACAGAATGCTACATCACTTCTGACAGATGTCAGAGATTTCTGACATTCAGTGAAGAGTCCAGTGATAGAGTCCATAGTTTTTTCACAATCTATCCATTCTTATGCTTCATTATCATTATTATAAAGGGTTTTTTCAAGGTCTAAAAAATTTTCCTGCTGCAATTTAAGCTTATTGTTCTTATTAACTTCACCAGAGGCATAAAGTAAAAATTATTCGCTATCATGAATCCCTCTCTCTGAGGTATTTAGCTACTATTCTCATGTTGATGTGCCCTGTTCTCTCCTCTTTCAGTCTTCTTTTTGCATGCTAAGCAGCCCACATCATTAACCTTTGTGTCCTACAATTTATTTTCTAGATCTTGATCTCTTATCTAGATCCTTCCTTGTTTATAAATACTCTCTTTAATGTGCCATACCCACATCTAAACATTTCTCCTTCATATGAGGCGTATAAGCAGAGAAGAAAGATTATGTGGTAGCATAGTAACTTATACTTCTGTTTCATATATCCTAGGCTGGGGCTTGACATTGTCTGGCAAACTGAGAACAGATAAAGAAATGTATTTCAGTGAAGTGTGAGGTTACAAGCCTAAGCTCCTTACCCTAAAACTCAATGCTGCACAATTCATGCTGAGACAGGTTCACATGCATAAAGGGTGTAGCTGATGGCATATATCATCTCTAACAATGAAAGTTACTTTTGGGGAAAAATAGGAGCTAAAGGGGAAAGAGAGAAAGAAAATGGAAAGGGAAAGGGAAAACCAACTACAGTGTCTGTGAAGAGAAGTGGTGAAGTCACCAGGTGCGTCTCGTTCCCTGAGGATCCTTTCCAGTGCAGCAGTGATCACTCTATAATACTTTTCCCATAGCAACTGTGTTTTTCATTAGCATCTCCTCAAACTCCCTACAGGTTGCTCCTGCTTACAGTGCTATTAGCACTAATTGGAATACACTTTGATCAGGATGGGTGTGGCACAGCTGGTTGGTTTTTAAGCTCATATGTGCATGTTATTAGGTCATCTAATATAAGCCAAAAGCTACAAGAAAGAAGTAGGAAAAAAGAGGAGAAAGAGGAGTGAGTATCACACTAGAGACAATTGCTTCCTATGAGTACTTGCTGCAACAATGATGTGTTTGTAGGTGTAATGTCATGAGAATAAAAGCAACACGAAAAAAAGCACGGGAGCAAAAGAAAAATAGTGACATAGAGGCTCTGGGAAACATTGCCACAGCAGCTTACGAGAAAGGTTGCAGAGCTGCAACTGGGAAGCGGGATATAGAAATGCATTGAAAAGCCCTCAGCAATAGAGGAGCTAAGGCACCTAAGGCACGGCAGAGCAGCCAGGATTCTGACAAATTACGACTAAAATTCTGCAGCCAAAAAGCTAAATAGTATCTTGTTCGCATAAATAAATTATTGACCAGGAAGGCATTATTACTTCTGTATTTATCACTACTGCAGTTGCTACTGGAATAGTATATAAAATTCAATTAAGATAGACTTGAAAAAATGGAGGATGTTCAGAACAGAACGGAATGATTAAAGGATTGGAAAACATGCTTTATACCAAGATAGACCTGGAGCTCAACCTACTTAGCATATCAAAGGGAAGGTTTAAAGGGCTACTTGATCACAGTTGAGAAAGACCTCATGGGGAACAGAAATTTCATCATAGACGTATCTTTGATCTAGCAGGCAAAGATATAACAGGTTCAATAGCTGCAAGTTAAAGCCAGGCAAATTTTGAATAGAATAAGACAGCTTCTAAGTGTGATCACACAGCTGATCAATGACTATGAGGAATTTCCATCTGAATTTCTTAAATCAACATGCAATCATTTTACTTGAACATGTGAATTCATGGAAATCTCATAGAATCATAGAATAGTTAGGGTTGGAAAGGACCTTAAGATCATCTAGTTCCAACCCCCCTGCCATGGGCAGGGACACCCCACACTAAACCATGTCACCCAAGGCCTCATCCAACCTGGCCTTGAACACCGCCAAGGATGGAGCATTCACAACCTCCCTGGGCAACCCATTCCAGTGCCTCACCACCCTCTCAGTAAAGAACTTCCTCCTTATATCCAATCTAAACTTCTCCTGTTTAAGTTTGAACCCATTACCCCTTGTCCTATCACTACAGTCCCTAATGAAGAGTTCCTCCCCAGCATCCCTATAGCCTCCCTTCAGATACTGGAAGGCTGCTATGAGGTCTCCACGCAGCCTTCTCTTCTCCAGGCTGAACAGCCCCAACTTTCTCAGCCTGTCTTCATATGGGAGGTGCTCCAGTCCCCTGATCATCCTAATGCCACAGGGTATAACAGTCTAAGCAAAGTCTCCTAATGAAGACTTAGACTTCAAGGTCAAACTTAATTACTTAATTTCCTGTCTTAGTAACAAAGAATCTATAAACTCAAGCTATGATTTTATTTTATTTATAGACAACCTGAAGTCCCCTAAAAAAAAAGCAGGATTTAATTAGTTACAGAAAGTACCTTATTGAATGGCTACTTGAATCTTTGGTATATTTACACAGGATTGCATATGTATTATGAAATTTATAATGAAATTGTGAGTCTTATTATGAAGTTAATTAGGTTTTCCTTGCTTACCATCAGTTTCAAAGAACAAAATTATCTTCTCACAGCTTCTTGCTCTCTTTTTGCAGGTGGACAGACAGAATACAGAAATGGAACTTAAACCAGCTGTGTCACAGGGCAATAAAAAAGGACTTACAGTTCAGAGCAATATGATGGCACTGTGTTTTGTAGAAATTATGAGGTTTTATGCCAGTAGTTGTGTATGCTATGCAAAAAAGGCATGTAAGGCCTAATTTTGCCGCTGAGCTCATTTTTGGAAATACTAGAGAAACTTTATGTAAGCACTCCTGGCATCAGTCAGCCAGCACTTTTTTTTTTTACTTCTTTTTCCGAGATAGTGAATCTGATAAACTCAATGCTAGACAATTTCATCTTGGCAAGCTTGCCATTCGCATTTTGTTTTCTGGGAAATAATATCTCACAACCTATTTTGTAGCAATTCTTCTCAGTCATTACCCTAGGTTTATCCAAGCAACTGTAAATTCCCTTGTGGTAATTCACCTACTTTTTCCCATTTCCCAATCATATAATGGGGAATAAACATATACATTTGATGTAGTGGAAGACTTTTCACATTACTTTGGTAAAATACAATTCGGAGTTTTGCGACTAGTTAGGGACACATGCTCATACTGCTCAGATTTTGGTGTTACAAAAATTTTCATGTCATGATGTTTTGAGCATTTGTCATGGCTATGTCAGTGCACTCAGAGAAAGCCTGGGTGGCCATTCTTTCCTACGGAGCTGGCAAGTACAGCATGCTTGCAAGGGACATCTCTGAACCATAGAACTTGAATACAGACCCTATTTCAGTGGTACAGCTCGGTTGATTCATTGCTGATCGCAACTGACTGCTCAATGTAAACTATATCAAGTTAGGTTTGTGTTCTTCCTAACCAGCTGTTATGTTCCAGTATGTTTTAATCATGATTAGCTGACATAATGCAGAATATGATTTGCTTCATAAAGGTCAGCTGTAGTCAGCATCATGTCAGCTAACTTTACTACTTTCAGCTTGTGTTTCAGCACAGTGCAGTTCTGCAATGCATACCAGCCTGAAATGGCAGTGGCAACACATAGGGTTGTGTAAGTTGCACAGTACAGAAGACTGTACCCAGCAAGAAACAGACGTATTATTAGACACTGAAACTGAGTCTTTCATAGAGTGTCAGAACAAGGTCTACATACAGCTTAAAACCTAATTTTTCCAAATGATGAATTTTCCTCATGGGATGGAGAGATGCAGCTGGCCAGGGTACTAGTGTTTTTAGGTGACAAACTGGAATAGTGATCAGAAATTTTGAAATACATTATTAGTATGTTTTTCTCATATACAGTTTAATTATTATAATAAACACCTGTACAATACAATTTCCCAAAGTGTGATTTAGTTCAGTGATCAGACTGAAGGGAGACTTGTACATTTCATCTACATCTAGAAGCATTTGACAGGATTTTCAGTACATTTTGGCATTTTAACAATAAGTGCTGTGAGCAATAGTACTTACTGCAATTCACACTGCCATTTACTCTAAAGATATGGTCTTGCTGAAAAAATTATACTGCTTGATATAATTGTATCCGTATTCACCTTAACACTTTTAGAGCAGGACTATTTATTTCATAAAGCTGTAAGAAAACTTTCATATTCAGAATTCTATAATTTTTTTTAAATTTTTTTCTAAACAGGTCACTTTTATTTTCTGGAAGGGCAAAATGATGCTCTGCTTTGTGGAAATAGTTCTGATGCTGGGTAAGACCAAATTTTGTCAAATTATTGCACTGTGTACAAGTTAGGTCCCTTAGATGTACAGTTGGAGGAGGAGGCAGCTATATTTTGAGTGATCACTTTCTTCACCTAAGAAATGCTAGGATTTTACACCACACTGAGGATTTGGGTTCCTGGTTAGAGCTCAGTGGATTGATTAGATGAGCTTAGTGCTTGCATGAATGAATCAGTAATTTGGTATTAGTGTACCTCCTGCCTGGGTGAGAAGTAACAGACACGGCAGCTGGAAAACACGTTATTTTGCGGTTCCGGCTGCGTATATGTGTACTAACGGGTGCAGACAGTTGAAAACACTGACATTGACATTAATGTTACAGTATAAATAATTTTTAAAATTTTTGGAATATTGTGTTTTAGAAGCTTAGACTAAACTTTTTAGACTAATTCTTGTGTACCATTCCTGCTTAATTTTTCTAGTGTCCTTCAAAATAATTTCCTATGAAAATCATGACTGCTATTATTTCTACAGAAAAATCCTCTTTTAATCCTAATCTTCTCCTGGGCATTCCAGATGACAATATTAAAATAACTATGTATGTTAAAAACAAGTTTGTCTTTATAGGCAGTGCCCAGAAGGATATACATGTGTGAAAGCTGGTAGAAACCCCAATTATGGCTACACAAGTTTTGACACATTCAGCTGGGCATTCTTGTCATTATTTCGCTTGATGACTCAAGACTTCTGGGAAAACCTTTATCAATTGGTGAGAATTTTTTAATGCAATATAAACTAAATATGTTTGTACCAATAATGCAAGAGGCCTAACATCAATTTTCTTATGTTATCTTAATTTTAACAATAGGAAAACCAAAAATTTTGTTAACCTATTCTTGCTTATAAATGTATTCTTATTTCCAGACACTGCGTGCTGCTGGGAAAACATACATGATATTTTTTGTTCTCGTGATTTTTCTGGGTTCTTTCTACCTGATCAACTTGATCCTGGCTGTGGTTGCCATGGCATATGAAGAACAGAATCAAGCAACCATGGAAGAAGCAGAGCAGAAAGAAGCAGAATTTCAACAGATGCTAGAACAACTGAAGAAGCAACAAGAAGCAGCTCAGGTATAATTTACGGTGTAGTAATGCAGAAGTATATGGAAGTAACTTTACTAGAGGTATTCACCCTCTTCTCTTTGAATTTGAAGTTATAAAACACCCTGACAGGCTTTCAGTAACAGAGCTAACTCATAGATATTCTATTCTGCACTAAAGATGTATTACTGTGAGCTGTCTGACCATAATCAAGAAGGAACATTCAAAACTAGGTATACATTATTCATTATGTTTGTCTTAGTCTAGTGTCATTGAGTCTGTTAGACTTCAGCATTTAAAAACTGCTCATGAAAGACGGAAGAAAGCTGTGACCAATACATGCCTTGAGTCAACTGAATAATAAAAAATAGGGAGAGGATATCCTATGGAAAATGTTGAGATCCAGAAATTTTGTGTAAGTAAATTAAAAAAAATCCATCATGTCATGGTTTGCTCAGTGACACAAATTCATTGTACAACATGGCAGGCGGCAGCAGTGGCAGCGGCAGCAGTTACAGCATCTGCAGAGTCCAGGGAGCCCAGTGCTGGGGGAGAAGCAGGAGGGCTCTCAGAAAGCTCCTCAGTGGCATCAAAATTGAGCTCAAAGAGTGCAAAGGAGCGGAGAAATAGAAGGAAAAAAAGAAAACAGAAAGAACAGTCAGGAGGAGAGGAAAAAGATGAAGATGAACTTCACAAATCTGAATCAGAAGACAGCATCAGACGGAAAGGTTTCAGGTTATCTATTGAAGGCAACAGACTGACATATGAAAAGAAGTATTCTTCTCCACATCAGGTATTGCATATAGTTATTTTTAATTGAATCATACGTTTAAAGCATCATAGACTGTTGCAAAACTACTTTAGTCTTCTTGGTACTGTAATATGACCATAGTTCTTAAAGAAAGGAAACCCTAATATTTTCATTAAACTTTATCATTATTGCTAATGCTTGAGAGGTGTTGTAGCTGCTAGATTATCTTGTAAACAACCACAGAGAGTTAAATGTACCTCATATCTCTATTCTTAGAATCATAGAATAGTTAGGGTTGTAAAGGACCTTAAGATCATCTACTTCCAACCCCCAGAATTGTTTAAAAAGCATATTAAAATATTCTCTGATTGCTTCTGTGGGGTTTTTTAAGAATGATTACATCTTATCTAGACTTTATTAAAATGTTAATGGTATATTTATTATGATTCTATGATTCTATGATAGCTTCATATTTTCCTCCTTGTTTCAGTGATGCCTGAAGGTTGGTGTAGTATGTCCAGGAAGCTGCATAAATGAAAGAATGTGCATGTATAAACTCCTTTTTTTTCATTATGGGCATTGTGCAACTACTTTACTTAGCAATTCTATCTGACGTTAGGAGAAAGGAATGTTCAAAATTGTTTTTTTCTTAAGAATCCATTAAGTGTTATTTCTATCTGCAATATATATATATGTAATAAAATAAATTTCACAGCAGCATTTAACTTTTCTAAAAAAAAACCACAAACCCCTATGCTATACTAATAACAATGCTAAATATGAAGGTTTCACATAACAATCACAAATTTTGCTTGCTTGCAGTCTTTGCTGAGCATTCGAGGCTCCCTGTTTTCTCCAAGACGCAACAGCAGAACAAGTCTTTTCAGCTTCAGAGGTAGAGCAAAGGATATAGGATCTGAAAATGACTTTGCTGATGATGAGCACAGCACTTTTGAAGACAATGATAGCAGAAGAGATTCTCTCTTTGTGCCACGCAGACATGGTGAACGACGCAACAGTAATATTAGTCAGGCCAGTAGGTCATCCAGGATGCTGGCAGTGTTTCCAGTGAATGGGAAGATGCATAGCACTGTGGATTGCAATGGCGTGGTTTCCCTGGTTGGTGGACCATCTGTTCCTACGTCGCCTGTTGGACAGCTTCTGCCAGAGGTGATAATAGATAAACCAGCTACTGATGACAATGTAAGAAAGTTTTAAATAGCTTGGGCATCGTGGCCTTTTCTTACTGCACCAGCCAGTGTTTTCTACAGAATGGAACCCTTGGCAATGCTTCCTGGTTGGTCAAGCTGTGAATGCTCCTGCATCATGTAAAATCTTTAATAAATAAAACAGCTAAGATAGGTTGGCAACCTAAGCATTTACTTACCTAAAAATATTCACAAATAAATTCAATTTGCAGTTTCTAAGTAATAAAATGTGAACTTACACATCCATAGTACCGGTATGTTTTACTGTATTACTGTGCTATACTTTCGCTGATCTAAAGGTGCATCTGGCTATGGTCTGAAAAATCATAGCTACCATAAAATTAAAGAGTATACAGAAATTTTATTGGATAACTGCAATCACTATGATGCTGCTATTACCACTTTATCAAAATTAGCATTATCAGTTAATTTTGATACCATTCTTCATTATCATCCCAGTTAAAAATGTAAGGAAGTTGTCCATTTTTTGTTATCATATATTTCTCATTCTTATATATTTTCCATCCATTGCTGGTGGAGTTCTGTAGTGTAGATAACAAACAGTTAATTGGAAGATGACATATTAATACATACTTCCAAATATACAAATGTCTGTGTGAACATATGTGCAGCGCATATTGCTGCCATTCTCTTACCATATACAAGAAAAGATGTCTTGGGAAGAATTCTTGCTCAGTTCAAAGTTGTCAACACACATTACTAAAAAAATACTAGCATGAGGAGGCATGAGGAAGTCAGACTTTTCTTACTTGCTACAGTTTGCCTAGGGGAAAAGACTATTATGTTACAAAACACAATATTCTGTCAGCAGGAGCACAGAAAAAAAAAATTACTTTGCAAAAAAATTTATATAACATTTTGACAATTTTTTAAAATTATTTGTCATAGCTTAAGGAAAGAAATACGAAAGTTAAATACATAAACTCCTGTTCACTCTTGAACAGTAGGTAACTATTACCTCATATCTCTTTAAAATTACTTAAAAGGTACTAAAAAGTAATAAAAGTCTGACATGATAAAAGTTGAAGTGCATGAAGCACGTATCCAAGCTAAGACATTAATAACAGGGTTATATATAGTATTTGCTTGTCTCATTTCTCTAGCATGGTCTCACATATTATTGTTCTCTGTTTAGGGCACTACTACAGAAACAGAAATGAGGAAGAGAATATCAGGCTCTTTTCATGTTTCTATGGATTACCTGGAAGATCCAGCTTTAAGGGAAAGAGCCATGAGTATTGCTAGCATCCTCACAAACACTGTGGAAGGTGTGTACTATGCAGAGATTAATATTTAATACCTGTTTTTTCCAAAGAATTTTTGTAAATTTGAGTTGAAACTTTAAAACTGACATAAAATATCTTATTTGACAGATACCAGCTCTGACGCGTATCTATTAGCAAACTCAAACCTCTTTATTCATTAAGGTTATTACATAAGTAAGCATTTCCATCTCATTGTTTTGCCACCATCTATCTCATGTGGTCATCAGGACTACAGAGATATGTTTGATGGTCATAACTGAGTAAATGCCTATGTAATTAAAATTATGTTATTGGACACAGTAAGACCACTGAACATTTTTCAAAGATATGCAATCATTGTTAAAATATGTATTTCCAGCAGTTATATTTATTCAGTTACTCTTTAAGGAAGTGCTATTCTTGTTGTTAAACACGGGGATTTTTTTCTTGAGCAAGGAATGAAAATTATATTGAAAATTTTTACCTAAACACCACAAATTTCAAAATAAAAATGCTGACATGCTAGAACAGTGACAGGAACATGCTGAAGTGTAATCAAGGAACAACTAAATACATAATACAAATTGATGCATAAATTGATACTGATCAGCATAGTGACTGGAATACAAAGAAGTTGTGCTTAATTGATAAGCTGTGAACAAAATAAACACATTTGATAGCAATTTCTAAAGACTCTCTTCAAAAGCCCAGTAAAAAGGAAGTTAATCATCATCAGTAAAGACTGACAATTTGACTGGTATAATTTATGTAGGATTGACGAATGGCAGAGCAATCACATAGTTACCTGTGTGAACTTTCTTTTCCCACAGAACTTGAAGAATCAAGACAGAAATGCCCACCATGTTGGTATAAATTTGCAAATATTTTCTTGATCTGGGACTGCAGTCCACATTGGTTGAAAGTAAAACATATCGTCAACTTAGTTGTAATGGACCCATTTGTTGACCTGGCTATCACAATTTGCATTGTTTTAAATACACTCTTTATGGCAATGGAACATTATCCGATGACCGATGAATTCAATAATGTACTTTCAGTTGGAAATTTGGTAAGTCTGTTGGGGTTTTATATTCATGATTTGGAAGATAGTATTTTCAAAAGAACTGAAAGAAGGAGTTTTAACAGCTTTTTTTTTTTTTTTTCTTCACTCTTTAGAAAGTAGATTTATTGGACATTTATTGCCCTCAGGATAGGAACCATAGAATCATAGTATCAATTAGGTTGGAAAAGTCCTTTAAGATCATCAAGTCCAACCATTAACCCAGGATTGCCAAGTTTGCCACTAAACCATATCACTAAGGGCCTCATCTACATGTTTTTTGAACAGTTCCAGGGACAGTGATTCCACCAGTTCCCTGGCAAGCCTCTTCCAATGTCTGATCACCCTTCTGGTGAAAAAAAAACTTGCTATTATCCAATCTAAACCTATCAGAACATTTTTGGAAATTTCACTGTCAACCCTGGCTCATGTAACTTAGGATACCGCAAAAGCAATATATTGCAGTGTTCTACAAAGCCAAATTAAAAAGTTAAAAAATTACACCAATGCTACATTAAGTAAATGCCATCTTAAACAGAAGTTAATTTGTCTAACTAGTGGACCAGGAACTGCATTACTTCCATGAAAAAGACACTATGCAAATAAATGTCATGTTAGTTTTTAATCAATACAATACAAATCTTTAAGTTATTAATGTGTTTTTTATTGCCCTATTTCCTAAGCACAGGTTTAATAGTTAAAAGAACCATTTAAGAGACTTTCTAGAACTTTCCTCTGTAAAAGACTTTTATGTGGATTGTTTTCTTTATATACTCAATGTAAAACTATGAAGAATATCCTGCAGTGCTTTATTCTCTTCTATTTTTTATATTTTTTGTCATCAGATAATTAGTAATATAACTTTTCCTCATGTTGTCAACTATATTTTCTTCCTTCTAATTCAAAAAGATAAATTACTAAAAAATTCAAGAGTTAATTTTTTGTAACTCTGATGCTGTTGAACTGACAGCTTTGATCTCATGGAAGTATCTACAGCTGCAGTCCTACTTTGTCTCTTATTTTAAGAATTGATTTCTTATAATAGGATTTTTTTATAATCCTTGTTTTCTAATAAGGAAAAACATCTCTCAGATCATGCAAATAACTACAGGATTTAAAGGGAGCAATAATAGATAAATGTATAGCTGGTTTTCAAATACTTGAAATAGCTCCAAATATGAATTTCATAGTAAAATGTAAAAACTTATACCGTAGCATTTTATAGATTCATTTTCCAACCAAGAAAATGCCATATAAGTCTTGGTGTACATCTGACTACAAAGGCAGTGCAAGAGAACCTGGCTATAAGCATCATACTCTTCCAGTCTTAAGCTGGAGCGTAGCCTAAGACATAAACCCCTTCTGTAATATAGAGGCATTCGGGGTTTGTTTACATCAGTGGTTCCATTTTAAAGCTCCTTAAGAACGTCACTGCCCTGATCATTAGCAACCTAAGTCAGTGTTTCAAACTGTATTTATTCATTCCTACCTCTTTCTCTGTGGTTCCAATCCTGTAGCTTAAAAAATAGTAACCTTTTCCTCTCTAGTGTTTATACCTGGAATATATTTAAAGACAGTTTCATTATTACATTGGTTATATAGCATTGGCGTAACTAGGTAGAGGAAGTCAGACTCTTCTTGTCCATCTCCTGATTATCCCAGTTAGATTATTCTATTTGACTCTCCCATTTTCTGTTCAGCTTGCCTGAAAATGGGTTATCAAAATCAAAAAAGAAAGCATTTCTGCCAGACTAAGGCTCTGACAGGCTTTCAACAGTGGCTTTAGTACATTCCTATCCTACTAGAAATTCTCCTAAGACTTCTCTCAAAGCTACTCAGGGTCACTACCTTGGTGGCTCCTAAATATGATTCATATTTTATTCAGCATAGCATCCCATGATGGGAAACCATTACCAGCAATATCATGTTTAAAATGCATTCTTAAATGCTCTTTCCATCCTGAAATCAAAATGATTGAGCCAGTCAACTTCACTGAGCTTACTGGTAACACCCAGGTAGAAGTTCCTCAGTTTTCCTTCCATACATTGCTGTATCTCAGTTGATCCGCAGCTGGTATAAATAATTGTATCTCTGTTGAAATGAATGGGATCATGGCAGGTTATGCCAGCAAAGGAGGTGCCCCTCTGTGGTCTTCTTAGATTTGGCCTCATTCGTGATGCTGTATATTAGGATACCAAGAAAGATGCTCTACCATATAATTTCTTGGAAAGCATTCTGGTTTATGTTGTGAAAATCAAATTTGGGATATTGTTTGTACAGTACAAGAGAAAGTTCATATCCTAATAGAGTTAAAATTGGATTATAAATGTTATGAAGCAGAAATTTATGTAGTTTTTTTAGTACCAGATTTAGTTAATTGAAAAAAATACTTGGCTTGTATAGCACTTGGTAAGGGAAGGTGGGCATAATAAATCACTACAGTACACTTAACTATTTTAAAGTATCAGTTTTGGAAAAGATGTTGCAGATATGTAACTTGATTTCAAAGCAAGCAGCAGCTATATCTATCGTATTTCATAATGAATAACAAACTGCATTTTGGATTCAGGTCTTCACTGGAATCTTCACAGCAGAAATGTTTCTCAAGATAATTGCAATGGATCCTTACTATTATTTCCAAGAAGGCTGGAATATTTTTGACGGTTTTATTGTAACCCTTAGCTTGGTTGAGCTTGGTCTTGCAGATGTGGAAGGACTCTCAGTTCTTCGATCATTCAGATTGGTAAATATACATCAATGCACTGATTTTTCAATTAATTTTTTTTTCCCTTACATATTTGATTGATGTTTGCCATGATACTGAGCCTGATATCTCTTTCATTAGTGCAAGTTCTTATTACTTGTGGTATTTTGCTGTCTTCAATGAGAATTGATAGAGATCCAGATAAATAAATAGCAATAGGTGTGCTGGGACTATTTCCAATGTATTATATTTAATGCTTTAAACATCCTGCTGTGCAGAAACAGGCTCACTAGGTGTATTGTGCTCTGATTGACATTACGGGAATGGATCTGCTCTACAGATACCCGTAAAAAATGGCACAGGTGATTTTAACAGATAAACCCTAGATTTTAAAATCTGTCTAATATATCTGGTAGCTTTTTTTGCCTTCAGTAAAAACTATGCTTTGGTGATATCAAGCTCTAACTTCAAAGAATTTTGTTGACTGAACCTTAATGCTTTTAGACGAGAGGATACCCTCTGAACAGTAATAGTGAGGGCATATTTTGCAGCAATATCCTTCCACAAATTAGCTTCAAAACATCTTTGTGTCTTTCTTGCTCATTGTCCTAACAATATTTTTGTTTTCTTCCAGTTGAGAGTTTTCAAACTGGCAAAATCTTGGCCAACTCTGAATATGCTGATTAAGATTATTGGCAACTCAGTGGGGGCTCTGGGGAATCTGACCCTGGTGCTGGCCATCATTGTGTTCATTTTTGCTGTGGTTGGGATGCAGCTGTTTGGGAAAAGCTACAAGGAATGTGTCTGCAAGATCTCCAGTGACTGTGAACTTCCACGCTGGCACATGCAGGATTTTTTCCACTCTTTCTTGATTGTATTCCGAGTGCTGTGTGGAGAATGGATAGAAACAATGTGGGACTGTATGGAGGTTGCAGGCCAAGCCATGTGTCTTACGGTCTTCATGATGGTCATGGTGATTGGAAACCTTGTGGTATGTAATCAAAGCATTAGCAAAAAATTATTTGTCAGTAGAGTGGGCTCAGTCCTGAAGGGAACTAAGCAAGCTGGCTTTACTTCAACAAAGCAATTAAGCAGGCAGTTTCAAGCGATGCTAAAAGTTAAGCTTAAGAGCTATTTTGGATTGAGAACAAAGTATTCTGCAATATCAAAATCCTAAGAATGTTAGAGTGAGCACTTAGTTACATTCTTAATTTGTCATTTGGCTTTTTGTAAATATTTTGTGTTTCAAATACTGTTAGTTTATGGGCTCTTTATAAACCATTTGCTGTGGATTTTTTATTATTTATCCCATATAATTAGTCACCTAAATAATCTAATTTCTGCTGTGTAATAGGATAAATTAAATTTTTTAATCATGGTGAATAGTGAATCTGTTATCTCCATTTTTAGATTATAAGATTTGGCACCAAAATATTTATATACCATGGGTATTTAAAGAAACATTTACAGATATTTGACAGTTGTAAGAATATTTTTGAATAGTGAAGAGGATCTAAGCAAAATTTTAAAAGCTCAATTTTTTATGAAGAAGAGAAAAAAATTTTAGGATACTTTTCTTTGGTTATGTTGAATTATTGGGATTTCAGTCTTTGATGTCACTAATATCACAATTTTTAATAAAATAAATGTTCTTTGTTGGGATAAAGTCTAGAACATCCTTTTTTTTTTATCTTTCTGCAGGTACTGAACCTATTTTTGGCCTTACTCTTGAGCTCATTTAGTGCAGACAACCTTGCTGTGACAGATGATGACAATGAAATGAATAATCTCCAAATTGCTGTAGCGAGAATGCAGAAGGGCATAGATTATGTGAAAAGAAAAGCACGCGAATTCATCCAAAAAGCTTTTGTTAAAAAACAAAAAGCTTTAGATGAAATCAAACCACTTGAAGATTTGAACAATAAAAATAGCTGTATTTCTAACCACACAACTGTGGAACTAAGCAAGGACCATGACTATATTAAAGATGTGAATGGAACAACTAGTGGCATAGGCACAGGTAGCAGTGTGGAAAAGTACATAATTGACGAAAGTGATTACATGTCATTCATAAACAACCCAAGTCTCACTGTGACAGTGCCCATTGCTGTGGGTGAATCTGACTTTGAAAATCTAAACACAGAGGAATTTAGCAGTGAATCAGACCTGGAAGAAAGTAAAGAGGTATTGAGATATTTTGTGCATTTCTCTCTGATCTTTGAGTATTTTTCTTTTTTTTTTTTATCTCCCAGTGCTTGCAATTCTTGATCTTTTGTTATTTTAACACTTCTTTTGTACATAAATGAGTGTAGAAAGGAGGGTTTAATTCTTGATGAACAGAAGTGTGAGTAAGCATTTAAAATGAGTCTCCAAGAGGAGAGGCCAGGCAATGGGAAACAGAACTAACCCATAAGGACTGCTTTGTGGTCCCTATGGCAGTTGTAACAACTGATAGAGCAGGAGAGTGCCTTAGCTACAGTCTGATTCTGGAAAATTTTGTTTGCCTCCTGTAACATGAGTCCCATTAAGAGTGTCATTCATCTCTCTGCCACTCCTTTAGACA
This sequence comes from Psittacula echo, assembly GCF_963264785.1. NCBI lineage: Eukaryota > Metazoa > Chordata > Aves > Psittaciformes > Psittacidae > Psittacula > Psittacula echo. The sequence continues at coordinate 64,479,677 of NC_137743.1, read as the reverse complement.
CTGGAATTCTTTTAGATTTTAAAACTGTCAGCTCTGCTAGACCTAGATTCTCATAAAAAGAAGTCTGATCCATGGACTCTTCCATATATTCAAATTCACTTAGTTGTGAAAATATGTAGCCAAAGCAGGGTATAGATAGCCTTGCTGAGAGCTGTGTGTTGTTTAGAAAAAGTATATTAAGGCTATAAATCTTCCCTTATGTGACCTTTAGTCTGTGGCTCTTTTGACAAAATAATTTAACTTTATTTGATAACATAATTTGCAAACCAACTGTTCCCTCAGCAACTTAGTTTGTTGACATTTTACTCAAACAAGAAAATTACCTTTCCAGACACTTACCAAAATTAGTTTTCTGACTTCGGGAACGTCAACCTTAAACTAGTTAACTTCCATTCTGGTAGCAATTCAGTTGCTTTGTGGCATAGCTCATCTTCCCCTGCCTCTGTTGTATTGTTAACAGTACATAAGATACCTGATTTTAGGCTAGCTGGATTCTGTATTGCTGTCAGTTCAGTGTGCATAAGCCTTCTAGTGTTCTTGACAAAACCCTGAAGTGCAATCTTTAGATCCTCTCGAGAAAGGAAACCTGTACAAAACAGCCTCTCCCCATGGCAACCTATTTCAGAGATAGCGTTGTTCCCATTTCCCAAAAAATACCTGAAGCATTAATATTTCTTTCTCTGATAAATGTTAGCCAAAGTATATTAATATGGCTAGTTGTGGTCATAGATCTTTGCAGGCTTAGCATTATCATTAATATTTTTTGGTTTAAGAATATTTTTTAAAGCCTTATCTATCATTGAGACACCTTTTATTTAGTGGATCCATACAATTCAGAAGCAAACCCAAAGATCATACAAATTTCATATATGATTATCAGCAAATTACTTATGTTGAATTCAAAATTCAAAATTCAATTAAAAAATATGGCAGAATTATTTACTTATTCTGAAAACAACAAATATTTGCCCTAAAAATATTTATGGTGCAACTGTCATGCTTTCTTTTTTTTTTTCCTTTCTTTTTTATCTTCTGGTTTTTTAACAGAAGTTAAATTCATCTAGTTCTTCTGAAGGCAGCACAGTTGATATCGGACTTCCTGCAGAAGAGCAACCAGAAGCTGAACCTGAAGAAGCCCAGGAGCCAGAGGCCTGCTTCACAGAAGGTGTTTGGAACAAAAATGCTAATAATACTTATTAATGAAATATGGAATAATTATCTATTTAAAATAAATATTAATATTTATGTACTGAGTTATTCTTTTGTTACTGTTTAAACTATGATTAGCAGCAGTAGCACTTGTAGACCATAATTTACTACATAGATAATGGTACCACAATTATACTATATATCAGATAAATTAGTAAGAAAAGGTTTTATCAGAAATTTATCATTATTTTTTAAATAAGATAAATATATTAGTGAAAGATTTATTTTAGCATGAACTACTATACTTTCTGAGTTTAGTTACAATCTCTCTATATACCATTCTTCATAGTTATCTATCAAAGTGCTTTATAAAGCATACAGTACTGAAAAAGCTGCTGAGTGGCGAAGAAAAACTGCACCTGGATGGTCTTGTGCAAAATACTAAACGAACAACCTACAAATTGGCAAAAAGAGAAGGCAGAGACTTTGTGTGCTACCTGGAGCAAGAGTAGTCTCAACTGGTGGACTCATTCATCTTTAATGATGCCTTCTATTGGCCCTTTTACAAAAATACATTAAATATCGATCTGGTCATAAACTTAATTTACAAAGATATTTGCTTGTGAGAAACTTTATGGATGTATGCATGTGAAGGAGGTGGGGAAAGGAATGGGTATAAAAAAATGATGTAAGTATACAAATGGTATTTTTGATATCTGTAAGCAGAAGTTAGATTTAGCATTTGGAAAATAAATGTTACTGTCAAAAATCATGTCAGGACCTAATCATAAAAGTATAAATAAATTAAGTGCACAAATTAGAGAATTTGCTGGTACTGAAAAGCTCAGGACTTAGAGGCTTACATTTTTTTCATATAATAAATGCAACATTGTCTGAATTTAGTACCCCCTCCCAAAAGAAGGTACAATTTAGTAACACTTGCCCGTATCTTACAATATAAACCTAGTATACATTTGAATGAGTTTGTATATTTTTACTGATACTTGGTATTTTGCAATTTGGCTTTATGTTCCATGGATTTTTACCTTTTTGTGTGCTCTGTACTGAGCACTTAGTTCTTGATAAAAGAGAAACACTTTCTTCTCACTTTTTCATATAATTGTAAAATCCAATTTTCTTAGTGTTTTGAGATTTGGAGGGTTTTGGTTTGGTTTTGGGGGGTTTTGTTGGGGTTTTTTTTGGGGGGGGTGGGCATTTATTTTCTTTGGAGAAAAAGAAAGAGAGTCATCTATGTCAAAATCTATTGGGTTTTTACTAAATAGCACAGCTTCTGGAAAGGTAGCATCGTATCATTAACAGAATGCATGACCAAAATTAACGCAATCCAACAAAATCTATTTCTTTTTTTTCCTCCCTCAATATGCACACTGCTGTAAAGGCTGTGTACGAAGGTTCAAGTGCTGTCAAGTAAGTGTAGAAGAAGGGAGAGGAAAGCAGTGGTGGAACCTTAGAAAAACCTGCTTCAGGATTGTTGAACACAACTGGTTTGAGACCTTCATTGTGTTTATGATTCTCCTCAGTAGTGGAGCTCTGGTAAGTAAAACATGAACGGTCATAATGTTGTCAGTAAAGTTCTTAAAAGTTGTCTCATCAAACATTGTTTGAACTTATTTTTCTCCACCAGAAAGAACACAAAATTCCATGTCTTCGAGTGACAGAGCTGAATTTTAGTCAGGCTTTTGAAAGAATGGTAGAAAAAAAGTCTCTTCTCAGCAATATGTTGAATAAAGTATAGACATAATTGGTTACGGAGAGCTGAACTCAGTTGCTGAAAGTGATGGTGATACACCTGAAGCAGGGAAAGGGACAACATGTGAAGAAGAGAATATATTTAACTTTTTTAGTTTGCTCCCTAGTTACTGATTCAACTCAGGGGAAAGTACTGTCACTAATGAAAAAAGAAGTTTGGAAGTAACTGTAACGGCATAAACAGCTCACAATACCTTGCAAGAGCCAGAGCCGGCTTATAAATATTATGTGCTAGAACACTAAGGTTAAGACTGTGTTTATGATATTCTGTTCTAAGAATAGGAGTTTATTATTTATGCTTCCAATTCAGCTTCTACTGACTCATACTCATGTAGACTGAAGGTATATCTGTAAAAACATTAATTTGCTTGAAGTTTAACAAGTATGTGAGGGCAGAATAAAAAAAAAAAAAAAAGCCAACCATAGTATAAATCTATATTCATAAAAGAAAAAAAAAATCAATCTATCAACAATTTATTTTTTCACAAATGCAAATAATGATAAAGAATAAGGAAATTGGAGATGAACTGTAAAATAAATGTGAGCCTGGATACATACCAAGCTGAAGTTTCTTAAGCAGACTACTTGTCCTAAGATAATGTAAAGTATATCTAGCATCTAGCAATTACCCTTTGGTAAATTACTCAAGTTCCTGCATCATGAAAAAATTGTGTTGCAAAATTCTATTCCAAACTCTTTAGACCATTCCCAACACTTTAAAGCACCTTAGTGGTTAGCAGTTCATGATTTTATACATCATTAGTTTTGGTTAAATATTTAAGAATCATTCTGCTTTTGTTTGTTCTAACATCAACACAATCATCAAATAAGCAACTTTTACTCAAAGCCATGTGACACCTTCTGTGGGATCTAAATCCCTTGAAATAACGAAAGACTCATATCCACACTATTGAATTTTGATTAATGCTACAAAGTGGAGAAAACCTTTAGTGACAAGAGTTTAAATGAGAGAAAATTACTGGCAACAGATCTGATATAGGTGAATTTCCATCGTTGTACTTAAAAGAATGTTGAGATGAGATCCCGAGGTGTTCACATCTCATGCTTGTGAACCTAAGGTGTGTGTCGTCCACAGAATATTTATTTTGTGAAAACGTTGCAGAGACCAGGGATTAATTAGCCCAAGCCTCTGGAGATGTGAGACCCTGCTCTGCCTTCATTCTTTTTTGTGGTAGTGAAAAGGTCTGTTTGGACCTGCAAGTATTATATCCGAGTGTTAACCCCAAGGCTAAACTCCAGACAATTCTCACTGTCCTTACAGCCAGGAAATCTGGCAGACACAGGGGCATTGCAGGCTGCCGGCAAACCCTTGCCCTAGGGGCATTCAGGGAGGGGGCAGACACGTGTAGCTGCCAGGAGTACTGCTAGCTTAGCTTCTGTGTGCGCTCTTCTCAGTTTTGTGAGCTAAAGTTGTTGGTGATTACTAGGAGTGTCAAGTACTATAGTGCCTGAACTAAGTATCCAAAATTACTGATACACCAATGTTAATTTGATGACTGATAGACAAGCACTAATTATTTGAACTGACAGATGTAAAGTGATTCAAAAGCAGGCTGGGTAAAAACAAATGTTAGGAACAACATATATACAAATCTGCAAGAAAGCAGACCATTCCAGTTCTTTCAACCCTATAAAATCTGTCATTCTTCATAAGAAATAATAGCATAATTAAAATTTACAAGAAATTAAAGGAAAAACTTCTTGGAGGACAGGAAGAATCTCTGAAACTCAGAAGCTATATGTTTTTTCAAATGTACAAAATTGAAATCACACAAAAAGGGTAAATAACATTGAAAGGGGCTCAGAAATTTTATGTATCTCATTAAATGTGGATAATACAGTGAAGCGAGTATTTGAGTTAGATAGATAAATATTTTTTAAAGAAAGAAAGTACTCTTTTATGATTTATATATTAAAATTTCCAAAAAGCAGCAGGACTTAAAAAATGAATAGTCAATTGTATTTACATTTACATTGTCCTGAAAATTTTAAAGCTATGGCCCTGGATTTTTAAATGAGATTTACCTATATACAAACCATATGATCTCTGCAGAATTCAATTTAGGCACACCGCTCTGCAGAATCAGTGCTGTTTGTAAGTACTGAAAATGATCTTGAGAAAAATAATTCATAATCAGCAATAATTAAATAAATAAAAATCTCTGATCAGGGTAGTGGTTGCTCTGCAATATCTGCTTCTTCCTCCTGCAAGCTGGAAAACATAGTTCTGTCAGGGAAAAAGAAGTATATACTGAGTTAACAGAAAAAAAACCCATCAGATAAAAGTGACACTCACACTTTTTCTTGAAGAAAGAATGATTCTTTTTTTTGGTTGGTTGGTTGGTCTGGGTTTTTTCGTTTTTTTTTTTTTTTTTTTTTTTTTGCAACCTGAAGTATGTGCAGTAGAAAAAGGGAATAACAAATATGTTTGAATATTTTTATTTACAGGCTTTTGAAGACATATATATTGAACAGCGTAAAACTATCAAGACCATGCTGGAATATGCTGACAAGGTGTTTACTTACATCTTCATTCTGGAGATGCTGCTGAAGTGGGTGGCCTATGGCTATCAAACATACTTTACTAATGCCTGGTGCTGGCTGGACTTCCTGATTGTCGATGTATGTAGTATATTTCCTAGATGTGACTTTTGTATTTTTTTAATCTGATTTTTTTTTTAATTACTTGCTGTACAACCATAGCGTCTATGCAAATGTAGAGAATATGGTATTTGCACTAAAGTAATGTGGGGACATAATAAAGACCTGTGGAGTTCTGCCACCTATGTAACTGTTCTTGTAAAGTCTTTAAGAAACAGCATAACCAAGGTTAATGTCAGCCTGTAGAGCATATAAACTCAGCAGTCAGGTAAAAACATTAGGGTAACTTAATATAGACAAATTAGTCCTTTCTACCAATTTCCAAAGGAGCAATGATGCTCAGCGACCCATCTGTTAATTCAGAACAGGCCTCAACCATTTCCATTTCAGTTGTGGGCAATCAAATGCTCATTACCAGCTATAATTACTGATCCCAACATCATTGTAAAACAAAGAAAAAGTGACAGCAATACCTAAATTAGTAAAAAGGAGAGATTAATGTAATTTGCTTTCTGTGTTTTTAAATGCCCTCAAATCACTAGCAAAATAAAAAAATCAGAAGTATTAATTTTTACAGATATTGTTACCTTATGACATTTTTGTTTGCTTGTTTATCTTCCTGCTCTTCTTTCATATTACTTTCTTTTTTTTTTTTATTTAAAAGACTTCCTATTCCTGAAGAAAGTGGTCCAAAATTAGATTCTTCTAAAGAAGTTTATATCTCACATCTATGGTATGTAAAGTAGTATGTACAGTATAATAATTTTTACTTTCCTGTTTTCATATAGGTCTCTTTGGTTAGCTTAACAGCAAATGCATTGGGTTACTCTGAACTTGGTGCCATTAAGTCCCTTAGGACACTAAGAGCTTTGAGACCTCTAAGAGCTTTGTCACGATTTGAAGGCATGAGGGTAAGACAACATGAAAGAATCTGAAACTATGCATGCATAGAAAGAATACATGCATGCAGAATAAGGAATGAAAAGTCCATGCAGAAAGGCTGCACTATCTTTTTATCTATTGCATATCTTTTACTAACAGATAAGCAAAAAGCTTCATCAATTCACATAAATCCATATGCAGTATCACATAGAAGTTATATTCATTAAGGTTACTTTACTTTCTAGCCAATCTCAGGAGTGTTCTAGCCAATCTCAGGCACTGAAATTACCACCTATGAACTCTCTTAACAGACTCTTAACAATGAATAAAATGTGACAAGATTTTAGTAATATTTTACTGATAAACATATCACAGTATTGATACAGGAATCTAATCTAGCATTAGTTAATAAAGATATTTTCTGTTACCAGTGGAAATCCTTCATTTTTCTTTGCATTTGAGAACCACCTTGGGTCAAACCCAGCTGAATTTTACCAGATGGTACCAGAGATACTTTCATACTTCTTAGTGGTTTAAATCTATTTCTGAGTTTGGCTGACTTTAAAAACAGATTAAGTTACTTGATTTCTCTATTAAATTCTTCATTTTGTAAGGTATATGCTTTTCTTATTTGAACAGATCTCCATTTAATATTCAATACAATGTATATAAGGTTATTCTTACTTATTCTGAGTAACTTAGTGGCCCTGCTTATTATTCATTTCACTCAAGAAAGCATTTTAACTTATTTTTTCATTTGTTTATACCTTCTGTTCCTTAAAGCCACTGAATACAAACTAACTCTATATGCATGTTATTAAAATATGTTTCAAGAGAATGCTTTTTTGCTACTTCATGGAAATATAAGAGGAAACAATGTGCTGATGAATTTCAAATCAATTATATACCAGTGGAATAGCCTGGAATATATCATCTCAACAATATTTAGATACAAATCTAAGCTTAATCAAGTGAAATTGAGGCCTTAAATAGTATTCATCAAGCTATATATCTCTACTTCAGAATGCATCAGAAAAAATATTGCTAATTATTATTAGATATTAATAAAATTATTACTAGATAATAAATTTCAATTTCATATGCAAATTGACTTTTAATAGCTTTCTCATAATTTGAAATTCATGAATTGATATTCAGCAGGGTAAGAGCTGGTCAAGTACTACAGTATGTACAAATTTTCATTTAATTTTGGAATGATTACTTGATTTAGCCACTTTTTCTTTATACTTACTGTTCACGAACATTCAGGTAAATGTGATTCTCTGAAAAGGAATGTCAGGAAATTGCTGTCAGCTTTCCTTTTTTAATAATGTTCTGCTCAGTTGCAGGAGGGCTCTCAGACCAGGCTGGAGTCCCAGACACAGGGACAAGAAACGCTTTTTAGATGACACTGAGAAAAAAAAAATAAAAATATATATATATATATAATTTACAGAAAGATAATGTCAAAATTGACTGCCAAATGTTTTCTTCCATTTTTCTGTATCCTTACACGATTGCCTTAGTAAATTTTCCACTTAAAAGATTTAGAATATTTATGCTCAAAGAAAAGTACCTGTAGTTTAAAATCTATTTACTGCTTTCCTTTATTTCTTACTGAATAACTATGAAATTATGCCAGAAGCCCAATCATATGATAGAAACTCAGATATACAACATGAATAATTCATAAGCAACTTACTGTATAGGAATCACAGACAAGCCTGGAAAAGAAAAAACGATTTCAGCTCTGTTCTCCAATATTAATGTTAATCAATGAAGTGCTTAATTCCAGTCACTTAGAAAATTTGACTGGCCAACTGTGTAGGACTTATCTTTACTATTAGTTACATGCACTTATGAAAAAGTGTTTTTCCAAAGCACTTGGCAATTATTCACAACAGCTCATTGCCAGATAGTAACATTACTTTATGAATGACTCACAAACAGTAAAAAGATTCAAATAATAAATAATTGACCAGCTCATGATAAGATTATAGTCAAATTACAGTCTTCTCAGAAACTGAGTTCATTTCATACAAATCCATAAAGTCAGATTCTTTTACCTGCCAGTAAAAAGTAAAAATAAATCAACCCTCTTTTCTATCTTATATTGCCTATACCTACGCTGAGCTGTGACAAAACAAGCTGAGTTTTTATTCAGCATGTATTTATCATTTTAATGTTTACTCCCATGTTAAAATTTTGCCTTGAAAATATAAGAGGTCCTATGCATTTTGTAAAACAATCTGCTAAATTCTCAGCTACCTTAAATCAACCTTTTTCTTAAATAACTTTAGCATTCTGGTGAAATGAAAGAGTACAGCATATTACATAGTAAATACTGATAACTATTCTGTTATCCCTAAATATGAAACATACTTCACTTTTTAAGTTATATTCTTGCAAGTCTAGAGTTTTACTCTGTAGTTACAACTGTTTCATAAATGGGATAAATTCTCTTTCAAAAATGAATATAAGATATATAAATCACTTGCACCAACATAGGGTACAAATGATCCATAGTTTATGCATGCTTTGAGCACAGAAGTTAATTTTGACATATTAAAAGTATTTAAAATATCTGCTAATAAACTGAATTCTGAGAAATTTTAATACTTTCTATAGTGAACCTCAAAAACAACTCCACTCAGATACTGGAAGGAAAGTAAAGAATTGCTTTAATTTTATTTAGATTTCTGTCTTAGGGTTTATCTTCTTATCTCCATTACTGTACATTCTAAGCAGAGGCATCTGCAATCTGAGATTTGAATATACCCATTGCTTTTTGTTTAGCTTTTTAGTACTTGCAATATAATGCTTTTGCGCTAGTTCTGAATTGGTATGCTACCTGTAAATGTAGAATACTAAGTATACAGTGCTTTGCTGAGTTAGAGAATTAAGTGACAATAAAGCATGCATTTGTGTCTAATTCCACAAATAAAGCATGTCATGCTGTGCTTGATTTATTTATTAGAGAAATAGTAGAAGGCAGCAAACAATCTGAAATATACACTTGCACTTTCAGTTTTGCATGCCTTATGCATATTTCTGGCTGATGGCTTTAAACATTTACTGTATTTCAAATTTCCAGTCCAATTTCATGACTTGTAAAACTAAATTAGAGTATTCGATGTCCTCTAAAATTCAAAGGCTATTCCTCAGATTCCTTTACCAGGAAAGCAATAATGAGTATTCCAAACTTCATTAGTAGGAAATATTCATATGATTGAATTATAAAACATAACATCAAGTGTCTGTCATTACAGATTCACAACTAATAACAGGCTATATATTTCTATTTCATATAGGATAACCTTTCTTCAGCTTGGATGGGGTGGACCACTAGTTCCTCCCCTTATCTGTATTATGGGTACAGTATTTCCCCCTTTTCTACCCTTAATGATTGCAGTGTGACTAATCACTACATACTAATCACTACATTGTCTATTTAGTGTCAGAAGGAGAGACAATCTCATCTGAGAATCCCAGTAGCAGCAAAACTAGTTTATATATATTCACCCTGTACTCACTTCTTAATTGCTTTAAATATTTGGAAGTTATGCTTTGATGTTACAGAAATAACATGAAAACATTACTCAGCTATTTTTAGATGCTTTTTTAACTGAGATTAAAAAATGGTTGTTTTAAAATTTGAATCTGCCTTTTACATTGTTTTGGAAAGAGCTGTGCTTTACTCTGTTACTTAGTTTGTAGCTACATACATTCAGAAATATCCCATAGAAAGTTTTGAACATTACTTGTAATACGTTAAGCATACACCAAAATGCTATGATCTGAATAGTCACAACTACAGATATTTATATAATTCCAATATAAACTTTTGCATAATTTTTTACCCCTATATATTACATTAAATAAATCACTCCAAGTGTATATAGATAGCACAAGATATTGTGTAAGAAATATTATCTTTTCTTGGAATCTGAATTCAGTCTTCTTTGGCCTGTGTTGGAAGCTAGTTGTTATGTCTCCTGAAAAACAACTAAAAAATTTACAAGCTTTTGTAAATGTAAGAATATGTAAGAAGACTTTCCGTACAGATGTTCATAAATAATACAGGAAATATTTTAGTATTTTGAGATTTTTCTTAGACTGTAATTCTATAATTAGAAAAGAACTTTTGAAGGAATTTCTTACATAATCGAAACTGATGCTTTTTGTTCTGATCTGTTTTCTTGAAGAAAATCCTTACTTTAGATCAAAATTTGATGAAATTTGAATGAGATACATACTATATTTTATATTGTAATTAAAATTGTTAAAGAATACATAAAGGTCAATAACATCTCATTTGTGCAACAGGAAGGACAACAAAAATTTTTTTTTCACTGCATCTGGTGAAAGTCAAAGATATTGTTCCACATTAACCAATTATTCTCCTTTCATGTTCGTTTGCATTTACTATATTTACCAGGTCTTCTCAAACAAATGCAGCCATCTGATCTATTGCTTGGCAGATAATTATTGTATTTCATCATAAAGTATGTTAAATAATGTCTTTTTTTCTATGTTGTCTTCAAAAATATTTTGTCGTATACCTGCTTTCTGATGAGAAACAGAATGAAAGGAGCCCTGGTAACTCCAGTATTTTGTTAATTCAACAGTGTAGCTTACTTTTAATAGGCTGTTACGTGAATAAGAAATGCTTTTGTTCCTACTTTGACAAAGTTAATTTTTTTAAAAGGTAGGACAGAAGTGCAAAATCATTGAGGTTTCAAGGGACTTCCTGAGACCATCTAGTTGAACCTCCTTAACAGTTCTATCCTTCAAAGATGCAAACTCCTACCCAATAACATGAAATTTTTCCAGCACAAAGTGTTATACAGATAGTTCTTGTGTTAAGTGAGAAAGTAGTTTGCTTTCTTTGGAGTTAAAATTCACTAACAAAAGCATTCTTCAGTCCGCTGCACTTACACAGTAGCAATTAAGGAAAAGTAGGAAAGACTGCAATTGGCTTGTTAAGGGAGTGATTTTCTTTTCCTCTGAGATCTTTCATCTCTTGCTTCAACTTTATTTGTTCATTACTGTTAAGAGTAAGATTCAGTTGTACCTCTTTCTCAGACATCTCCGATTCTTTCCATCTGCCTGTCTGTTCTTTGCATACGCTTACTTAAATCCAAATTTTTCTTTACACTTGCCACTTTAAATGATAGTTTTCTAATAATCTTCACCTTGAATTTCCAATACAGTCTTCATTTTACTCAAAAATATTGTAAAAAATCTTGTCATAAATAGGCACATTTTTTCGTTTGTTTCACACAAGGTGCTTCCCATGCCAATTCTAACACTGACAAAATTCATTCATTTCTTTTATGAGACAAACTTTTGTGCTTTTTTTCTTGATTTAAATAATATTCTCGTCTCACTATCATAATCTACTTTTACGTACTTTTACTATTATGTAGTGATCCTGAATTAAGAGTAAGCATTAGTTTGCTAGAAGAAGACTGCAGATGTATTTTTTCCCTTGCTTCTATAATTTATAAATATTTTTCTAAATTTTACTTAATTCTGGGCTTACATAATTGTAGGTCATGTAGTTAAAAGTATATGTCATTAAGGCAAACTGTGTAGCAAAGGTGTTCTTTCACTATGCGCTTCCTAAAGGCAATTTCCACAAGATGCCACTAATTTTAGTTGGAGGATAGAAAACAAAGCCAGGAATCTTCTCAGATGTGCAAAGTCATAATGAGAAGCAATGGACACAAGCTGGGTTACGGGAAATTCTTATTTGTTATAAGAAGGTTTAGGGAAGTTTGTGTTGTTTCTTTGGTTTTTTTGGGGGGTTATTTGATTCTGATTTGAGGTTTGGGTTTTTTTGTTGGGTTGTGGTGTTTTTCTACAGTGAGGTAAATACTGGAATAGTAGAACATAATTAGTGGATTACAGCTCACAACATTCATAGAAATATGGTATACCACCCTTTGTGGAACAAAGTTCTGAAAATTTTTCATAGGAAGCCCATCAAGATAAAATAGAAGTAAATAATTTAAAATTAAAAGGTTTGAATAACTTGAGTGATTGTACACTTTTAGATTCACCATAGTTCCTCCCTAGAACCATTATTTGGATCATGTCAAGTAGGTTGCACTTTCTGTCACAGAAATATTTAATTCTCATCCTCTCCTGTCTCTAAAGCCAGTTCATAGCTCATCATCAAGCATATGCAGCATGCTGCTTCCCAGTGTACCCATTCCAAGCTACAGAAAGAGAAAATATGTAGTTTTGAGGTGTCTTGTTAGCAAGTAAAAAAATCATCTCAATCTCTCTCTCTTCTTACTCCTCCTTTCTCCATTCCCCACTCTGTTCTCATCATGTGATAAATTCTCTTTATTATCTTTGAATAAAAGTTCCCACCTACATTACTGCTGTGGCAATGTACATATACTTTATCCCTTCAACATAAAGAACTTTCAATCCTTATGTATCCGTAAGTGGCATCCCTCTTCCACCAAACTCCATGGAAACATTCAGATGAGAAAGAGTATCTTGTGTGGGAATATTTTTCCTGTACTGCATCATCCTGGGCACCTCTAAACCTCACATAAAGCAACTGTGGCAAAGATCACAAAGCCTCCACTGAGGATAAGTCTTAATCCTCTGCACTGGGCAGTGTTCGAATTCTGTTTGCTGGCCCACAGGTCATTTCCAACTGACATAGCTTCTCCAAATTTAAGCTCCATACCCCTTTCATCTGATCCCACTGGCTTTTTGCTGTGTTAAACTTGTAGAACTGGCTTTTCTAACTTCAGAGGAAGGCATTTTTCATCATCTGTTTTGTAGTGCCCCAGAGAACAGCTAGCCATTACTACAGCATTTTTGTTATTATTTGGTCAGAACAAAGGGACTATCCCAACCACTTTTGTTGCACTGAACTCCTGCCACCTTGGGAAATTATAAAACAGTATAAATTCAGATGAGGTGCCAGTCCCTTCAACTTTATAACTTGTTAAAAACATTTTAGGATGAAAAGGCATTATAGAATGTTTGATTTTTAGATGGTAGAGGTCGGGTTTTAAAAGGGAAAAATATGTTTATACTTATGTATAAACCATCATATTTGGAGTAAAATATCAGCAGAAATCTTTACTTGATTTTAACAGCTAGAATTCAGTGTTTCACAAGTTCAAACCCATCTCCTACACAGTTAAAAAACCTCTGCTTGTGAGAAAGAATTAGGCCTCTTTTATTACAGATTGTTTACACTTCTGTGTATATGAAATACTGCTTTCTTCTAGAAAAGACATGATTTCACACAATGATTTTTTTTTTTCCACTAGATATCAACTGAGATGTATAATAGTCTAGGGCACGTTTGTCTTTGTAGGTGTCAGGTGTTGCTTTTCACTTGCACTTAATGCAGTTCCACCTACCTGAAGATATAAGAAGGTGAACATGCAGAATCAGCTTGGGCTTTTGCAGCTTGATCACCAGAGTCAGCCTGACCAACAGCATCCCAGCTTTGAGGAAATGCATAGGTAATTTAAACAAAGAAGCAAGCAACTCTGCAAACATCTTTTTCCAGTTATTGGCACTATCTTCTGTATCAAGGAATAATGGGAAATAGGACCAACAGAACAGACCTTTTTTAAAATAAAAAATACGTTTAGAATCACACACATCCGATTTAGATTTGAAGAACAAGAAGTGAGAGCTGTAGCTGCCATCATTTTTTTACCCACTACAGACTCTTTTCTACAAGATGAGATTGACAAATTTTATTTGCTAAATTTTTAACTAAATTTTAATTAAGAAATGCTAATTGATCTCTTTTCTGCATTGAGTTCACTTTTCAACTGGTTCTCACTTTTTTCTGCCCATTTGCTGTAACTTATGTGTGTAGGTGTCATGTGTGTATGTATGGGTGCTATCTTGGATATATATTATGCAAGCTAATGTCCTGTCCTGGTTATTCTGATATACCTCAGCTATTCCCAAACCAAACAACAAAAAAGTAAGTGGGATAAAAAACACTGATTAAACAATTACCTCCAACGGTATATACAGAAGAAATTAAAGACTTCTTCCTAAGGTGGACTTTACAGTCAGCCGAGCATCTGACCAGCATGTGAAAATGCAGTTTTATGTTTTAAATATGATAAGGCAAAGACTCAGCACTGGTAGAGGAAAAAAAAAAAAAAAACAAACCAACAAACCCCCAAAAAACCAGAAACAAAACAGAAACAAAAACAATTTCTAAAAGTTTTAATTTTCTTTTCTTCTTTTCTTAAAAAACCTTCCAGGGGGACTGGATAGCTCAAGGGGTTGGTAATAGGATACAGAGCCTTTCATCTCTAGGTCACCAGTTCGCATCCAGGCCAGGTCAGTAGTGACCAAAAACTTGTTACCATTTGATGGATTTTCAGTGACCTATATGAAATAAGTTGTTGGAACCACTGTTGGAACAGTTGCTGGAAGCTGTTCACTTTTTATTCAATAAAATGTGGCTGACCTATTGGCAGTCTCATTAGGGAGGCTGCATTACCTGATCATCTAAAGATGCAAGATACACTGATGGCATTTTGTAGAAAACTTTCTTTCTAAGACTATTATCAATTCATAATTGTTGTAACAATTACTGTAGCTGTTAGTATTCTGCTGCCTGTTCTGGATCTGTGCTGTAGCCCAGTGGATCTCAGGGTTGTTAAAAAGGTAACTGCTACAGGCACTTAATTCATACAAAACCATTCTTCCTGTAAGCATAGGTAACTTTAATGTATTTAAGTTGCAGGACTAAATCCCTATCTTTCTTTCTTGACATCTCTATTTTCAGGTTTCTCACCAAGATTTAAAAAAGGAATTCCATCAGTGTAACACATCCAGAACATGCTTATAGGTGAAGAAAAAAATAGGAAAACATAAGACAAGCTCTAGCTGGCCTAGAATTTCAAAGCTGCAATAACATAATACACTGTCATAGATCAGGTCAGACTTTGAATAAATTCCAGAATCATTGCATTCCTAATTTGATGTTGTTCTCAGTTCTATCAAGCTAAGTAGCAATAGATTTCTTCTCCCAACAGGATAGTGAAAAAAAAACATTTCCCTCACTCCTTTTGAAAATGGCTTCTTATGTTCAGAATATTACTGGGACCTTGTTAGTCTTTTTAAATACCTCTTAAAATGGCTAGCTTATGCATACATCACCTAGACACTTCACATTTTCTATAAGAGAAATCTCAAGAAGCAAGCATGCTTCCTATAAAGTTATCATCAAAACCAGAAGCTGCCAAGAAAGGCTAAATTCTAAAAAAATCATAGTTTTATAAAAATTAACAGTAATTCTCAGTTACAGAAAGGTCTCATTTCTACTCTCTGGCAATGAAGGAGGCCCTTAAAATGAGAAGAAAATATGCCTGAAAATAACATTTCTACCCAAGATCTCTAAACAGGTCCCAGTTCCTGGCCATAACATTTGGGAGGAGGTTTGCTGAGTGACGCGTAACACAACCACAATACTCTGCTTCCAAAGGCCTTCAGAAGGCTGTGAAATACAGGTAGTAAGATTGAGCAGCTCTGAAATTGCTCAGAAGTTAGAAGTTAGTAGTGGGAAGATCCCTGTATGTTGCAGAAATCAGGGAACAAGAATGAACTAAAATGCCTTCATACACCCCAAGTATCCATGCCAATCCTTGCCTGTCTTACTGCAGTAATTGGATTACTGAGAATCAGAGTATTTTGGTTTACCTTCCTACAAGGTCCTAAAAGTTTTAAAAAGAAAAAAAGTAACATTTAAAATAAAATATAACTTGTGTATATGGAAATAATTGCTCAAATATTAGCCAAAAAAAATCACATAAGCTTTGATAGCTGTGACAGACACATGTGATTAATTACTGTATATATCAGAAAAAAATACAGTTTTTATCTACATAAGTAATTATTGGGGGCTTAGAAGGCAAGTGGTCAAAAATAATGTAAAATGCAAACTCAAACACCCTAACTACGTCCTCGATATGTGTCCTTCTTTAGATAAATTAAAGGTATTACTGATTAAAACTGAATACATGGAACAATAAGACTGGAGCTTGAAATAAATTATGTTGATTCAAGTAGACACATACTGCAAAACTGTCTTGCTTTTCTATACAAAGAAATTAATCTTTGTTATAATCTTGCATGGAATGATAAGGCAATAAAGATACGTATTTAATTCTTGCATAATCCTTCTAACGTAGAGCTTAGTTTCTAGATTCATGGCATTTAAGTTTTCAGCTTAAATTTCAAAGCTATGTTGATCAAATCTACAGGTTGCCATTTTTCTTTAAACATTTTTAAACTATAATTTGATGCATTTTCAAATTTTATTATGTCTGTATTTATATTTAACATGTTTGGGGTGTTTTACATAGAACAAATCAGTGGCAGGCTTCATCTTACTACCACCAGGTCTTCTCTTTTGTTTTTCTTTTAATTTTTTTTTTTCTCACTTATTTTCTTTTCATTACATGTACTAATGTTATGTATTTAAAAGAACAGTGCAACACTACAGGTATTAATGTACTGCTTTAACATTTATAGCATTAGTCTCTGAATAAGAATTTATTAAGCATTGGTAAAACAGTATACAAAAGTGTTGCTGTAAATATTCTTTCTTACACTCTTTTCTTTTTCCCCCTGTATTTGTGTATTAGGTGGTTGTGAATGCCCTTTTAGGAGCAATTCCATCTATCATGAACGTGCTTCTCGTTTGTCTTATATTCTGGCTCATTTTCAGCATCATGGGAGTAAATCTGTTTGCTGGGAAGTTCTACTACTGTGTTAACACCACAACTGATGAAAGGTTTGAAGTCGACCAAATCAACAATTTTAGTCAGTGCGAGGAACTCATAAAAAACAATCAAAGTGCCCGATGGAAAAACGTGAAAGTAAACTTTGATAATGTAGGATTTGGGTATCTTTCTTTACTTCAAGTAGTAAGTGATCACTCTTTATATACCTCTTTCTGTTTATATGTAATAGTGAAAAGCAGTTTTAACAACAAAGACAGAAAACATTTGCTTGATGATTTATATCTGTGGCTTAGTGATGCCACTCCCCTGATAACTGATTACTCCTTTTGTAGTAAGCAGCAAGTAGAGCCTACTAAGATGAATAAAGAATTTTTAGGACATCCAACAGAACAAGGGTTATTTTTCCTATTTATAGCTCCCTTCGTCCCCCATCCCCTTCTAACTTTAGATTTCTAGAAGTACTTAGGAATGGCATTTTAAGTTTTACTGTTGCTGAAAACCAAAATTGGCATTGGTGTGATTAAGTCACAGAGAAGAATTCCAGGTAGGAAATCATATCTCAGTGATGTGGCTGCCACCAGTGCTGACTTACATGATCTAAGTAATTTCTCATTCAGAAGAGAAATAAGAAAACAAAAATATCATTAGGTACTCTAATCTGTGAAATATTTTCCCTGCTATTTCTGTGCATAAGCATCTAGTGGAGTTTATTTAGCAAAAACTGAGTGAAGAAAAGAAGGAAAAAAATATACGCTGTAAAATACTATAGGGTTATGCCTTCACTATCAAAAAGTGTATCCTCACAACTAGCTATCTTTGTATTTTGGAGTAGCTAATAATCTGACCCAGCTTTAATCAAGAAAGTGCTGGATTTTAACTTTTGTTTTGTGCCTTCAGCAACCTCTATGGTTTTTTGAGGTTTCTGTCTAATTCTGCAGAAGCTTAGTTTTCATTTTTATGGGTTATAAATAAGTTTCTAGCTTTTACATTGGCATAAGAAATCTCAATAATACAAATCAGCAACATGATGCAGTGGTATCAACATTGTTCTGCACAGGGTCTAAAACTAGTTCCGAGCTCTGTGATCTGCCTCTCGCAGCTCATACAGCTGTGTGACTGTGTGACTGGTAACCCTGACAATTAAATTTCACTATGTTTTATTATATACTTTACTGTCACACCAAGAAATAGCAGAGAGGGACTACCAGCACTAAAGAAATAAGCTACTGAATACATTTTAATTTTGGTAAAAAAATGGATTATAATAGGAAGACTTTAAATATTTATTTTCTCTGTCTTATTTTTTATATCCACTGGCCTAGAATCCCCTTTGGGAGTCAGGGGGAAAGAATGCTTTATTACACATGTTCAGCAGAAACAAGACATCAACGAAATCCTTTGCAAGTGGTTTGCAACTATTCCTTCAGTAGTGGGACAGGGATAATACCAGGTACATTTTTACCTGCCTTTGTGGCCCCCTTAGCTAATTGCAGTCATATATGTTTCAGTGTCCCACCTATGCACATCTTATTCCATCTTCTCTTCATTGAAAAGCAGCAAAGATTTCTTACATGAAGACTTAGATTCCTAAATTATTGGATTGTTCTGGCAGGCAAATTGGGAGAAATTTGCCAATTGTTCCCATGTTTCCAAAGGAAAAATTGATCTAGACCACCACAAGGGGGCCTATCTCTCATGGAAGGACACACCAGCTGTTTTTGCGGTATCTACAATACAGAGAGTTTGCACCAATATCAAAGGCTTGCCTAATGGATGGATTTTTCTCTCTGTGTGTGAGTAGAATGTCAGTGACAACACTACTTATTTTTTCTGTATTATTAAAGTGCTTGTAAAAGCATGAAGAGATTTTTTCTATAACATACCAGAAAAAAAAGGGGGCACTTCTGTCGTTGCGCAAACTAGACACTTGTCTCTGCATCTTTATAGGGTTTGGTAAGTAAGACACTAGTAGTGATTTTGCAGTTATGGAATGATAAAAGCTCTAGGGAAGAGGAAGGAAAGTACCCGCTTGGTTTTCAGTTAATGCTTTAAAATGTACAGAATCAATGGGGTTTTTTTCTCACCTTCATGAACACAAGAAAGGCTACAATTCATGAATGTTTGAGATTCTTACATTATCTTCTCAATCAAAGAAGATATTTATAAGGTGATTTTCTATTTGATATATAAAGTAATTTGGATGAGAATCTAGACAGCCATCATGTTCAGAAGAAATATGAGAAGTGAATAGGTGTGTCAGAACCCTAGATTTCCCTACCCTTCCTTCTCAGCTTCTAGGAACAGTAAAGAAGAGTAAATACTAAGGTATTGCTCAATTATAGGCATCCATTACGATGTCAGAGAGAAAAATAAAGTTATTGGGACTTGAGTATTTGGCCCAAATAAGGTATTAAGCCTGAAAAATCTGATTGAAAATCATGGCTGCCAGTGAATGTGCTTTCTGTGCACGCAATGTGAACATTAATAGCCTTTTTTTAACATCTTAATGATTAGTTTAAAGGTCTACTGAAGTAATTTGATTCTCCAACTTAACAACGTCAAGCACAGACTTTTGTTTAGGGTGTAATGGACCTGCAAAAATAACCCAACAGAGGCCAATGTCATTTTTCTAATGACAAATTCAGTGATAAATACCAATGCATGAATTACTGATACAAGGTCCCTTTTTCAGGAAGCTGGAAACAAACTACCAAAAGCTGCCTCTTGCAATCTTGTATTATTTCCATTCTATCTTCTAACTCATGCCCTTCGAGTCTGTCAAAGAAGAATACTGTAAATCCTGTCAGCTTTTCTGGGTTATAGGTAATACAACACAAATCTTTATTTGCTGCACCACTGAGGTTTTCTATGTGGTACGAATACAGCTGGAAGTAGTGCTATTTTCATGACAAAAAAAATTACAGATGAAAATAAGCCAAAAGAACCCTGGCACTGAGAATTGTATTATTCTGGGAAAGACAAATAATTCTTGTGAACAATATTTGTTATGGATCATGAAAAGCCTTTTATGGTAGTATATGATCTGTTCATTGCAGAAAAAAAAAAACCCAAAGACTCTTTTTTAAGAGTAATATAGAAAAGAAACAGACATTTCACACAGAAATACTCAATAGAAGTGGGGTAATTTCAAAAAGAAATATTCTAAGCTCCAAAAAAAAAAAAAGGATTGGAAATGTGTGGCAGTGGCTTTTTAATCAAAAAGAACTCTATAGCAAGCTGTTTCTTGAGTTTACTTGGCAGTGATAGTGAATGAATTTCTGGAATGAGGGACTTACAAAAAAGAACAAACTAATTTTTGGTTTGCATATTGTATTTTTTTCTTTTGGGGCAGGAGTGTGTGTAGAAAATCTTCAGTATTGATAACAATGCTATAATTCTTTCTGCCCCAAGATATAGGCTATCAATATGTGCAACTGATACAATCAAGTTTGACTTTATTAATCACAGGCTCTGTTAATCAGAGACTATTTTCCAAAGTTCTTACATAATTTTAAGTTGGAGTGTAAATATTCCTTCCATCAGTCATAAGTACACCTTCTCTCTGTAAGGATTTTTTGCTTCTATGACACAGCGTAGCTTATGTTGGTCAATATGGATCTGCAGACTTTTTCATTTCTTGGTCTGAACTTGCTTGAGTATTTCTCTGTCCCTAAAGAAAAGCGTCAAAGCAGAGACAGATCTGCTGGAGAAACTCCTTTGACAATTTTCATGCATCAATGAGGAAGAGGAAGAGGTCGGTGTACACAAAGAGATGTGGCATCTGCCCTGATATTTCTATGGCCTTATGCCTACTTAACTTGAACTTAGTGTTTGGATTCTTTGGTAAGTAAATCTCCTGAAGGCCTGCTTTTATCCTGTTGGTAAGCTTATATCCTGCTTACAAGGATAAAATGTGGCAAACCAGTGGGTCTCAAAGCACAACATTACAATATTTGGCTGTTACTAATACAAACTAAAAAACATGTCTTGCGAATTGTAGGGTAAAATCAGAATCTGAATTAGGGCTATAAGGCTGGGAGAGCTTGAAAGTTCCAGCAGGTTAGTATTTTAAAAGCCAAATGCTATTGTACGTCCAAAAGGTAATGTGAATCTTCCTGGTCATTATTTCTGGTAAAGAAATGGAGTAGTGAAGCTTCAGAATTACTTATAACTTCATCAAAACTCTTCATCAGGGAAAAAGCCTACATGCTTCTAACAATAGTGAAGTAGATTGGGGATTTTTGTTTTGATCGTTCCTCTAATTACATTTGAATCTGCATTTAAATATATGTTTTTCAAAATTCCTTGAGGGGAAAACAATCCCCAGCATTTGGAACAGATGCTGATTTCAGTTACACTGCTGTAATCTTTGAAATCAATGAATTACTCCTGATTTAGTGTCACCAAACATATACAATATATTTTTATTTTTGAAAATACAAAAAGAAATGAAGAATTTGATCTTAGTCATATTTCTGTGTTATATTCCATTCAGTGTGCACATATGCCCAAATAATACCTTATTTCTGTTAAAGAAAATGTGTTGCAAATAAATTTGAGCCTAACATAAGCTAGCCTAAGCTTCTACTGAATGCAGTAGAAATAAGATTATTTCACTATACAGATGCCTTGACACTGAAACTCCAGTTCTATTATTTGCTATTGTTCAGCAACATATTTAAAAATTACAAATTCTCTCACTAAACTGACACTTCTGCTTTCGGAATTAAGAATCCATTTTCTCACAGCTAAGTTCTCCACTAGTATAAATGTTTTTGCATAATGACAATTATATTCACTGATTCCTACTGATTTTCAGGAGGGATTTAGACTAAAATAAATAACATGATGAAGCAGCATGGTTTATTATTAAAATCACTTAATTTTAATAAGTTTGGGGTTTTTTTCCTAAATTTTTTCAGTAACAGTAATATGGTTTTGTGAAACTCATTGTGGAAAATGCACACTTTACTTTAGATATTTTGAACTTCAAGATAGTAGTGGTATATTTTCCCACCCACACACTTTCTTTAAGTTGCCATTTTAATAATGGTAATAATCATCATACAACAGCTCAGTTCTTCAGCTCTTTTTCCTAACACTAACTGAAAGGTACTCTCATTATAATGGAGTACTTTACTGATGATTGTGAAGCTTAGTATTTTAGAATTAATTTCTTTTTTTCCATTCACTCTAGTTAGTCTAGTCTACACCAACAAATTTACAAAAAACAATAATTCCACTTTGCCTGGAGGATGATATGCAAAGATGTGTCTGAATCTGAGGCAACAGCACACACTTTGCAGAAGAGCTACCCTGTCATCTGCATCATCTTTCTGATGTAAAAGTAGGCAGGTTATTTGCACTTATTGTTTCAGCTTGAAGTGCCGATTTCATCCTAAGGTATGAAATTCTAAAGAATGCAAATAATGTACCAAGAGAGAAACAAAAGTAGTGCCTGTAAGACATGAAGTAATAATTCTGGAATAAATATGTTTTATGAGGCTGTGGAGTGTCCACCATTGAAAGTCTAACAGGAATTACATAAATAAAGCTGATCTCACCTCTCTTAATCCATTGCAGTCCAAATATTCCACAAGTACTTAAAATTTTTCAGCTGAGACTTCTACTTGTTTCAGATTTATTACTGATTTATTGGTCCTCTGATACTACACTTTGATTTCATTGTATTAACTGTAAGTCGCCTGAACATAATTTCTGGGTTGGCCCCAAGATGTGATCACGATCTCCTAGTATTCTACTGTTTCAGAAACGTAAGGGACATCTTTTCCTCTTAAGAAAATAATTCCTTTTCATTTTAAGTTCACCAGCTGCTTTGTATGTGGCATAAGCCAAGCTTTCTTGAAACCTGCACTGGAAATGAAACCTCAAAATGACGGAGAAATAACCATGGATGAAGAGTGTTCCATTTCCAAGTTATTTCTGTGACTGATCTCCATGGCAAGGAATGTGAAGGAACCAGCAATCTGCAGCTTTGTTTAGCGAAAAATATAATAGGGAATTAAATAACACAGAACTATCTTACATTGTTTTATTTAGAGCACAACTGGATTAAACCCTGAGTGATTTCTACTTGGGGTTGTTGCCTTGTCAAAAGAGAACTAATTTCTACGAGAGAGAGAAAATTACTTTGTTTTGAACACTCAGATGAACTAATCTAAACCTCACTGTCATATATAAAAAGTTACAGATTTTAGGCAGATGGAATAGCTATAAAAGTCCATTAAATGCTCCACCTATGAGGCCTATTCAGTCTTTGATGCACATAAACCACATCTTCTTATCAGTGCATCTCAGAACACATCAGAGAGATCTAGCCTCTGTAAACTGCAATACATTTAAAGTGAAAATGGAGTTACTGTATCATGTAAAGTCTTTCAAAGTAGAGAAAAATCAACACTCTGATAGAAAAATAGCTTTTCTGAGCTGATCAAATTTTTGGTTCCCTTTGGTTGCCACCTTAATGACTGATTTGAAAATGAGGAATTGCACATCAGTCTTCATTGGTGGCAACTCAGTTACGTAAGGCTATTACTCAGCCGTACATAGCCTCTGCAGTTGGCAAGATCTGATGAACATTTAGTCCGCTAAAATGACACTGCATTCTATCATTTGTGATAATTAATTAGAAATAAGTTAATTATGCTTACTGCTTAAAATGTTAATATGAAGACAAAATAGGTGGATATGCAGCACTGCTGAAAAGAAGGCTAAGAGACAAAGAGACAAAATTATCTAGAAATCTCATGTTATGCTAATTATTCCAGGTGTTGTACTCAGTTGCTGGAAATAATTATATGAATTGTCTTCAAGCTCTATGCTTAAACAGGTGTGTACTATTTACAGGCTACATTTAAAGGCTGGATGGATATTATGTATGCAGCTATTGACTCAAGAGATGTAAGTACTGCAAATATTTTAAATTGACTTTTCTTCTTGAGGTCTGTCTATCAACAATAGTGTCTTTATATATCTTATGAAATCAATTAATATCCATATAATAGAATGAAACAAAATTAAATTAACTAATATGAGATTCTCCTGTAACAAATTGTAGAAAACTGAACACAAACTTCCAGATGCTGTCAGTAATTGGTGGAATGGACAAAATGCATTGACATAAGTGACAAGAGTGTTGTCCAAACACAAAATATTAAGGGCATTTTGCCTCTTGTTCAGCTAAAATTTTCACATGAAATCTTAGAAATGATATTTCTTTTTTTTTTTCCTTAGGTATTACAGCAACCCAAGTATGAAGACAATCTGTATATGTATTTGTATTTTGTCATCTTTATCATTTTTGGGTCTTTTTTCACCCTGAACCTCTTCATTGGTGTCATTATTGATAACTTCAATCAGCAGAAAAAGAAGATAAGTATTGTTTCATTTCTTTTCTGAAGATAATCTAAAATACTGCATTTTTGCAAGTGCATGATATATGGAATGCACACACAAGGTTTGTTCAGAATTGAAAAAGCTGAATTATATTAGGATATAAAATCTTACCAAGATGTAGTATACATCAATATAGCAAGATTTAACATTCTAGTAAATGGGGCAGACCCTTTCGGTTTCAATGTCCAGTTTAGTCTTCCTCAAAAAGCTTTTCAACGCCTAAACTTCATGAAATCTCCTTACATGATCAAGCCCCTGATTTAGGCCTCTACATAAAGCAGTCACAATTTCTTGATTTTCCTTTTTTTTTTTTTTTCCCTTGATTTGTAGGGATTCTATCAGCATAAAAATAATAGCTACCTGGTTATAAAAATAAAGCATTATTTCATCACACTGGTATAGACTACTGTTTTATTGATCTCAAGTAATCAAGTTCTGAATGATCTGAAAAGATACAGAACAGTAGTGGTTTGTAACTATCTCAGGGCATTTTTTTATTGTTTCATAGTACAGATGTAGATAATCTCACTAGTACAGATGGTCTGAGTATCAGATGCTCACCTTTAAAATTATTTTCTGTAAATAGACAAGGTAATGAAACCTAAAGGACAGAAGCAGCTATGAACTACTCATTTAATTTTACCTTACTGGTCTTCATCACTTTCTTGTTAATGTTGCTAAGTAACATTTTTGGAAACTGTACATGCTAAAGCCCCAGAGGTATATAGTTAGGGAGCCTGTCTACTGTATCCCATGTCTTCAGGCTTCCCAAGCACTCATCCACAAAATGGCTGCATCCAGTCCTACATGTTCATAAACATTCCTGGAACTAGATGTCTGCAAATATCCTTTATCCATGAAGAATTTACTTCTAGATGTATGTGGAGTCTGATGGGTTTTCATTCAAGCTGCTTCTACAGGAAAGTTACTATGGACAGTGGATTTGGGTTAGGTTGCCATGAAAGAACCATAAATAATGTTCTCTTCATCTTCACTGTCAGACTCCAAAGGCCAGTAATGGCTTTTGCTAATCAGAACCTCATTGTACACAGAAATGCTCCAATCTTTGGTTTCTCCAAAGTCTGATAATCCGTCTTCTCAAAGACCTTGAAGACTGTAAGTCCCAGTCTTCATGTTGTGATTGCTAAACTAGAGATACCTAAAGCACTAACACATTCACGTGCTGAAAACCTGACTTTGGTTCCTTTGTTTCACTAAAATTGCAGGTCAGAAGTGATAATATTGATCAGCCTAGGCTATTCAAGCTTATTTCAGATGCTGCTTACCATACCTCTCCCTATAAAAGAAAAGAGGTTCTCAAAAGGACTTCTTGAAGTGTGAGAAAAATAACTGTAGAAAAATGTTGCATTACTGGTTTTTGTGAAATGCAATACTGGATGTCCAGACAAGTTCTGGACTAAATGCATAAATTGCAGACAGCTGCATTTGATAGCTAAGAGCTTTTCCCAATTCAGTCTTCTTGATTTTCATGAAGTAAGTAAATCATATTTCTCTTCAAGAGTTTTTTCAACACTGCATATAAATGTGATTATAACCAGTTTTGATTTCATGTTTTTACTTTGGAGGTCAAGACATATTTATGACAGAAGAGCAGAAGAAATACTACAATGCAATGAAAAAGCTGGGATCCAAAAAACCACAAAAACCTATACCAAGACCAGGGGTAAATCTATTTATACACATCAGACCAATAGCTATTTATGAACAGCTTGGGTTTTATTGATATACAGAGAGCAGAAATATGCCCATGAGAAAATTAGCATTAATTAGTCTATCAATCAGCAAAAACGAAAAATGAAAACACATTAAAAAGAAAATTTATTTTTCCCTTGCAACCAGTTTATGTATGAATATACAAACCATAGAGGCTGAACTAAGCTGTTGTACTCACCTTAATTTGACTAGTATACTTAAGATCACTAGTTTTGCTTTTATTGAGGTCTTGTAGGCCTTACTGCATGTATTTTTCTGCTTTCTTCTAATGGGAAAAGAAAAACAATTACAGTTTGTACTGGACATTTGTTTTTGTTTTTTTATTTTCTCCTCAGAACAAATTCCAAGGCATGGTTTTTGATTTTGTGACACAACAAGTATTTGACATCAGCATCATGATTCTTATTTGTCTTAACATGGTTACCATGATGGTAGAAACTGATGACCAGAGTAAAGAAATGGAAAATATTTTATACTGGATAAACCTGGTGTTCATTGTCCTTTTCACTGGAGAATGTGTCCTGAAATTAATTTCACTTCGTCATTATTATTTCACTATAGGCTGGAACATTTTTGATTTTGTAGTCGTCATTCTCTCAATAGTAGGTAAGTTTCTATTAAACTAAAAAGAAGGTAAAATGAATATAAGGTGAACTTCCACTTGCAAAGTTTACAACTAAATCATAGAATCATAGAATAGTTACTCATGCAACTTCTAGTTGTATTTAATAATTTACCTATTCCAACCATTGAAACTTATAATCTTTCAACATATATTTCTCCTGTAAATACTAAGTATAACTGGTATAACAGTAATTATGCAAGTAGAATCTACAGAATATATTTAACTGCCACATAGAACAACCAGTCTTAAATCTATTTTTCCAAATTTCTACTCTGATGTGGAGTAATGTATCTTGGGTTTATTTCTTTCTGTTTTAGGTATGTTTTTAGCCGAGATGATTGAAAAGTATTTTGTGTCCCCAACACTATTCAGAGTCATCCGACTTGCCAGAATCGGCCGAATCCTGCGTCTTATTAAAGGCGCTAAGGGAATCCGCACTTTGCTTTTTGCTTTGATGATGTCTCTTCCTGCTTTGTTCAACATTGGTCTGCTGCTGTTCCTTGTCATGTTTATCTACGCAATATTTGGCATGTCTAACTTTGCCTACGTTAAGAGGGAAGCGGGTATAGATGATATGTTCAACTTTGAGACGTTTGGCAACAGCATGATCTGCCTGTTTCAAATTACTACATCTGCAGGCTGGGATGGTTTGCTAGCCCCAATTCTTAACAGTGGGGAGCCAGACTGTGACCCTAACAAAGCTCATCCGGGGAGCTCAGTG
The DNA here is from genome assembly GCF_963264785.1 of Psittacula echo. Taxonomy (NCBI): domain Eukaryota; kingdom Metazoa; phylum Chordata; class Aves; order Psittaciformes; family Psittacidae; genus Psittacula; species Psittacula echo. The sequence continues at coordinate 64,452,001 of NC_137743.1, read as the reverse complement.
AAAGGCGACTGCGGCAACCCTTCTGTTGGGATTTTCTTCTTTGTCAGCTACATTATCATATCATTTCTGGTAGTGGTGAACATGTACATTGCTGTGATTTTGGAGAACTTTGGTGTTGCTACTGAAGAAAGTGCTGAACCCTTGAGCGAGGATGACTTTGAGATGTTCTATGAAGTCTGGGAGAAGTTTGATCCAGATGCAACACAATTCATGGAATTTGAGAAATTATCTGATTTTGCAGCAGCACTTGAGCCTCCTCTTCATCTACCCAAACCAAACAAAGTCCAGCTTATTGCAATGGATCTGCCCATGGTAAGTGGTGACAGAATTCACTGCCTTGACATCTTGTTTGCTTTCACAAAGCGTGTTTTGGGGGAAAGTGGGGAGATGGATGCCCTCAGAATACAGATGGAAGATCGGTTTATGGCATCCAATCCTTCAAAAGCTTCCTATGAACCAATTACAACAACATTAAAGAGAAAACAGGAGGAAGTATCTGCTGTCATTATCCAGCGGGCTTATAGACGTCACCTTTTAAAACGAACAGTAAAACAAGCTTCCTTTATCTATAACAAAAACAAAACTGAAGGAGGGGCTGGTCAGGGCATAAAAGATGAAATCCTCATTGACAAGTTAAATGAAAACTCATTTACAGAGAAAACTGTAACTGCATCAACAGCAGTTTGTCCACCTTCTTACGATCGTGTAACAAGGCCAGTCAAAGAAAAGCATGAAAAGGAAGATAAAGCTGGTCAGAAATAAAAGTAAATAGCAAGCAAAATCATCTGTGTGCAAAATAGTTCATACCCTTGTAAGGATCATGTGTTCGTGTCAAGAGGACTCCTGCTGGAGGTCTATGCCAAACTGACAATTTTTACAAATATACTGTACATTAAAGGTCAGTGCCTATTAAAAGACAGTGATTGTGACTGTGATATAGGGAAACAACCTTGACAGGAGGTTACTGTTCACACTACCAGCTGACACTGCTGAAGAGGAGAGAAAAAATGGCTACGCAGACTGTAGGGACCAGTTAAAGGGGTGCAAACCAAGTATTTGTGTGTTTAGCATAAAACAATATGGTAACTGTATCCACTGTTTGCATTTCAACTGCCACATACGTCATATTTTTACAAGATCTGTGTTGGTGGATTCATCTTATTTTTATTCATATATTGTTTATGATATGTGACTATTTTTGTAAATGGGGCTTCTGTTGGGAAAGGGGATTAAGTACCCTGTTACAGGTACAAGGGCCAGGTGTTCTATTATACGACTAGTATAGATGCAGAAATGATTTGCATGAAGGCATGCTGCACTTATAGATCATGCATGAAAATAACATTAAGTCACAAAGAACAACAGATTTTTTTAGCACAGTGTTTCTGGGAAGGAATAATAGATTTTGAGTGCTTAATTAATGTATTCATGTTGTATCATATCCAAACAAGTCTTGGTTCGTCTGTAAAATCTCCTATAACTCAAAAGAACAGTAGAGACAGATCAGTTTTTGCACAAACCATTTAGTTTCAGAAAGCGCAAACTTCTTTCTGGGTGTGAAGTCACAGATTTTGTCTTTGCCAAATGTCTTTCTGCATACAAATAATAAATGAATCTGCCTCAGCTCTCCAAATTGATTAAGAGCCCTTTATAAAGTTGTCCTGCTTTATCCTGCAGTATTGTTTAGCCATCTTCAGCTCTCGATAAGATTGATGTTGTTGTACACATTAATGAAAAGCCCTCTGCTATGTAAATAGTAATTTTTAACCTGTGGTGCATGTTTGAGCAAACAGATAATGACCTTAGCACATTTATTGCATCAAATATGTACCACAATAAGTGTAGCGTACAAGCATTCAACAGGTAAAATTATGTATTATCTGCCATTATAGATAGTTTGGATGCTATCAGTGCATGTTTATATTGCCTATGCTGCTGCTCCTCTGACTGTCCAGGATTCCTAATACACGAAGGCATACATCAGAGCTAAATGAAATAAACTACTCTACAAGACCTCATTCCTTCATACCATTAAGCAATATTTTGCAGCTAATTAGGAGCTTATTTGGTTTACATTTTTGAAGCATATAGTGTATATCCAAACTGTACAGACATTGAAAACTACTAAACCTGTTGAAAATAATGTTAGGATTTTATAAGCAAATATAAATACTGTAAAAATAATTTTATTTTATTTTTCAGCATTATGTACATAAAATGAGAACAGAATTTTATCTTCAGGTTGATGTCACACCATTTTTGTTACTCTGTCCATAGCACTTTTTCACAGAAGAACTCCAGAGAACAAGGTATAGATGAAAGAATGGATAGCTGTAGGTTCTTTTTTTTTTTTTTTTTTTGCAATATTTGCAAACATGTCAATACTTTCTGTGAAATAACCTCATAATTTTCTTTTTAAAATCTGTTTTTTGCAGTTGGGAAATGGTGTCAAGTTGAAATTGAATGTCTAAGCAGTGCCTGCATCATAAGTTTTCAGATACAACCTTTCTTTCACAGAATCCTTAATCTTTTCTCGTGTTTACTCACAGATTTTTTTGATTCATGTTGCACTATAACAGTTCTAAATGTTACCTTGGGTCCACAATATTTTTTCACACAAAGAAAGTAGCAAAATTGTATAATCCAACACATCAGGACATTTTATGTTTCTTACACAGGAAAATTAAATACAGATTACTTTTATTAAAATTATTGACTAATACTGTATTAGTGAACTGCATGCAGGAAGATGCTACTATTACCCTAACTGATGCTAAAGAACATTATTAATGCGCCAAAATAATAAAGATTACATTTTTTATTGTATGTTCCTTTTTTCTTTACTATCTGACATTAATATAAAAAAGGTATGCTTCTAAAACCACAGAATAAGAGGATACTGAACACCTTTACAGGCAGCTACACTGTTCTTCCATGTGAGAAAATGTTTGGGACTTGCTTGTTAGTTAAACTAGGAATTTCTAGTTCAATATATATTAGACACTGAGCATGATGATTCTACATGTATCCATAGTACTGCCCTGAGTTCATGCCACAGCTCCATCCAGTGGGGTACTCAACCATCAAATAGCAGAGCTGTCCTGAGTGTGTCCCTAGAGGCTCTGAGCATTCCACAAGTTTATGAAAAGAAAACGAGGATTGAACATAGTACTAGATACATGACATTCCACAGCTTGGATTATGAGAACCAGTTTATTCTTCCTAGTTACTATTCACAAATAGGCTACAGAACTTCTCATATGCAAGTGCATTTCTGAAAAAGGCGAATTAGAGTTAGAATGAACAATCATTGTTCTTTTCCTCAGGAATGTTTAAGAATCTCTCTGGAAGTACCACATTCCTAAAAGCTAGCATGTACGGATACTTGTACGGAAAAATGCAAATGCAACTAGAAAGTGAGCATGTTGGTTATTCTTTACTAATTGCTTCAGTGAATTTACTAAATGCTCATTTTACATGCTCACATGCTTCTATATTGCATTTCCCTACAACTTACAATGAAAGCACTCAGAGGTGAATACTGAACTAATACTGAACTAAAATCAGTTTATAAGCAGTTGTATTCCATATGCTTGCTCAGTTGCTAATGCAGTAATAAAATTTCATAGCATTGTCTCTGAAATTCATCACAAATCTTTTGGGGCAGGAAAATGTTTCTCCTTCAAATTGTTCTGAAATGCAATATGAAAAAAAAGAAGTCTAAAATTTTGATGGAATGCGTAAGTATCAAAATAAAAATATAAATATTTTCAGATTAATATGCAGACAAAAACATGTCTTAAAAGGTTACCTTAAAAAGTATGTTATCAAAAAACTGTCATAATGAATAGACTGCCTAAAAAATAAGGTAGTAAACTGAATAATAGTTTTTAACATTCTATGAACAGCTTTTTAACCTTAGCTTTTCTCAAGGAAATAGTTTTAAGGTAAATGAGAAGTGTGCCACTCTCACTGCTGATCACAGGCCATGCAAAAATAGTTTTTTCTCATACCTGTATTAGTTGTGCAATGTTACAGAAGCTGAAATGTCACTTCAAAACAAGTAGAGCATCACTTACAACACGAAATTCTGAAGATCATCTGGGCCAGCAAGAAAAAAACAAATACTCTTATGTATTACTTCTTTGGCATCTTCCTGACACTGGGAATGAGAAGTGTGTAACAGAGTAGTCCTGTGTGTGATGGACTTGTTAGAAAGCTTACTCTGAGTGCTTTCCGCTGGAAGAAACAGCTTCATCTGCTAATTTGGTGCAAGATGGGTTTGCCTCCTTGTACTATATGGCAATATAGGTGGTTTTTATTTGGGACAGACAGCACAGACACTCTAAAAGAGTGGTGTTTAGCAACAGTGGGTTGTTTCTGGTGTCTAGAAACGATGACCGGGCATGCTTTCCCCTCAAGGGGAAAACCTGAGTTCTCCTAGTCTTTCCCACTCTGTAATTCCCTAGGAGAAAAGAAATGGGGGGGGGGGGGGGGGGAAGGGGGGAAGGAGGAGAACTTTTTGCATCTGATTTTACCCCATCGTTATTTCATTTCTACAGAGTTTGAAGTGTTTTCACACAGTTTGAAGCGTTCAGTACTAAGATACATTATAAAACACAGGGAGTGTGCACCACTTAGCCGTATGTCTAGCCAAAAAAGCAAGAAAACAAACCAATTCTCTAGGCTTTCCTTGCAGCGTTCAGTCAGTAAGAGCCCTCCTTGCTGTAAGCAACCCGAGAGAGAGCCGGCGAGACCGCGCGACCGGGCCGGCAGGGGGCGCCGCACCCCGCAACCAGCACCGCCCGCCAAGGTGTGCTCAAACCCCGCCCTCTCCGCCTGGCACCCAATGGCACGGGGCCTCCCTTCCGCGTGCTCCCGAGAGCCCAATAGGAAGCCGGGCACGTGCCGCCGTTTTCCGCCAGTTTTTCTTCCCGTGTCTCTTCCGCCTCATTTCCCTCCAAGCCAATGGCAGTGAGCGCTCCTGATAAACCAGCCAATGGCAGCGGGCTCTCCTGCTAGCCAGCCAATGACAGCGTGCTGCCAGACCCTCCCTCACCCTTCCGGGGCCTCCCCCCAGCTCCAGCGGCGCTGGGTAGCAACGATGGACGCGGAGGTGCAACAGGTGAGCGCTGCCGGCGGGCGCCGTCCTTCCCCGGGACCCTCCGCGGGTGTGGGGCTGCGCAGCGGCCGGACTGGCGGGTGGGAGGGCGGCGATGCGCGGGAGGGGCGGTGGAGCCTGGCTCCGGCGGAGCGGTCTGCTGCCATCCCGGGATGAAGCGTTTGCACGAGTGGACCGCGGCCCTCCTTCCTGCAGGCCCTGCTCAATTATTACTGCCGAGAAGGCTACTACCACCACGTCCGGGCTGCGGCGGAGGAGGCGCTGGGACGGCTGGGCAGCGATCCGGTGTTGCTTTTCTACCGAGCCTACGGCGCCCTGAGGGAAGGTAATGCGGGGCTGGGGAGCTGGTTGTTGTGTCCCGTCCCTCCGAAACTCTGGGTTTCCTTACGTCGCAAAATTCGGTCTTTAACACAGAAAGAAACCAATGTCATGGAGTTTGAATGTTTTCCCTGCTGAGAAGATTGCCAGTGTTTCATGATCACCACGATCACACCCCATACACGCCCCGGTCTTAGCTTTTCCCTTCAATGCAGCTGTATCTAACTTTGTTGTATGCATCTGCCTCAGAGGAGCTGACAGCTGATACCTATTGGAAGGGTCCTTGTGTACGTTAAGCTGTTTTGAGAACGTTTATTTTGCTAAATCCATATTTCGAGGATGTCACAAAATACTAAAGGTAACCTGAGTAGGGGAAGGCTGTGGCAGAGGGCAAGGAGGGATTCAGAAGGTTTTGAGGTGAGGTATCTGTTTCCAAACTCCCTTTTTTGTTTGCTTTGCAATCACAAGTTTCTGTTTTTTCTGATACTGTCTTATTTACAGGTGTTCAAAAGTTTCACACGAGCAAGGCAAAATATCTGGCCATCTAAAGAAATAGGAGCAAGAAGAGCTGTTCAACGCCTGTATAAAACAAACAATAAAGATGGTTTTCATCTTTATGGCAGTTGGCAGAACTAGCATGTAACTCTTTTCAAGTTCTTTGCACAGAGATGCTTTTTTCTTTCTTGTGTCTGAATGACTTGCACAGGAAGTGAAAGTGGGTGTGTGAATAATTAAGGAAGTTATGAAGAAGCTGTTATCAGAAATACAGAAGAAAAATATAGAGGGGAAAATTTAAGCGAGATTGATGTTTGATGTTGATATTCTCTATCTTGAAAAATGTTATAGCCTATTCTGTGCTTGTTTCACCAGGTGACATCCAAGAGGGGATTCGACAGTTGGAGTCTATTAAAAACAAACAGGAGGTGTCACTTTGTACAATGATGGCTCTGATTTATGCCCATAAAAAGAGCCCTAAGCCAGGTATGCTCATTAAGACAGTACTGCGTCATGTTTTAAATAGCATTGTGTGAAGATCTAGGGGTTGTAGACTAATTCTGCCTAATTCAAAAAGGTGTGCTCCGGCTTTGCATTTGACATACTATATAGTACTAAATTGACACTTACCAAGATTGCAAACAAAAATAACAAAACACAAAACAGCAAAGGATAAGAGTGAATGTTAAAATGAAATACTAAAAAAAAAATTAAAAAATCTCTGACTTATCTACCATGATGAAAAATCTTTCATGGCAAAAAATAATTAATCAAGCTTCTTGTGACTGTTGTTCACTCTTGTCTGATACTGGTGCTTTTGAGCAGTGTTGTGGTTTAAGCCCAGCTGTTAACTATGAACCACACAGTCGCTTGCCCCCTCCCACCCTTCTTCCTTCCTGCTCCCAGAGGGATAGGGAAGAGGATCAAAAGAATGTAACTCCCACTGGTTGAGATAAGAACAGTCCAGTAACTAAGGTATAACACAAATCACTAGTGCTACCACCAATAATAATAATGATAAGGGAAATAACAGGGGAAGAGAATATAAAACTAAAAAGGGAAAAGGAAAATAAAACAATGAACACAAGTGATGCACAATACAATTGCTCACCACCCACCGACCGATACCCAGCCCAACCTGAGCAGTGATCTGGGCCTTCTAGATGACTCCCCCCAGTTTATATACTGGGCATGACGTGCTGTGGTATGGAATACCCCTTTGGCTAGTTTGGATCAGGTGTTCTGTCTCTGCTTCCTCCCAGCTTCTTGTGCCCCTACTCACTGGCAGAGCATGAGACTGAAAAGTCCTTGATCGGAGTAAGCATTACTTAGCAACAACTAAAAACATTGGTGTGTTATCAGCACTCTTCTCAGACGAAAGTCGAAACCATAGCACTGCACCAGCTACTAAGAAGGATAAAAAAAACTGCTACAGCTGAGCCCAGGACAAGCAGAATTGCAATTTAAAAAGTCATTAAAGCCAAGCCATTTCTGTTTTTCAAGTTACCCAGACCTTACAAATGGAGAAAAGAATTTTGTTAACACTGGTATTCCTTTCCCCAGTCTAAAAACAGAGGTTATTTTGCTAAGTTATATTCTCAAAACCACAGTTCGTTTATCAGGTAAACCAAGTTGTCATTAAACTATTGCCCTGGTATCTTCCTGACTGTGCAGATTTATAACTGTTACTGACAATTTTGTTAAGCAGTATGGGTGTGAAATAGCTCTGACTAATGACATCACTCTTATTTGAGTCCCTGAGGATTAATACTCTAAGGCAGCAAAATTATCATGCATTTCAAGAGTCAGACATTTGATTTTAATGGCTTCTAAAAATGGATCAGAAATTAATGTGGGTAAAAGAAAATATTTGACATTAAGCCCCCCATACCAAATGAAATTTCTGTTTGGGATTCACCTGATGAGGGCAACTGATAGTAACAATGAGGTTGTGAAAAGATGAGTTTTAGTTTTAAGAAACACACCATGTGTTTTCCAGGAATTCTGAAGCTAAATCATCTCATGTTCAGCATCTTAGGGCTGTTCTACATTTAACTGTTTACTTATTTGGCAGACGCTGATATAAATGTGAGCCTAATTGTCAGGTTTCCTTTTATCTGGCAGAAGTCTCAGCTGCAGATTTGAGGTTTAACAAGTAGCAGTATTCTTGCACAAATTACCATGTTGATGGGAATCCTCTTCTGTCTTTTACCTCTGTACCTGATTAATATTTTGGATTGCAAGGATCTGTGTTTATCAATACACAATACAGAAAACAACGTCTACTTTGGAAGCTCTTGACTTATGTGCTGCTCTCTTGTAATATTTTGAGATGCTATCAACAAAAGCTGTGAACAAAACCTTTTCAGATCGCGATGCTATTCTAGAATTGGATGCAAAACTGAAGGAGCAACGTAGAACAGCAGGACAGCAGGCTCTGTACTTTGCTGGCATATTTTTGTGGCATCTTGGTCGTGAGGACAAGGCCCGTGAATATGTTGATAGAATGATAAAAGTTTCTGGTGGTGGTAAAGAGGTAACTTCTTTTTTTTTCCTATGTAAAATAGTAATAGGATCATGTATACTATGAAGTTAGACTTACTGCACCAATGCTATTAGGAGGTTTCCTTTAACTGTTTTGTGTTCTAATTGTTCTTAATGTCATAAATTAATTTGACAGGGCCAAGTAGACTTCCCATAACTATTTTCTTGTCTGCTAAATATTAATTTTCGCTTAAGAAATGACAGGTCTGCATTGACCAATGGAAATAATACGTAGTTATGCCAATTTTGCTACTTCATGCCGAGCATCATAATTTCTAGAAAAAAAAACTAAGTATGACAGCCTCACTAGAGGGACGCATCTATTTTGAATCTGAAGTCAAAAAATACCTAAAGAATCAGGTACTTAAATTTTCAGCAGTTACTAAAGGCAAAATTTGCTTGGGGTTTTACTGAACATAATTTATTTTAAAATCAGTGTGTTGTCTATAGCAATGTCTTCTGCATTTGTATACAGGCATCAAAATTCACTAGAATCTTTGAAGAGGTTTGTGACAGCTTCATGTTGGGAGAGTTTTAAAGCATGTGTCAGCTTCAATTCAAGGAGGGAAAAAAACTTTGTTTTGTCAGACATCTTTGAGGCAGAGCTGTTAAAATTGAATGCATAATTGTTCTCTTATGGCACTAGTATTAAACACAGTTGTTGTTTCTGAAATGTTCCTCTGTGTGGTTCAGTGCATTGCTCAATTTATAATCTATGGTTTTATGGTTTATGTGATATTATGTGAGTTAAAAATCTGCAACTATTCTAAATGTTAATTTCTGAATTATGTTATGAATTTGAGTAATAACTTTTAAATTATCACTGGTTTTTAATTAAAATTGGTAGTTTATTTTTAATTATTGCTTAACTTTTACTCATGAAGAAATAATTAAGGACATCACAAAGCATTAATGTTTATTTCTAAAAAGACTAATGATATGCCATTTGTGTAAAACAGCAGTATTTATGACTTTGCTTATTAAAGCCGTAGTAGTTGGGTTTTGTTTGCTTGTTTTTGTTTTCAAAAGATTATTTGGGAATGTTGCTTAGTAGAAAATACTTTCAGCAGAGGTGTTTAATGGATTTGAAATATTGTATATTTTTTTTTTTTTTTATACAGAGGGACATGCACACATGTAAAAATATACATTGGCATTTAAATATGTAGGAAAAAATATTTTTGCTTTTTTCCAAGTTTACTTATGATGCTTATCCCTGTTCCTAGTTTGACAATATGAAGTTATGTATACTTCACGTTTTTTGGTAGGTTAAGAGTACTTAAACTTTGTGGAATATGATTTGCGTAGTATATGCAATTTACTTTGATAAGATACTTTATATATTCCTTATAGAGAAGTAAAATACCTCCTTTAAAAAAAAAAATCCCAGAACTTGAATATATCAATTTCAGCCAGTTCCTGTCGCATAACAAAATCATGTCCCTGATTGTTAGCAGTTACAGAATATGGCTCTTCTGCTAACCTTTGCATTTTAAATAAATGACTCTCTTCTTTAATTTTATGTTATAACAGAGCTAGTGATACTTTATAGTTTAATATTTTATGGCAATTATATTTTGGTTAAATAATCCAGCACTTTAGAGTAGGTTTACTTAAGTTACCATTAAATATCTGGAACACATAAGAGAAAAAAAAATCATTAGTTACAGGCAATAATTCCTTCAATGAAAAGAGAGTTTTCAACTTCTAAAATTTCTAACTACTATAACGTTTTTTATAATACTGTTTTACTAATTTATAATGCTGTTGGGGATTTGCGAAATGTCAGATCTTGGCCCTTCGCACACAAGTTTTTCTTTTTAATCAGACAGTAACAGAAAAAAAACAGGTGCCTCTCCTTTTTCAGCACCTGTTTGTTTCTCGGTGTCTCATATATCTTACGAAAAAATTCTGCAGCAGTGTTTGCAGAAAATATTGTGTCTTATGCAGTCATTTCTGTGAGGTTTTGTTCTGTTTGCTGAGTATGTTAGTCTATTTCAGTGCCCTTGTTTTTTGTTGGTTTTAATCCTGTAAGTAAATATACAATTTGTTTAATTTAATGCTGTAGTGAATTACTAATATCTTAGGTTATGCTGTAGACAGGTTATAATTCAAATATATATTTAAAATAGTTTAAAATAGATAATTTAAGTCCTATTTTTATTTGTAGGTTATTACTTCTTATTAATGTATCAAGTATGCTTTTTTACTACCTAGTTAGTGATGAATTCTAATTTATATTTTATTTATAGGGGTTGATTTTGAAAGGCTGGCTTGATCTCACCTGTGGAAAAGAAACTCACGTTAAAAAAACTGTGAAATATTTTGATGAAGCACTGCAGGAAGGCAATGATGTTTTTGCTCTGCTTGGTAAAGTAAGTTTGCATCATGATTTTAACACTTACTAAATGTCTTGTTAGTCTCATAGAGTGATTAAAGAAATGCTGAGAAAAGTTGTCTACAAGTGAGCTTGTCCAAGGAGAAGAAATACACACTGATTTAGAGAAAAAGACTAGGTGTTAGAAATGAAGTTTTAATCGATCTGTAAGATTGTTTAAGGTGTATAGACCAGTTGTCAAACAAATTGATCACTGGCACAATAAAAATATACTGATGCTTCTGTTTCCTGCTTTAGATAGCCCATTTCAGGTAGTTTATAGTTCGTAAGACTTCTTGCTTACCTTGTAGGTTAAGGCAAAGAGGCGTGCCTGGGTAATAGTACTGGTACATGGTAATGGTACACTATGTCTGTTACCATATACATGATTATGAATTTCTGGAGTGTTCTTGTATTATTACATTTCTGTAGTATAAAACATTGCTGCAGTGAGATACTGCTGCAGTAAATACAATTTCCACCTGTTGGTTTGGGTTTTGGGGGTTTTTTGTTTGTTTGTTTGTTTTTCCTTAGAATAAAATTACCTATTAGGTGATACTTGAGGGTCCAGTAGATACCAATGTGAAAAGAGAAAGGTATAGATTAAATACAGTCTGTCTAAATGTATACTGAGGTTATGATTTTACTATGTACAGAAGAAAAACCTTTTTTTCATGTATTTATATGTAAGAAATGAGGTTTCAAATCACCTGACAATATAAAAGTATGTGTAGTCTCTTCCTTTTTTGCATGGGACACCTATTCACATTGCAGAATTGCTGTGTACCATGACAAAAAAAATAGTATTTAAACACTGTAGTGTGATCATCTATGAACATTGGTTCTTTTTAATCATCATTGGACCATTTCAACTGCTTGTTTTGGTTATATTTCATTAAGAGAGTAGCATGAATCATTTTCTTTGCAATTTTCCTGTTTTGTTTTGGTTTTTGGTTTTGTTTTTTTTTTTTTGTTATAGGATGCTTACCATGCACTAGGTTTTACATGTCGGGTTCAGAGTATACTAATTGTTCGTATCACATACGTTGTTACTTATTAATATAAAGTTTAATATTCTAAAGCTAAATGCAGAAAAGATAGTTCAATGAAAATAAGAAGACTAACGTTCAGGAGAGTATGCACGATGGTATTTGGTTAACCATGTGTGCTTGGCTATATGCAGACTGTTGAATTCAACTACCAGTATATCTCAAATTTAGTTACTGAAGTTAGTTTTTAGATAGACAGCTAGCTTGGTATGGCTTAAGAAATTAACTGTCAAAGTACTACATTTGCAACATTTCTGTATCAAAAATATGAAATAAAATGGCATGCACATGGCATCAAATCAAAACAGAGGATTTAAGCTCTAAGTTGATTTTTATTTAAAACTGATGCTTGATGCTTCTGAAGTGGTTTTGTATTTGGAATATCCTGTAAATTGCTTTAAAATTAAAATACCCCAAAACTAGTAAGACGATATTACTCTTCAGCTACATCTCTTTTTCTTGCTTGGAAATGATTAGTTACTTGTAAATGCTGTCATTACCTTTTGTTATAGAATGCTTACCACACACTAGGTTTTACGTATCATCTCTTGCTATTTGATTGTTGAAGTATCTCTAGTTGTGGTTGATGCTGAAGTAAAACTATTGTTTAAAGATTTTTCTCTCACTAGCTCTTTTTCCTGGTTTCTGTATGAAAGAACTTCTGAATCTTCTCACCTATGAGAGTATACAGGTTTTAGATGTGACTTCTCTTCCTCCCTTTAGGCACAGTATTTTGAGGTCCGTCAGAATTTTTCAGGAGCTCTGGAAACTGTGAACCAGATAATTGCAAACTTTCCAAACTTCATTCCTGCTTTCATAAAGAAAATGAAGCTACAGCTAGCCTTGCAGGACTGGGAGCAGACAGTTGAAACAGCACATAGGTTGAGTATGAAGTAGCACACTGTTATCTGTGTTCTTGCCATGTTTACACTGTAAGAACACTTTGCAACAAAAGTAGGTAGGTTTCCATTGATTTTAATTAATTTGAACTGGTTAATCAAGGAAAAAAAGCTTAAACTAAGTTAAGTTTTGCTAGAACTCAGCCTTGCAGTTCTGTGAGGATACTACATCAGTGTGTGAAACCATTTTGAATGGAAGAGGATGTTGTCTGAGGGATAGACATGAAGTAACAAAGCTGTGCTTTCAATTGAGAGCTATTACTTAAAGTGACTGCAATACAAGTTATTTTATTACCCTTTTAGGGCAAAACAGATGATTGAGTAAAGGTTTTGTTTTGGTCTCTTTATAATTCACCTTTTGTTTGGCTTTAGACTATTGCAGAAAGATGCCCTCAATTTAGAAGCCATAAGAATGGAGGCCCTGCATTATCTGTGCAGGGAAGGAAATATATCTGAGGTGAGTCTTTTAATCAGCAGACTGAGCATAACTAAGCCTTTGTAGGGACTAGATGCCACATACACTGTTTTCTTTGTCTTCTCATATTTCATTCGTGTGCTACTGCTTATCTGCAGAAGAGTTATATTCACCTATTCTGACTCAAATGGTTGCTCTAGCTTATTGCTGGGGGCAGTTCTGGAAGCCAAGGGAAACAGTTTTTTACCTCCATCTTTGTAGACAACAGAAATCAAACCAAAGGGAAGTATTCTCTGGACAGTTAATTGAATCACCTTAATTTCAGTCATCAAATCAAACTTTTATTGTTTAAATGTTCATTTGATAAATTATTTGTTTATTATAAGCTTTCCATTAATTTTAAGTATTTTATTAATTAAAATAAGGAAGTAATGAGTTTCGTAACTATAAATTTTTGGAAGGGGATCACAGTCACTTTACATATATCTGTGATAGGTTGCATAACCTGTGCTTTGTTCGCCCTTTTTTGACAATTACTGTGGGGTTTTTTAGCTGTAAGAATTCTCTTTAACTTCTACTCCCAAGATCTCTTTTCTGCACAGTGAATGTATGCATGTGTTTTGTACAGATGGTGCTTGTGCCATTTTTCAGGAAATGTTAAAATGCGTTGTTGTGAAAAATCATTGTATGTTCTAAAATATATTTTTTAATATTTTTAAAATATGTCTTTTCCATTATGCAAAAATGCTGGTATAATTTAAGTGGAGATTTAGCAAAAAAGTGCTTGTAGTGTTCTGTAGGTTTACTTTCAAGTTATAGAGGAAAAGGTGTTTTAGGTTGTATAACATATTTTTAGTTATTGCAAAGAACTCTCTAGTGTATTTAAAATCAAATTTAAGTATTACCTATGCACAGTCATGGGAAATATGGAGAAACTAACAATTGCAGACTTCAATTCAGTAAAGCCACCTAGGAATGAAAACTGCTTGGTTTTTTTTTTTACATGGTAATGCGTAAACAAAAGATTCTGGGGTAAAATTCTTGGCCTCTTCAGGAGCCTGCTTAGTAAGGTTCCATGGGATACAGCCCTAGAGGGCAGGGGGGCCGAAGACTCTTGGCTGTTATTCAAGGATCACCTGCTCCAAGCTCAGGAGTGTTGCATCCCAACTAGAAGGAAGTGCAGCAGGAGGGCCCGGAGACCTCCTTGGATGGATAAGGAGCTGCTCAGGAAAATTCAAAGGAAAAAAGAGGCTTATAGAAGGTGGAAGCAGGGACAGGCGGCCTGGGAAGAATACAGGGATGTTGGCCGGGAAGCTAGGGACCAGGTGAGGAAGGCCAAGGCCCAGTTAGAATTGAACTTGGCTAGGGATGTTAAGGATAACAGGAAGGGATTCTATAGGTACGTAGCGAGTAAAAGACAGACTAGGGACAACATAGGCCCCCTTCGGAAGACATTGGGAGAACTGGCTACCCAGGATTTGGAGAAGGCTGAGGTTCTTAATGACTTCTTTGCCTTGGTCTTCACTGGCAAAGGCTCTGACCGCACCACCCAAGTCTTGGAAGGCAGTCGCAGGGACTGTGAGAATGAAGACCCTTGGCCCAGTGTAGGAGAGGATCTGGTTTGAGACCATCTAAAAAACCTAAACGTACACAAGTCCATGGGACCTGAGGAAATCCATCCGCGGGTCCTGAAGAGCTGGCGAATGAAGTTGCTAAGCCACTGGCCATCATATTTGAAAAATCATGGCAGTCAGGTGAAGTTCCCGACGACTGGAAGAAGGGAAATATAACCCCCATTTTCAAGAAGGGGAAAATGGATGACCCAGGAAACTACAGACCAGTCAGTCTCACCTCTGTGCCTGGCAAACTCTTGGAGCAGATTCTCCTGGAAGGCATGCTAAGGCACATGAAAAACAAGGAGGTGGTTGGTGACAGCCAGCATGGCTTCACTAAGGGGAAATCCTGCCTGAACCAATTTGGTGGCCTTCTACGATGGGGCTACAGAACTGATGGACAGGGGCAGAGCAGTTGACGTCATCTACCTGGACTTGTGCAAAGCGTTCGACACTGTCCCACACAACATCCTTGTCTCTAAATTGGAGAGACATCAATTTGATGGGTGGACCACTCGGTGGATAAAGAACTGGCTGGATGGCCGCACGCAAAGAGTTGTGGTCAATGGCTCGATGTGCGGCTGGAGACCACTAACGAGTGGTGTCCCTCAGGGATCAGTGTTGGGACCGGTCTTGTTCAACATCTTTGTCGGTGACATGGACAGTGGGATCGAGTGCGCCCTCAGCAAGTTTGCCAATGACACCAAGCTGTGTGGTTCGGTTGATACGCCAGAGGGAAGGGATGCCATCCAGAGGGACCTTGACTTGCTTGTGAGGTGGGCTGATGCCAACTTTATGAAGTTTAACCATGCCAAGTGCAAGGTCCTACACCTGGGTCGGAGCAATCCCAGGCACAGCTACAGGTTGGGCAGAGAAGAGATTCAGAGCAGCCCTGCAGAGAAGGACTTGGGGGTGTTGGTCAATGAGAAAATGAACATGAGCCGGCTTCAGTGTGCGCTCGCAGCCCAGAAAGCCAAGCGTATCCTGGGCTGCATCAAAAGGAGAGTGACCAGCAGGTCAAAGGAGGTGATCCTGCCCCTCTACTCTGCTCTCATGAGACTTCACTTGGAGTATTGTGTGCAGTTCTGGTGTCCTCAACATAAAAAGGACATGGAACTGTTGGAACAAGTCCAGAGGACGGCCACGAGGATGATGAGGGGACTGGAGCACCTCCCGTATGAAGACAGGCTGAGAAAGTTGGGGCTGTTCAGCCTGGAGAGGAGAAGGCTGCATGGAGACCTCATAGCAGCCTTCCAGTATCTGAAGGGGGCCTACAAGGATGCTGGGGATGGACTATTCATCAGGGACTGTAGTGACAGGACAAGGGGTAACGGGTTCAAACTTAAACAGGGGAAGTTCAGATTGGATATAAGGAAGAAATTGTTTACTGTGAGGGTGGTGAGGCACTGGAATGGGTTGCCCAGGGAGGTTTTGAATGCTCCATCCTTGGCGGTGTTCAAGGCCAGGTTGGATGAGGCCTTGGGTGGCATGGTTTATTGGGTGTCCCTTCCCATGGCAGGGGGATTGGAACTAGATGATCTTAAGGTCCTTTCCAACCTTAACTATTCTATGATTCTAGTATTCTAAAATGTCACATGTGATTACGACCCATGTCTAGGAAAACATTAAAAAAACTGATGAGATTTAAACATGATTCAGTATTTTTTTAAGAATTCCAAGAAAACCCCAAGTGCTACCCCTGAAAAATTCCAATTTTATATTTAAAGATGTTACTGAATAGTAAAGTATCTGACTACTTTTTAGTGAAAACTTCAATTTTTCCTAATCTGTTGGTTTTTTCTCTTACTTGTTATGTTGCTCCTTTTTCTCTAAGGCTTCGGCAAGACTGAGAGACCTAATCAAAGCCCTGGACAGATTAGAACCACATAATTCACAGCTCTTCTGTAAAATGGCTTTAGCTTTCAGTAGAACAGTGAGTATGCCTTTTTCTTAAGCATCATACAGCTATCCATATATTTTGTTTTTTGTTTCATTTTCTGGTAGACAGATATTAAATGTCTATCAAAAAGTAGAATACTGCAGACAATTTAAATAGATATCCTTATGTAGCCTTTGGTAACTACATTTTTTAAGGTTTCCATTCAGTATGAATTACCACACTTACGCCACCTCATTCAAAAAAAAGTTTTTACTGCTTGCTTTTAAATAAGAAACAAGATTCCAATGAAAATACATTCAAATGTCTACCAACCATATTCTTAACATAGGAAAGTGACAAGGTTAATCACATAGCCTTGAAATGGGAGGTTTCTTTAATCTTTGTGTTTATCAGAACTGTTTTAAGGAGGTATTCAAAGCAACTGTCAACTATTCCTTACTGTGTATTACTGTAGATTTATGTCAGAATCTAACACACTTCAATGTTACAATTTTTATAGCTACTACAGATTATATTAGTTTTATATAAGATGTTGTTGTCTTAACTGCTACAGCAATATTCAGTGTATTTATTTAAGTAAATCTGAAAAATGAGGAAAATTAAAGGTTTAAAGATTATGCTTACCATTAGTGTGGCCGGGACCAGCTCATCCTTCAACATACACAAACCTTAGTTGAAAGAGCATTTGATTTGGCACCTGACAATGCAGAATTTGCTACTGAACTTGGCTACCAAATGATTTTACAAGGAAAAGTGAAAGAAGCTTTAAAATGGTACAAGACTGCTATGAGACTTGATGAAACAAGTGTTCCTTCACTAACTGGTAAGGTCTTACACTTTCTTTTGTTTTTTACTGGTCTTAAGGCATAGGCAATACTTTTTTTTTTCTGATCAAGTTTTCCTACTACTGCTGCTAGGAAAATCTAGAACTGTTAGAGCAGGATCACTGGCCAGTACTTCCTGATTCATGTTACGCAGTCTTCCTTGTAGCAGCAGTTTCTCTTCATTGGATGTGTGTCCTGGTCTTCCTTTTGGAAAGTGAAACTTTTAAATTAGAACTCTCAAAGTAATGCTAAGGACAGAGATGCGGCTCTATTTTTTTTCCTTAATTATCTTATTTCCATAGAACCTGAGAATGAGAGAATTCTTAGGAACTGCAAAAATAAAACAAATCAAGAGCAGTTGATAGAACAAGCTCTCCATAGCCACATAGGTGTCCAAATTAGATTGAAACATATAATCAAAACGTCTGATACTGTTTGTGTGCGTATTGCATTCTTTCGAAAAAAATAAATTACTTTTGATAAAGTTCAATTGCTGTCAAGACAATGGAGAGTAAATATGGCAGAGTTGCTTCACAGATTTCCTTCTTCTTCCCCAGCACTCCCCTGCAGTTTTCTCCCTGACTATGGTATTGCCTTAAACAGTATAAAAAATTTAGAGGGTACGAGTGGTTTGTGGAAATGAATTCCAGTTAATTCTGGAAAACAAAGCATGTGCTTGACTAGGAGGCAAATCTTCAATAAAATGTTTGAATATATTACAGGAATTATCCGTTGTCAGCTAATACAAGGACAATTAGAAGATGCAGAGCAGCAGTTGGAGTTTCTTAATGAAATTCAACAGTCCATTGGGAAATCTGGGGTAGGAGACATCTTCCTTCATTAAAATACTTTGATTACAGTCTGTATTCTGGTCTACTAGCTACTTCTGTATTTCAGTCACTTGAGCAGAGCATTCTTAACGGAATACCATTAAATCCAAGTTTCAGTTTTTCTTGCTATCTCAGTTAATGTGTTGTCTAACTTTGCAACACAAGGCTGTTTGCTTACAGAGCAAAGACATTATTACCTTCCTGCAGTGCAAACTTATCTGAAGTTTGAAATGCCAGGAAGGGAGGGATATTAATTATCATCAGGATTTTGGGCTCGGAAACATTTAGAGCTTCCAGCACAAATTAAAGGAATGCATCGATACAATAATCATCAGTATAATTTACAGTGAAGTTACTAAATGTCTTACAGTGTCTCTAAATGTAAAGAAGATATGGCTAACATTAATAATTATATACTATTGTATGAGTAACAGATACATGTATCTGGAATATGGAGAATGTTTTATTCCTTTTTTTACCTGTAGGAATTATCTTTCTTGCGTGCAGTCCTAGCAATGAAAAAACAGAAGAGACAAGAAGAAGTTATTGCCTTACTGAATGATGTTCTGGACACTCACTTTTCATCTCTGTGTGGTTTTCCTCTTGGTGTGGAATATTTTGAAAAACTAAACCCTGATTTCTTGCTAGAAATCATTAGGGAGTATCTTAATTTTTGCCCAGCACAGGTAAGCAGCTGTAGATGACATCTGTCTGAAAATGGAAATTATTCCTGGATCTTATTTTGAGATCCTGAAGAAAAATTTAGAAAATTTTCCCTGTTAAATTGTGAATACATTTTTTTTTTTAATACATGTGTTTAATAAAAATATCCATGAAAACGTATCTTCTGTGAAGTGAGCAAGTTGGAATAATGACACCTGTGGAAACCTGGAATATTTGTTTAATGCACAGTGTGTGCATTTATACTTTTTTAGTATCTCTTGATAAGGAAACTAACAGTACAGTGAACAGAGCTATCTCAATATGGACGTAGGGTGTTCACACTGGCGATCCTATTCTTGAAATATTTTTGTCAGCTCAGGGTATTTTTTTAGTATACCTATGTTCTTTCTTCATTCCAGCTTCCTTTTTGTGTTGGTAAAATTCAGTGGAATACTACTTGTTGTATCATCATTGTTATTAGTAATTCCAAAGAAAGATATTACTTAGATGGCTAATTTTCTGTGCCTGAATTTGCTTGTGCTAGTTTTGGCAACAAATGCATGTAGAATGTAAGAAATGGAATGGGGGCCTGATATCGCTAAAGCAGAAGTAACACAGCTAAAGTTTCTTTAAAATAGTTTCTTCCTGAAATAGATTATTCTTCTGAAATAGGTGGGAACTGACTTTTGTTATCCTGTCATTAGCAGATTTCTGGTATAACTATTGAACCTTTCAGTAAATATTTATTCATGTACAGTTTTAAAATCTAGCAGGCAGACAAATAGTTTTCCATTGTTATGATTAGTCCCACCATCTGTAATATAATGGTAATGTTTGAAAGTCTGAAACATCAGTAGCAATGGCAGTTTCCTGTTACAGATGGAGATAAATAAGAAGTGTCGTTCAGTTAGGTAGTGTCTTATCTGAAGATTTGCCTGGGGTGTATTCCAGAAGTACTTAGTGGCAATGACGGCATTTAATTTGGAATGAAAACTTTATTTCCTGATCTGTTGTTCATAGGAGAAAAAAAAAAAAAAGTGAAGGAAAAGGTAGGCTTTTCCTGAAGTTTTCCTTACCAAGTGGTAGAAGCTTCCAGTTTGATAGTGGATGACTGCTGCTTCGCCGGGGCATCAGTCCTGTGGAAATATAAGCTGTGAACGGAAGGATCTTTAGGTTGCCTTTTCCTTTTTTATATGTAACAGTTAGCAACTAGCTAAAGTAAATGAAGAATGTTTCTGATAATGAGCAGCTAAAATATGGTACATTGTACTAGCAGTTTACAGGAAAGTAGCTATTTCTCAGCTGCTGTTTTTGGTTTGGTGCTAGCAGTATGGATATGTTCTGTGGTGTGGAATGAGGGTAGGAGGGACAGGACCAGAACCTTTTCTTCTCATCATTCTGGTCATTCGTTCCAACTTCTCTTGAAATTTAGTTCATGTCACCATTGTGTTGGATGAATTGGCAGGGTATTTCAGAGTATGTCTCTGAAAAATGCCTCTGAAAACCTAATGTTTATGAGCTGAATCTTCAGCTTATGTCAAGCCTAAAGTGTTTTATCATCCTTGAAGTTCATGAGGCTCTCTTATGAGGCTTATACCAAGAAGTCACCCCCTTAAACTTAAAATGTGTTTCTATATCTCTTCACAATGACAGCTTTTAGGGTTTAGGGCTGAATAAAATCACAGTGCTTTGGTATGACTCATTTGAGTTTAAAATGAAGCTCAGACTTGAAATGAAAAAGAAGTCCAAAACCAGTCACTGAAGTGTTGGTTTTTGGTTTTGGGTTTGTTGGTTTTGGTTTTTTTTGTTTGGTTGGTTTGGTTTGGTTTGGGGTTTTTTGTGTGTGTTTTGTTTGTTGTGTGGTTGATTTTGTTTGTTTGGTTTTTTTTTACTCTTAGCCTGCAAGTCCTGGGCAGTCTCCTTCACCGCTTCTCAAGCACTGTGCTTCTGTTCTTGAAACTGTGGTAAAAACTGTGCCTGGTCTTCAACAAGCTGTCTTTTTAATTGCAAAAGTAAAATACTTGTCAGGTAATAGTTCTGTGAATGGATAACTTTCCACCTCTGTAGTTTCTTTAATACAAAACATTAATTTCACACTTTTAAATCATAATGAATTTTTTCTTTCACTGCAGAGCACTGCATTACAGCTCAGTGAAAAATATTTGTACTGCCTTTTTTTTGTGATTTGTATGAGTGCATCTTAATTGTATAGACACATAAATACGGTACTTTTTAATCTGTTACTTCCAAAAAAATCACTTATTGAGATGGAACAGTGGGAAAACGTCTTGCCTTTGATCTGCTTTTGGTTTCATTTCATAGCCATATAATACTTGGCATATGAGCTTATTCACAAAATGCTCACATTAAAAAAATAAATGCTCTCTATTTAACCTCTGCATTTCATATAAACTGGTTTTTCACTTTCCCTTTTTCAACTTCCCCTTTTTCAACTTCCTAGGGGATACTGAAGCAGCCCACAATAATCTACGTTACTGTCTTGAAAGAAATCCTTCCTATGCAGATGCACACTTACTGATGGCCCAGGTGTACTTGGCTCAAAACAATGCTAAGCTATGTTCTCAATCCTTGGAACTTTGTCTGAGCTACAATTTTGAGGTGAGTTCGACAAAAGAATGAAACAGTTTTATTCAGTCATCTGAAGTTGTATGTTTTTGTATATAATAATTTTTAAACTGAACTAAATGGCCCTGAGAAGGACAGCTTGGGGGTGTAGGAATTAATTTAATTACTAGTTTGCTTACTCTTTGAAAATTCTGGTGTTTTCATAAGTATATTACTGAAGTTGAAATCAGATATATTTGGGGGAAAGAAGGAACTAAGGTCACTATAAAAAAAAATCTTCTTTCAAAGGGTTTGAATACTGTGCAACTCCTTATCTCATTATATATTTTAGGTGAGAGAGCATCCTGTTTATCACTTAATTAAGGCCCAATCCCAGAAGAAGATGGGAGAATTATCAGAGGCTATTAAGACCTTACAGATGGCAAAGAATTTGCCTGGAATGAGAAAATATACAGCTTCCTCAAAAACTAAAGGGAAAAGAATTGAAATTGACACAAGTGATCGTGTGTCCATCTTCCTGGAGTTAGTAGAAGTTCATCGTTTAAATGGAGAACCGGTGAGATGGCAAACTTGTTAAGATGTAATACATAACCTGAAAACAATTTCTTCTTCGTGTTAACAGAAGTGTCTATATTAGTTCAGAATAGAGAAGCAAAACTTTTTTTTATCAGAAGTTTTGCTTGGTGAAATCCAAAGATGTTTATATCTGACTTGACATCTTGTACCTTAAATTGTACAGAGAAGAAAAGTAACCTGACTTGCAGGTGCTCAATTTTAAGTCTACAAGACCTGTTAATTTTGAGAAGGAAATGCTGTTGGTCATCTGCTGGCATGTAGATTCCTGTTTTGTCTGACTGGTATTAGAAATATTTTTGGATCGTGGTCTTTCTGTAGCAGCATCCTTACTGTCTTAATAAACAGTAGAACACTACGTACGTATAGAATATAAGAGAAGCTATACACAATCATGTAGTTGGAAGCGACCTCTGGAGGTCATCCTGCTCAAGCAGGAGCAAGGTGCTAAAGGCATTGTCCAGATTAATTTTGAGTATCTCCTTGTATATGTGCAATGCAGATGTTATTTTCTTTACTAAAACTTTCTCTGATGGTTCATACCACGTATGTTTTATTTAAAAAAATCAAGAGGAAAGAGAATTAAATGTTTTAGCAAAACAAACAGATACTATGGCTTGGGGATTTTTATGGGGTTTTTTTTCTGTTGGTCTCTATAATGCCCCCAGACATTTATTTGCTTATGATGTCTTTACTTTTGACTGTTCAACAACAGGAAATACGTCAATTGTATTGGTTTTATTATTTGCAGCATGAAGCCGTTATAGTACTGCAAGAAGCCATTAATGAATTTTCTGGAACTTCTGAGGAACTAAGAGTTGTGATTGCAAATGCAGATCTGGCAATTGCTCAAGGAGATGTTGAACAAGCCTTGACTATGCTCCGAAATATTACACCTGAACAGCCTTACTTCGTAGAAGCTAAAGAAAAAATGGCAGATATTTATCTTCAACATAGGAAAGATAAGAGGTTATATGCTGGTTGCTACAGGTAAAAGTTTGTGGTGTGTGTATATATTTTCCAAGATGTTTTATGGTAGCATGGTGAGCTCATTTTTTTCTCTTCCTACTGTAATAAGTCAGAAATATGTAGTGACATAATGAATTAATTCGAGTTAATGTTGTAGCATTTAAAACAGTATCTGGGAGTCCTGGTTTGGAAAGATACCTCAGATTTTTTTGTTTTATTTTCAGAAATAAAAACTAAAATCTGCAGAGTGGAGAATTGTTGTGCCCTATTTATTGTTGTTTAAGTACCAGCATTGGCATGTTAAATTCTGAGCAAAGTTCTGTCTTCTGTTTCCAGAGACCTAGTAGAAAAACTGCCAAGTGCTCATACTTTGCTTCTTCTTGGTGATGCATACATGAATATTCAAGAGGTAAGTGCCTGCTAGAGATAAGTAGAATGATTGAGTCATTTGTTGACTTTGGCAAGTTGAGGCAATGTAGCATGTTGACTTATTGATTGGTAGTTGGCAAACAGAAACTGCTTTAGGATGTAAAAAACCCCCACAATTACTGGCTACAAATGTAACTTGAGTTCAAAGGAAAAGCAGTTGAAAATGCATTTCTTCTAATAACTGACTGGGTGAAAGCCAAGGTGGGAATTTTATCTAAAAGATTACTGACCTATAAGACTAACAAAAAATCGAAAGCAAGAGCTAAATTAAATTCAGAAAGAAGTTAAAGATGTTTAAAAGAGTTTTGAAGTATAGAATAATTCTAGGTAACTTAGTTCTAATTTGAAAGTTCTATTTTGAAATTTTAAATTACTGATTTCCTGTACATTTTTTATGTCCTTTGCTTTCTTGGTGAATTCAAAATATGACTCAGTATTTTTAAAAGACAGTGTAGTCAAGTGGACATAGGATTTGGAAGGATACACATTTAAATTCAGATGTTGAATATATTGGGTTAGAACACACATCTAATAGTTCAGATTACTAGTTTGGGAATCTGTAGATCATTAATGGTTACTTATTTATTAATACATTTGTCTCCTTAATGAAGAATTAAGAAGCAAAAGGAAAATCGTTTAGGTCTGCTATAACATGGCTAGAGGAGAGAAATGGACGTTGTCCAACACAGTAATAAGTTTGCATAAGTTTGTTAACCAGTGAAAACAGTAGTAGAGAAATTTCAGTGGAAAAAGGATCAGGTTAAATCAGACTTGTTTGCAAAGTTCTCTCTGCATTCTCTTTTGGCATGGAAATGTAAATTTACATAGGCTTTACACTTCCAGCAATTTTATAGTGACCATTCTTCTCTCAGAAGTATGTAGCTTATGAATCAGTAGTACTTGGCGGTCATTGCTGGAAGTGTTACCATATTTTGTTTCCTTCATGCACTTTTTATGTTAATCTTTGACTTCTGTGTTTCTGTTTTTTACTGTCTGAAGCCTGATGAAGCCATAGAAGTCTACGAGCAGGCCTTGAAGAAAAATCCAAAAGATCCAGCTTTAGCAAGTAAAATTGGAAAAGCACTAATCAAAACGCATAACTATTCTAAGGTATTCTATAAGTATTGTCTTAGGCTAGTTAAATACTATGTCCATTATTGTGAACATGTGGGCTTTGCCTGATTTTGTTTTCAGCTTGGATCGTAGCAGCATTTCACTTTAAGTGCTAACAGACTTTTTATCCTGAACATATGTTTGTAGATCCCCTTTGAAATACCTGTTCAGCCCTCTGTGACCCTTCACAGTACAGGAAAAGGAAGAAAGCATTTTGGGACAGCCTGGGAAGGAAGCAAGCAGGGCTGTAATGCTTGAGGAAATGGTGTGATTGTACCTTAGTGCTTACATACAGGAATCTTAAACTTGGGTCTCTTGGGTTTTGTTTACATCTCACTGAGTCTTTCAATACAATGTTCTTGAATAGACTTCATGTTGCAAAAGACAAACTGTTTTGTGCTTGCAGTATTCTTCTGCATATGTGCTGTGAAAGAAGCTGAGAGGTTTTTATTTCTTTTTTGGAAGAAGCCATGATCATCCCAAGCTGGCACGTACGTTCTGTACAAGTGGCTTTGACATGGATTGATAGTTGCAGAGAAATCAGTGCCAAGTTCCTAGCTTTCAGTATCTGCTCTTTTTTTTCTAGTCGCTTGTATTGAAATAGGAAACAGTAAATGGGTACAGAAAGTGTCTGGGAGATCACGTACAAGAAATGGCTCTGTGTTTTGTTTCAGGAGCATCTCTTTCATAGATTCTTAGCGCAGTCTTCCACTCTACTTATTGAACTTATTTCAGATAATGGTGTCTCTATTGAACCTGGAATAAGTTAGGAGGAGGAACATGAAGATGATCGGGGGGCTGCAGCACCTCGTCTGTGAAGAAAGGGTGAGAGTCGGGATTGTTCAGCCTGAAGAAGAGAAAGGGTCTGGTGAGACCTGACAGCAGCCTTCCAGTACTAAAATGGGACCTGCAGGAAAGATCATTAGGGTCTTTTTACCAGGGACTGCAGTGATGAGACAAGAGGTGATGGTTTTAAACTGAAAGAGAGAAGATTTAGATTAGGTATTAGGCAGAAATTCCTTACTGTGGCAGTGGTAAGGTACTGGAACAGGTTGCCCCAAGAAGTGGATGCCTCATCCCTAGAAGTGTTCAAGGCCAGGCTGGATGGTGATTTGAGCAACCTGATCTAGTGGAAGGTGACCCTGCCTATGGGGGTTGGAACTAGATAATCTTTAATGTCCCTTCCACCCCAAACCATTATATGATTCTTAGAATCATAGAAACATAGAATAGTTAGGGTTGGAAAGGACCTTAAGATCATCTAGTTCCAACCCCCCTGCCATGGGCAGGAACACCCCACACTAAACCATGTCACCCAAGGCTCTCTCCAACCTGGCCTTGAACACCGCCAAGGATGGAGCATTCACAACCTCCCTGGGCAACCCATTCCGGTGCCTCACCACCCTCTCAGTAAAGAATTTCTTCCTTATATCCAATCCAAACTTCCCCTGTTTAAGTTTGAACCCGTTACCCCTTGTCCTGTCACTGCAGTCCCTAATGAACAGTCCATCCCCAGCATCCCTATAGCCCCCCTTCAGATACTGGAAGGCTGCTGTGAGGTCTCCACGCAGCCTTCTCCTCTCCAGGCTGAACAGCCCCAACTTTCTCAGCCTGTCTTTATCTGGGAGGTGCTCCAGTCCCCTGATCATCCTCGTGGCCCTCCTCTGGACTTGTTCCAACAGTTCCATGTCCTTTTTATGTTGAGGACACCAGAACTGCACACAATACTCCAAGTGAGGTCTTTGAAAACTATTTTCTACCTTGGATTCAGGACAGGACTGCTAGCTCCCATCATCACTTCTTGTCAGGCTTAATACTGATTTGAATCTTTGTATTACCAGTTTAGGTAAGTGATACTGCAGAGAGTCTTTCAAGCACTGTACTAATATGCCAGCATCTGACTTGTTTAAAGTTGCATGTTTTTTACCGTTGTGTCAGGATGGTGTCAAAGGAGAAACATCGGTTTAGCTCCATGGAGTAAACCCAAAGGTTGTCCATCTTCTGGAAATGTCTATTTGATAGATTACTTTTTTCCAGAAGGCCAATGAACAGCCAAGCAGGTCACCAAGGAGTGACTGGGGAGGTCTGTTGCATAGAAATCCTACTACAGTTTTCTTTCTGATCACATTGAATGTGAAATTTTCAGAGTGTTATTCCAGGGAATATATAGTTTTTGTATTTGTGATATATAAGATGGCTCTTGTGTATGCGCAATGTAATTACTGAACTACAATTATGCTGTTGTCATGTCGAATAGAAGGAAGCCTTTAACTTTAAAGCACTAAACAGTCTTTTTTGTTCTGAAAGTAAGTTTATAGGTCCTCTTCAAAGTATCTGGCAAAGTGCACAGCCATACATGTGGATACAAATTTGGTGAATTGTAGGTCTGGTAAATTACAGTTTATGTGATTATGTGCGCTCAAATCCATGTTTAATTATTTCTTCATTGACCCAGACTTATTACATCTCCTAGCCTTAATGTTGGCTAGGAAAACCAGAAGAAAGTGTTTGGGGAAAACTTTCAGGAACAAATTATTTTATTTGGACAACTTCAAACTACTGGAGGGTGTGTCCAAATTGTGTTTTGTATTTGCAATGTTAGAATTTTCCCATGCTTCTCTTCAGGTCAGTACTACAAGCAGCTCAGTATATGATTCCTACCTTGCTCCATGATACTTCAAACATTTTTTGTGTATTTAATAACCTAATGCACTATGACGATTCCTAGAGCTGCTATAGAAAAACTTACTGTCTGTATGGTCATGGATATTTCATGGATTTTATTTGTTTTTTTTCTGAGGGCTCAGCTATGTCATCCTTAGAATGCTTAAGTCTAAATAAGTAACCTGCCTGATGTGTGCATTATTATGCATGTTTAAATGTGTTCTTTTTTAAAACAAAAAAAATTAATAACTATTTCAAATTTGTTTTGGAAATGTACCTTTTCAACATAGCAGCAGTTCTCTTTTTTTGGTTTGTTTTTTTTTTTTTTGCTTAGAGAAGTAACATCCTATTCCAAGACTATTTGAGTTGTTATATTGAAGTGGATTTTTTTTTTTTTAAAGCCTGTTAATAATAGTTTATTAATCCAGGACATTGCTTTTGTTTTTTCTTGAGTAAATATTTGACTTTTTTTAACTGATATGATTGCCAGTTTTTATGTTTAGAAATGAAGAGCGAAAACTGCTTTCTATTAGATTATGCTTCATTGGTATTTTTAAACTTTTCATTACTTCTTATATCATCATGTGTTTCAGGTAGACTTTAGGAAAATATTTGTCCTTTGTATGCAATAAAACAGAACTTTATAACTCCAGTTTGCCTGGAATTATACAACTTCAGCAGCTACTAAAAATGTAGTTTAATTGGCAGTGATCCTGTCAAAGATAGAACATGATAACGCGGTTAGGCCATGTAAATGCATGACTATTATCAAAATGTGGGCTTTAGTTATTCTATTTATCTTTAATTTGGCATTACCTTTTTGGAAGCCTGAACTTGCAATTAAATAATATTAGTGGTTTTTTAGTATAGTATTTATTAAAAATGACTTGGTTACAAGAGCAGCGAAGAAAGAAAAGAAAGAAAACTCTTAAGCAGCATGTCAATACATACCTAAGTAGCAAGGTTGTTGCCTTTAAAATTTATCTTTAAATAACACTCAGATTTTTATTTCTTCCCTTTAGGCAATCAGTTACTATGAGGCTGCATTGAGAAGTGGTCAACAGAATTTCCTTCGCTATGATTTGGCTGAGCTTCTAATGAAACTGAAGCAGTATGAAAAGGCAGAAAGAGTACTTCAGCAAGCTTTAGATCATGAGCCTGGTAGGAATGTTATTAATTTGCAACAAAACATACAATTTCTATTGTTTTTGTTTTCTGCATGATTCCAACGAGTAAACAAGTTCCATACAAACTTTGTGGTTTGTTTTCTTCTCTTGTGTAAAACACAGAAAACTGTTAAGTGAAAAATGAGAAATGCACTCTAAAATAAGCTTCACTTACCTTTAAAGGTGCTTGTGCCAGGACTTTTAAAGGTGCAACATCTCTGATAGATGGAGCAGAGCTGCACACATTCAAAGTTCTTTCTCTTCTGTGCTGACAAATGTTGTGATTCTGAATTGATTGAGTGTAGATGAGTCATTCCTACTGTTAAGAAGTGGTTGTTTAGGTGATAAATACTACCCAGTGTTTTTCGGAGAAAAGAGATTAAAATGGTTGAAGATGCCTTTTAGGAACCTCTTTTATACTACTTTTATATTAGGAATATGCACTTACTAAAACTTGGGGGTTTTTTTGCTTGTTTTTGTTAAAAGGCAATTAAGAAGTTTTAAGGTGGTTAATGTGAGCTGTTGAGCTATACCCTTAATTAAGGAAATCTTTTTGCAATGGTTTAATTACACTTGTTAACTTCTGTGGCTATCTGAATACAGAAGTAGTATGATTAAGTCTTATTCCTAGTCCCTTCTGCAAGTTTTTCTTTTTTAGTAAGTTTACTATTTTACTGGTCTTTCATACTGTGCAGGGACAGTTGGTTTTCTGTCTTGTTTACTACTTATTGAAAAAATCTTCTGGTTTAATGTTATATTCCTGCCTTAGTTAAGCCTTTGAGGGTCTGGCTAATTTAATAATCATGTTCAAGGCAGCTTGATCCTCTGGTGTGAAAAGATAAATTGGCACTAAATACATTTGTCCTGTGTACTTTAAAATCTTCTCTTCCATCTTACAAGGAAGCAAAAAAGTATGTAAGCCAATATCCTTTTTGTATGTCTTTGATATACACACATTCTCTATATGAAAAAAAAGTATATCTCATTGGCTGATTGGGAAAATTATTGAAGTTTAATATTTTGGGGGTTTTTTGTGGGATTTTTTTTTTTCTTAAGAAATGTTGAAATATCCTTCATTTCTGAAAGAAAAATGAAATATAAGAAAAGTACTGGAGCGAATTATCTTACATGGTTGGCTACATGGCCTAATCTGATTTAGAATAGCATGTCACAATTACAGCACTTTGAGGACAGTTTGCTAGCACAGTATAGCTCAATATGCTTTTATTTATTTATTTATTAGTTTTAAGGAAAATAAAACATGTATTTTGGTGGCTTTTATGTTTTAATGTGGACCTGTGCTTAAGATCCCATTTTATCAATATATTAAAATGAATACAAGCCCAGGAAAGCATGTATTCTTCAAATAGTATTTTATGTGAATATATTTTAACCATTATTCAAAAGTAGATTGTTGCTTTTTTAGGAGATGCTGAAATATTTAGTTAAAAATAACTGTTTCTGTTCATGTCTGTTGCAGTCTCTAGCAAAAGAAAGATAGCTTAAAATCAGAATAGAAATTTCATCAAATGTTATGCTTTTTGGGTGTACAGTAGCTCATTGAATCAATTTGTACATTTTTCATTGATTTTAAGGAGGATTTATTTCCTGTCCTTTTAAATCAAAGGCTTTTTTCTCATATTTCTGAGAATGCAAGTAAACTATACAGTCGATTTTTTTCGTTCCTTTTGAACATTTCAATGTCTTTGGCCTTAAATCTCACTCTGTTTGTAGGTTGTAATGTTTACTCTGGCCAGTAACAACATACCAAGTCAAATCACAATCCTAAATATATAAGGTTGAGATGTGATTTTTTTTTTTACAGGCTGTTGCCTAGAGTATGTGGAGAGCTTCATCTTTCTTTATTAAGATCATCAGTTCTTACAAGAATAATGTTTGTTTAATGTGATTCTTGCAGTTAATGAATTGTCTTCTCTGGTGGAAGATGTACGTTACCGTGTGCTCCTGGCAAAGATTTACAGCAAAATGGAGAAGATTGATGAAGCCATTCTTTCCTTACAACAGGTAAAGGGTAAAACAAAAATCCCTATGAAGCTTGCAATGCTTTTATCCCAAATTCTAACCATATTTCTGTGAATGAGGTAAACACATACATATTAGGAATAAAGCATCAGTGACTGCTGTGAAATGTAAAGAATGTAAGTTGTTAGAAAGTCCAAGCTTTTTGTGAGCAGTGTTATCTGAATTTGATCTCAGAATGCAGAATTTTACTGCATTTTTTTACTATGCCTTTATTAGTATGTGGAGCATAGTATTAGCAAAGCAGGAGAAAATAAAGCTGGCTATGGGGACAGATAGATTACATATCTTTAGCTCAGCATTGAACACTCACAGAAGAATCTGGAACAGCTTTCAGTGGCTACCTGTCATCTTGTTGTACTGCTCTTTATTTTAAAAAGCAATAATAAGATCTATTCTTATTATTTTGGTAATATTCTGGCGCTGAATATTACCACTCAGACTGAGGCTCGAAAGAACTAAGTTGGAAGCTAGAGATAATCCATTTAGAAGACACTTTCTCAACACGAAGGTTGAGCGAGAGGCTGGGTCAGCACATGCTTTTCCATTATATCTCCAGTCTTACAGAAACAGTAAGCCTTGGTAGCATCTTCTGACCAGCCAGAAAATTAAATTATGTAGATTGGTTAGAATGATAATTGTACATAGGAGTTAATATCCTACTGGAATTACTATTTAATCTATTGTTAAAATCTTTCTTTGCTTTTCCTCATAAGGTACTTTCAAAGTTGACGTTTTTCCCCACATTCTCCTACAGTGAATCTCTCCCAAAGCAGTCTGTTTCTGTTACTCTTTACTTCTTTAGTTCTGTCAGGTTTCTCACTATATCACACTTCAAAAACTTTGTTTTGTCTCTCTCCCCTTTTTTCTTTTGTTGGTTTTGTTAGTTTCCTCAAAACTATCCTTCCTTATACCAGTTATTTTTGAGTCTTTTCCTGCCACATCCATTTACACAAAACCACCTATATTTTGATTATTTCAGCAGGACTTAACTGCTCGGTCATGTTATTGCTGCCTCTTAGAGAGTTTTTTTTTCTCTTAGTTTTCAGAGTGATGTTAGAAGTTCCTCCTGTATTTTGCTTTGTGTTTTAATTCTCCTTCCCTGCTAGGCAAAAAGGTAGGGGAATGAGAAGCAGCAGAGTAATATTAGTGCTTCCATCTCTTCAACCTGTGAACTTTCTAAATGAGCCAAACGGGCCTTCTGAGATTTTATTTCAATGTTAAGATAGCTGCAAAACTGCTTGAGCAGAAAGAGGAAATCACTTGTGTGTTAATTGGTTAGAATTGCAGTTGAAATCAAAGAAAACTGGTCAGGCATAATCAGAACCATGCTTCTGCTGGACTTTTCTTAATCACTCCCTAAATGAAGGACCTCAAAATGAAATTTTAGGGGGGTTTTGCCTTTTTTTTTTGCCTTTTTGCCTGAGTTTTCTGTACTTAAAGCTGTTAAGTGCATACACCTTCTGGGGTGTGGCTTTTGAGTTTGAGGTCTCTTATATATACCTTATCAAAAGCTTAATTTTAAGAGAAGAAAAAGAAAAAGGAGAAAGGTATGTAACACTTCATTTAAATATTCTTGATGTGGAAATGTAGCTCAGAGACTTAAAAGAAGTTCTTAACAGGGAACCCATGGAGGTGATAAAATTTCTCTAAGCAGAACTGCAGGGTTTGTGTGCAAAAGCATTGCTTTTCCCTTTAATAAAGAGGATTTGTTGAATGATGTCCTAGCATTTTTTGTGATTACAACTCTGCTAGAAGTTATGAATTTGAACATAACCGTTTGGCTTGAGGAGAAAGTTAGTTATAAATAATGCAAGGAACAGAAATACGGAGAAAATTTAGACCGATAAAAATGTGTCATCTTTATTCAATTGAATGTATTTGACCTAAATATTCCTTAGATGGAATATTAAATAAGCTTGTTCATACCTCTTTTTTTCTTCAAGTAGACAAGGGGTAAACTTTATCCCTTCCCAGCTTTTTGCTTTAATGTCCTGTTCATTACATTTCACAAACACTGTATCTATGATTATCTCAAAATTATGTTCTCTAAAGTATAGACTGTACATTACTGGATCAGCATACAGTTGTCATAAAGAGTATTTTCTAAAAAGTGTACTGGGATTCCATCTTGGAAGTGTTGAAGAGTGTGCTGCTTTTCAGCATGTTTTTAATGTGGGTTTTGGAGAAGCAAGGCAGTTTGAGGCAGGTTATCGAGAGAGAGATTGTGGTGGTGTGTACTTTGCTTGTTTTCATTGGTATTTCTTACAGCAGAGACAATTTTATCCACTTTATTATTTGGGGGGGTTGTTCATCTATAGGATACATAGTGTGCTTGTAGAACCTTTAAAAAAATTAATAAAATCAGTATAAATTAGATAATATAAAATTAATTCCTTTGAAATTTTTGACTGTTCACTCCTTTCCCCACACCAGGCTCGGGAATTACAAGCCAGAGTGCTTAAACGGGGTCAGATAGAACAGATGGATGCAGTTCCTGCACAGAAACAGTTAGCAGCTGAAATTTGTGCTGAGATTGCAAAACATTCCACAGCCCAGCGGAACTATGAAAAAGCAATTAAATTTTACAAAGAAGCTCTTGTTCACTGTGAAACCGATAACAAGGTCAGTTCTCCCTCTGACTATTTTGCATTGTTTTCCCATTCAGTTATGATATCTAGCAGTACATTTTTCTAATTATCCACAGTGTAGAAATGTATTTGCAATTATTTATTCTTTATGATATGCATAGAGCCTTTAACTTTCTTCCCTCTATTGCGTATCATGATAAAATAATTGTATGTTCTGCTAATTTTTGTCTCTTTTACAAACTCCTAATTCAAGTGGTAGTCTGCATGCACTCTGAGTTGTCCATTAGAATGTATACTGGGCTTGTCTTCATGTACCAGTTGAGGACATGTAATGTACGCCCAGTGTTAATGGAGATTGTTTCGGTGTTGCTTGTTGCCTGTCCTCTGGAATGAGGTATTAGTGACTATGGTCAGTTGAGACAATTTCTGTCTCTTCTTTATCTGTTTTAGAAGCTTTAGACTTTTATCTGAATTTGGTAGGATTCCCTTTTTAGTCACAAAATATTTAATGGGGTTTTTTTAGCTTAAAATAGAGATATTAATACATTTTTTGTCAAATTTCCATGATTTTCTAGCATAAGTCTGTTGTATATTTAGGTATATGTGAAGACTTCTTATTTTGCTGCTTCTTATTGCATAGCTGTCAGACTCACCAGCTGCTAAATTATTGGCATATCACCTGGTTTTAATACTTGGACTCATGTGTTGCAGCTTTAGGAAGGACTTAGATTCTTGAAATCACAACTTCAGCATCTTTGAGACAGGCTTTCCTCAAGGCAACTTGTGAGAATGAGGAAGAAATAGAAAAATAAATAGGGACAGGAATAAAAATATCCTTAAAGTCTTCAAAGAAAGGTAACTTCCCTTTCTACCACTAAAAAAGTGAGGAAACTGCCTGTCATAGTACAGGTACAGCTATGGCTTCTGTTCTGTGCCATCCCACTAATTCAGTAACAAGGCCATAATCTACTTCTTTCGTTCACACCAGTACTGAAATACCAGTGTAGCACTTCCTTTCATTCTTGCTAAAATCATATTATTGAGAGATTCCGATTGTTACAAGATATGCTGTGCACTGACGTTTGTACTGAATATTTGCTAGATGCAGTTAGTGGCAATTTTGGCTTTAATTCTGCTTTGCTAGCAACACAGAATACAATGACATCTTAGTAAATCTGGGACTGAATTTCTGGTTAAGAACTTGTTCCCTGTTTAGAGTATTGAAAGCAAAATGCTTTTGGTTACCCACAACCAGTTTAAATTATAGAATCAGAGAATGGTTTGGGTTGGAAAGGACCTTAAGATCATCTAGTTCCAACCTCCTGCTATGGACAGGGACACCTCCACATTAGACGATGTCGCCCAAGGCTCTGTCATCTCATTGTATTTCTATAGTTTCAGTAGAGTTGAACTTGTTTTCTTCCCTTCATTTTTAAAAACATTGCTGGTACAGGATTTAATTGAATTCTTTTAGATTACTAAATATAAATTTGAGCTGTTAAACACCCACCTATTTCTTGATGTCACAGAGTTTACTTTCTTTAAAATTATATATGGAAATCTAGGAAATTCCTATGAAGCTGTCTGTACTGTGTTTCATCAGAAGAAATTCTTCTGTGTTCTAGCCGAAGTAACCCAAACCAGATTTGAAAAAAACCCAGTCAGCTAAATGTGAGGAGATTGTAGTCCATGTCATAAGGGTTTTGGATTGTGTTGTGTTGATTTACATAGTTAAATTTGGTAAGTAATACCTTACCTCATTTCTCTGGCTAGATAAGAGGCAGTGCAGTTTCCAGATGCAGACTTAAAGTGGATCGCAGACTGCATCAAGGACATCATTTCAGAGTATCATTATTGTTTGGGTTGGAGTTGAAAATTTAGAGACTTCTTCCAGTCAGTAGAATCTAGTATAGAAGACAGTGCAACTGGCATTCTTCTCTTGCCTACGGCAGGAAGTGTTCCTTGACCAGCACACCGCTTTTCAGTCTTCCGCTGTTGTGCACAAAAGAACAGTGGCTTGAAGAAAATATTCATAATTAAAATTCTTACAGCATGCTGTCTCCATATCACTTCAGTGCTTACCCACCTGCCTTTCTGAGTTATATAGTAAATGTTTGAATATGTGAAGAATGAGAAGTAGGAAGAAAACAGTTGTTAAATATTGTGAATGTAGCCTTCATATCCTGAATAGGATGTTCAAAATACTGGTTTGATTCAGAAGTGCCATTCGTAAGTGTAACCAGAGAAAGAATTACAATGCAATTATAAGTGCCTCATTTCTGAAAACAAAATCAAAACACCATGTAAAGTTAACCAGGAGAGACATTGCTTACTGTTTGTCTAATGCTAGTCTTGCTTTGTGATTGGTTTAACTCCCATTTGCTTCAATAGGAACTTGATTAAATCTGTGGTAACTCTTGTGTTTATAAACTTTTCCTTGGCAATTTATTCAGAATAGTCTGCAATGGAACTTTACCCTTAAAGATGCATGCTTATGTACATTTCAGGTTGTTAATATTTATTCTGACGTTGCTTCAGAAATGGATCCACACACATTCTTAATGCAAATGAGAAAATGAAATGCAAATAAGAAAGCGGTTTCTGCTGGAATTTGCTTATACTCGAGAACTAATTGGTGAATGTTGATGAGGTATTTGCTTCTGTCAGGGAATTGAAAACTACTTGCATTTACATTTTTTTCCAAGAAAATTATTCTTACCAAAATAATGTAGTTTTCAGAGCAGTTCTGTCTGAGCAGCTCTGTATTCAGTGTACCTCCAGAATTTCCATCTGAAGAAGAAAAGTTTTATCTGTTTTAAAGGTGAGGGACTGGAAATTAACTTACTTGACCAAGAGCCTACAGGGAACAACAGAAAGCTCTCACTTTAGAAGAAAAATAAGTTTTCCCTGAGGCTCTGAAGTCTCAGGTTAATACTCATAGAACTGAACCAGCTTTCTTCATCTTTGAATTACTTCTAGTTGAATATTTTAATGTACAGGCAATGTTGGAACTTGCACGTTTGTATCTTGCACAAGATGATACTGATGCCTGTCAACATCAGTGTTCCTTATTACTGAAGAATGACCAAGATAATGAAGCGGCAACAATGGTATGTGCTATTATACTAATCCTGTATCAGGAGTTTAATTTTGAAGTTTGTGTGTCTGCAATGTGATGGATCCTTGAAATGCTACTTTTAAGAAAGCCTGCAGTTTCTAATTTCAAGAAACATGAAAAATCCATTGCAACAAAATGTTTTTCTGTTTATGCTGGATAATCATTCAGTGTGTTTCTAGCAATCACAGCCCTTGTTCTATCTTGATAGCACAGTAATATTAAAGCAAATGTCTAAAAAAAACTTCCAGAAGACAAGAACTATGTACTTAAGGTGGTTTTACATTCTTATGCAATCATAGATAATCTTATTCCTCAAGCATTTTTAATCACAGTTGCAGATTCTCTATGCAGGATTTGCATACTTGTCTGCTTAAGAGACTGCTCAATAGACTGAGCAACTTTTGCTTTAGTACATTAGGAGCAAAATGATTTTAAGAAGGCAATAATTTGTTTTCTTACAGCGGTCTAACATCTGGAATTTATCCCAGTAGGGTGCAAGAACAGGGGTAATAGCACTCAATATTTGTTATTAAATCTACTCTTTATTAACTACCTCTCAGTGGAGAGAAAAAACTAAATAATTTGTTTTACTTCCAATGCTGAAGTAGTTGTCATGTTTCTTTCTCCCTAACTTTAAACTGATTTTGCTTTTCTGTGTGCTTAATCTGCAGATAATAATAAGGAAATTATTATTATTATAAGAAAATAAGAGTAAAGCTATACAAGTAAAACCAAACATATTTGGAAGCTACACCAAAATGTTTAATTCTCTTTTGATTTCTACCTGAAGTGAAAATTTGAAATATGAGCCTGTACCTGCTCATTGTTATCCTCTATGTCTATCTAGGGAGAGTGTTTATTTTCCAGAGAGTAATGAAAAATCCAACTCATTTTACTTCTTGCATAATTTCTGCAGCACTTTAAAGCTGTATTTTAAGCTTCCCACTTTCGCAGAACTGAAGTTCATTATAAATGACAATTGATAATATTTTGCTTTGTTTTCTCTAAATTGGTCCATATTGTAGATGATGGCTGATCTCATGTTCAGGAAGCAAGATTATGAACAAGCTGTCTTTCATTTCCAGCAGCTTCTAGAACGCAAGCCAGGTGAATATTTAGCAGTGATATTTTTAATTCTTTCTGATACATAGTTCTAATAAATAGAAAAATAAATATCTAAAAAATACTTTGTATGATTAAAAAGAAATGTGCTGTTTATAATGCTATAGATCCTATAAACAAAGACCATTACTGTATGTAAAAACATAAAGCTATTTTAGGGGAAGCTGAGAAATTTATTCTATATACAGTAATTTACTTTGCTGCAATATAATGTGCATTGTTTACCTCAAGCCAAATATACCTAGGGTGTTACGTACTTGCAACTGTAAAGCACTTGCTCTTGTGTTTAAGGCATCAAGTGAATGAGTGCAAAGCTAGCTTTTTATTTCAAATTAATAAAGGAAACTTTATTATATGAATTTGGAATTCCTGTAATAAAGTTGCTGTTAGCAGTTTGCAGATTATGACCAGAGAGAAAGCTACTAAAATCTATTAAAACAGTAACATAGTGAATGTAAACTTTTCTAGAGGACTTTGTGCAAGAAGTCGTGAGAGCACAGCAAATGTTTTTGTTTGAGTGCTTTTGAAAGTGAAGTACAATTATACTTATCTTTGTAAAGGTTTTTATAGAAATATCTCAAGTATCACTTGATATCTTCATTCTTGTATCTGTGGTTGCTATGTAATATGCCTTATGTATTACGCCATATATAATTTTTGTATGTGAAGAAAAGACAAGCTCTTTATTTCTTAAGATATTCATATAGCAAATAACGAGAATCACAATGTCCTAATTATTTGTATATTTAGATAACTATGCAACCCTCTCACGATTAATTGATCTCTTAAGAAGAGCTGGGAAACTAGAAGAAGTCCCAAGATTTCTGCTAATGGCTGAAAAGCATTCTTCCAGAACAAAGCTTGAACCAGGATTTCACTACTGCAAAGGGCTGTATCTTTGGTACTTGCAGTTATAATTAATATAAGGTTTATTTACCCATGATAAGGTTTATTTACCCATTATCATTCAAAGATCTATCTCTATATATATATAATGTGATAAGTAAATGACAGGTAGTATGGCACTATTTTCCTAATTACTTAAGGTGCTAGGACTTCAAGAAAATCTCTTCTCTTCTGAAATACTTTCCAGTTAGCTCCTCTTTAAAATGAAGCTATCTTATCTGTCTCACATGCATCTTTCATATTTCCTGTTTGTTAAAAGGGAGGGATATTCTTTCTGAGTCAATAATATAATACTACTTATTTTCAAATTTTAGAATTTATCAGGCTGTTTTTTGCCTGCTCCTTGCAATAGTATGTGTGCTCTTTGAGCCTTGCATTATCAGTGTGTGCAAGTGTGTAAACTGTTTTATAAATACTTGGGATTCTTTGGGGGTTTGGGTGGCATTTGAGGCAGGAAATTTTACTTGCCCATCTTTAAATATTTTCATTAACGGTGTAGGTATACGGGTGAACCAAATGATGCACTCCGGCATTTTAATAAAGCTCGAAAGGACAGTGACTGGGGACAGAATGCAGTCTACAACATGATTGAAATTTGTTTGAACCCAGATAATGAAACTGTGGGTGGTGAAGTCTTTGAAAATCTGGATGCTGACATAGGGTAAGTGGATGCAATAAATATTGCTGGGATTCTTCTGTCACCCCTATTCTCTGCTTCTCCTTATAATGTACCTTCAATTAAATTGCTAGAAGTTTGAGCTTATCTAATGCTTCAAATATTCTCCTTACGGTATTGTGAGAGCTCATTCTAGACTGTAATAAATCACTCTCAAACAGAAAATACAGATTTTTATCTGGAATCCTGGTCACTTGCAGTGTGAAAACCAGCTTGTTAGGTTGAAACTGCTGTGGTTAAAGAAGAGAATCAATGTAGAATCACAGAATCACAGAAACCCAAGGGTTGGAAGGGACCTCAAAAGATCATCTAGTCCAACCCCCAAATGCCTATGTAAGAAAACCGTCTTGTACAAAATGGCATGCCTTTAGCATGGAATCAATACTAACTTGTAATTAATTTAGTGTATATTAAAAAAATAAGCTTTTACAAACACTTTCTTTCCAATAACAGTAATTCAACAGAGAAGCAGGAGTCTGTGCAGTTGGCTGTAAGAACAGCAGAAAATCTTCTGAAGGAACTCAAGCCTCAGACTGTTCAGGGTCACATTCAACTGCGAATCATGGAAAATTACTGTCTCATGGCAACCAAACAGAAATCAAATGTTGAACGAGCACTGAACACTTTCACTGAAATAGTAGTGGCTGAGGTTAGTAACATGTATCATTTGCTTCTCTTTCACAATGTAGGGGTTTTTTAACTAGTCTTGTGGTTTACATTCAGAAACAGTAGCGTGTTAGTGCAATTCATTCTAAGGATTTTTTTTCCTTATTAAAGAATATTTTATATAAAATTTGGAAAAAAAAAAAAGCCATGCTGAAATAATAATGTTTTTTGGAAGTTTTCCATAGGATTGCAAATTTATAACTCAATGCTAATATTGCCAGTTACTAAAATATAGGCTGCTTGGTTTGAGTTGCTGGGTTTGCTTTTTAATTCCCAGGTTTGCCAGCACTGTGTCTGATGATATAAATCAATGCAGTACCTTCATTCTATAACCAGAAACAATTAAATATAAGATGCCTTCATGTACTTCATGACAACTTGGCATAATTTAGATTCCAGTACAAGATTATCCATCTGCTTAAAATTCTTCCTTACAATGGAAATCTTCATTACTTTATAGTTTGATGTAGTCATTAACTTTAGGATTAATAATGGATGCTCTTATTACCAGCACCTTTCAACATATTTTATTTAAGCACTTTTAGACACATTTAGTCTGTAGGAATGCCAAAAAATACTTAAGTTACTACTACCCATTGACTGGGTGCTAAACCTCTCCTTGGCTAAGGTGAGCATGCTGATGCTTATCTTGTGTGTAAGGCGGTTCTGAGAATCACAAGGTGTCCCTCTGCCTCCAGCACTGGCTTCTGAGTCCTGCTCAGTATTGATTTGAGGTTCTTTGAATATAGAATGCTTTTCACATGGTGACACAGTTCTAGCAAGAAGAATGCTCCAGTCTATTTAGTTTTCTCTCCAGGGTCACATAAAACACACAGTTTTAATCTTTTCAGATTTCAGAGGTTATTGATCCATGCCAGGTGTGACTATTGAGGGAGAGGGGAGATGAGCTGATCATTATGTGGAAGAGGGCTCTTTGGTGGGGTCTTTTTTTATCTTTTTATTTTATATAACCCATTATGGCAAGCCTGTTTTACAGCACAACCCTACAAAGAAGTGTAGATGCAGAATCCGACAGTGAGCCAGGAAGGCAGAGAAAAAGAAAGAAGCTTTTAAGTTAGCTGTGATACTCTCCACATTTAGGATGTAGTTTTGGAATGCAAACCCCATTCTCATCAATACCCCATGCTAATAAGGGCAGGATTTTAAAAATCACACTTGCTCCTGTACTTCTTACTACTTACCTGTGGCTCTTTGCATGGAATGGTGGCTTCTAGAAATCCTGCTTGTTATGCATAGCTTTTGGATACAGGCAGTTTAGACTTACACTTTTAGGAGCTGTAGACCTAATAATAGGACTTTTGACAGGCACTTCTAAAAGTAGAAGATACCACTTGTATAGTGAGTTCAAGTGAGTTTCTATCTGAAGTATTTATTGTGTATCAAAAGGATTGGTCTTAGTGATATCAGAATGTTTCTTGTTGAAATGAAGCACCTGTGGATGCTTTCAACATTTCCTGAGCCTGAAGAAGGTAATTTTGAGCCCAAATTATTTTCAGCATGTTAAATATTTAACATGGTGGTTATCATGGTTAGTCTTACAGAAATAATCATAGGACTAGATGGAAAACATGATTGTAAGGTTGGATCTCTATTTCCTGAGATTTAGCTTTTAGTTTAGTTTTCAGATACCTGGTGAAAGTCTTCCTAAAATAAATAAATAAGTTTTATAAGCAAAGTAAAAGCACCAAGCAGTCACTGCTTTTTATTGCAGAAGGATCATATCCCAGCACTTTTGGGAATGGCCACAGCCTACATGATCTTGAAACAGACTCCACGAGCCAGAAATCAGTTAAAACGAATTTCAAAAATGAGCTGGAATCCCATTGATGCAGAGGAGTTTGAAAAGGGTTGGCTTCTGCTTGCAGATATATATATTCAGTCTGCAAAATACGATATGGCAGGTGAATTACTAAAGCGATGCCTTCGTCATAACAGGGTAAGTGCACGTTTAAAGTAACCTTAGTAACCTCCTATTTTAATTCAGCTATTTTTCCTCGAAACATGATTCCAAAATATATTTCTTTTTCCAGTTGCCTGGTATTTCAGTTAGAAGTAGACCATAACAAGCCAGGAAACATCAACTTCACACTGGAAGATAGTAAACAAACCTGTGAATGCTGCTTAGTCATTTTTATTCATATTCTATAATAACTCCTGCAAGTTTTAGCTGTGGGGACACTAGAAGCTTAAAGTGTGTATGGAATGTCAGAGATGCACTTTACTAAGCCTTGCAAAGCTGAGAAAGAAAGATATAGCCATATAAATTTTGGAGACTGTAGGAGCAGACACAGATCTCAGCTCTTGTGCTGATTTCTCATAATCACATTTTTTCATCTATACACTTCACTTTCCCCCACATGAGACACATCCAATAGCTCTATAGATGCTATGCTGGAGGTTCAGGATGGTACTTATAGTGCACAGATTTGGTTTTGAAAAGGACCTGATTCTGTATATTTCTTGTTTGAATTCATTAGGATAGAAGATAAGGTTTGTTACTCTGTCTCCTTGAGAGCTAGACTTTTTTGAACCTTTGTTCTTTTTATTTCTAAATATAAAACTAAGAGGCAGCTACAACAGTTCTTGATACAATGGTGTCAGGTACTTCTGCAGAGATGCCCCTTAAAATAGGATGTACTCCATTTCATTTGTACAGAAAATTATTCTGAATTTTAATTAAGAAAAAACTCTGCCATAAGGTCTGTTACACGCTCATCCAGATCGCCAAGGGAAGTTGCAAAATCCGTACTACTGGAGGATAAACATGAGTCATCTCCAAACTAAGACACATTTGAAATAGATGATTTGTTGAGCAGGTATATACCACAAATGACACTTTGTTGCAGAAATTTCCAGGCAGCTCTAAAAACATAGCCTACCAAGGAATTTGTTTCCTCTAAGAAGTTTGAATCCCAGGAGGAACCTAGATAAACAAGCTGTGTTTGATAGGAAGGAGGATGGCAAAATAGAAGTCAGCAACTCCAGTTCCTTAACAAAACAGCGCAGTAAAAATACTGACATTTCTCTAACTTGCATGCAGAGCAGCTAAGCAGGAATTGTACTATATGAATATATGTTTAACATTTTATATCTTAAAATGTCTTCTTAATTCACAAAACAATATTTTGCATTTTATTCTCCAATGTGGACAATATTATTTGATTGAGAAAACACATTATTGTGATTAATTAGTTTTTAGAATTGTTTTTAGCAGTCAGAATTTAAT
This sequence comes from Psittacula echo, assembly GCF_963264785.1. Lineage (NCBI taxonomy): Eukaryota > Metazoa > Chordata > Aves > Psittaciformes > Psittacidae > Psittacula > Psittacula echo. The sequence goes on along the minus strand of NC_137743.1, from coordinate 64,409,086 downwards.
CATAGAATCATAGAATAGTTAGGGTTGGAAAGGACCTTAAGATCATCTAGTTCCAACCCCCCTGCCATGGGCAGGGACACCTCACACTAAACCATGCCACCCAAGGCCTCATCCAACCTGGCGTTGAACACCACCAAGGATGGAGCATTCACAACCTCCCTGGACAATCCATTCCGGTGCCTCACCACCCTCGCAGTAAAGAATTTCTTCCTTATATCCAATCCAAACTTCCCCTGTTTAAGTTCTAATCCGTTACCCCTTGTCCTGTCACCACAGTCCCTGATGAATAGTCCATCCCCAGCATCCTTGTAGGCCCCCTTCAGATACTGGAAGGCTGCTATGAGGTCTCCACGCAGCCTTCTCTTCTCCAGGCTGAACAGCCCCAACTTTCTCAGCCTGTCTTCATACGGGAGGTGCTCCAGTCCCCTCATCATCCTCGTGGTCCTCCTCTGGACTTGTTCCAACAGTTCCATGTCCTTTTTATGTTGAGGACACCAGAACTGCACACAATACTCCAAGTGAGGTCTCACGAGAGCAGAGTAGAGGGGCAGGATCACCTCCTTCGACCTGCTGGTCACGCTCCTCTTGATGCAGCCCAGGATACAGTTGGCTTTCTGGGCTGCGAGCACACACTGAAGCCGGCTCATGTTCGTTTTCTCATTGACCAACACCCCCAAGTCCTTCTCTGCAGGGCTGCTCTGAATCTCTTCTCTGCCCAACCTGTAGCCATGCCTGGGATTGCTCCGACCCAGGTGTAGGACCTTGCACTTGGCATGATTAAACTTCATCAGGTTGGCATCAGCCCACCTCACAAGTGTGTCAAGGTCCCTCTGGATGGCATCCCTTCCCTCCAGCGTATCAACCGAACCACACAGCTTGGTGTAATCGGCAAACTTGCTGAGTGTGAGTGAATGATGTGGAGATATATATATACACACACAATTTAAGTAAATAGGTTGAGTGAAAACTTCTTTATAAAAGTCTAGTATCTGATAATATGAGTTTGGTTTTATTTTAAAAGACTTCAATTTGGTTACTGAGATCCCAGTGAGCAAACTGTTTCTGTGAAATTGGGGTTTCTTTTCTTCTTGATTTTGTACTTTTTGTGTGTCACAAATGAGAGGGGGAGTATTTTTTATCCTTATCTTCCAGGCAGGCATTCCCTTTTCTTTATGTGGGAAATTAAAGAATTTTTATTTCCCAAATAGAAGTTTTTAAAACTAAGGCTATGAAAATACCGTTTTAAGAAAACATGAAACAAGCAATATATGTGGAAGGTACAATTTGGACTTGAAATATGGCTGCTATAGGGTTATTATTAATTGAGAGAGATATCTACAGGGTTCCTGGAGGCTCTAAACATCTTTGAAGGAATACTTGAAGTGTCCTCTGTGATAAACTCTGCACTTGATTTGGTGTAACGTAGGAAGTCACTGTGCATAATTCCATATAACTGATACGTATTACAGATGTCTTAAATCAAGACTATTGTCATCAAAGTTAGTACGAGTATCACTTATGCTTTCCAGTTGTGCAGATCTGAAGTTTTTAAGCAATCAGTGTTGTTATATGTAATCTTACCTAAATAAAATCTGGAATGAATATTTCTATTTTGCAGTCATGCTGCAAGGCTTATGAATACATGGGATACATAATGGAGAAGGAACAAGCATATAAGGATGCAGCAATGAATTATGAGATGGCCTGGAAATATGGAAATCAAATGAATCCAACAATAGGTATGTATACATAACCTATAAGCATAATTTCAGGCATTACAGTAAGAATGAAAGAGCTGCCTTTTACTGGAAAGACTGCTTTTAATTTTCCATATAGTATCACTGGTTTTCCTCACATAAAACACACAGATGTTTAAAGGTGTAGTTAACAGTCAATTAGAAAGTCCCCATGGCTAGAGGTAGCAGCTTTATGATATTTCAGAAGTTTCTGGTTTTGTACAAGGTTTGGTCTGAAAGAGTTTTAGTTTGCTTTTTGTGAACATCTTTATAAATACAGCATTAAATTTTAATAATGTATTTATAGTAATGCAGTATGACCTGTCTGCTATAGAATCATAGAATCATAGAATAGTTAGGGTTGGAAAGGACCTTAAGATCATCTAGTTCCAACCGCCCTGCCATGGGCAGGGGCACCCCACACTAAACCATGCCACCCAAGGCCTCGTCCAACCTGGCCTTGAATACCGCCAAGGATGGAGCATTCACAACCTCCCTGGGCAACCCATTCCAGTGCCTCACCACCCTCACAGTAAAAAACTTCTTCCTTATATCCAATCTGAACTTCCCCTGTTTAAGTTTGAACCCGTTACCCCTTGTCCTGTCACTACAGTCCCTGATGAACAGTCCATCCCCAGCATCCTTGTAGGCCCCCTTCAGATACTGGAAGGCTGCTATGAGATCTCCATGCAGCCTCTCTTCTCCAGGCTGAACAGCCCCAACTTTCTCAGCCTGTCTTCATATGGGAGGTGCTCCAGTCCCCTGATCATCCTCGTGGCCCTCCTCTGGACTTGTTCCAACAATTCCATGTCCTTTTTATGTTGAGGACACCAGAACTGCACACAATACTCCAAGTGAGGTCTCACGAGAGCAGAGCAGAGGGGCAGGATCACCTCCTTTTACCTGCTGGTCACGCTCCTTTTGATGCAGCCCAGGATACGCTTGGCTTTCTGGGCTGCGAGCGCACACTGAAGCCGGCTCATGTTCATTTTCTCATCGACCAACACCCCCAAGTCCTTCTCTGCAGGGCTGCTTTGAATCTCTTCTCTGCCCAACCTGTAGCCGTGCCTGGGATTGCTCCGACCCAGGTGTAGGACCTTGCACTTGGCATGGTTAAACTTCATAAGGTTGGCATCAGCCCACCTCACAAGCGTGTTGAGGTCCCTCTGGATGGCATCCCTTCCCTCTGGCGTATCAACTGAACCACACAGCTTGGTGTCATCGGCAAATTTGCTGAGGGTGCACTCAATCCCACTGTCCATGTCACCGACAAAGATGTTGAACAAGACCGGTCCCAACACCGATCCCTGAGGGACACCACTCGTTACTGGTCTCCAGCTGGACATCGAGCCATTGACCACAACTCTTTGCGTGCGGCCATCCAGCCAGTTCTTTATCCACCGAGTGGTCCACCCATCAAATTGATGTCTCTCCAATTTAGAGACAAGGATGTTGTGTGGGACAGTGTCGAACGCTTTGCACAAGTCCAGGTAGATGACGTCAACTGCTCTGCCCCTGTCCATCAGTTCTGTAGCCCCATCATAGAGGGCCACCAAATTGGTCAGGCAGGGTTTCCCCTTAGTGAAGCCATGCTGGCTGTCACCAACCACCTCCTTGTTTTTCATGTGTTTTTCTCTATAGTAGAGACTTTTTATATATAACCCAATATATATCTGATAGTGGCAGATCATCAATTTATTTACTTCATTGTGATAATCAGACAAATTATTTATATGGGTTTTATATGCATGAGTAAGGATTTTAAAAATAAAATATTTAAATGTTTTTAAATATGTCTGTTTTAAAAATGATGGTTAACTGAAAACTTGGGATACTATTACAGTTCCAATTTGGATGGTTAATTCAGGTCTACACTAAACTGTCACATTTTTAGAATTATTTTAATGTAGGAAATCCTTTAAGAAATTAACTCATAGGACGAAATGCCCTTTTTTACTCAACACTTATAGTCTGTCTGTAGGTCCCAGTGCTGATGGCTTACAAAAATTCTGTTCCAGGCTTTGTTTATGGTCGCTCAGAATTGCGTGTTTCTTGTAGTCTTTAATCTGTGGTCTTTTTTTGTGCCAGTAATTTTTTTAGTGTTAGGATGAGATAGCCTTTGGCATGAACTGGAAAACCAGTGTTTTTTTAACAAGCTTGTTAAGTGTTATGTATATGAAATGCCATATGTTTTGTTTCTTTAACTGTAGCTCCTGAATGCTGCAGTGGTTTGGTTCATAATTAATCTGTAGATCATAATATATAGAAAGCAGTGTTTTATTCATGTAGCTAAATGTTTTGTGGTTTAGCTCCTGGTTTTATAACACAATTTAAGATATAAAAATGCATATGCAAGAATGAATTGCCAAAATGTGTTACCCTGTGTAGTGTGAGTCAAAAAATCAGGAGGGTCAAAGCAGAATAGAGACTCAGATCTCAGTAACAAAAATGACTGATAGAAATCTGACTTAGGTTATATATCTCTAGATATCTTAAGTATGAGTTTGGATGCAGTGATTTCACTAGTTGTTCCTGCTCCTGTAGACTGACACATGGATGTCTTGGTTTAGATATGACAGTTGTTGATCAAATCAAATGTATTAGAAAGAGGAAGTTTTAACAGTAAAAAGGTGTGGTTTGGGTATTTTCTTAGTTTATAAAGAACATATATAAAGGCTTTGAAACCCCCTAGAAGGTAGGAATTGAATAAATTACAAAAATCATTTGGTGTCTAGACAGGAGAATGCCTTAGTGAAATTAAACTTTGGAACAATCTTGCATACAGAAAGATAAGAGTGTGATATTGAAGGTACTACATACACATTGTTTTCTAGTTTACATACAGCATTGTGAGAGTTCCCATGCATAAAAACTAAAATGGTTAAAGCAGTACAAACTGCATCTGGCAATTAAAACAAACTGCATCTGGCAATACAAATGCATCTGTATGAACTGGTATCAGATCCCCCCGTAATCACTTGCTAGTGAGGATAAGTTCATAAATGAAATACTTAAAAAATCAAGTTTTGGAAATTGTATTTTTTTCCGCAGTCCTGATCTCTGTCCAGGCTGATATACTTGAGCTGTATCTTTTATGTTGGAAGTATCAGCCTAACATTTGCTATGCAACTTAGCTGCATGACTTTTTTTCAGTTGCCTGCTGACAGTGGAACAGAATAACATTTTAATTCTCTAGTTTGTTATTGCTATCCTGATTATTTTTTTCTTTTGTCCTTTAATAATGGAATTGCCTTTGCAGAGAGACAGTGTATTATAGGTCACAGTGAGAAACTCTGTGGGGTACCATAGTAATTGAGAGAGGGCAACCATTATGTATTGTCTGTAGTAACACGTGCTATCCAGAATAATGTCTCCTTTTAATTCAGACATAACTGTCAGTGTGTAAAGGACTCTTACTTACTACTTGAAGTGACTTTCAGTAGAAATTTTGATCTTTACAAGTTTAGGAGAGAGAACAGTAGAAAACAAACATACTAACTTGAGAAGCACACAGTGACCAAAATTAATTTGGATGTGATCTTTTCATTATTCAGCACAGAATTGTCACCTGTTTTATGTCCCTCTTCTTACTTACAGGATACAAGCTGGCTTTCAATTACCTGAAAGGAAAGAGATACGTTGATGCAATCGATATTTGTCATAAGGTAGAATTTGTGTATGTACTTGATACTCCGTGTACTCTAGCAACATTCTTTTACATATTGGTCCTTATTTTGTTGAGTTTAAATTTCCAAGATATATGACAATGTCAAAAAAACACCTAATTCATTAAGTTGGATTAAATTAAATATCCTCTACATAATCTGCTTGACCCTGAGCTCCCTGAGCACCAGGTAAATAAAAGATAAAGTGGCTGGCTATCATATGTAAAAGTGTATTCAAATGGTAGCACCTTCTTTTGATCCTCTGCTTGCAACTTGGTAAATCCATACAGAATTATAGCTGAAGGTGTTAATCGAATGTTAACATCAGAAGGCACTGTTAGAAAGTGACTTCCAGTATTATCTTTGTATGGTACAAACATAAATAGGGCAGATGCATAGTAAAAGGAAGGGTTACTATTACATTCTGTATTAATAATTATTAGTATTAGTAACGAAATAAATTACATTTGCTCTTTACGGGAGGTGGGGGAATGAAGGTAACTAGAAAGGACAAATTGCATGAAGGATAAGGGAGAGGAGGGAATTGAAGGGCAAGAAAATGAAGTGGGTAGAATATAGTGAAAGAACCTGAGGGAGTGAAAACATGAGAGCAGTTTATCATTGCAGAGAAAGTATACTTAAAACCTTAGAAATGTCTCCAGAGGTCACTGTTCTGAATGCATGCATTTCAAGCCACCTGGAGGCTTTATCCCCTTGGCTCATGTCTTTCACACAGAAGTGACAGGGCAGTGTGAAAGGGAAGCAAGGCATCTTTGAGAAAGCTGTTCTTGACCTCCATACATGGGAGTCTCTAGCTACAGTTAAGTATTTATGCATTCTTAAGGCAAACTTGTTACACTGTTATTTTAGGTTTAAAATGTGTAAGCTCAGTGATGAGTGGGATAACCAAGCAGTATTCTTTCCTTTTAGACACAGAACTTTTGAGTTGTTTTGTCTTTTGACAGGTCCTTGAAGCACATCCAAACTATCCAAAGATAAGAAAGGAAATTCTTGACAAGGCCCGCACATCACTAAGAACATGAGTCATTTCTTTTTTTATGGTTTATGGACTTTAATCTGACTTCAGGAACTATGAATGGAATACTGCAGTGACAGAGACTGTATCTGCTCAAAAGCATTGTGAATATGATTAACTTAATTACACTAGAGATCTGGATGATTTCCAGGAAAAATCTGTAGCGCTGACAGAAATTGTATTTATTTTCGTTCAGGAGGTAACACTACTTACATGTGTGCTATGTAAAGTGTCATCCAACATTGTGAAAATGTTTTAAAGCATATAACTGCTTTTTGTCTGTTTGAAATAGGGTAAGTTATTGTTCTATCTAATGCAGGTGCATTGTTGAGATGCTGGATATCAGTTTATGTAAACCATTTATTGATAATTATAGTGTAATCTTTTTTGCTAAAGTGTATTTCTAAAGTATAGGGGCTTATTTTTCATATATTATAAGCACATTTTATTTTTTAATCTTGAAAAAAACCAGCTATATTCATTGTTCTCAATGAAACTTACATTTTTAATGAACATCTAATATTTAAAATTAAGACCTTATGTAAATATTCAGTAAAGGCTTTTATAGATCATGCAAGTCTTACACAGAATTTATTTCTAATCAGGCTATTGTCCTGGGTTCAGCAGCAGCAGTCAGTTTTTCTCCTTAGTAGCTGCTGCAGTGCTGTGGTTTTGATTTTTGGCCTGGGAATAATACTGATAAAGCCGATGTTTTCAGTTACTGGTCAGAATGTTTACTCTGACCAAGGACTTGGTGAGTCTCATGCTCTGCCAGGGAAGAGGAGAAGCCGGGAGGAAGCAGGGACAGGACACCTGACCCAAGCTAGCCAAACAGGTATTCCATACCACAGCACATCATGCCCAGGATGTAGAACTGAGAGTTCCCGGAAGGGCTAGATTGCTGCAGGGTGGGGGTGAGGTACCGGTTGGTGAGCGGTTGTATTCTCTTCCCTTGTGATTTCCTTTATCATTATTATTATTGGTGGTAGCAGTAGTGATTTGTGTTATACCTCAGTTACTAAACTGTTCTTATCTCAACCCGTAGTAGTTGCATTCTTTCGATTCTCCTCCCATCCCTCCAGAAGCGGAGGGAAGAAAGGTGTGGGGGGGAAGTAGACTGCATGGTTCTAATTTACGGCCTGGACTTCAACCACGACAGCTATCTATTCCATAAAGAGAAATCTTTGAGATCTTTAATTTGGAGTGTTTAGTCTTTCAACATTGTATGTGTAGACACTACAGTTATATATGTGTTAGCACTCGTTTTGTTTAATCCATATGAAACACCTCTCTGGAGAAATCATCTTGATTACATAGAATAATAGAATCATAGAATAGTTAGGGTTGGAAAGGACCTTAAGATCATCTAGTTCCAACCCACCTGCCATGGGCAGGGACACCTCACAATAAATCATGCCACCAAGGATCTATCCAACCTGACCTAGAATACCGCCAGGGATGGAGCATTCACAACTTCCCTTGGCAACCCATTCCAGTGCCTCACCACCCTTACAGTAAAAAACTTCCTCCTTATATCCAATCTAAACTTCCTCTGTTTAAGTTTGAACCCGTTACCCCTTGTCCTGTCACTACAGTCCCTAATGAAGAGTCCATCCCCAGCATCCTTGTAGGCCCCCTTCAGATACTGGAAGGCTGCTATGAGGTCTCCACACAGCCTTCTCTTCTCCAGGCTGAACAGCCCCAACTTTCTCAGCCTGTCTCCATATGGGAGGTGCTCCAGTCCCCTGATCATCCTCGTGGCCCTCCTCTGGACTTGTTCCAACGGTTCCATGTCCTTTTTATTTTGAGGACACCAGAACTGCACACAATACTCCAAGTGAGGTCTCACGAGAGCAGAGCAGAGGGGCAGGATCACCTCCTTTTACCTGCTGGTCACGCTCCTTTTGATGCAGCCCAGGATACGGTTGGCTTTCTGGGCTGCGAGCGCACACTGAAGCCGGCTCATGTTCATTTTTTCATCGACCAACACCCCCAAGTCCTTCTCTGCAGGGCTGCTCTGAATCTCTTCTCTGCCCAACCTGTAGCCGTGCCTGGGATTGCTCCGACCCAGGTGTAGGACCTTGCACTTGGCATGGTTAAACTTCATAAGGTTGGCATCAGCTCACCTCACAAGTGTGTCGAGGTCCCTCTGGATGGCATCTCTTCCCTCCAGCATATCAACTGAACAATACAGCTTGGTGTCATCGGCGAACTTGCTGAGGGTGCACTCAATCCCACTGTCCGTGTCGCTGACAAAGATGTTGAACAAGACCGGTCCCAACACTTATCCCTGAGGGACACCACTCGTTACTGGTCTCCAGCCGGACATCGAGCCATTGACCACAACTCTTTGTGTGTGGCCATCCAGCCAGTTCTTTATCCACCGAGTGGTCCACCCATCAAATTGATGTCTCTCCAATTCAGAGACAAGGATGTTGTGTGGGACAGTGTCGAACGCTTTGCACAAGTCCAGGTAGATGACGTCAACTGCTCTGCCCCTGTCCATCAGTTCTGTAGCCCCATTGTAGAAGGCCACCAAATTGGTCAGGCAGGATTTCCCCTTAGTGAAGCCATGCTGGCTGTCACCAACCGCCTCCTTGTTTTTCATGTGCCTTAGCGTGCCTTCCAGGAGAATCTGCTCCAAGGAGTTTGCCAGGCACAGAGGTGAGACTGAGTGGTCTGTAATTCCCCGGGTCATCCATTTTCCCCTTCTTGAACTTCACCTGACTGCCATGATTTTTCATATATGATGGCCAGTGGCTTAGCAACTTCATTCGCCAGCTCCTTCAGGACCCGTGGATGGATTTCCTCAGGTCCCATGGACTTGTGTACGTTTAGGTTTTTAAGATGGTCTCGAACCAGATCCTCTCCTACAGTGGGCCTAAGGTCTTCATTCATTACAGGGAATTATGCTCTTGTCTCACATACAGAATATACCTGTGGCTCTTTAAGGGAGCAAGAGCATGTCATGAATGAATGAGAAGAATAGTCTGGTTATTTTCATTGGTGCAGAACTTCTGAAAACATCAGATGTCTGACAAAAATCTCTGTTCATGCTGCTGTATTTGGTTTTCAGATAGCACTTGATCTTATATGTATTTGACTAGAAGAATGTTTTGGTATAAAAAAAGAATACTTAATGCTAATGATTAAGTTTCTTAATCAATTTGAATTTTCTCCTTAGGTAATTTCAGCTTTTCATGTTGACATTATGTAAAGTAATTTTCACTTGATTTTGGGGTTTCTTTTTTAAGACAAGTCAATGTTAAAGCTACAAAAGGGAGCCTAATTACAATTGTATCTAATCTTGCTTATCAGTAATGAGGTGCTGTATCTTGGGTAATTTTATAGCCTTGTTTCCTAAATAGATTGATATGCCTCACTTACGCAATGATGCTACCTACTGGTGGTTCCAGGCTCTGCATTCCAGTGCTTTTTGAGCTGTTGGTCAGCTAAACTGAAATTAATAGATGCGTACAAGGGCTATAACACAGGAGATTTGTGTGAATGTTAGAATTGAGAAAAGACCCAAATAAGTGGCTTCGCTTTACCTAGGGAACCTTGAAACTCAGGATGTAGTCTTATCCCTTCTGTTTAAGCACTGGCAATGAATGTGTACATAACTGTACCAAGCACAGTACAGGCTCCCTGTTTTTTTGCCTGCAAGTTGTGCAACATGTTAGAGCTCTGAGGGAGAAGTTTAAGAGACTGGAGCATGGGAGTGGAATGAGGAATGTGGAAATATCTGGAAAATACTGAGGCTGGAGGGAACTGTAAGGGAGCTGGACTGTGGTAGTGAGTACACTATGAATTATTAAACTATGCTGTTTTAATGTTTTTTTTCCCACTGCTAAAAGAGTAAATACTTAGGCCTTATCAAGACAGTTTCTAGAAAAAACACAGCATTTCTTTGTGCACAGCCCTAGTCATAGAGGATCAATGTGGTTTTGATTCCTCAGGAGCACTACAATAACATTTAGCTGAAATTTAGAATAAAAATATGTGGTTTTATATCAATACATGCAAGATGTTTTCAAAAAAGACAAGACTAATGAGCATCAACATCTACTTTATTTTGGTTTTATTATGAGCATGAGATAGACACTACCCTTTCATAAGATGGGTAAAAGATTAGGTCATTACAATGGTAAGTTACAGAAGTTAGCTGATAGAAATTGGGCTGAGACTTTGAGCTTTCATGGCTGACTTTTGGTGAAGGGTGTTATGCATACACCATGCAGGTAAGAGATTTCTGAATTCCCATTAGCCATCTTGAGCATATCTAGCCGCTAGTGTCTTTTTGTAGATGAGGTCTTTAAAAGAAGAGTGCGAATGAGGCACATCTTTGGATTTCATTTTTTTTAAAATGGTGGCTATAAGTAGTCCTTTAGAGAAAATCTTGCTTTAATGTAGTGTTCCCAGAAGGAATAAATCACCTTTCCCTTTTGGCTTATATAAGCTGATTTCAGTTTTCCTGTCCTTACTAAATCTTTTCCTTCTTTCTTTTTTATTTTTAATTTCTGGGCTCAAGGAATGACATCGTTTCATTTCTCTTTACTCCAACTACTTGAAAGTATTAACTTCAGCTTTCCTCCTGCTTTTATAATTTCTTATTTTAAAAATGCATGTCCTGGTAGCTTGGGTTTTTCTTAGCTCCTTTCTTAATAAATGGTTTTGAATGGAGGAGGCTCCTGGGATGGAGGGGAGTCTGTAATGCTGATTTCAAAGAGCTGCAGTCTTTAGTGTGGTGTTGCTTAGCAACCCATCTTCCAGTTTTTCCTTTGGTGAATAAAAGTGAAGCTGTGGTTTCTATTGATTTATTCAGTGAAACTGGAAATCTAAGCATCTGGTATCTATAGCAACATAAGCCATAGGTGTCTCTTCTCCTCTCCCTTTCCCCTGCAGGTATAGAATGCCTAGAACATTTTCTAGAGGATGTGTAAGCAGTTCTGGTAACAGTGTACTAAATAATGCTTCTGGTTTAATTCCCTACAGCTTTTTTCAGATTTGTACCAATACTAGAAAGATGGTCTAGAAAGTATCATTAGCTAAAATAATTAGTATAATTAGCTAAAAATAACTAAGCTAGCAAGACTCTTACTGAAAAATAGAAGTAATTTGCATTTTCTTCCTCCCTGTTTTTGGAATAGGTTTGACTAATCACAAGTCATTTCTCAAATGTGTCTACAGCAGTTTTCAGAAAGGCTCATAAATCAGAAAACTCTGCTTTACAAACCTAAACTTTAATCTTGTTACCAATTAGATGAGTGGGTGGCTTTATAAACATGATAGTTTAAACAGAGTTTACAGTGTTAGAGAATTTGTGGAAAATCTTCTGAACAAATTAGCTTTGAAAGTGGTCCAGGAGCCATTGCAGGGAAGTCTTGATAGTATAGGTGGAATCTGTCTCTTTGGAAGTTGATCATAAAGAAGTCCTTAGTGTATTACCTCTATGCAGTGCTAAACAACGGGAAAAATAGGAAAAGAAATTAAGGAAAAAATTTCACGAGCAAGTACTTCTCCATTAGCTTGTGATTATGCCACTTGTTAAAGGAAGATCACTGTTTTGTCAGTTTAGACTCCTTACAACTGTGATTTTAGATTTCTGGTTTTATTGACTCTCTGGTTTTACTTCTTGCTTCATCTTGCAATTAAATCAGAACCAATTTTTTTTAGAAAACATTGACCTGCCTTAAAATGGGCCATCACTGCAGAAATCACATGCTTTATCTGTGCTGAAATTGGGTTTTGTAATTATGTGACATGGTGCTTGCAAAAAGAGGAGCTAAGTGACTGGTCTAAGTCTTGTTCTGAAGAACCTTTGTTTAAGCTATGTGCCTGTTAATGCAGGCTTTATTCTGGAGAACAGCAGCTTTGTAAGTTTGCACACTAGAAACTTGCCTTACTTGAATTTTGTGCTTCGAAAGGCTGAATGTTGGCTATGCATGTCTGAGGTGATGTAGTACTTCCTACAGTTCAGGCCTCGACTTTCAAATGCATAGGGAAGGATTTTAGCATGTTTAAAATACCAGAACACACTAAGTCTGATTAATTCCTGTCTAACTCTTCATTAGGTGCTCATGGGGAAGATGAATTCAGTCAAAAAGTACTGGTATTAACATTTCTGTATAGTCAGTATAACTACTACCAATTCACCATCTGTTTGCTGAGCAGATTTAGCTACCTGCAGCTCGGCAAGGTGAAGGAAATCAGCTTTGGAGACTGCAGTTCTAACACTTCTGTTTGAAAGTAGGAAGAAAGGGAGACTGTGTGCTCTGCTAAGGGAAGTTATTAGCAAACTTTGTGAGGTTATTCCTCGGTGCTCGATGCGATAGCCTTTCTCTCACACTGTGATCTCACCTCTAAGGGATTTTGCGTTCTGTTTCCCAGCAACGTGCACCGGGAGCGCTTGATCAACCACGTCTTGCACGGCATAGCACTTAAGTGACTGGAGCAGAAACCGCAGCACCCCGCCGCGATGCTTAAACAGCACTCCACAGTTTGGATGTTCAAGCACGCACCGAGGGCCATGCCCTGCTGCGGTGCGCATTATGTAATTGTCTAAAAATCACATTGTCCTACGGGTGCAGGAGGCGAACGGGGCAGCGCGAAGTGTTCCGCTCCAGCAGAGAGCGGGCCGAGCTCTCGGCTCCCTCCGCCGCAGCCCGCAGGCCCGACCGCACCTCGCTGCTGAGGGGCTGCCCTCACCCCTCTTCCCTGCTTCACCCCCTCCCGGCCAGGCCTCGCTCCCCGGTGCGGGGCCCCCCCGCGACCGCGTCCCCGTCATTCCTCCTCCCAGCTCGCTCCTGCCACCTCCGCCTCGCGCGGCCCCACAGCCCGCCGCCGGCGGCGACAGCAGCTGCCTCGGCTCGCGCACCTGGGCGCCAGGTGAGGGCGGGGCCTCGCGCAGGCGCAGGGCCGCCCGCCCGCGCGCACCTGGCGGCCGCCGAGCGGAAGGCGCCGCAGTCTCAGCCCCAGTAGCAGCTGCTGCTGCAGCCTCCTCGCGCCGTGGGCGGCCTCCCGCCGGGGCGGGAGCGGCGCGGAGCTGAGTGCCGCGTGCTCCCCTCACGGACAGCTGCGCAGAGCCTGCGTCTTCTTCCCGCCGGACGAGGTGAGCTGAGGGGAACCGCGGGGCGGGGGAAGACCCCTGCCATGAAGCACCCGCGGGGCGGGGTGAACCGCCGGCACTGGGGGAACAGCGAGGAGGAGGGAGCTCCGGCTCCGGAGCCCCACTCCGCGCGGCCCTGGTCCTCCTTGGCCGCGGGGCAGCAGCCGGTGCCCGTTCGCCGCCAACCGTCCGGGTGCGCGCGGCACGGGACACACCGGGCGGGAGGAAGTCGTGGCATGGGGGAGAGAGGTCCTGGGGCAGACACGGGGCTGGGCCTGCCCGACGGATCCCACCCCCCCAGCCTTCCCCCCAACCACGCTCGCTCTCACACGGTCCGCACGCAGCCCCCTCACATCCCACAGAGGCAGCCAGCGCTGGGCGGCTGTCGGGGGCCGAGCCCCGCTCCGGGCAAACGTGACTCGGGGCGCGGAGCTCGATCTGTGGGAAAAGGGGCTGCTGCCCGGCAGCTGGGCCAACAGGTCTCCGGGAAGTGCTGGCCATCAGCCGGATGCACTGTCCAAACCAAAAGTATTGACTGAGGGAGGTGTCTCTTAACCGCATTCTGATCCCGCCCAAGTATTTGCCCGCAGCTCCGCACTGGTTTGATAACAGCAGGGTGGTAAGTTTCACTGTGTAAGCTGCCAGCTTCCTCTGGTATATTTCATCCCGTTCGAGTGCTTTGAAGCTACTAGATGGTCTTTTTTCTCAGGCAGTTTGTTAGTTTCCCTTCTACACAGTAGATGACAGTACTTATGAATGTTTTCTTGGCTCTGGAGAACTGACAGGAAAAGTGAATTGTAATACGGATAACCTTAGTGTCACGGGTTTTTTTTTTTTTAACTTCTTGTAAAATATGCGGACAGAGAAGTATTTATAAACATTCTTACTGGTTAAATAAAAATATCTTGTTGGGAGTATGAATTTTACATATGCATCTCCGTTGTGTTTTACACGTTAGTCTTCTGCTACAAAACAGCATCTTTTGTTTAAAAAGTTACATTGATCTATTCAGTCTTGACTAAAGCCAGTGTCATGCTGCGGAGCTGAGTGACAGAGTTAAAGACTGAGTCGGAACAACCAACTTATGGCTTTTGACTTCTTTTTTTAGCTAGGCTTGCTCAGTAGCCTGGTCAGTTTGGCATCCCATACTATCATCTCAAGGCTTCTCAATAACACAGCAGAGTAAAAATGAAGCTAGTTACAGAGAGGCCAGATTGCTATTTTAGTTGCACCGTGGGAAGGAGCAGAAGACCAGTTTTCCTCTTGCAACTGCTATTGCTATTTAACTTCACCTCTCTTCTTGGGTTGGGTAATACCAGCGGCAGCCTGGATATCTTGACTTGTGTTAAAATAGAAACGAGATGCAGCTGCCCTCTCTCTGACGTTTCCCAAAAGCCTGTGGTTGTAGGTGACAAACTGCATTGCTTTGAGGTGTTCCTTTTTGCTTTGCATAAATTTTTTGCTTTGTTGGTCTGTTCTGAGAGCTGATATTTAAGTGCAGGGCTTCCCCTTTCTTCATACTCAGTGTAGAGAATCATGTTCATAATATGAATCACTGATCAGGTATCTGCCAGAGCTGATGAGTTTCTCCTCCTAATCTGCTCATTTCTGTGCTTATCTTCTAGAAGATTTGAAAGTGCCTCAAGTTGCTAGACCATGAAGTGCTAGAATTTTTTCGCTCGTGTAAAGTGTGGTTTTATTCATTTGCTGTCTGTCTTACCATTGCCTGATTTTACCTAAGAATTGCTGGTGTCACATGCCATAGGAAACATTTCTGCTTACAGAGAAATTGTGTCACAAAACTACTGATGGTGACTTAGTAATCAAATTCTGTGGTCAAATGGCGATTTTTTGTTAGGTGTAATTATTCAGCAGTGAAGCATAACTGGAAAAGAACCAGTTGAGTGGTGCAAGGCGGAAAGCACAGACACCTTTGGGAGATTCTGATGAAGATTAGTTTAACAGTCACTGATTTAATAAATCTCAGTAAATCTCAAAAAATCTATGCAGAGACTTGCTTTGCTTTACACTTATATAAACAGCAAAAAAGTTTTAAGACAAATTGAGGTGTAAAAACATCATTTCAAGCTCTGCACTTGATACTCAGATGCTTTTGTCATCTTAGAAGCATTACTACAATTAGGGAAAAGGTAAAAAATAAAAAAAATCCCTTGGTTATGATCCAGAGATAATTTTCTGGTACTTAAGAGAAAATCAGACACTAATCCTTCTAAGTTAAAGCATTGCTTACAGCTGCTATGGTACTCACTTCTCATCATGGCATTTTTAGGGACAGCCTAAAATGATTTTAACAGAAGCCCAAACCAATCTGGCCTAGAAAAAAAAAAAAAAAGAAGATGCAAAGTTGAGTGAAATCTAAATTGAGTTCAGTTCATGTTTACAGTCCCAGAACTATAAAAATAAGCTGTAAATATTGTTTATAATAAATGATTGCTGTATACTTTTTGCATACTATCTGTTGTCACAGGGAACTATCTCTGCCTATCATGTACAGTGCTTAGCTGTAGAAAATAGTAGTAGTGCTCATTTTGAAAGCGGTTTTGGAAGCACTTTCTCTAGAATACATAGAACAAGGGTTTGGGTTTTTTTGTATTCTTTTAATCTCAAAGAAACTGCTGAAGAAAATAGTTCACAAAGTTGTATTCCAGCTAGGTGGTTTGGGCAGTTGCTGCTGCTGCTCTGAATTTCTTTAGCCTGTTGTGTTATCATCCAGTTACAGCTTCAGATTTTTCTCTAATAATCACTGAGGTAGATTATGTCTGGTCTTTGCTAGAATAATCTATGCCTTCAATGTTTCTAAAGCTAAGACTTGGGAACTGAATATGTTCAGTATTCCTCTTAGAACTTACTTTTTTCAGGAGTAGAACCACATTTCCACTGGCTGAGCTTCAAAGAATGTACCAGAGGAACAGTACCTGGAGTTTGTGAATCTCTAATTCTTTTAGGTATGTGTGCTCTGTCTAGGAGTACATTCAATAGAAATTCTTAGTGGAACAAAATAGCCAAGTGTCTTTTGTTGCAAGTGTAGAGATAGAAACTTGAAAGTTGATTCTGTTTCTCCTTTTTATGTGAAGCCTTTAATTTCTGTGCATTTTCTTTTACAGTTTATTCCTGTATTTAAGCTGAGAGCTAATATTCTTGTAAACAGTAGCATAGTTCAGTAAACTTAAGCAACTGTCTTCATTTTCCCCAAATGCTGAAGTGCTTTTGAATGTTTTTGATTGAATGAAATGCCTTCACATTCCATATGCAGCTAAGCCTGTATAAGAAGCTCACTTCAAATTGGATGCCTCTTAGGCTGTCACAAGAAGCGGTAATGTGAGTGGATGTTCTTCTGGGATATACTCCTAGGAAGCGGAAATATTTTTGTTCAGTTATTTATTTATTTTGCTGGAAGAAGAAGCTCAATTTCCATGGTGGTAGAAGGTGAGAAGATTTCTTACCAAACTGAGTGTTTCAGTAATGTTTAGTAGCATCTACGTTGGTATTCATGCAAAAAAACCCTAACGGCCCTGTCTAGAATTTCAGATTCAGAAATAATAGCGGTGAAAGTAGTGCTATATACAGGTAAAGCATCCTGACATCCATAATATGTTTCTGTGGCAGAGTTTTGCTAATTTGGTGAGAACAGTTGATTGTGAGAATTTGGTTAGTGTTTCTACTCACACACCCACTTTCTGATTAAGGGGACATTAAGATCTTGATGAGGGGTTGTATACTTATATCATAAAAAATAGAGAAGCTTTTTAATGAGCCTGTGCTTCTGGAGTTGCATCAGAATTAGATTAAGGGTGAAGCGAAGTTGTGTAGTTAAATAGTTGTGACTAGAATAATTCTGAATGTTCCCCCAGCCTCCTCCCCTTATTTTTCTGTCTTTTTTTTTTTTGTTATCTTTTTAAAGTGTTGGGGATTTTTTTTTTTTTTTGCTTTGGTTTGGTTTGGTTTGGTTTGGGGGGTTTTTTAACCTTTAATGTTCCATAAGCAACATTCTCTGGAAACATTAGAACCCTATGGAATGTTCAGATAAAAGTAGATTTTAAAACAGTTTTACTAAAAAAAAAAATGACTTCAAGTATATTGATGCTAACCCCAGCAAATTTCTCCTCACTGGCATGGTCTGAAAAAATGTCTACTCTTCTGGGTTTTACTGACATTTTAATTTAAAAAAAAAAATCATGATTGTCTACAGTCTTGTTCAGACCAGGCGAACAAAAAGTCAGAGTTGCCTACATGCTGGCTAGTGCAGTGAGGCTTTCTTGTAAGCCAGAGTCTTTGCAGACAGGCTGACATCAGAGTTAGTGGGTGGCATAATGTAACATAGACTGTATTGAATCCACACACTACCCATGTGATGTGGTTTGAAGAAGTGTGGCAGCTGCTTTTTGGCACTTTTGGAAGATTTCTGTAGTACATACTAGTTTTCTGGTTATTTTCTTCTTAAAAAAAGAGAAAATCCTTAAAATCCAACTTCTGATGTTTAGGGCTAAGTATTTCCAAGTGCTGTAAGAATGCAGACTACTATTAGTGAAAATAACACTAATGAATAAAAGATTAAACATTTTGCTGAGCAGTCACCTCAGGGAGTTTAATCATGCCACGTATTTCTTCAGCATGTCCTGGAGGATGGAACAGTAGCTTGGTCTGTGCTTGCTGACATAGCTATGCCATAAAAATGTGTGAGGCATTCATGGAGAATGAAGATTGTATTTCTCACTACAAAATTATCCTAGTAAAACCCTTAGGAAGATACAGCTTCCATGGCAAAAGTTCTTTGGACAGCATAGCGTGTGTTCTGGAAACCGCTACTATGTGCAGGGTATAGCTCTTTTTGTAAGCAATATCCCTATCAGATATTTTGTCAGTAAAACCACACTCAGCATTTGTGTACATCAAAGATCTTGCTGTATGTTCTTGGCAAATGGGCCTGTGTTTGATCTTTTCTTTAAAAAAGAAACATAACTTACACTTGTTTCTGTGAACGTGCTGCCACACACACTACTAGAGTGTACTAATCCACACTGAAAGGGTTAAGATGTGATGCTCTCTTGCACAACCACCTTGCTCAGGTGAGTTGTCTTTTCATTTCTAGGGACAGATACATTTCACCTGTGTGTTATGGCGGCCTGCTGTATGTAGTTAGACCGGAGCAGCTGAGACAGGTTTATCTAATAGAAGGAAATATGTTGTCAAAAAGAAGTCAAAATATATGCAGATTAAAGTGAATATAGTTGCATAGGAAAACAAGTACTAAAAAAATTGCTCTGTGCTCTTGATTGCTCATTAGGTCTGCTCATAGTCTTTAGTGACTGTCTTTTCTGAAGACACACGTGTATACAAAACACAAGATAGTGCAAGAAATAATCTGGACTTTTTTTTTATTCTATGATTTTGGTTATTTTGATTTGCAGTTATCTTGGCAATTGTGTTTACCCTAAGACATTATACATGCTCAATTTGTGCAGGAAATAATCCCAAATACAAACAACAGTAATTCCATTTCTTTTTTTTGTAAAATGTATATATGTGCTTTTGGTGTTTTGTAAAGAATAGTGGATAAAGAACTGGCTGGATGGCCACATGCAAAGAGTTGTGGTCAATGGCTTGATGTCCGGGTGGAGACCAGTGATGAGTGGTGTCCCTCATGGATTGGTGTTGGGACCGATCTTGTTCAACATCTTTGTCGGTGACACGGACAGTGGGATTGAGTGCACCCTCAGCAAGTTTGCCGATGACACCAAGCTGTGTGGTTTGGTTGATAATGTTGGAGGGAAGGAACGCCATCCAGAGGGACCTTGACTTGCTTGTGAGGTGGGCTGATGCCAACCTTATGAAGTTCAATCATGCCAAGTGCAAGGTCCTACACCTGGGTCGGAGCAATCCCAGGCACGGCTACAGGTTGGGCAGAGAAGAGATTCAGAGCAGCCATGCAGAGAAGGACTTGGGGGTGTTGGTCAATGAGAAAACGAACATGAGCCGGCTTCAGTGTGCGCTCGCAGCCCAGAAAGCCAACCGTATCCTGGGCTGCATCAAGAGGAGCGTGACCAGCAGGTCGAAGGAGGTGATCCTGCCCCTCTACTCTGCTCTCGTGAGACCTCACTTGGAGTATTGTGTGCAGTTCTGGTGTCCTCAACATAAAAAGGACATGGAACTGTTGGAACAAGTCCAGAGGACGGCCACGAGGATGATGAGGGGACTGGAGCACCTCCCGTATGAAGACAGGCTGAGAACGTTGGGGCTGTTCAGCCTGGAGAAGAGAAGGCTGCGTGGAGACCTCATAGCAGTCTTCCAGTATCTGAAGGGGGGGGCTATAGGGATGCTGGGGATGGACTGTAGTGACAGGACAAGGGGTAATGGGTTAAAACTTAAACAGGAGAAGTTTAGATTTGATACAAGGAAGAAATTCTTTACTGTGAGGGTGGTGAGGCACTGGAATGTGCTGCCCAGGGAAGCTGTGAATGCTCCATCCTTGGCGGTGTTCAAATCCAGGTTGGAGAGAGCCTTGGGTGGCATGGTTTAGTGTGAGGTGTCCCTGCCCATGGCAGGTGGGTTGGAACTAGATGATCTTAAGGTCCTTTCCAAACCTAACTATTCTATGAATCTACGTGTGTTAGCGTCAAAGCAAGCAGCAGCAGAAATCTGAAGTATGTGCTAAAAATCTGTGGAAAAAATCTTTGGTATTTTCTAGTCCATTTTTAATTTTTGTCACTGGAGACAATTAAGCTATATTTCATGTAGTAAACAGAAAACTAGAATGATATGTTGAGAGTAGTGTTAAGTAAATGTGGCTGTATTAACTGAAATGCGGAGATGTACAGTGGAAATCTGACAACTGCAACTTTAAATCTGCAAAGTAATTGTTTAATTAAAGCTTTCTCTGGTAGTAAGGCAGATAACAGGTATGTTAGCCATACCGTTTAATTTTTCTACCCTTTGATTAATCTCATTAAAACAAAAAGAGACAGTCATAAGTATTTAACTCAAATACTGATTTAAGTTCTCTATATTAAGTATAACTTCAGTGTGAAACAATCAATGTTGCTACACAGAATTAACTTTAACCTCCCTTCTCTTGACATATCTTAAATCAGTATGTTCATTAAAGCCTGACCTTTCTGTTGCTACAGAGCTTAAGTCTCCCACTAGAGAAGGAGGCCTAGAGGAAGTTGGAGAACATTGTTGCATGTGTAGTGATACAAATGAAATTTGAGGGCAACAACATTTGGAAACAAACCAACCAGCCAACCAGTGCTAGTGCACACACACCCCTCCCTGCCCCCACAGGTGTTACCCTGGTTGACTATGCCAAATGACTACTTGTGAGAAAAAGTTGACAGACTTCTCTTACAACATTAAGTACTTCATATATAAAAGCCATGGGTTTTTTTTTTCTTGGTTATTTTTTTTTTTTTTTTCCAATTTGACAAAGTTATATTCATTATTGATTCCTAAGCTTTAAGATTCACAAGCACTGTATCATATGTGGTGCTCTGAGAAACAGTAACATGATTTTATTTTTCTCGGATGTTACGAAAACATTCATAGTTAACTGGTTGCAGAGGTTGTAGGCTCAGGCAGAGCCCTTGCAGAGTGAGCAATGTAGTTTTACAAGTTACAGTCTTGTTGTGTGTTGATCTGTATATATGCTCAGTGGTTTAAATTGTGTATTGCATTTAAGTGGCAAGGTTGGGAGGTATGGGGTGACTGCAGGGGTGGCCTCTGTGAGGAAAGACCAGGGGCTGCCATTGTGCTAGACGCAGCTGGTTCCAGTCAGCTCTAAAATGGACCCACTGCTGGCCAAAAGCTGAGCCACCCAGTGTGGCAAGTGGTGCCTTTGTGATAAGGTATTTAGGAAAGTGTAAAAAATGCTGCACAACAGCTGTGGGAGAGAAAGGAGAAAAATGTGAGACAAAGAACCCTGCAGAAACACTAGCATCAGTGAAGGAGGAGGGGAGGAGGTATTCCAGGCACTGGGGCAGATACACCCCTGTAGCCCATGGAGAAGACTATGTTGAGGCAGGTTGTCCTGCTGCAGCCCATAGAGAAGACCACAGTGTAGAAGGTATTTCTCTGCAGCCTATGCAGGGCACCATGCTGGAGCAGGTGGATATGCCCTGAAGGAATCTGCAGTCCATGGAGAGCCCATGCAGAGTAAGATCCTGGCAGGAAACTGTGGGTGTCCCATATTGGAGCAGTTTTTGCTGAAGTACTGCACTCCATGAAGAGGACCTGTGGTGGAGCAGGGGAAAAGTGTGAAGAGGAAGGAGTGGTAGAGATGAAGTGTTATGAGCTGACCACAGCCCTCATTTTCCATACCCTCTACAACATTTGAGAGAAGAGACAGAAGAGTTGGGAATGAAGGAGTGAAATTGAGCTTGGGAAGATGATATTATTTTTGTCTTTGTTTTCCACCATCCTACTCTATTTTAAATTGGCAATGAATTAAATTTGTCATCCTTGAGTCTGTTTTCCCCGTGACAGTAATTGGTAAGTGATCACACTGTCCTGACCTCAACTCGTGTGCTTTTCCATCTTATTTTTTCCCCACTGCCATGTTGAGGAGGGAGAATGAGAGAATGGCTGGCTGAGTGTCTGGCAGCCAGCCAAGATCAGCTCCCCAGACATTGTGAGAAAGCAAGGCATTTTTTAACCTGTAGGTTTGGTAAATGGATCACAGTCCTTTCACCAGGAAGGAAACTTTTTGTTCTTAGTCTTGCAGTGTATAGGTATCAGAACTGTAGTACAAATTTTCAGCACTGAAGAAAAATGGGAAAATAAATTGTGAGAGAGAAGTGGGCCTTGTAATGTGTTTTCTTGGGAACTTTGTGAAGCATGTTTTTGTACATTTTAGAATCTATATGGCAGTGGTGTAATGACCTTCCCCTCTGCATTCTTATAATAATAGCTCTATGATAAATCCACTGTAGTTTGAATGTATGAGTTTATTAAAAAAAAACCGACATAAGCTTTGATATAATCTGTAATGTGCTCAAGTCTGGATGCTTAACTTATCCTGGAAATTCTTGAAGGAAAACAGGTGAGCTTTTTTTGTTTTCTATAAGTTTTATCTCTTCCTGAGTATATGTTATTCCAACGAAGAAGTGCAGAACCTATTTGTATTTCAAAGGTTGAAATAGAAAAGTAGGTTTTGCAATTCTGTGGTCAGTAGTAAGCAAGTGGGAATCAACTGTGGCTTTTATCTAGATGCTGCTTATTTCTTAGTTCACATACATGCAACTTATAGAAAAATAAAGCTGTACTTTGAAGTAAAACTGGTTGCTATTTTTCTCCTTGTAAACTGCCAATTTTGCAGTGAGAAATTAATTAAAATCACGTGGATTCTGATAGTCCTCAAATGTTTTCCATACTTCCCCATCTTTGAAAGCTGCTATATAATTGCTTGTCTGTGAGAAAAAATAGTGGCAGAGTTCCTGAAAGAGGAGCTCTTTGACATGTTCTCTTGATGAGCTGCAGCAGCACATGCCAGAAAATGCAGTATAAGTGAATGAAAAAAATACAGAATAATTACTGGATCCTCAGGCTAAATAAATGTACTCCAAATTACATGTATGAAGTCTGCACTGAGTATGTATACTAGATAAGTAAATTAATCTAAACATTTACCACTTGAAGTCCAATTACTGAAGTCTGATCTTAAAATTTTTTTTTTTTTTTTTTTTAATATTGGAGATTTCCTAATGTTGACATAAGTTGATTGAGAAGTCCTTCCTGTCTTTATACTTCACTTTTTATGTGGATCTTTCTTACATGCAGCTTTAACTTATTTTATTGATTCCATCTGTTTTCCTTCTATACTATCATGGAACTAAATTTCCCTGCTTTTAGGAGACTTAAACACTTTTCTCAAATTTTAAGCAACTAGATTTTCAAGATTTGGAAGAAAATAAACATGTAATGGCATTGTGTAGAAATAGTGGTTTATTCTCAGTGGTATTCCTGCTTTCTGGTTCTTGTATTTAAAAAAACAAAACAGAATAAAAACCATGGAAAGTGCATTTGGGGTATCTTAGAGATAGGTTTGAAGTATCTTTAAGTGATGGACACATAATGATTGACAGTTGGGAATTGTGAATTAGTTCCTGCCCATTAATTTCTTGTTGTTTTACGCTGTTGAATATACTAGACATCTAAATTACTACTTTTTGTTTTATTTACAGGTGTTGTTATTTCAAGAAATGCTGTGACCTCCTTGAAGAACATCATTCACAGGAACTTTTGTCTTGTGATAATTTTTTAAAACTAGAATGGCTTTGAAAAAAACACCTAAACTATTCAAGAAGTTTTTTTTTCACTGGAAACTTTGGAAATTTAGCATCATTGTGTTTGTCTTTCTGGTATTTTTATTTTTATTACAAAAAGAAGTGGGTATTCAAGATTTTAAAGATGAAGGAGGGATTGAGCCAGTTGTTGGAAAGAAAAGTCATGTGTTAGGTCTTGTGTTAAATGCTATGAACAATATCAAAGGTGCAAAGCCAAAAATGCAAATAAAAGCACCTGTTAGGCAAACTAAGATTCCTGGAGAGAGACACTGTTTGCCAGGATACTATACTGCAGTGGAACTAAAACCCTTTCTAGATCGACCCCTTCAAGATCCTAATGCACCTGGAGCTTCTGGTAAAGCATTTAAAACCATCAACTTAAGTTCAGAAGAACAGAAAGAAAAACAGCGTGGAGAAGAAAAACACTGTTTTAATGCATTTGCAAGTGATAGGATTTCTTTACACCGAGATCTTGGACCAGACACTCGACCTCCTGAGTATGTTGAAATGTGTATGTTCTGTTAGTTGAAAAAACTTCTCAGAAATACAGATTGCGAAATGCAAACTGATTTGAGTTCAGCATTAGGTAGTAGTTTAGGAAAGTTTCCTAGCTATGCATAATGATTGGCTGTACATAATGATCCACAGTGCCAAAGCCAAGAATGTTTAGAAAGGCTCACTTCTGTCATGGGTTTGAATTCGAAGTAACCATATTTAAATGAAGTTTTCAGATTTTTGCCTTTAAGCTATAATTTCTTAGTGACTTTCTGGAAGCCAGATAGGTTTTACTTAGAAGAAAACTAAAAATGTATTTTAAGCTTTTTTTCCGAGTTAAATGCTATTTCCTGCCCCAGTTTTTTAAGTATGCGGTGTTTTAATAAAACCACCAGCATAATTTAACAAATTAGGAATTGTAAGTTGTTGAACAAGGCTATGAAACATTTCAGCAATCTTGTATTAATGAAGTCTCTAGGACCTGGTAGAGTGGGTTTTGGTTATAAAGTGTCTCTGTCAGTGTCAGATTATATATGTTCTCAGCTGTGTGAGAAGTGACTAATCTTACAACGATGCTGCTGGTAGTATGAATATCTTGTTACATATGATGCAGCTCACAATAACCTTTGCTAGAGCATAACTGGTGAGTTTCTGCCTGTGTATTTTCTGAGGCAGTGTCTGTGATAATTACCTTGGGGAGTCTTGCAGTCTCTAAAGCTGTCAGGCAATAAACAGTAAGTGTACAGCTTATGAATACAGAAGTGTTGTCATCTTGACTTGCAACTGGATTTAAATATGTTCAGAATATGTCAGTCATGGGAAAAACTGTCCATTTAAAATTGCTTTTCTTGAATGGGATATGCTGCCCTAAGGATTTTTTGGTATTTCTACAAAATTTTGAAGTTCTGAATTAGGTCTGCTCTATTTTTTTGTTGCAAGATCTGCATTCTCCTAACAAATAGTCATCTTTGTACTTTAGGTTTTCTATGGTAAACGTGACTTAAAGTCTGATTTTTGCAGCTCAGTACCTCCTGGTCTCAATAAAAATATTATTTTCTGAAGAAGATCTGGATGCTATATGAAAAGTTCTCAAATGTTTTTAAGATGGAAGCATAACTGAGTCAATTGTGAGTCAGTTGTTAAGTGGAATTCTTGTTTATCATGTTTTTGAAAAATATTTGTACAGCTTCTCCAGTTGGAGCACCTGCTTTTGTGCTCCAAAACTCAGAGTTTGAGTCAAAACTTTTTGTCTGTTTTGTAACATTTGTTGCTTTCTGATCTGTAGATGTATTGAACAAAAGTTTAAGCGTTGCCCACCGTTGCCAACCACAAGTATTGTAATAGTTTTTCATAATGAAGCATGGTCCACTCTGCTCAGAACTGTTCACAGTGTGATGTATACATCTCCTGCAGTACTGCTAAAGGAGATTATTTTGGTGGATGATGCCAGTGTAGATGGTAAGAAGCAATTGCTATTTTCTTTCTCTCTTTTTTTTTTTTTTTTTTTTTTTTTTTTAAATTTAAGACATGTTAGGATTGCAGAAAATTTGGTTGAAAGACCTTATCTCTTTACCACCATTGACATGTATAATAGTATTTTAAGTATTTTTCTTGCTTTCTTTTTCAATAAAATATGGAATAGTTCCCCCCATCTTTTTTCATTAAGGTAATTAAACATGAAAATCTTGTCCTCTAAAGGTTTTTAAACCTCATTTCTGATTATTCCAATTCTAGTGCTTCTTAAACTGCATAACTGGTTGCATGACAAGCAGCTCTGTAATTTGTGCTTCAGACCAATTACAGTTCATAGAATAAAGTATCCAAGGATAAATTGGCCAATGCTTGTAGCAATTTGTATTTTATCATAATGATTTTCTTTATGCAAATTAATTTTATTAATATGAAAGGCAGTGTCTTACGTAGAAACCAAAATTAAACAAATTTTAAAATTATTAAAATTAATCTTTAATACTTATGCTGGCTGCCAAAAAAATTTGAATATATGCTGATTATGGTCACAAATACAAGTTAAAAGAACTGCATGTGCTCAGCCTTAGATGAACATGTCTATACACACATGGCTGTATTAATGCATTTAGTATGTATTTAGTATACTGACACACTTAGATGTGAAATATGTTCAGTAATACATTTTAGTACTAAGGATGGGCAGAAGAATTAAGATGATGTTGGAAGTGTGATGAGGGATGTGGGGTTGTTTCTCAAATTTAGCATGTCCAAAGAGTGTTTTATATAGCTTCTGTTGCTGATGTAAATATTGTAGCCTTTGAAAACTCTAATATATGCTGTCATTCAGGAAAAAATTGTATGTTCTGGAGATAACTTGAGTAACTGAGTACGTGATCTATTTCCTCTGAAAATGGATTTTGAATTGATGTTCAAACTGTTAGTACTACAGAAGAGATGTACATGTCCTTTCTCATTTAGAATATTTTTAGTGTTCTATGTTCTGCTCCTGGCCAGTCATGTCTTCTTACGCACTCATCCCCAACAAAACTCAGTCCTTAAAAATAACATTCAGCAATCAGGAATTTTTTTTTTTTTTTTTACTGCTTTAATGTGAGGTGACTCCCAGGATTAGTGTGAATTGTTTATCCTGATAGTTTAGTAACATAAAACTTTAGGCAATGACATGTATATACATTGAATATCTGAATATCCTTAAACCAATTTCTCTTTCTAGAATACTTGCATGATAAGCTAGACGAATATGTGAAACAATTTCAAATAGTTAAAGTAGTCCGTCAAAAGGAAAGAAAAGGTCTAATCACTGCACGGTTGCTGGGAGCTTCAGTAGCAACAGGAGAGACCCTTACCTTTCTGGATGCTCATTGTGAGTATCTGTAACTATGCCAGGTCTGGTTTGTAATGCTGTTGTCTTTGATTTAACGTTAACAGATTTTTTACGAATTATTAACGTTAACAAAGTATCATCTTTACTATTGCTATTTTATATTATTGAAAGTATACTTAGTAATACTATTTAAAAGCAATGCATATTGGCTTGCTGTGGGCATGTTAAAATATTTGCTGTGTGCTACGTTATAGTCAAGTAAAAATTCAGTGCTTGTCACCATTTTCTCCATAGGTGAATGCTTTTATGGCTGGTTGGAGCCTTTACTGGCAAGAGTAGCTGAGAACCCTGTAGCTGTTGTAAGCCCTGATATTGCTTCTATAGATCTCAACACTTTTGAATTCAGTAAACCATCTCCTTATGGGCATAGCCACAATAGAGGAAATTTTGATTGGAGTTTGTCATTTGGATGGGAATCTCTTCCTAAACATGAAAATAAAAGAAGAAAAGATGAAACCTATCCAATTAGGTAAACATCGAATAATGTTTTAAATACTTCAGTTTTCATGGTTGTTTATACCACAGATTCTGGCTTCTCTTTCATCATGTTTGAAAGGATGACAACAGAGGCTCAGAACACCAAAATACTAGACTGTTACAGCACTGTATTTGATAATTGTATATGCTTTGGACACAGACAGATTACTGGTCTGGAGGAGTAATAACTTTGCTTGATATTGTCCATACAGGGAAAATATGTTGTTTTCCCTGATGCTGTCTTTTATACCAGAAGTTACTCTAAATTAGCTGTTAATAAATGACAATAAAACTGTCAAATAAGACCTAATGTGGGCTATCTATTTGAATACTGTCTTCCTCAGTAAATTTCTTTTTTTGCAGAACACCTACTTTTGCTGGAGGTCTCTTTTCAATATCAAAAGCCTACTTCGAGCACATTGGAAGCTATGATGAAGAAATGGAAATATGGGGAGGTGAAAATATAGAAATGTCTTTCAGAGTAAGTTTAGCTACTTAATTAGCAGTGACCTCTACACAGACAGGATTTTCGAGGGCAAATTATGCTTAGACCTTGACTCCTCTGCTGAATTGGCCAACTAGGGCAAGGGAAATGAATTACTAATGACCTGATATAAAATACAAACATGATCACTGAACTGTTTTTGTTTGGGTTTGTTTCTTTTTTTAATGTGTTTAGGGTTGGTAACTGAAATGTGTATTTCCAGGGTTTACCTGAGTAGGAAAATCATTTATGGTATGCCTGATATATGCACTTTTGCTAGTGGTTTGGGATTTTTTTTCTGGCAAATGATAGCATTGCTGATTTATTTTTTTTTTTCCACTCCCTTAATTCTGATTGCAGTGAACTTACACAAAAAATGTTATTATTAGGTATGGCAATGTGGTGGACAGTTGGAGATCATGCCTTGCTCTGTTGTTGGCCATGTCTTTCGCAGCAAGAGTCCCCATACTTTCCCAAAAGGTACCCAAGTGATCACACGTAATCAAGTCCGCCTTGCAGAAGTGTGGATGGATGAATATAAAGAAATATTTTATCGAAGAAACACAGAGGCAGCAAAAATTGTGAAACAAGTAGGTGGTGGTGGTGGTATTAGAAATCACACTTGCTGCGTTGAAAGTTTTGGTGAGCAAAAGTTATTTATTGACAAAGTATGTAAGGATTCTAGATATTTTAATGAAAAGACAGTTCAGTTTGCTTAATGTGTAGTCGCAACAAACATCGAAAGACTTCACAGTTTGGGTGGTAATAGTTTTGTTTTGCATGGTGGGTTTTTTGTTTGGTAGGGTTTTTCTCATACATGCTCTAAAATCCTGGGCTGTTTGCACTGAGCATTACTGGAATGAGCATGAGAAAAGCTACTGAGCGTACAAAGTGCAAACTTTTTTTTTGAGTTTTGTTGCTCTTTAGCTGCAGAATAAAGATTATTCAATGATAGCTATCCATCGTTTTTCTGTCTGCTTAAAAAAATGTTCAATTCAGGGGATTTGGGTGTTGGTTTATTTTCTGTAAGTTTTCTGGAACTTTTGTCTTTCACCTGCTGGAATCTAGAGTCTTCTTCAAGGAGATACTTGTTCTCTCTTTGTATGATAAACTTTGTGACTTTTGTATCACTAATAGAATTAGATTTCCTAGGCATGTTTAGCAGCTAGACAACTGAGTTCTGTTTGGGAAATTTTGCATGCACTATTATGCTAATTATTTAGTTACTTCAATTCATTACTTCAGATCACTCTTTTTAGTGAGATCAGATAGCTTTATAACTGTCATCAGTATGGTCTTGTTTGTACTTTCCCATTTCATGGCACTGTGTTAAAACTCTCTTGGGACTAAGGATACTTCTGTTGTTTCCACATTGCAATGTACTTTTCTTTCACATGCTTTGAAATGCTGCAGGCAGGATGTCAGTGGTGTTACAACACTGAAAAATAAACAGCACTAACCATAGTAGTACAGTATTAAAGAAAAAATGAAAAATCAGCAAATAGAGCTTAAAGCTAGTTTAATGCTACAATACAGACTATCATAGATTTATATGTACAAACCTGGTATTAGTAACATTGGTGTGTTTCTCTTTCTTCCATCCTTACTTCCCTTCCTCTGACAGAAAACATTTGGAGACATCTCAAAAAGACTCGACTTAAGGCAGCGTCTGCAGTGTAAAAATTTTACCTGGTATCTCAGTAATATTTACCCAGAAGCATATGTGCCAGACCTGAATCCTTTATTTTCTGGATATGTAAGTTGAATATTAATTATTTTCTATAGTCTTCTATAATTCAGGAAGTTTGCTAATCTTTTGTGCTACCTCAGCCATAGCACTTGCATTTTATCTGTCATTAGTTGTTCTAGGGTTTTCTGTCACTACTCTGGACAAGGATCTCTCCTCCCATACCTTGTTATTTGTATATTTTATAGCTTTGTTAATGTAAGCAAAGCTTCTTAATAGCTAACAGTAGTGTTGCTTAACAGTATCTTACAGCCTGTTAAGATAAACAACATTTTGCTTCTCACTAACAGTTAAAATGACACAAAAGTAGTAAGCCAGTGATGAGAGATTTCCTGAGTTATCAAGGTAAATTTAGCTTTATATAGTAGACAGTCTGAGAGGATTTTTACTTCATGTTAATAAGGAAAATTGGACAGCTGTTTGCTTGTCAGAGTTAAGCTTA
This sequence comes from Psittacula echo, assembly GCF_963264785.1. Taxonomy (NCBI): domain Eukaryota; kingdom Metazoa; phylum Chordata; class Aves; order Psittaciformes; family Psittacidae; genus Psittacula; species Psittacula echo. The sequence continues at coordinate 64,378,723 of NC_137743.1, read as the reverse complement.
TGTTAAGGAAAATGTATGTTTATACATTATATGTATGGGGTTTTTTTAAGTCCATTGCATTTCCTCTGCCAAATAACTTTAGATATTGCATTCCTAAAATGAAAAGTTATTAAACAACTAATAATTCTTAGTTTGAGGTGAATGCAAACGTTTAGCATACATTTACAAATAAAACTTCCCCTTCCTCCAATTTTGAATGTTTTCTGTATATCTGTTCACATTGTGATTTGAGTAACAATAACCTTGTACACCAGTAGCCCAGTAATTCCCAGTGTGTGATTGTAGACAACCATAATGGAGTTATTAGGCTTTTAGTTAGAAAAGGCTAATGAAGAGACCAGGGTTTTTAGACTTCAGCACAGCCGAAAGTAAAAATGAACAGCTGTAACTGTTGTTAACCCAAAGGTTAATTTTGTATCCGTGAGACAGTTTAATTTTTTGTCATCCCCACTGAGTGAGCTTCTTTCTTTTTATTTTTCTGATTACACCCTTTCTTCAGTTAAAAAATCTAGGTAACCATATGTGTCTGGATGTTGGTGAAAACAACCATGGTGGCAAACCATTGATTATGTATTCTTGTCATGGACTTGGAGGAAATCAGGTAAAATATTTGATACCTGATTTTTATGACCTGTTTAGCTGTAACTTTCCCATATTAAAGCTTTTAATTTATTTTAGAGCAATGGATGAGTTTTTAATATGCAATTTCTCTCTCCATCTTTTTTCATTTTTTTTTTTTTTAGTTAATTCCTATTGTTTAAGAAAGATTTCATTCTGCTCTTCATGTTGTGTCCTGCTTTCTAATGTTTTATGTTCAGCATATCAATTCAGATTTTTAACACAATTGTACTGCTTCATTTTGATATCTCCTTTCAGTGCAAAACCTTTCCTCCTACTTTTACTACTTGAAGTGTTGTCTTCCTAATTCTTCCTTTCCTTATGCTTCCTCCTATTGCTTCTTTCTCTGCCACCAGGACTCGCACTGTCAAGGAGGATGTTGATGGGAATCCAGTCAATGGGAGATCAAGGGGCCAGGCCTGAGCCATCTTCCCTGTCACGCTTGCAGCCTCATAGTGGGAGGTCAAAGTGGCCTATCCTGTACTGGCTAATGCAAGTGAATAATATTGAATTTGTCCGAGAAGAGCCTTCCTTGATGCGTAGCTCTTGGAGGCAGCAATGGTGCTCTGTTTCTTCTGCAGTATGACTTGCAATAGATGTCAGATACTGAATCCTTCAGTCACTACTGTAATAGTAGTAAAAGTAACATCTTATCTTCCTTCCTGCCCAGAAATGAACACTTCTCTGTTGCCTTAAAGAGTTATTGGATAAATAAAATTTATTAACTGTAAATCCTTAATAACTAAAGGTCAAAAATATTTAAAAGGTTTTATTAGAACATAGTTGTAATTTTTTTTTTTTTTTTTTAATAAAATCTTCAATTTTAATGCCCTCCATTGATGGCACTGTGAAAACTCAGACACCTGGTTGATACTTTCTTAAGCAAATTTTGTGGGAGATAGAATAGGAGAAGGATGCTGTCTAGTTAACCTAGACAGTATTCCAACATAACCTGTTACGTTAGCTTCTTACAGTATTGAATGTTTGTTTTTTTTTTCCTTTATTCTGATGTGAATTAGTACAATATTAGCCTTTTGACATTGTCACAATCAATTAATGCAGGAGCAAAGACATTATATTAAGAGGTCTGCCATATGCTTCTACTGTCAGCTCCCTCTAAGTTATCTTGGGAATGTACTAAAATTATGTTTGTTTTTCCTTCTGCCATAAAATGAGTCTAAATTCCTTTAAATGCCAACCTTCAGAGCATTTTAATGTAGGTTTTGCTGATAATGTTCAAGAGATGTGCATATTTGCTTACTTAACACTTCTCATTACAGTACTCTGTTTCTAGTTGGTTTATGTGCTTTACCAGATTTCAGCAGTGTAGGCTGAAATTTTCCATTCCAGGGGAATAGATTAGAACCTAGAGAACCTCGTTTTCAGAGTTGTACATGAATTGTTTATCATTCTTTCTTGTTAGAATATTCTGGGGCTAGGAACATGTTCATCTCTGTATCAAAAATTAATGAAGCTTTAAACCTCACTTTCTATACTTTTCTAATGGCTAGCTCACAAGAGAACAGAACAGCATCCTATTATTAGCATTTATGGTTTAGATCAAGCAGCAAAATTTGACGTGCAGCAATCAGTGTTGTTCTGTGTGACAATTTTCTTTTTTGTTTGCTCAAAGAAAAAACCAAAATCCAGCAACAAAAATAGAATAAAGTTTTTTAAAGTTAAGAAATGCCAATATTTAAGTTATCCATGCAACTATCTCTACTCTTCAGTTTGTCTCCTGGAACTACATATGATTCCTGGGAGAGCAAGCAACGAGATCTTGCATCATAATGCTTATTTGCAATTTATACATTTAAGTACTTCTAAATATGTTCTATTGCATTAGTACTTTTGTAAACACTTTTAAAGTGTATATGCTAGAAATAAGAGCAAGTATTCTGTAGTCTCAAATTGTTGATTAACAAAAAAATGAATTATTTTGTGTATTTAAATTCAAAGGATTAATTTAGTTTAATATTCTTGTGTTTGTTTACTTTTTTATTATTATTTAAATAGTACTTTGAATATTCTGCACACCATGAAATTCGACATAACATTCAGAAGGAGCTTTGCCTATATGCTTCTAAAGGACCTGTGCAGCTTCGTGAATGTAACTACAAAGGCCAGAAAACGTTTGCTGTTGGAGAAGAGCAATGGCTGCATCAAAAGGTATTTAGAATCTCCATTTTTATCAGTGATCTTTTTGTATGAGTTAATTTTTGATTTCCAATAGAAAAGAGAATCCCAACAATATAAAACTCTGAAGCCGAAAGGGAAAAATTTTATTTCTGGGAGGAAAATGTAGATAATTCCAGCCTTTCAGTTACCAGATGATGATATCACTATTTTAAATGTAAAGTAGAAATGTCACTTAGAAAATCAGTTGATATCCTTTAGTGTCTTTTAAAATAATTTTTTTAAATTTTCCTAACAAAATAACCTGTCACTTGCACACTAATCATATTTGCTTGCAAGCCCCTCTCTGTATATCTGCAGAAATGGATATCCCCCATCTGTATGTCTTACTCTTTAACAACAATGAACTTGGGGGGAAAAAATGAAGTGTGGGGGGCAAATAGCATTTTTGATGTTTGTTCACTTTGTTTTTTCTTTCTTCCTGTTTTACTCACTTTAGGATCAAACTCTGTACAATGTAGCACTACATATGTGCCTTACAGGGAATGGAGAGCATCCAAGTTTGGCATCCTGTAATCCATCAGACCCCTTCCAGAAGTGGATCTTTGGCCAGAACAATTAAGACTTGATATTTATAGGCAGGAGGATTTATTTAAAGATCCATTCTAAACTGTGATTCATATATGTATACTGCATTTTTAAGTGATGCAAAATGTTTAAACAGTTTCTTTCTCCTCTTATTTAAGTTGGTTAAAAAATGTGTCATCACAGGTTCTCTAGCAGTCTGTTGTACCAAAGATGATGAAATCCCAATTAAGAAAAATGTTTACAATATTTCTAGGATAAAACTTTATATATTGACCACTGATTTATGGATTCTATTAGTCCTTTTTCACCCTTGGGACCATAGGTATATCGTTTTTCCACATATTGTGAGTACTTCTGAGGAAGACCTTTACAGTTTTCTCTGTAGAGTTATGAGAAATGGAATACTGCTTAAAAAACAAGACACTTTATGTATATTTTATGCTCGATTAACTTCATTTATTTTTTAATCATCTACTCAGTGAACCTTTCTCAGTGTTTTTTATGTTCTGTCACTTGAAAATTAAATATTTCACCTTCAGGTTAAAGCCAAATAGGCTACCACACTGTGCTCAGCTTCTAGCAAGTCAGTTCTTCATTTGTAGAGGATAATAATAATTCTCAATGAAATATGTATGATTTTCTTCATGGAGAATTTTTTTATTCTGATATTAATCTCCTTTTGTTTAGCCAAAATGTTTTGTATCGGTCCTTTTGTATTTCATAAACTTTAAAATTTATGACGAAGTTATATTGAAATAGATTTCTGAGCTGCTTAACATAAACACATTTTCTCAGCATTTTGTTTATTATTGATTTTAAATCACATGTTATCTTGTAACCCCACTTTTTTCATTTATACAATGTTTACCTATGAAGTTTCTAATATTATCTGTGCATAATTTCTTGTGTATAAACTTGCATGTTGATTTTTTTTCTTGTTGCTCTTTTCTCTTTTACAAAGGATTGACCTCAGTTTTATCAGTCCAAGTGAGACCTTGGCCTTTCATATGAAATACTGTATTCTTGTAAACATCCACAACCAGACTTTCCTAGATCATGTAAAGCTATGACTTCATAAATAGCCTTCCTTTGATTAAGTATTTTATTTATATTTGTTTGTCCTACTGGATGCGTAAGTGTTAAACACCCTCCAGTTAGTCTTCCATTGCAATCGCCAATCATGCCTATTTTCTGAGTGTGGTTATCTGAGTCCAGAAAGAGGCAACTTTTCTGCACAAGAAATGTGATTTTTAGGAACAGAGATGTACACTTTAAAACATCTACTGCAGGGTAGGAAGGTGAGATTATTGAGCATCCCACCCTTAAAGCATCTAAGGTCACATAAGATTACACTTTAGTATGGTAAGATCTACTTCAGAATAAAATTTTATATTCTGATTTGGAGAGGATCTAATTGGTTTATGCAAATTGTGGAGGTTTAAAAATAACTTTAAAGTTGCATGTATTATGATATGGGAGGAAAGTGGCTATGACATAAAAATAATGAACTTTAGGAAGGGAAGAAATCAGCAGAGTAAAGACAAGGAAAAGACTTACTGTTGTCTAGGAGTGCCAATGTTAAGTAGGGATGAGAAACATCTATGGTAGGAAGGTATTTAATCTTTGCAGCTTGTTGAACGAATTGTGTTGAACATCTGTAGAATCTTCAAACAGAATAAACTAGGAGTTGCATAATAGCAACCAGCTTAATAACAAACTCTTTGATAATCTCAATCTCAAGAAAAGTGCACATAACAGTGGAGAGTTGAGCAATAAGATCAAGCCTAGTTAGATGCAGCTATTAACAGTATTTAAGGAGATGCTTAGTATTTTCTTTAAGTGCTATACTTGTAAGAGGAGGGAGCTTAAGGAAGAAGTCATAGCTGCCAAAAAGAAAGAAAATTCAAATTTTTAATTTGTCCTTTTGTCCTGGTAAATAAATAATATCAATACATATAAATGCTAATATATCTGTAGAGTTGGGCAAGTGAACGGACAGATATTATTTTGGGTTTTTTATTTCTAATGGGGGGAGGGAGACTGTCTTTGATCAATTTAACATCATCTGATTGAGTTTCTGAAGAAGAGCAAGAAGAAATCCTTTCAGTGGTTTCAAGTCATCTGAAAGACAAGTGAACAAACAAGAACTAGCAAGAATTTGTCAGAAGTATTAACTTAAGGTTTCTCTTTTCTTGGCTTGATAATCATGCCTTTGAGCCACATCTTGGCTTCTGAAAGGCTCTTGGTGACACCTGTGAGAATATCCTATGAGGATACATTACTTAAAATAACTGCTATGTTGTGAACATAAGTTGCTGAAAAGGCTGTACTGGGAAAGGTTGTTCATGCCACTGTTGAACTGGAAGACTGTATCAAATGGCCTTGCACCAAGACCTGCCTATGTCTGCTGATAAATATTTACATAATTCAGTATTGGAATACAAAGTATTCTTGCTACTTTTGCAGATCATACCAATATAGAAAAGGCAACAAATGCTCTTGACAAACTGGAGAAGGAATTGTAGAAAAATAGGATGCAGGTCAATGAAAAAATTGTTCAAATATGGAAAGAGAATGAGAGATTACAGAGGTAGCAGCTGTGCTGTGTTGACCCCTAGGTATGAAATGGAAACAGAGTGTTTAAGGAACTGTTCTAGAAAACAAGGTATTTAGCACAACTGTTTAGAATAGCTTGAGTTCTTTTAATTCCTAGTTTGTTCTATATACAAATGCATTATGTAATTTTAAAGTATAATTTCTTCTGACAAACTTGTCAGGTTTTTCTTACAAACTTGTCAGGTTGGAATTTGCATACATGAAATATCATTTGTCTGCTCATTACCAGGTTTTTTTTTTTTTGTTTGTTTGTTTGTTTTTGTTTGTTTTGTTTTTTGTTTGTTTTGTTTTTTTTTTTCAGAGGTACCGTTACAAACCAGGATAGAATTTAAATTGCAAGGAAACAAATGTCCCGTTGCACATGGAGGTAGGAATCTTCTTTATGAGCAGCGCTACAGGAGCTCCACTTTGCCTTTTTCGGTTTTATTCTATTTGGTAATTTAAGACTGTATTACAGTAGAGAGCAGTATATGTATTAGTATAGGTCACCTAATTATTGTATTTTGTGTTCAGTTCTAGCTGTGGAAAGAAAAAATATTATTCTGTGACTTAAAATTGTCTTTAGGACTTTCATTTATTGACTTTTCTGGCCTAACATAGGTCAATAGTCCAAAATTCATAATACACTATAACATGGTGGGTTTTTTACTAGTTTTACTAGAGTTTTGCTATTTTTGCAAGCACTTTTTTAATACGTATGTTTACTCTCTGTTCTTTAAAGCATGAGTGACATTTTAGTCTGTATTTTTGCAGTACTTGGTACAACAGCAACTCAGTCTTAGCTGGACTCCCTACTACCTACCAGAAAAGAGGTAAGCAGAGGAAGGTATTGACTTTTTTTGTTCTATTCTGGTTGGAGACCTGAAACTTCTGTGTCTACATTAAGGACTGTGCTTCCAAATATGCACATATACATATATATGTGTGTGTATAGATGGATATAATGCAATTTTAGAAGAGCAATAGGTGATCTGTAAATAGGATTGGTGGTTTAGAAAATATTTTTTTAGTTACTTTTTTAAAAATTACTTTTTCAAAAGTAGTGAGCAGCAGTAAGAAAAATTGCAAGCAGTTCAAGTATTAGCTATTGTGCATCTTCTCTGTGCTTTTCTAGCAGCAGTCTTCAGTCTTTCCTGAAAGGTAAACTATTTCACATGGTTGGTTTTTTTTTTTTTTTTTTTTTTAGAAGCACATATTCTCCTTATCATAATTTATACTTTCAGCATGATTCTAATGAGTAATTATAATATGTTCTATAATGCAGTACTAACTTTTCTGTACTTTGTTTTGCTGTATACATTTCTTTAAATATGTTGAATTCTGAGAAATACATGAAACTGAAAGAAAATGTGGACACTGCTTCCTTTTAAAGAATAATCTCCTGCAGTTCAGGAATTAACCTTTTCTAATCTTATGTATCTGATCAAGATTTATAATATCAGATTGAGATGTTGGGGACTTGATTTCAGTGGCTGAGTTTTCAGAAGTATAGCCAGTCCTTTGAACTTCTTGTGCATGGATCTCCTTTGAGATGGTACTTTCTACTAGATGTTTCAAGGAAGTAATTTTTTATGTGTAGTATTTTGTGTGTGTGTGTGTGTTTTAATGTATCTCCTTAATTTTTCAAGTAGGGATTTATTGCTAAAACATTCTCTCCAAAACTGCACTTGTTTCAATAGGACAATAATATTCCAAGTAGTAGTTTAATATTATGATGTAAAAAAAAAAAGATTTTTATTTAAAAGCTTTTCTGCATTATAAGCATTAACCCTTCACTTTAGGTTGCCCTCTTTAAAAGTTTTGGAAAAGTAAAGTATACTTATAAAGTTAAATCTACAATATCTGATGCTGTCTTTTATAATGTAAATGTTAGCTTGACTTTATAAGTAACAACTTTAGCATGTTTTGCTCAGTTTCTCCCAGTCGAGGGAGACATTAATACAAGTTTACTATTTTTTTAAAGGAAGAAAGAGCCTTTCAAAAGCAGGACTGGAAACCAGAAGACAAAAAGAAGAACAGAATAGGAAGCAGGTAGGTGGGTGGTATTGCAAATACCACTGACTAGACTGTGTTCTGTCTAGACTGTCCCTTCATTTTTCTGGGGGGAATGGGTACAATGATTTAAAACTTTTCAGCATTCTATGCAGTGACTACAATTTCATGCTTGTGTTCCCGGGTTCAGCAAGCAAAAAGAAAATCCCTTAAAAAGCAAATGTCATACTTCTGCCCAACCCTCTTTCCCATGAAATAGTTTTACATGACAGAGATTCTGGTTGATCTCTTTTGTGATGGGAAATTGATTTTAGAAGTGGTTTAGAATCGCATCAACATTATATGGTGGTAGTTTAAGCCCAGGCCGTAAATTAGAACCACGCAGTCCGCTTCCCCGCCCCCCGCCTTCTTCCCCCTACTCCTGGAGGGACGGGGAGGAGAATCGAAAGAATGCAACTCCCACGGGTTGAGATAAGAACAGTTTAATAACTCAGGTATAACACAAATCACTACTGCTACCACTAATAGTAATAATGATAAAGGAAATAACAAGGGAAGAGAATACAACCGCTCACCAACCGGTACCTCACCCCCACCCCACTGTGATCTAGCCCTTCCAGGTAACTCAGTTACATCCTGGGCATGACGTGCTGTGGTATGGAATACCTCTTTGGCTAGTTTGGGTCAGGTGTCCTGTCCCTGCTTCCTCCCGGCTTCCCCTCCTCCCTGGCAGAGCAGGAGACTCACAAAGTCCTTGGTCAGGGTAAACATTCTGACCAGTAACTGAAAACATCGGCTTTATCAGTATTATTCCCAGGCCAAAAGTCAAAAACACAGCACTGCACCAGCTACTAAGAAGGAGAAAAAGTGACTGCTACTTCTAAACCAGGACTATATTCACACTGAAAAGATAGGAAGTGAGAATTCCATCTCTTTGTACAAAATAAAAAATAGAAATGATGTATTTTCTAACAGGAATCGCATCTGTTACATAAGATAGAAGAGTGTCAGAAATAAAAAAAGCTTGTGGGGAATGAATAACAATTGTTTAATTAATAATGTTTATGTTACTAAAGTGTGGTTGGAAGAATATTGTCAGGAATGGCATCCACACAGGAAATATATGTGGAGACTTAAAAGAGCTCCAGTGTTAGAATCGCAGTGTTGCTTATGTTTCTTAATGATGACTTTCACCAAAGTTCACTGAATTAAGTGGTTCTTTTCGAGTGCCTCAGTGCTGCCTAGATGATATAGGTCTGGGAAGTGCATATGCTTTCTTTTCTACTTGGCTGAACCTTCTGTACTTCAAACGTGCACTGCTGTCAGAAAAAAGATGACTGGGTGGCAATGTGCATACAATCAGAGAAATCATCACACGCCTTGTGACTGATAACTCCTGAATTGACAGGCTGCTAGCTACTGTGTCTGTTGCCAAAGAAGACAATCGTATACTTTTTTTGTCACTTGTTGGTACAATTGCTTCTGAAAGCTGCCCCGTAAAATAATATTTGTCCACATGTATTACCTTCCATCTAAATAAAAAATCTTTACTTTAGTATTAACCCTTACTTTGATGTTACATAATTTGTATGAGATAGTAAGATTTGTAATTTAACAGGGGATAGCAGTTCATAATGGCACAGCATGCTTACCTAAAATGTTGAACTGAGCTACTACTCTAGGGCCAGGAAACATTCACTGAACATACTTGCCTGACTGTTAATCCTAGAGCTCCTGTGTATATTTTCAAAAGGGACTGGAATGAGGGAGGAAAAAGGAATGAGGGAAAGCAAGCTAGCAAGCTCAGGGCAAATCAAGGCTGCTACCTCCCTGTCTAGGTAACTGGAAATTAAGAACTGAAGGCCACCTATTGACTTATTCAAGGCCTGTGGTTAAAGTGCAGACTTGCAGTGTTTTTGCTGGCTGTGGGACAAAAACTGGTTTCTGTGGGTTGGCTTGGGCTGCCTAAAAGCTGGACTTCTGCTTTAGCTCTGCCAGGAGCAAAGCCTCATTGCTGGCAGCAACTAGGAGCAAGGAAGATGGGGTCTAGGGAAAAATGGAGCCATGCAATGGCCAAGAGAGATGAGGGGCAGCCTGTGCCTTTGATGTGAAAGGGAAGGAAAAGGCAGAGGTGTAGCCAAAAAAGTAACGTGCAGCAGCTCCAGTGTACATTCCAAATACTTGCTTGGGACTGGAGTCAAAGGCCCGAGGGAAATGCTAGAAAAAATAGAACAAAAAATGTTTTTTGCATGGTGATTTCCAGTATAAGTGGAAGATCTCTTTTGCAAAGGCTGGTGGAAACCAAAATGGTTTCTGCACTCTGTCAACATAGTGTATTTTGTGATGTGCATATAAAACTAAGCTATACAAACAAAAGCTCATGCAAGCTAAATCTCATTTTAGTATCAGAAACCAATAGATATTTGTTGTATCATGCAAAATGCACTTTAGTAATTATGTAATAGAGAAAAAATCATTTATTGTTAAAGTCCAGGGTGCTATGTCACCATATCTTAGCTGGCTTTAAAAAGCAGTTGAATTTTCCCTTGGGCTAGATTCCACCTTGTAGCATGCTGCCCTCCTTCTAAGATTCCTTTCTGTCTCATTTGTAGGGAATTTATGCTGAAATGGCTATTGAAAATATTAATTTTGTTTCTTCAGCAAATATCTTCATTTGTTCTCCAGACATCATGGTCATAGTACACATTGAAACATGTAAATCATAAGCTCTGCTCTAAGCTAACAGATCAAATTTAAGAGGTTGGATTTTTTGGTTTTGCTTGGTTTGTTTTTTTGGTGGTGGTGGGTTTTGTTTTCTGTTTTGTGTGTGTGTGTGTGTTTTGTGGGTTTGTGGGGTTTTTTTTGTTGTTGTTTTTGGGCTTTTTTTTAATGCTGGATTACATATCTAAAAACCAACTGAAATCTCTTCAAGTGCATCACATTATCTAGAGCTCTTTTGCATGATGTTAAGGTTCACCCAAGTAGTATGCTGAAAATCAGTTTCTTGCAGGAGGTTCTCTGGCTCTCTTTTTAAGTTGCTTTTTTTACTGCCTTTTTTTAATTTGATGCACTTTCAGCAATGTTATTATGCTCTTTCCCCGTGGAGGGGAAAAAAGAAGTACTATTACATATACAGCATGTAAAGAATTGTACATCTATCAGCTGTGTAAACTACTGAAGGTTAACAGTAAAGCCAGCGTTAAGTGTTAACCTCCATCTCATCATGTTCTCTTATATATCCAGGAGAGTAATGACAAGTGCTGAAGAAGGCTTGCTTTCAAGCAAGGACAGCTTAGCCTTACTCCCAACAGGACAAAGCAGGTCCTAAATGTTCTGGGACTTCAGGGCCTTTGGGGTAGCTCCTGCCCATGAACAAGAGGCCCTGCTGGTTGTTCGTGGCTCTACCTGGTTATGTCTCCATTAACTGCAGTGGGACTTCGCCAGCTCGCCATACCTGAGGATTTTGTTTTGGTACCTTGGGAGAAATTGCTGATTTACACTAACCTGAGTATAGGATTATATGAGTACTATTAACAGATCAACTTATAACTGAACCTTAGTGTTAAGTCTTCTTACTTCTGAATTGGCATCCTGATGTCTTGAATTAGAACACTAATGTTGAAAGTTGTTGTACAAAGTTTTTTGCCTTCAGCATGGTTTAGCAAGCCCTGGAGCAGCACTGCTAACCACAGTTCGCAGCAACACAAAAAGCAGTCTGATAGCAGCTGTTAACCTGTTCCATTCTTTGTAACTCCTAACAAATTAAAACCAAATGCTACCTTAAGTCCTGTCACCACTCTTTTTTATACTCTAAAGAACAAGGTCTGATCTTTATCAGGCTTTGTAAATACAAGTATTTTAGCCATGTGTAATTTCTCAGTAAGGCATACTTAGGGACAACTTATCTTTTACAAATGTGCAGCTTACCTTTACTGAATATCAGAATAAAAAGATGAGAGACCTGTGATTGTTAAGTATTTTCATAACAGCAATGGTGATCAGCAGTTTTCAAAATAATTACTCAGTTGTCCTGAAATATATCAGTATTCTGTATATGCTATTACAGCTCCTGAAATGATTTGTTGTATAAAATTACTGCAAATTGTCCACCAGAGAGAGCTGTTGCAAAATTTATTCCAACAGCTGTTGAAAATGATTATCAATTTATAACCAAAATTATTAAATTCACTGTGATAGGTGCAGCTGAATCATGTAGTTTATTCCATTGGCCAAAGAAAAGTGTAGGCACTAGCATCACTAAAGGGCAACAGATACACCTAACAAAGCATTTCTGTTAATTTCTTAAATATGTATATGCGGATTGAATAATAAAAAATAGTAAGAAAACAAACCAAAACCAAACCAAAACTGTTTCTCCTTATGCTGTCAGACTATGAGGAATGGGACAAATGCTTGCGCTTTCAGAGTGTCTCCAGAGGCTCTGCAGGCCTGGGTGAGGAGGTGCAGTACTGATTCTGGCTCTGTTAGATGAGAGGAATGTCTCATGACTGTATAGTAGAAATAAGATGCACAATGCACTGGCAGCCATGATGTAACGTAGAAACCTGTTTTACTTCATTGCAAACAAATGGACAATATATATTGTACAATATATAATAAAAATACAGCCGATACAAGTGCCACTAATTAACAAAGAAACTAATGTTAAGACTTAAAAATGCTCATTTTTATAATATATACACTGCAGTAATAAGCCACAATAAATACATCAAATTCCATATCATTCATAATAAATACTGAAAATATAAATACAGAATAGTAATACAGTTAATTTGAATAAATTATTACAACATAAGGTCTAGGTTAAGTTCTGTTGAATATTATTGTAGCTTATATTACCCTTTGGCATCTTTGATGTTACAACTTGTTAAAAAAAAAATAAAAAGGAAATTAAAGAAATGTGTCGTTCATGAAGCTCAAAATTATTTCCATGTACATTTTAAGATGAACTTTCTTTCCCTTTGCTTCTTAACAGTTTAAAAGCAGCAGTCCAATTAAATATGTTGCTTTACTGTTGAGATCTCCATAATTTTAGTATGCAAGATCATCTGTAATGGCTAATGTTAAGTACTTTCAACATAATTACTTTCCTTAAAAAATTAGTGAAGTCAGAAGTAATGTACAAATTTCAAACAAATGGCTATAATTACACCACAGTTTTATTGGTCTCATCTGAATGGATTACATGTTGGAAAGACCATCAACTTTAGAATCCACCATGCTTCCAAATCCAACGTGTGGTGTATTATTTACCACTTGTCAACAAAAATTTCAAAAGCAATTTTATATTCTTATGGGAAAAAATATATATATATACAGAGAGCGATGAACCTCGTAAAAGACAGGGCTGGACTAGACAGTGCAAATGTTACGTACTTTGTATTTGTTAAAAAAAATGAAAATACTTTGAACATTTAAAAAAAATTAAAAAAATGGAAGAAATGTTGGTTTTGTTTGTTTTTTTACCACAGTTGCTGTATGTATTAACTGTAGGTGGAAACAATTCAAAATAACCAATTGCCATGTCTTATGTTAACAGGTATTAATCAGTACATTTGTATTAATAATTTTATTTGTAAAAGGTTATTACACCAGAATGCAATTTAACTTAAAAGATCAACTTTACTAAGACAATATTACAGGCTGAGGCTCTTAGGAACAGATTTGTAATCTACAGATTTTAACTATTTTTGCACTGTTAAATGTCTAGCATTTATTTTACATCAAACACTTTTTTAACATGTTTCACAAACTACACTTCAGATGCATTTCCATAGAAGTGCCTACAGTCAGTCAGTTAAAAGAAGGGCCCAGTTGCTAAGCACTGTTTACACGGGTGGTGTTATGCGAGAACCGAAGTGATGGTATTTGTGTGAAATGGTCTGAAAAAACCAGCATGCTTGCTTCTGGTTTTGTTTTAAGAGGACCAGCTGCCAGTGCACACAGTGATGCAATCCTTTCAAGAAGCTGAAAACTGGTGCTCAATCTGTGTATCAGAGACTCACAAATGGATGGCTGCTTCTTTACAGTGATCTCCCAGTACCCCAGCAAGGTATTAGATGCTATAATGTACTAAGTCTCATTTGAAAATCCCAAGCTAAAACTCTAAGAAGAACATTTATTTCTTTTTTGCTTTTTAGTGTCTCTTATTATCTGAGAAAGGGGTTATACTAGAAGTATGTGCCTGGGAGTAGATACATATAAAATAAAATTATATTGAATGTGACTTCTCAGTTGACACAGGCAAAGAAAAGACATGGTAGCAATGCTTCTAGGGTGTTGCTTTGTTTTATGGTTTTTACCCCAATGCTTTTGGATAATAAAGTCTTTTATTTAGTTTTGCCTGTATAAAGCTGGAATGGAAAAATGACACTTCGTGTTTGCACTGAGTTTGTTATTGTTTTGAAACATATTAACTAACAAAATTACTATTATGACCTAATATGGCCAAGCTTGTAGTGAACATGCATATACTTTTCCACTGTCGCTCTGCAGATATCTTAATTTCCTTTTTCCCTTTTTTTTTTTTTCCCCATATATGTTTTCTTTTGTCCTCTAGAACAATTTTGTCCTCATCAATCTACCTGTTGCTTCCAGCCTTCTTTTCCTCTAAATTGCCCTTTCTCATCCTTCCCTTACTCACTTCAGGGTGTCTCCACCCATACCTCAAGACAAACGATTATCTTGATCCTTGTCTTAGAACAATAATGTTCCTTTATCTTCCACCATTTTTCCTGTCCATTGAGAAAAGCTAAATCCAGTCTTCATAGTTTGTTAGAAAAGTGCACATTTGTAGGCAAACATACATGTGAGGCCAACTTTTGACTTGGTTCTATTTGACATTAATTCATAAAAAACCTCAGTAAAGGGTCATTGCTAAGATTCAAATTAAGGTAATTCAGTAAATACATGAAGTTTGCCTTCTGACTTTTTTTTTAATCCCCTTGCCCCATCTTTGGATGAAGGACTATAATCTTCTCAACTGAAAAGCAGCAGTACAGAGCATCGTGAATATGGCTCTCCAGTCAGTTGGGACCTTCTGTGTAGCAGGTATCATCCTAACTTTTAAGGACTATACAGCAGTAGAACAATACATATTTTAACTTTTGCTTTTTAAGATTTAACTCACTTCTGTTTTATAAAAGGGTGGTTTTAATTTATTATTTCTTAAATTAGAAAAAAAAAATGTACAGTAGTTTGAAGGAAACTTTTGTTCTCCTAAGTGATGTTTTTCTGCTTTTCATAATCTTGGATTTTCATCCTGTACTGGGTTGTGCTGTATCATGAACAACATTCTTCCGCTGGATCTACAGGACACAGGAGCCAACAAGGATCTCCTACCATGTGTTTGTAGCCAGTGGGGTGGGTTTCCTTCCTGTTTGCTTGGGTATATGGAAAGGGAGAGTCTATTGACCCCCCAGAGGAATTGCTCCATCATGCCTCTCATGTTCAGCCAATGGGGGACTATTTTTCACCACAGTTTCAATCTATCTACATACTAATGTAACATAAATGATACATAGCACAGAGGACATGAGAGTTGCTTAGTGTTCCATTTTAATAAAAAGCCTTACTCTTCAACAGACTTTTGCCAAACACTAAGATTAAGGGAGGAAGGAATTCAAAAGAAAAGACTTAAAGCTGCAAAACAGATATTTCATCTATTGGATGTTCTTATAAAATTCTTGGTATCAGCTATTAGGGGTAGCAGAAAGTTCTCAAGGATAACTTTCCTCCTTATATGAAAACAATACTCTGGCATGTTTATTAGCAACAAAATTAAAAGCTGCCTCTGATGAGTGGAAAGACGTGGTGAACAAGAAGCACTTACAAAGAACTCGAGCCTGTGCTCACTTAGATCTCTTTACAACTGAATTGCACTTGTTCATCACTTCAGTGCTTGTGCTTCGGATGTCACGCTTCTGGAGAAAATGGACAATTAATAATTTGCACATGGACAGTAATTACAGAGAACAGCAAAATTAAGGATTAAAAAAATTGGGAACATTGAAAAGGCAAATACTGAGATTTTTTCATACCAAAGAACACGCTAATGAACTAGACTCTGTTTTGAAAATAAGAGTAGCTTTCTACCATTTTAAAAAAATAGTAATCAGATTTTGTACTTTAGAAATAAATTCTATAGAATATATTCTCTGAGTTAATTCTAGTTTTTTGAAGTATTTTACAAATGTTCTGCAACCATAATAAAAGTAGATGATAGAATTACTCTTTAGCCTCAGTGGGAAGGTGCAACACCCCAAAACACTTAAGGACTTAGCATATTGTCCTCTTTTGTCCCTGTTCCTGACTGCTTCAGAAAATTAAGCAACTGACACAATGAACATGAGTTTATACAACTCATGGGAGCTGCTTATTTATCAAATGCCTTTTAAAACAATAACTTGGGTCTCTCTTGCTTTCCCTCTGAATAAGGGCACCTCCTTTGCTACAGAACCAGCAGCCTACACAAGGAGTTTCACTGAGAGAGGTCAGCTGCCAAAAGACAACACCACACAAGACAATAAGACTGCTTGTTGCTGCCAACTGTGGTGTTGCAGGTAAACTACAGTTTTGCTGCTCAGATGTTAAGCACTCAACAGGTAAATGTATATTCAACATAGCTTTTGTTCTACTTTTCACTATGAAATTTATCGTTAAATTTTTGCTCGTTAACCCTGTCCATGGAAAAGGGAGCTTGCTTTTGCTGCTTCACATTAGTGATAAAATTTCTAGTCACTTCTGAGCTGGGTTGGGCTTTATTGGGAAAGTGACTCAGTCTGCAGTACAAAAATTTAGTTATGCCAAAAAAGGAGAAAAATGTATTTTGCGAGTTGTGTAGAATTAATATTTCATCACAGTATCTCCAAGTACCTTATAAACCAGAACTAGGGAATGAAAATGACACAGCAGGACAAAGGCAAAACCAGCAGAACCCAGGTATCCTCTCTCTGAGCCTAACACTCTCTATCCAGTATATCACATTTCTATCAAAGAGTCAGGAATATCTGAAATAAGAAAAAACATCACATCTTATTTTGCATGCAAATGTACGTATAGTCTGTAACAAACCAGCTGTGTTTTGTGAAGAATCTTCCTGATGGTGAGGCAGGGAATGCTACATGATCAGTTTGATAGCAAGCTTACTGAAATGCAACACCCAGATAAGATTAGAAACTGAATCTGGATCAGTTAGCAATCCAGTGAGTAACACTACCATGAATACTACATCCATTTCTGCAGAGCTTACACAAAAGGCAGGACTGCACTGTTGACTGACTCAGTTAGCTATCAGTGAGGAAGCTGAACTCTATCTATAGCAAGTGATGGTTGTTATAGTGTAATCAATGGTCTTAAAAAAATGTCAACTGAAATTATGTTTTACTAGCAGGAACTTACATAGATGAAAACCAGTAAAACTTTACAAATATGGAACCTTCTGATCTATATGGCATACAGCTCATCAAAGGATTATTAGAATTTTTTTTTTTTTTTTTAAAGGGGTGGTGAAGAAATATTAGAAACTTTACTGACCAGCTTTAATTTATTAAAGGATGTTCCAGGGCAGGAGTTACAACTCTTAGGAAACAATTGCAATTGTTGCAATTTTGTCAAAGAAGTTCTCATTTCACATCTAACCTCAGTTAAAGTTTTATATATAATTTTTAGCAATGCATTTTTTCCAAGAGAGGTAAATTTCACATTATATGCAAAAAGCCATCCAGTTTTAGGTGCTGTTCAGGGATATCCTGTGTCAAAATTCTGTTGTGATTTAACAGAGGAAAGTGCTTTTTTAAGGCTCATTTTTCTGAACTAGGTAGTGTAATCGTAAACTATCTACTGATTTACTACCTGGCTTCTCAGGAGTGATTAGCAGTAGCCAGATGTGTTGGAAATAAAGCTGATACAACTACCAGTAAACATTTCCACAAATTATATACTGTGTGAATACAGAAGCAAATACTGTTGTCATTTCTAACAATACTTTTATCACACAGAAATAAGCTTACCCAAAATGAAAGGACTCATCAATATGAACATTAACCAACTGAGAAATGGAACACATCATATATTACTATACACTAGCCCAGAAAATAACATTACATTTCCCATCCCATGATTAAAGTTTATTTTTTCTTATATGAAGAGTACTTCCTTATCTTCTTCTAAACAAAACATCAAAGCCTAATCAAGGGCTGATTACACTCACTTATTTCTACAGCCTACTCTAGATTTCACGGTTAAATTAGCCTGTTTTGGTCAAGGCTGTGACTCTTGTTTTTTCACTCTAGTCAAATTATACATGCTAGAAAAGGTCTTAGCTTTGTTATTTGCTGATACAGAATTGGCTGGGGAACAGGTTATGCCTGTATCAAAACAAGAGGTTTCTACTGGTTTTGGATTTGGTTGGTTTTGTTTTGTTCTGGGTTTGTTTTCTTTTCACCTCAGTATGAGTTTACTCCGGTAGAAGGCTTGTTGATATTATTAGTATAGCTACCACAAAATCTCCATGAATTATAAACAGATTTGACTTTGTAACTTGTTGCAAGAACTAAAGAAGGTTTGGTTGCTTTGTACCCCAAGATCAAATCTTGATCAAAAAACATCAGATCAAAAGAAAGGTAGTGTAGCACAAGTTCTTTATATAGTCACTGCCTTCTCTACCCTATCTATTACAAGCTACTGCTTGTTATCCAATGGGGCAAGCTTTAGAGAATTTAGCTGTAGTCACCCCTGATGCCTGGATGACACAGAACAAACTTCTGAGTACTCTGAAGTGTATAGAGATGCAAATTTAAGGAGGCCTGGGCTCTGAAGCAGGTGCCAATGGAAATATTAAACAACAATCATCTCAGAATTTTAAAGCTTGCTGAGATGTATTTTATTAAGTTAATCACTTACTGTGCTTGCTAATATTACTAAAGATATTTTTCATGTGAAAGAGCAGGGGAAAGAAAATAATTTCTTATTGCTCAGTAAGGGGGTAATAACAAAACAATATTTTATTTAACTTTCCCCTGAGAGAAATACCCTGGTAAAAGTGTGCATGATCCTCCAACACACTCTGAGGTTAAAAAGCTGCTACTGATTCACAGCTACTGTCCCAGCTCAAGAAAAAAGGGATTTGTGCTTTTGGTGCTGGTGTTGAGTGACAGTGCCAGATTTAAGCCTGCTATTAATGCAAGATGCCTAGATACACAGAGACTTGCTGCATTTGCCCATAGACTATCTTGAGCAGAATAATATTGTTCTTAGATGTAGAACTAACAAGCTTTTCTTTAAAAATAAAGATGGGTATTTGCTGTGTGGAACTGGAGAATACATGTGCTTACCTGGCTACTCAACCATTACAGAAAGAGACCATAGTTTCCTTAAAGGAGAACTGAGGCTAAGGAATTGCTGAGCCAGATAACCAACACGCCTGCACTTTCCCAGGAGATGGAATACATTGCAAGTGTGAAATCCAATTCCTAGAGAACTAAGACTCTTCAGTGCAGTCCATATAAAACATGTAGGACTTCTTGTGGAAACAAGTAAATAAAAGAACTGTTTCAGCTATTACATGGAGTAAAAATATTTTGCTAATTTAGCATAAAAAAGAGAAATAATTTTGCCCAGATTTTATATAAAAACAATTAAGTCAGCTTATTTTTTGAAAAAAGCATATTTTAAGTCTGGCAGTTTTCTACTGGAGTACTGTACATGGTGTTTTAAAGAGCTTTTAACCAGAAGAGTCACTGTTACAGAGCTAAAATTTACACTTTGTTTACATGCATACTGTTAACCATATAGATTTGACACAGACAAAAACTAAGATGCTGATCCTTATTTTGACAAACAAGACAGGTCTACATTGCAACCCACTTGATGTGTAATAAATAAGTTTGCAGTATTAGAAGAACAAAAATTTTAAAATAAATAGATTTTGAAATCAAAATAAGGCAGTGCAGAATTATCACTGTACAGAAAAGTATGTTTCTGTACCTCTTTTTTTCTAGAGGAAAGCAAGGTTGGTTAATAGATTAAAGGTTGAGATACACTAGGTATTTTAATTCGCATTAAATTTAAAAACAAATGGAGTACAGGGTAAGGGATATCCCCCCATGATGCACATGCTATTCTGCTTGCAAACTTTAGCAAATATAAAATTTTTGAAGCTATTTTTCTTCACTGAATCTACTGGTTCTTAATTAGACCAAATGACTCTGTAAATCTGAGATACAATTAGAAGTCCACAAAAGCCAGTCTTGTTTCATAAAAACTGCTAAATATTTATGAAATCTAGACACTTCACACTTTTTTTTTCCATGCTTCATTTAAATTCTGACCAGCAAGAACCTGCTTTTACAAATTGCCTACTGACACATTCATACACTGGCTTGGGAAAAATGTATAGATTTTGTCATAATGAATTTTAAGATCTTACATACACCTCAGAGTCTGGAGCTATGGCATTTCTCCAGAATAGTTCACAGTTCCCGCAGTTAATACAGTACTGCAAAATGGCACTAAAGTGCATAAATAGCTGAATGTTTGTTGAGCTAAAAGGTGCTGTGCAAGCTGAAGCTACTGCTTTGCCTTTATATACAAGATCATTTTTCTTTGGGGAGGGGGTACTAGTTCTGGAATGCCACTGATTTTAATTTAAATGGAGGATTGTCTGCCTTTCATCTTTCTAGAAGATGTAAAATGCCCCCTTTCTGACTCTTCTGTTTGTTTTTCAAATATAGCAAATGAGAAAATAGCACACTCTAAAAACGCGCTTCAAAATAATTTACCAGAAGTGGTATTTGAAAAAATTAAAAAAACAAAATGGAAGAATACAAGGTACTCCAGATGAAGAGTGGACATGCTCTTTGTAACTAGCTATGGATCTTCTGCTCAAATGAACATGCTGTTCATTTTTCTCAAAACATGAGTACTAAACTACCATAAATAAAATACATATAGTACAGAACAATTAAAACTTTTTTGTACAGTAGTTACTTTTACATCAAACTTACCATCTTTTCAGATATGTTGAAAATTAGGACTCTAAACATGATTTTTTCAAACTATCATTTTTAACAATCTTGCACAGGCCCGACAATCAAAAACACGAAGCTTTGATTCAGATAGCTTGGCAGGTTTCACATACTTTGATAGGTAGGCTACTTTGAAATATGTTGGGTGTGTTTTTACTTACGTGTTTTATTTTTATCAAAAGACAGTTTGATTATTCTTATTTAAATCTTTACATGAACTGGTTTTGTGCAATACCGCTGCCAGTGTAGCTTGAGAAAACAAAATGTGTCTGGAACACTGACTGTAGTCCAAGTGTTGTCTACCTCTTAAAAAAGTAAGATTCCAGGAAATCCAGCGTGAGTGCACTTTGACACAGGAAGTCAGTCCTAGAATAAACTGAATATTAAACAGGTACTGTTTCTACCACTGGTGATTTGATGCACTCTTCGTGCAGTCTGCTCTTTTCTGGGAGGTTCAATGAATTCTCAGCAGGGTGCTCCTGTACACAACTGTCGCCATTCAAAGCTGAAACAAACCCATCTTGAGAAGAACCTTTCAAGTATGAGTGAAATTCCTCTTGAGGGTGACTTGGCCTATGCTCAGTGTATAAACTGTTACAGGGAGCACTGCTATCACCTTCAGAAGATGAGCAGCAAACAATCACTGAGGGGTTTGCAGAAGGGTAGTGAGGGCTGCTAAAAGTTTCCTCTGATTGCCGTGTGTAGTCAACAAACTGTTCTGAAGTCATGTTGTAAGGCACCAGAGAAAGACTACCATTCTTGACAGCATCCCTTTCTGAGTAAGTCTCACTGATCTGGTTAGCCGTGCCAGCAATGTGGTTCTCTATTTGGTAATACAGATTTGAAGAGTTAGTATAGTATGAGGCATTTTTAGAGTGGTTTTCATGCACAGCAGTTCCATCAGAGTAGCAAAGGACAGAAGGAAGAGGCACCATATCAGCATGGGAGCCCATGCTTTCTACAAAATCATCTGCTTTTTCTTCCTCCTCATCTTCCTCCTCATCTTCCTCTTCCTCTTCATCGTCATCTGATTCACTAGGGGCTAAACTCTGTGTGCTAGAATCTGTAACTCCACTACAAAAGCTACTCCCATCTTCCTCTTCCTCCTCTTCCCCTGGGCAGTCCAAGTCCTCGGCTGACTGAGAATGCATAACTGCAGCCGGAGGTTCAGTTTCAATCTCAAAATTTTCTGCAATTGAATATTCAATCGGATGGGGTCCTGGACTCATGGAGCTAGTGTGTGCACTTATCTCACTGTGGCAGCCATTCAGTGTCGGAACTTGCTGCTCTCTGTTTTTCTCCAATTCAAGTTTCATTATTGTGTGCAAAAAGTGAGTCCGTACACGGATAGGGTTAAATTCAATTCTACCTGCTGTATTGCTACAGCCTTCTTTAGTGCAACCGCATGGAAAAGACATACGATCCACCTTGTGAAAAAAAGAATACACATTAACAATACACAGCATAAGCCTGGTGATATGACAGAACCTAGACAGCCTAGAGAAGTACAATAGTGAAGTGGGATTCACCTCAAGAAATGCTTGTAAGCACAGTCGAAGCTAACAATAATTCAGAGGGGTTAGCCCTGGAATTCAGCAGTACCCATAGGAACAGCAAGGGACACACATACATGCAGAAATGTTGCAGAATAAAAAAAATATATTTCTGTTCCATAGGTGAAAGCATTACACAGTGGAACCAAAAAAATAGGTAGTTTTTCTATTTTTGGATCTGCTACCCCTTTACTTCATGTTGTGCTCGAATCCTGGCAAAAGCATTACCAGAAAGCATCTTAAAATTTGGTAAAAATCATGGAAAATAGAAACCTATTGAAAGAAAATGAATTATATATAAAAAAACTTTATAAAGTTGGCAATAGGGACACCTGACCACAGAAAATATGAATAAAAGCTGAAGTACATTTTACAAGATATTCCAGTCAACTGCAGGTGCAATACTGCAAGCTCAACAGACTGTGGGCAGAACTTACACACCTCATAATATCCATCTTAAATTCCTAAAAATGTGTCTGAATCCACAGTCTGGATAGTTTGGTTACATAGTTTGAGGTCTATGATTTTCATCTACACTGCAATACCTAAACATCAAATATGAATGCAGAGGAAAACCATATAACACAATCTAGCACATCTTCCTCACATGTGCAGATGAAAACAGGAACAGCAAAGAGAACGTATTATTTAAAATGGCAGAGAAAGTTTAGCTTGGAGTTAAGAGAAGATGAAAAGTGCATTCAGGGACATTCCTTTAAGGACATTTACAGCTGTACATAGGACACTATGTACAATACAAAATGCCTTTTTCAGTCTGCAGAGGAAAAAAAACTACCTGCTATGTTAGCAGATGTATTTTACATTGCCTACATGCAAATTTATCATGCAGCCATTTTAAACATCAAGTTTAATCATCATGTTAAATAAAGTGTCATTTATTGTTTCTCATTGAGTTTGGACTATAATTCACATTTGGGAAGTATGTGAATTGTCTCTAAAATGAAAGGTAATAAACCTTCTTAAGTCTGCTACTGATTCTTCTGTTGTCTGCAGCTGTCTATTTAGATAAAGGCCAAAGAGGAATACAAGGAGCAGGATATTTGTATAAGAACAAAAAAAAACCCAAACCCTGAACAACGTATATGCCTAAATCAATCATAAAATAAAGATGTTTAAGGAGATTGTTGGTATTGCACATTATATACTTATAAAGCTACGCCTAAAATAACTGCTTTTACATCCACAAGTGTTACTGGCTAATAATTAACATGTGCACCTACCCAGCCTCTTGTTAGTTAAATAAGATAGAGACATTTACCTGACATTTTATGCCTGCAAGACTGCAAGTGCAAGTTTCTGGATCACAGAACACACGGCAGTCACAGCCACAATCCTCTCTGGACAGTCGGATGGCCCGCAGCT
The DNA here is from genome assembly GCF_963264785.1 of Psittacula echo. NCBI lineage: Eukaryota > Metazoa > Chordata > Aves > Psittaciformes > Psittacidae > Psittacula > Psittacula echo. The sequence goes on along the minus strand of NC_137743.1, from coordinate 64,354,791 downwards.
CATGTTTTTCTTCTACGTCAATCTTCTTCACTCCAGAAGCTCTCAGCAATGCCCTTCGCTTTTTTGTTGGCAGAGGTTGTAGAAAGAAGTACTCATCTACTTCAGTGTTGTCTAAATCAATATCATCATCAGAAATGTCATCCAGTGTCAGCGTATTAGCTTCTTCAGATTCCACTGTACCATTCTTTGTCATCTGTTGCATAGAACAATTTAACAAAGTCCTTTAACTATACTCTCACACATGTGCCATATATGCAAATAGATGCAAAAACATGTAATGCATTATGAATGTGCACAACCATATGTAACACAACTACAGAGTTCATAAAAGTTCTTCTACAGAGAAAATTGCTTGAGAATCAAGAGAATATCAAATGTTAAAGGGCAGACAGATGACATTCACTACAGAAACATATATTTTCTCAGTCTCAGGTTATCCAGATTAAGCATGGTACTACACAGCAAACGTGAAACAAGTGCAGATATATTTATTCTGTCATATAATAAATCCTTTTTCTTTTATTATTGTTCTATGAAATAATTTTCCTTAAAATAGAAAAACAAACAAAACCCCCCAGATTCCTGATGTTCTCCTTGCTCTGTTGATGAGCCTGCTGATTTACACTAGCCAAGCACCTGGTCTCCTACTTTTGTGGAGAAAACATGGTGCAACTGTGTGATAATTTTACACCGGTGAAGTCTCAAGTCTCATCTGCCTTAACAGTTTCACCAGGGGCACCACCATGACCTCAGAAAAATAGTCCCAGTGAATGTAATTTGAATGTTTCTTACCTACAGAAAAAAATAGCCTTCTAATTCTGCCTCTCTTTTGCCTTATTTGCTTACAGAAAGTTTCGGCTTGCCCTGTTATCCCAAATAATTTTTTAGGCACCAGTTTTAAATACAGATAAAATAAGGAAGTCTTATTTAACATTGCCTGTTTCTTGTGTATTTCAATGCTTAGACATTTAACAATTGTCACTGTAAAGGTAACTCCCACTTTTTCTGCTCCTAAATCCTGTCATTTCCATCTAGCTATGCTTTTGTGTGTAAGAAAGCAGTCCTGAATCTTACCCATTTCAGTATTTCTACTTTGATTATATTCCCAGCTGTTTGATTTTTCCATTAACAGTTTGTCCTTTCCACAATCTTTTGGATTGTAACTGTCATTTACAGCATTACTGAGTTACTTGACAGTGAATTCCTACTGACTGCAGTTTTATGTTTATAACAACTGTGCAAGCCAATCACAGAAAAAACTCCCAACCAATTATTCCTGACTTCTAAAGTCAGGTTAAAAGCAATACTATTTCCTCTGGAGGAGAAGAGCATCAGTGTCACAACTGGCATTCCTTACATATGGTGTACATGTACACATCATGCTGCACAAAGAAAACTTCTCCTGAGAGCAGTAATCATCCCTTCTTAGGAATTCAGCACCATATTTAGTTCATGCAGAGGTGTTCTGCCACTTCCACAACCCTGCTTTATCGGCATTACTGTTTCCTTTGCTTTTCAATGTATTCTCAATCTTTCTCCATGACCGTTGCCTCTAAGAGCTGCCGTCATTTTATTTCATGTTTCAGTTTGTTTACCATGTCTATCCCTATGACATTCAAATCTCTTTATGTGTGTACACTTCTGCCTCTTTCTTCATCTCCAATGCAGCCATTTGCAAAATGTCCTCTCAAACTTCCCTCAGATTGATTTTTTGCTGTATTTTCTATTATTCATTTCCCTTTACAGTGGCTGGAAAGGAGGGGGCAAGAGCTCCCTCACTGAAGCTGTTACCTAATTGGCCTGCCTGGCCCTGGCACAACGGAGAGATTATTTATAGCAGGTATTTCAACGTATTAGTTCAGTAAGGTAGGAAAGACAACATTAGACGTCGTCCTTTTTCTGTATAATCTACAGTGAGAGACAGGTAAATCCACAGAGTGATTAAATGCACCTTGAATTAGCTGCCTTTAGCCAGTGGGAGGGAATATTCTGCTGTACATGCAACTCAGCCTGAATGTTCAAATCCAGAATGGCATCGTCCTCGATTTTTTTTTTATATGTTTTTCATTTTTTTGTTAGCTAGCTAATATGTAATAGGAGAACTACCTACCTGAGAATTCTGAATTCTCTAGTTTTAAATATACAAGGCTCATGCCACTCCTTAAGCAGATCACTGTTACTTAAATGCCTATCAGAATTTAAGTTGGAAACTGGGGAAGAATTCTAATCCCTGCTTCTGTAATTATTTTAGTATTTTATTCAATTAGTATTTAATAAAAATTCAATTTCAGGGCTCTTACCCATGAGGTAAATGCTCTAACTGCTCAGCTTACAAAGGCACCTACAAAACCATACCAAACTTGTCATGCATTTCTCCTTCTTTTCCTGCAAATCTTAACTGCTTTGTCACACACAGAACAAACGAATTAACGAAATGGAAGATCTGAACAGTTCTTGAACAAGTTATTGTGTAACTACAGAGGGAGGAAGATTACCAAGACCCATCAAATACATTTTACAATACAGAACTTTAGGGGAACATTAAGTTCTCTTGATTGTCATAATATTGCTTATCTGAATTAAACTTGATATGTAGATGGGTTAAATTTCTCTTATAAAGCTCAAGGTTAATGTCATAACAACAGAACAGGGCAAGGGCCAATGAATATGTGAAGCCTTTGGGTGAAATTCACTTCAACTGTAAAATGTGAAAAATTCAGGTTAGCACCTTTGCCTGCCCTAGCTGGAAATTATTGCTTACAATTCCCCACAAAGGAAACCAACTCTGTCCATAGACCCAGGAGCCTCAACATCACTAGCATCAGGCTAATAATTTTAATAGACCTTAATTTGAGGGACATTATGAGTAAGCAATAAGGACTATTCCACCTGACTTACTGTGCTTACTCATAATGTTTCCCAAATGACAATGTATTAAAGCAAAGCCTACCTTGTACTTTTCATCTTGACAAGATGGCTTTTATGTCCAGAATGTAGTTAGAGTCTTCACACTCTGCTGCTGACAAGTGTTTATGCCACTGTCAGCAATGTTTACACCAAAGTGCTGGTGCTAAATGGCTAAAGTGACTTGATAACAATTTTAAAGTCTTTAACTGCTTTTAATTAAGAGAAATTTCTTATTTGTCTCTTCACTTTTAGCATTCAAAATAATCAACTGCACCTAATATTATGAAGACACAATTTCAATATATTCCTGTAGTTCTATTTTTTCTTGACAAATTTTAATTTTTTTTACCTACAGACTTGATTATCATAATACAGTGCAAAAAACTTTAAAAAAAAATCAAACAAAAACAAACAAAAAAATCCCAACCCCCAAACCGAAACAAAACAACAACCTGAACAACAGGGAACTGAAATTTAAAACCACAAAGAAAAACCTTTGCAAGCAAACTTTGCCCTACTTCATTTTCTCACTTTCTTTTCGTGTGCTGTACAGTAATTCTGATGCAAATCCTGATTAGTGCATTTCATTAAGGATCATAATTGCTGACATTGTCACCTCAGAATGCTACAGTGCTTTGTTTTCCTGTTAATCCTGAAACCATGTGAATGACCATGTGGCTCTTTCGCCTCTACAGGGAAATCAGCAAGACCAAGCTGTCTTAAGCAAATAAAACACACTGAGTGCTTTACAGTGACTCATCACTAGTTCAGTGAGTCCTGGATTTAGTTTGGGGAGGGAAAGTAGTTTTTATTTGATTTTTTTACCCCAAGTGTATAACTAGAGATGTAACTGAGCTGAGTCTGATGGACTACTTCAGAAAGGAAGCTTTCTATTCCCTATTTTTTCATACATGCTGGAGAGTGAAGAGAAATATTTTACACTAGTAAAAGATTTAACACTAGTAAGATGTTAACAGTTTTAAGCCAGTCTCAGGATTCTGAAGACCTAAACACAATTTCTCAGTATTTGAATTTAAACTTTGAAGTCAGCGTACCAGTCTCAGCATGTGCTAGTATTGTCACATCAACTGCTGAGGATCAATGAAGAAAGAACCCCACCACTCCTGAATTAACTGTAGGGAAAATGACTTTTATATTTGGTAAAAGGAAGCAATTAAAATTAGGACAGAGAGAGGAAAGCAAATCAGGCTTTCCTTACTTACTGAATACTTATGAAGAAATTAACAAGAACTTAACAGTCACAATAAAGATTAGCATCCACTTAAACAAGTGACTGGGGAGATGGAAGAACATATTGTATTTGGAAGAGGAGCAGGAGGTCCATGTCCCAGAAAAGGGAGTGGGCTGGTGTGAAGTTAATGAAGAAAAGAGGTTCATCCCACCCAAGGGGAGACTTACGAAAGCACACAGAGCAGAGCGCTGCTCCATACACATGAAGGCTAAAAGGCCTCATCCAATCTTTAGAACTAAATAGGACCTGTGATTTTTCTTAATTTACTTTCCAGCTATAAAAAGGAAAAGCTAAAGATTTGCATGCCTTACTATTCTTTACCCACTCCACTGGGATTCCTGGAAGCCATCCAAGGGATCTACACAGTCATTGGTTACACTGACAGAGCTCAATTTACACTTGGTGCTCTGAAGATGCTGTGATATGACATGTTTAGAGGTATAATCTCTAGTAGTCATAAATCGCACTCCAGCCTTTGGCTTCCAACCTGTCCAAATGTCCATCTTTAATTTGCCTTTATCCTGAGTAGTTGTATGTATGTTTGTTTTCATTACGACAGTTCACATCTTATGAACTATTCAAGAATCTATTTAGCTATTCAAATAATAAACAAACAAAAAACAAGAAAAAACAAATAACCAAACAAAAACCACACACACACACTCACACACACACACAAAACCCACCCCACACCAATTAGGAGACTGAGAAAAGAAAGTAATTACAATAGTAAGGGTCATACACACTTCTTCAGGAGTTCAGACACAGAACTCATGAACACAGTTCCTCCTATAGGAAAAAAACTGAAAGGCATTTCTTAAACTTGAAGGGTACCTGGGCAACTGCAGTAGTATCTGAAACAGATATAATATCACAAAAGGGGCTAAGGAGCACAGCAGTTTGGCTACAACTCTACATATTGTTCACTTCATTATAGGATTCATCTGAAAAAGAGCCTGAAATATCTGTAACGCAAGTCATTACACAGGAAGTGTTTCATCCAATCCAAAACCATAACAAACCCAGAAGTTCTGCTACCAGTTTTAAAGAGCCATAAGGGACGCTTCCAAGAACACAATCCGCTTCTCTAGTCTCCTCTACTCAAATACAGTTTCTTTCCTCTCCTATGCTACATTTAAATAAACAGCTTCAAAACTGTAGCCATGATTTGTTCTGGCTAAACTGATAGAGCCAATTAATTTGTCTGACACCTTCCTTCTTCAACACAGACATCCTCTGGTGAAGCATTACAAATATGACCATATAAATTGGTACACTGAAAAAATAAACATTTTTAGTACTACTGTTTGTTACTGTCAGGCAAATTCACTCAAGTTGGCCAAGAAAATAAGCCCTTTCACTTTCTATACTTAGAATGTTACCATTCCCTTGTCTAACAGGGCACTGTGCAAGGGCTCAGAAGACTCAATCTCTCCCTGCCACTTCCAGACTTCTGCTGGACACCCTATTCAAGGCTAACTTCCACCACTCTCTGCCTCTGTTTTCCTCTCTGTAGGAAACAGGAAGTAAACAACAATCTCGCTGTAAAGCACTCCAAGACACACATCAATAAGAGCTACAACAGCACTTGGTAATACCGAAGAAAAATAATGTGTTCAGTAAAATAAAACTTAAAAAAAGAAAAATGCCATTTTTTTTGACTGAAAATGGAGGTGACAGAAAGGAAATGGTTTTGTTTAACACACATGTACTGAGGCCATATAGCTCTGCCACTGTTCATTTAAACAAATAAGGCAGAGATCAAAGTCTTGAACAATTTTTACCTTTAATTTTAGAGAATTGAGTTTTTCCTCCCTTAGGTGCTCTCTTAACATCTCTCGGTGAAGCCTCTCCTGTTCCATCGCAAACTCTCCAAGCGTGTATTGGCGCACACTGTTGTGGCGAGTAGACATTCCCAGTGTGCTTCCCCCTTGGCTGGGAACACTGGTGAATCCTTGCCTTCTTGTGAAGTAATACACAGTAACGCAGTTAAAATGGACATTTTTTGCTCTCTTCCGCTTCTCTCTCTTCAGGATTGAAGAAGCTAGAACAGACAGAGATCACAGTATGAGGGATAACTTGCAGTCATACAGCAAATTCATCACTTGTGTAGTTCCATCTACCTTAGCAATACCTGACTCTGTACACAATAAAGTTCTGACACGTGCAGTTGAAATGAGGAGATAACATTAGAAATACTGCATCTATGATTCTACTATTCTATTCTATTCTATTCTATCTACAAACCTAGGAGCCCTTACAAACTGCTATAATCATGAACACTATTATCTACTTTAGATCAGAAATTCTTGGCCAGGACGGTTGTTCCACAGCATTATGAACATATTTTATCCTTTTAGCAAAGAAGAAAATAAATCCCAGGAAAATGAACTTCTCTCACAGTGTCACCTCAAAGATCCTCTGACTTGCTCAAACCTCTGCAAACAAAGCAATGTTGTCTGTGACAGCAGTGAGGAGAAAAACAGACCCAATCTCTCACATGCCTACATACACCGTTACTATTCTGGCAGAAAAGATCCGCTGTAGAGATCTGCAACTACATCTTTAAAGCATTGGATCACATTGGCAGAAAAGATTTCTATCTCTTACAATCCAAAATGTTAGAAATTAGTGTTAGAAAAACTAGCAAGGTGGTATGTTTAGTGCTTCAGACTGAGAAATTAGTACCATCATCACCACAGAATAATATAGGAATAATACTGATTAACAGTAAGATCTACTTTTTCATTACTTTCATCCTCTTTCTGCCGCCATCCACTGAATACACATGTGTGTATATTTTATGTGTAGAATTTTGATAATAAATCTAATTCTTTTCTGATTCCCCTCATGCTCATGCGCAGTTTCTCATGCCCACATGCAGTATCATAGAAAATGGATTTGTTTACAAAGAAATGCCAAATTTTAGCTGTTAAATATTGTCTTTTTTCTATAGACATTTAGTAACTCCTTCCAACAAGGCTGATATATTGTTTCTCACTAGTAACAGTGGTGAGCCTTTAGAGAAGCAAAAAGAGACACAAATGTTAGATAAGAAACACCACTTGATTTTTAAGATGACCAGCCTGATTTATTTGATTTATTGCAAAATAGCAACAGGATGTTGAGAATGTAGATAGGTAAGTCATTGCTTTGCAGTTTACAAGCAACAATTGAGCAGGTGTGAATTATCCTTTTACACCTTTAGCAGATGTGAGCTACCTGCCAGGGTTCAGGCAGTAAAATGATTTAAAAGCTGCCTGACCACTCTAGAAAGACTTGGAACTATTCTGTAAGAGCAGCAAAAGCAACAAGATGTACACTCCTAATCTAAAACTTCCAATCTAGAGATTGAGAGCACTTGTCCTTCAGCCTTGGTTTCATAACAGGTCTGGTTTATTGTCACAGTTAAAACAGACTTAATTCTCTAATACTATTAAATAGTGAAATGTTAATCACCACGAATGTGAAAACTCCAAACTTCTAAATGCATTAATTCAGTCTAACAAACCGCATAATCCACCTATATGAAAACCAAATTTCAGACAGTATAGCCTGCTGACATAATCATAAAACTATTTGGGGCCCAGAAAAACACTAAAATAGTGTTATTTTCCCTAAATAGTGAGAAGCAGCTGAAAGTATGGCTTACTGTATAAACAACATGCACTTCTTCAGATATGCTGCAGGTATGTTAGATGAAAAATATGAAACAGATAAATAAGCTCAGGTCCTACATCCATTTACATGCTCTCAGTGAAGAGTGTTCCAAAAAAAGGCATAGGATATACAGAGAGGAATCAAAAGACAAACTCTGTCACATTAGGTATGTTAAAACTTACATCCAAGTTTTAGCAAATCTTGTATCAACAGAGCCTGACAAAAATATTTATAGGAAGCTTTTAGTGGGGGAAAAGGTTTATTTTGTTAGAAGGGACTAGTACATAGCGGTCTAGTTCATAGGGGTGTGTCAATTTTGTCCCAAAAGTTAGATGCTGTTTTAACCTACTGATCTTTTTCATATATGCCACAGTTTCAAAACAAATCTCTCAGTCAGAACCTTCACTGCCTATATCCTCTTACGCACAGAAAAGCGCATATTAAAAAATATCCTGCTTCTGCTGAAGAAGCAGATACATCTGCTGGGAGGTATCCAATTTCTGATACAACAGTATTGATGTTATTTGGCTCTCAACTGGATCTTGCACTTATTTCTGAAGAAATATTGACAGCTGCTGCAGGACAAGCAGCTGTTTTACTAAGAAAAAAGAACCAGCCACAAATGGAATGAGAGTTAAATATACACTTAAATAATAAAGGAAAGATAGAAGGTTAATCTTAAATATATATATATATATGCTTCATGAGGAAATAGAAGGTATTTATGCCTATAAAATTGCACAAGTTGTTAATGCTTTTGAATCTTCATCTGTAAACTTCAGTATCTATCACATAAGGTCTACATTTATAGTAATTCATTTTAGACCTTAGCTATGGAACTCCTGACATGGCTGCTTACTGGCAGGAATACCAAATGCTGCAATAAAAGTGCTTCCATTTAAGTCTGACAATCTCTTTATGGAAGAGATACTACTTTCTATACATAAGTAAATCAACCTTCAGTTTTATTCACAAGCTACACACTAATATTAATAATTAATTGAAGCTAGGCAGAAGACTGTGATCTAATTACTTCCAGCTGAAAAAACCAAAAGAACATCATCTATGATAAAAACTAGATTACATGAATGAGTTTTTCCACTACATGGATTTTTGGGGTGGGGCAGGGGTGCCCATGTGCATGCTGTCAAAATTTAGAAAGTGAATTTCAGGCATCACTGTACGTTTACGCCTAAAAGTTCGGTCAGCAGTCTCTCTCAGGAGGACTGTCAGGAGCTGTCTTTCAAAAACCCATTAACGCGTTTCTCCAACCTTTTTTACAGCTCTTATCACTTTCAGTAATTATAGTATCAGTGCCACACCATAACAGTTGCTTGTTTGGGGTTTTTTTTAATAGATCACTGACAAAAATGTTAAGATAGAATTAAGCTGAACTTGAAGAAAATGCTGTCGTACTGTAACTGCAACACCACCAGTGCTATAAATCCAGCACTATACAACTGTAATGAAGACAGCATAAAAGCTGACATGCATTTGTTATAAATTACATCAAAGTTCATGGCTTTATTTATTAATATGATAGTTCTGAGTCAGACAAATTCTATGATAATCTGTGTAAGCGAACAAGCATGTAAACATTCAGAGCCCTCAGACTGTACATGATTATTTTTTCTGAAACACATCCTATCTTTTGGGTTTGCTTCTGTCTCACCCAAGAGCTCATTAAAGGGAAGAGCGAAGGCTAGAGTCATCTCTTCTGTGTTACTGCTAGGAAGTAGTCAGAATATATTCATATTTATGAGAATGTTGTTTACAAGAACAGATCAGGCAGGAACTGCAAAAGATTACAGGATTTTATTTGATTATGCAAAAGCATAGGTTAGAGATGTCAGCGAGAGGACTGGACAGCTGTGACTACCTCAGGAACCAAAGACACAAAAGGAAGCACCACAGAGGTGCTATATTCTTGCTCTACTACTCTTCCTAAAGTCTCTGAGGAGAGGGATGCCTTAAAGTGACCTCAAAAAAAATTATTATTAGATATTGAATGCAACTATTGAACAATTTTCCAACATCAGGGACAAAGCTATAACTTATTCATTCCTATTGCTTCAAGCCAACCAGAACTGAGATTCTCAGCTCATCAAGAGTTGCAGCATACACTATTTTGCGTGCACTGTACCTTACATACTACATTCAAATCTGTTGTAATTACTGCTAAGGACATTGGTTAGCTCAAGACAGAGCAGAAGGATATACAAAATACATATTTTCTGATATACTGGAAGCATGAACATATGCCCAGACAAAATTTACTGACATTAATCAGCTACTGAGCTCCCTTCAGAATGAGGGATGCAGATTGTGCAAGCTTGCATGCCTCTTGGGAGTCAGTTGCAAAGGTTTTGCAGGGAAGCAAAAGCCCAAAACCTAAAAATTTATCCATAGAGAATGTAAACACCACACTTTTCCAGAAGAGATTCAGTAACAGCTTCCCTGCTTGGCCAGTCTCAAGAAAGCATTTACATGCCATCTGCCTGTGTAACAAGTGGTATCAGGGGATGCCACTATCAGCTGTTCTGCACAAAAAGGGTGACAGGCAGACTGTACTAGGACTGCAGCAATGAGACGTTTTAGCAGCTGCTGGATACATGCTGTCAACAGGAACTAGATGCCACCATCTCCTTCTAGCAGTTCAAGGCGAGTGAGGATGCCAGAGGGAACAGGAATATTCATCATCACCAAAAACTGTCCTATGGATCACACACATGATCTTTAACAGATTTATATACTGCAAGGCTGATAAATTCCACTGGGGAAAAAATGCACCATTCTTGTGTATTTAAACAATTAATACAATTTTTAGTTCTATGTTTCAAGATTATATGGAATTAAGTATTTTTGACAGATACATAAGTACTGTAATGCATAAAATTTATCACTTAGAGGGAAGGATGATACTGATAACAATTACCGCTACAGAACTCTCTCAGAAAAGGTCGCTATATCTGAACAAGGTCTTCAGACACAGATATCTGCAAACAAACTGTCAAAATTCCTCATCTTGAAACAACATCAACTGATGAAATTTTGATTTTTGGCTTTTGACATTCAAGTGTCTCAGCTTCTGGGTTTAGCAGAGCAGAGCTGAAGTTAATGACCTGCTGGCAACTGGCCTGCCTCCTCATGGGGCCATGTCAGGTCCTGTAAGCTGGTCAGCTGCCATGCAAAACCAGCTGCTGCAGATGCAGCACAGCCCCATCAGTGCAGCACTCAACCTGAGCTAACAGCGACCGCACAGGTCATCAGCACCATGCACCATTTATGGCAAAACTGCACTTATCTCTAAACAAAATTCCTACAGGTGTGGCCAAAAGAATCAAAGGAAAACTCTGAATAGCAAACAGTTGTTTAACCCAAGCATGGCTAACCCATCCTGGAAACTCACCTTGCTCTTTGTGCTTATCCTTTTGTTATCTTTGTTCATGATGTGCCTGCACAGATATACAGCAGAATGCATTTATTCATCCTTTCCTCAGTTGTTAACCTCTCTCCCTCATAACAATTCTCTTTATGCACAGCATTTATAATTTATTTCATTACTATATACAATATTTCTGCCATTTCTCTTTATGCTAAATTCCTGGTGTATGTACTTCTTTGGATATTGAACATACAGGGAATCTCTAAGGTTTCCAGAATTTAAGAGATCTGCAGAATGCCTAAGCACTACATACCAAGGTTTTTTATTATAGCCCTTCAGTTTTCAATATTTCAGTAAAGTCCTTTTTTGGTCAGTGACTGTAGTACACAGTAGAGGTAACTGTTCAGCAGTCATTTCGGTGCCTTATTCATAAGGCTGCACACCGCCATGGAACAAGTTTTGTCTAATTCAAGACAACCTCTTTCTACACATTACCACTCTCCCACACCACCACTCATTCAGATTGCACAGACTAAGGCTTGACTCTTAAGGCTGTCTTACCCAACCTGTGGTTTATTACACATGGAACACCAACTATCAAAAGATTAAAAACAGAATAAACACACAAACATCATTATGTTTGTTCCCATAGGCGATAAATTATGCGCCATCTCCTACACTGGGACACTAAGTCATAACTGTTATTACCAGCATTCTTATTTAAATGGTTGCAATTTAAAATGGTAGCATTTTACCTATCTAAAAATACAATTTCTATCACCCAGTGGCTAACAGTAATGCATACAAGATGGTTTACCAGAAAGACAGTGTTCCTCAGATTTATTTTTTTCTAAGATTAAAGGTACTTGATCAAGTGCATTAAATCCATTTTTCCAGACAGTGTGTCCCATATGTGTGCATGAAACACATACACACTGTGTATGTGTGGCCACACTAACTCATTTTTCAGAGATACTCTAAAAATAAAACTAAAAGTCAAAAATGAAGAAAGTATCAATGTAAAAAAATATATATATACATCTATCATGAAAATAACAATAGCCTTAAACAATAAAACTGTCCTGTAAAGTAGCTTCCATGGCTGCTGTTCTTTCTCGCTTAGGCTGCTGTGTCTCATACATCTCAGTCACAATGACGATTAATGGGAGAAAGGCAAATACTACACATAGCTGTTTGACAATAAAACTTCCCTGTCAGATTGATCCTGGTCAAAGTATGTTGTACCAAGCACTGATCTGGGCTGGAATTGTCACCAAACAAACATAGCAAGTGAGGAAATACTTCCTGGGGTTGCAAAAAGACTCCTCAGCGAAGGTGGCAAGAAAAATGAGAGCCATTCAAGTCACATAAGGTTAGAGAATGAAGAAAGGCCTTTGTTCATCAACAGCTAATAAGAGAATAAATATATACAGCAAAGAAGTGTAAACGTACGTGTAGAGGAATGTGTGAATAGACAAGGCTGAAGAAGGATGTAGCAAGGCACAGATTCATTAACAAATCACTGTCAATATTTTTGTAATATATTTAAATGTGACTAGAACACTGTGGTCAGAGACTGCCTCCTCGGTGTTGTAGGTACATGGAAGAAATCACCAAGTCCTGCTGCTGAGTTAGTTTCAAACAATTGTTGCCATCAAGTTATTTCTACCAACAGGTTCACACAAGATACTTTCTGTATTATAAACATTTTTTTTTCTGTATTATTGGGAGATTGAAGAATTTTATTTGTAGCTCACTTTCTAAAGCTTATTCAAAGAAGCTCTCTAACTTCTGAAACTGTGCCCTTCTTTCCTCTCCCTACCACCCACCAAGGTATTTTCAAAGCATGGAGTGGGATGCTAGAAGCAGAGGAGATTACTACTGACTTCTCCACGTAGGGGTGAGCTGTATCTGTAATATATTTCTTGTGTTTCGGTAAGAGATGTCATCACAGGCCCATCCAACTCTCAATAAAAGTACTTTTCCAAAGGGGAAAAATCAATATTTACACTAGCAGTCCAGGGTATCTTTATGAGAATCATCCAAGTCTCATTTGCATATATGAATAAATTTTAACCAATGAAATAGGTAAGCAACAGTAATAATGCCCTGGTAGACTGAAACAAGGTTTTCCTGAATTGCTCCCACATGCATACAATGCACTATGTAGCCCCACTTTTCGTTTGCCTTTGAACATCCTCCTTTTCCTCCCTAGGCAGTGGAGGTACAGCACTGGGAAACCTGTGAAAGACACAGTGGTCCCTTCTGTGTGTTTAGAAGCCAAAACAGAACCCAAAATCTCCCACTTCAGAAGCGATCCCACTGCAGCTGCATTTGTCTATGAAAGCGTGCTTCCTAATTTGACAAAATCCTGCTAGCAATGACATTTTAAGCCCATTGTATTTTTCAAAAATTTTTCACTGTGAAAACTGGTAGTTCTTTGATTATGAAACATAAATGATTTCAGTTCTGGCTGAACTCCAAGACATAAGCACTTTCTTCTGCTGTCTCAGCTATTTTCCTGATGTCAAAGGCACATTAAAATAAATGTGAACCATATGGCTAGCCGGCAGATTACTAGCACTCTTGCATCAATGAGGGCAAAGCAATTCATTGTCACCAGCACAGAAATATCTTACGCACATAAAAAATTTCAAAAGGCTGGAAAAACCATGTATGAAGCAGCCTTTTGGATTAAAGCCCTGTCTTAGACCAGAGGAAATGCTGCTTTTCTTTTTGTCTGCTTTTTACACACTCTTAGTGCCACATAAACCACTATGGCAAGAAGGATTAACACTATCCTCCACCTGCTCCACTGACTTTCCCACGCCATGTTTCATCAAGTCTAACCCCACAGAACTGCAAAGCCTAACCCATCATGGTAATCCAGGTCAGAACATCACTTGAAAAAGCCATCTTGCTCTGCAAGTTTCACAGAAAACAAAAAACATGGAAAAAGGTCATATTCCAGAAATTGCTTCTACCTCTATCTCCTACCTCTCCTTCTACCCAACTGCCTCCCAAAAGCCATCTTTCTAAATGTTTCCATACACTGAATTTACAAATTTTAAATGCTTAATGATGAAACACTTTCCCTATGTGCTGGAAATCCACATTAGAAGGGAGTGCTGTGACACACAATATACGGTCCAAAAGAAATGTGGGCTTGGGGGCAGGGAGGCATTTTCTAAAAATCAATTTGAATCTGGCAGTCTTGAAAGGAAAAGCATGCTCAGGAAGGCAGGAATTGAGCCATGAAAATTGGACAGGACAGGGACAACGTTTTATTTTGGAGTGCAGAATTTGGAAGGTATCAGTTCCTTTGAAATCCTTAGGAAATTCTAAGCTTCCCTCAGATTTTCTTTATGTTAAGGGTAAAGTTTTGACCTTTAGTGTGAGGTCAATAGCACAAAGCATTACTTGAGTTTTGAGCTTGAGGTGTGTGCATCACCTACCCTAGTAGCATTCACTGCTCCATCCTTCTGGTACTTTCCTCTTAGGTAAAGCCAAAGCTAAGTTTACCTCACAGGAGGGACTCGATGGGAATCTTTCCCAAATGCCAGATTTATTTATGTCAGATTTGAAAAGGTTTTTGACAAACACCAGCTCACAGACAAGTCTGACATGAATACGAGAGATTTTAATTTGTAATTTAGTTGAACATTTTACCTCAATGTCAGAGTTTTGTCTCAAATCTCACAGAAATGTTAAATTCTCAGAATGTATGCTAAAAGCTGGAATTTTACTTCTTTATTTCCTCAACACCCTCTATCTCTGGAATGCTTTTCTGTGACATTCATCACTGGCCCAGTTTCTCCATTTTGCAAATATAATCAGCCTGTGAGGAGAATTGGAGACAGTTAAATGTGCTCAGCTTCACCATTTACTCTAAATGCCAGCTGCTGTTTTGCAGATGATTATTGCTGACCTTGGCCCCAGCTCCGAACAGTGTGAAGAGGAAAGCTGCTACCAAGGATCCTTGCAGGACCACCCATGCATAGCAACTGTATTTGCTGAACTCTCCTAAGACACTGCAGGCAATCCTTTGTTCCACCTTATGGGTGACTTTTGTGAACAGCCATTTGATAGAAATACAACTGCCCATCAGCTGCTTGTGACTTTGCATTTGCAAATCTATTTTGCATATCTGCCATGAACACCTTCAATGAAAAAAAAAAGGACTTTATGTTATCTAAGCAAACAAATACACCATATAAGGCAAAAACCATCCCTGTTTGTCCAGCATATGAAATGCACTAGTTTATAGGAAGGAACTTTTCAAAACTGTAGAAACAGAATCAGTTGCACAAGTCCTTGTAAAAGCCATGGGAACCTGCCTCCCAACCCCTCTTTGTTTTTTTAAAACACTGCTTCTACAGTAACTGTTATTACAGATAACAGGAAAGATCCTGTCATGGCATACCCTGCCCTGTCATGCTGTATGAGTATTTGAGCAAAGACATTGCACTACATTTCACTGTATTTCTTTGAATTTCCTGGGTTTTACTGCCCAGCTGACTTATTTTAAAATCAAACCCAAGAATCTCTCAAGCCGTCTAGAATTCATAACATGAGTCAACAAATAACAGTAAGAACATATTTCTCATTAACAAGGAAATTCTAAGCCTGATTACAAGCAATATAAATAGTTGCAAGGTGCCATGAAAAAAGAATGCCTGCATTTAGCTACACTTTCTAAGTGTTTTCCCGTAATGTCAGCATCACTACTTCTAACTCATTTAGATTTCTATCATTAACCAGCAATTATTCACACACCTGAAGCTCAAGGCTCAAGTAATGCTTTGTGCTATTGATCTCACAGCAAATAAAACTTTACCCTTCACACAGAGAAAATTTAAGAGAATCTAGACTTTCTTACAGATTTCAAAAGATTGGATATTTTACAAGTTCTGCACAGCCACATAGATGAGGCAATCTCAATATGTTAGCTACTGTAGCATCTAGGGATAGGACAAGGGGTAATGGCATTAACCTGAAAGAGGGTAGATATGGATTAAATATAAGGAAGAAAGTCTTTACTGTGAGAGTGGTGAGGCACTGGAACAGGTTGCCCAGAGAAATTGTGGATGCCTGGAAGAGCTCAAGGCCAGGTTGGATGGTGCTTTGAGCATTCTGGTCTAGTGGAAGGTGGCCCTGCCCATGGCAGAGGGCTGGAACTAGATAATCTTTACGGTCCCCTTCCAACTCAAACCATTCTGTGATTCTATAATGAACCTCAGACATCCAACACCCTTAAAAGATAGTACCCTAATTAGCAGAATGACAGGACCAATGATTATGGCTGGCTGCAGGATAACCTTGTTAGTGATAATGGCAAGATACAGATAACTGATGGAGGACAGGAACTAACCTGTGCAATGGTTTTACCTCCTGTTGGTGAAGATCATGTTATGAGTTGGCACTGGAGATTTCACCTGCCTCTGCAATAAAGGCATTACTCTGAAAGTTTCAGCTAGGCCAGAAATGCCTAGCTGAAATGCCAGAGGAAAGCAGCAGCTCCTCAAAGTATGTTTCTCAAGAGATGCATCTGTGATTAATCTTGTATGGGGAACTTTTACCAGCAAAAAGGGCTTGAAAAAAGGACTTAAGGTCTTCCCAGGTCATTCAATTGCCTAAAATTCTGCAACTTAAATTTGGTTCTTTATCAGAAAAGTAGATCAAGGATTTAGTATTCAATTTCAAAGACAACTTGCTGTGGAGCTGATGAAACACAGTGGTGGGATGCCCTAGTTCATCATGGCAATTTAAAGGAACTGCAATGGCACTGGGTGTGCTCATGCCCTGTATTCCATATACCTGTAAGGAAAAACAGAACAAATACTTTTAGTCCTGACTAATACTATATATGCATTCTTGGGCTGCTACTTGAGGATGAACATCCTTTTTCTGATACGGAGGAGGAGCTGTGAAACAGGACAGGTACGTGGACTGATTAGTAATATACTTTGTCATCCATTAAGGTAAATCAGCCGTGTGACTAATGGCCTTCTGAATCAAACTCAAATGACCTCAATAGACTGAGAAAAGTAAGTAATAAAGATAGCAGGGACTGTATCTGACAGTGGTAATGAAGGCACTCTCACCATTTGGGGTAAGAGAATGAAAAATATGCAGATGCATATACACACATATGTGACCAGGAAAATACTCCATTTATTCATTTGTTGGTTATGAACCTGGTAAGAGTTGCCTATGCTTTATGGACTGTCATTTTGTTTCCTGACTCAGAAAAAGACACCTGCAACCTAGGCTAGATATACATATATATATATATATTTGTTTTGTTGCTGTCTTGATTAGTTTAAAAGTATATATTGGTAAAGAAACTGTACTCACCCCCGTGTAGTAGTCACAACAGATAGCACTTAGGCACCATCAGTCATGTATTTTCTGTCATCACACTACAGGGTTAATTGCTGAGATCAAAGCTATCTTCTGGTGGTTCTGCTTCACCTGAGTGACCCATAGCAGCTGCGTGCCTCATTTAGCTGACAGGTTAAACTGACCTTAAGGCTAATGGAGCAGGATAGCTGACAGGTTCTTGTTTATCTGACCCAGTACATTTTGTTTCAAGGGTTATGTAAATACTGAAGATGCATCAGCTACCCTAGATAGATTTATACACAAACTGCCTGTTTGCTGAAGCACTGAAAGGTGTATAGCTGCAAGTGATTAAAAAGTTATCAGTCAGGTGAACTGGAGAGGAAAAGCAAGACTCAGAGGGCCATGTTAGGTCCTTTTTTAATAAAGCTAAGTTAAAGAATTTACATACAGATCTTTGCATTGACTACAGGTCACCCACAAACACCACATTTCCAGTCAGTAGAAGAGTTTATACTGAACTTCAGATTTACTTATATGAAAATGGACCGGAAGGCAGACAGAATGCAGGATCAGACAGCATCTTACAAAACAGAAAAGAGAATGGAAAAAGTGTCAGGAAATGGCTTAGAAAGATAAATTCTATCAAAGAAGGCACTGTGGCATGTTACAGAGGTAAGGTATCTGGCCAGCCTTTCTTCTGCACAGGCTTTTTTCTGGCATGTTTACTGAAAAAGTCTCACAGAACTCTTTGTTTCCATATGCTCTTAAAAGTACAGATTCAAATATTCTACCTAGGAAAGCACTTTTATCTGGGGACATGAATGTATTTAAAGAACGAACAAAACACCTTTCAATGTACACTGTTAACAGTTTCATTACTGTACAACACATCTGCATGTGGTTTTCAAGTGTCACTCAGTAGCTCTGTAAGAAACCTGCATTCATGAGATACAAACACTGACAATTTCATAAAATCATAGAACCATAGAATAGATAGGATTGCAAAGGACCTTAAGATCATCCAGTTCCAACCCCTCTGCCATGGGCAGGGACAGCTCACACTAAACCATGTCACCCAAGGCTCTGTCCAACCTGGCCTTGAACACTGCCAGGGATGGAGCATTCACAACTTCCCTGGGCAACCCATTCCAGTGCCTCACCACCCTCACAGTAAAGAATTTCTTCTTTATATCCAATCCCCTGTTTAAGTTTGAACCCGTTACCCCTTGTCCTATCACTACAGTCCCTAATGAACAGTCCCTCCCCAGCATCCCTGTAGGCCCCCTTCAGATACTGGAAGGCTGCTATGAGGTCTCCATGCAGCCTTCTCTTCTCCAGGCTGAACAGCCCCAACTTTCTCAGCCTGTCTTCATACGGGAGGTGCTCCAGTCCCCTCATCATCCTCGTGGCCCTCCTCTGGACTTGTTCCAACAGTTCCATGTCCTTTTTATGTTGAGGACACCAGAACTGCACACAATACTCCAAGTGAGGTCTCACAAGAGCAGAGTAGAGGGGCAGGATCACCTCCTTTGACCTGCTGGTCACGCTCCTTTTGATGCAGCCCAGGATACGGTTGGCTTTCTGGGCTGCGAGCGCACACTGAAGCCGGCTCATGTTCATTTTCTCATTGATCAACACCCCCAAGTCCTTCTCTGCAGGGCTGCTCTGAATCTCTTCTCTGCCCAACCTGTAGCCGTGCCTGGGATTGCTTCGACCCAGGTGTAGGACCTTGCACTTGGCATGGTTAAACTTCATAAGGTTGGCATCAGCCCACCTCACAAGCAAGTCAAGGTCCCTCTGGATGGCATCCCTTCCCTCCAACATTATCAACTGAACCACACAGCTTGGTGTCATTGGCAAACTTGCTGAGGGCGCACTCGATCCCACTGTCCATGTGACTGACACAGATGTTGAACAAGACTGGTCCCAACACTGATCCCTGAGGGACACCACTCGTTACTGGTCTCTAGCTGGACATTGAGCCATTGACCACAACTCTTTGCGTGCGGCCATCCAGCCAGTTCTTTATCCACCGAGTGGTCCACCCATCAAACTGATGTCTCTCCAATTCAGAGACAAGGATGTCGTGTGGGACAGTGTCGAACGCTTTGCACAAGTCCAGGCAGATGACGTCAACTGCTCTGCCCCTGTCCATCAGTTCTGTAGCCCCATCGTAGAAGGCCACCAAATTGGTTCAGGCAGGATTTCCCCTTAGTGAAGCCATGCTGGCTGTCACCAGCCACCTCCTTGTTTTCCATGTGCCTTAGCACTTCTTCCAGGAGAATCTGCTCCAAGATTTTGCCAGGCACAGAGGTGAGACTGACTGCTCTGTAATTCCCCGGGGTCATCCATTTTCCCCTTCTTGAAAACGGGTGTTATATTTCCCTTTTTCCAGTTGTCAGGAACTTCACCTGACTGCCATGATTTTTCAAATATGATGGTCAGTGGCTTAGCAACTTCATTCGCCAGCTCCTTCAGGACCTGTGGATGGATTTCATCAGGTCCCATGGACTTGTGTACGTTTGGGTTTTTAAGATGGTCTCGAACCAGATCCTCTCCTACAGTGGGCCTAGGGTCTTCATTCTTACGGTCCCTGCATCTGCCTTCCAAGACTTGGGTGGTGCGGTCAGAGCCTTTGCCAGTGAAGACCGAGGCAAAGAAGTCATTAAGAACCTCAGCCTTCTCCAAATCCTGGGTAGCCAGTTCTCCCGATATCTTCCCGAGGGGGCCTACGTTGTCCCTAGTCTGTCTTTTATTCACTATGTACCTATAGAATCCCTAAATATAAATAGTTTTATAGAGTTAATAAGCAGGCAAATGGGTGAAGTTTTCTAAGTCATTTTAAGCAAGTCACAAACTGAACAGGGAGACCATTTTATCATCTGTTCAATTTAAAATCATGTTTATCTAACAATAAAATTGATTTTATTTTGAGGAACCGGAAGAACTCTTTAGATACACAACGTTAGTACTTACGGGTAAAATGACTAGAAGTGGATGGATTGACACTATCACCACTATCAGCGCTTTCACTGCTAGAAATGTCATCATCTGATTCCCGCACAGAGGAACAGGGTGAGGAGCCATCAACTTCTTCAAACTTCCTCTTTAAAATTCCACTCATTGCTGCAATGCTGTCACATGCACCTGTAACAGGAACAGAGGCAATGAGGCACTGAAATGTCCAACTGCAGAACATGCAGTCATAACCTCCAAAGTAATTTTCACTTAGAAGTATCAGTAAGTTGCCACCTGTAGTCTTGAATGACCATTTAGTATGAAATTAGATATAATTTATTAGGAGACAGTGAAGCCATAGGAAATAAAAAAAAACCCATCATGTGTCATACTCTAACCT
Organism: Psittacula echo; assembly: GCF_963264785.1. Classification (NCBI taxonomy): domain Eukaryota; kingdom Metazoa; phylum Chordata; class Aves; order Psittaciformes; family Psittacidae; genus Psittacula; species Psittacula echo. The sequence continues at coordinate 64,333,884 of NC_137743.1, read as the reverse complement.
GACATATGTGGAGACGGTTGTTTCGCTAGAATAATGTGTAACAGACTGCTTTCAGGGACTATTTTCCCCATTTTGATGTCAACAGTATGCCTGATTTCTAGTTTATATTGCAAAATTTCAAATAAGATAAAAATGGAAGCTTCTCTTCAAATACCCTCACTTGGTCCCTGTCTTGGATGCCAGAGGAGGAAGGAATGTTCACAAACAGGGATGAAATTAAATAAGAAGAAATTATCCTGTATACTACAGTTGCCATTGCAAATATGTCATCCAATCAGTGCTCACATCACCCCTATAAGAAATCCATTTGATAATTCAAATTTACAGCCACAATAAAGACAATGAAGTCACAATGACCATATAGCAATGTAGTCCTCAATAAATGCCCGTAATTCAGAAATTCCTCACTCCAGTTAGACATACCAATTACCTCCCAAAATCTCTCCTTCCCACATTAAGAAATGAGATGACTGATATATTCCTGAGGTTGAGCAGAAGACTAAAAAGCATTCAAGCAGAAATTTAGCAGCAGAGTTAGAAATAAAACATGCACTGCATGTAACTAAGGAGAAAGTGTACCCTTAACTAACTGAGGAGAGATCAAGAACAGCTAGAGCCTGCTCTGAGGACACACAGTTGCCACCACAGCAGTCGCAGCACTGCAGAGGCAAGCAGTGCTGACCTTTACCCAGGCAAAAAGTCTGTCTAGGATTGAGGACACGCTAGACTTGCTGAGGAAGACACACAGCCTCGTGCTATGGACTTACCACAAGGGTCTGCCAAATCCCACTGAAAGCAGGGGAAAAAAAAGAATAAAGAAATTTGCGTTCCTCACTGAAACAGAACATTTTTAATCCCTGCAGCCATCTTTAGGGCTCATTAACTCCAAGCCAGCTGCATTCTGCTCCATCCAGGAAGCTGGACTAGATAACTTCCAAAGCCCCTTTCCAACAAACATTTCTCTGGTTATACTTTTAAAAAAAAAAATAAAAAATCAGTAAATCTGTCAGGAAGCAAACACATGCTGGCTAAATGACTACGAGTAAAGAAGAGAAGGTTAAGGCAGAGATTCCAGTACTAACCATACTGTTTAACAATTAACACATTTCAGAGTTTTGGCTCAGGCCACCTCGCACTCTCCTGGATAACGCAGGATGAAGCAGGTGCCAGAACTGTTCCCAGCAGGCAAGCTGGATGAGGACACCCAGCTCTTGGCAGTGGGTTGACAGCTTAGCCATGGTGGACAAGAACTGTACCCTGCCACCTGGCAGCAGAAGCTAGAGAACACTGTTTTTAGCCTGGATCTTTTTTATCTTTTTAATTAATACAGAGGTAGTCCCAGTGATGTAGGTGCCATATTCTGATCCTGTGACCACAGCACTTCAGCAGATCCTCTGGTATCTTTGGTACCAAGTAGTTTCAATGTCTCCTATGCATCCTGTAGCTCCCTTCAAGCCCCAACACTTGTTTCCTTCTTGGAAAAAAACAAAGCAACAGTGTGAAGAGGTTTGCAACCAACTTTTGGCCTGATGTGAAGCTCAAACAAGGTAAGGGTCAGTATATGAAGATGAGAGTTACAAAAAAAAAAAAAAAATTAAAAATCAATGGGTCACTGTATTACATAATCGTAATTGAAAAATCATAATTCAGCCAACACTGCAGTCTGTAGGAAATCCTGGGACCGAGGTGGCAAGAATATCAGTTTTATCCCAGAGCAACAAAAGTTAGTTCTAATTACTTCTTTTGCTTTGCTGACAAAGCATTTTACATTGTCTGCCAGCACTTAACCACAGCAGGAGGAAGCTATAAGCAGGTTTAAACTTGCCTTTGTACGTCAAGCTAGAAATTATGGATACATTCTACAACAGTTTTATATTATTTAATTACAAGTACTAGAAGTTTTATAATACAGGAGTTCATTCACCTCGTAGGAAATGAAAGCTCTGAGAAGCACATACATGACTGGACCGAGTTTAATATCCTGTCTCTAGCAATAGTCACTATTTAATGCGTCAGTGGAACGCAATGGGATGAGAAATCCAGCCACAACCACTGCAGATACATGGATCTGCTTTCTCATCCTTGCAGTCAATCTCCCTTAAGCATAAGGCTGAAATGTTGCTATACAACAGTGCACAACCTCTTATAAATTCATTTGACTTGCTCTCCTGAGGCAACAAGTTTCATATTAGTTTACTGGGGAAGAAATCCACAACAAAACACATTTCCCAAAACTATAGCCACAGATCCTTCAAAATCACAGCCGTTTCTGTCTTTATGATATTCTGGACAATAAACAGCAGCAAAACCATGCCAAGTGTCTAGCAGCATGCTGTACTAGACAGAACTCCATGCATACAGGTACTCCCCACAAAGTGGAAATAGCTGAAGAGAAGTTACTGAGCTCTTCTTGCTGTTTTATAGTGGTATTTTAATTTCTATCACCAACAGTGATTACGTTGCGAAGGAGGTGCCATGCATCTGCTGATCCTGTAAGGAATTAGGAAATGCCTTTATACTTGGAAGGGTGTGCAGGGAGGGAATGGCGATGGAGCCACAAATGAAATTGCAGCATCAAGTTACTCATCCTAAAGCTGAGGAGTCTGTCTGACCGCTCAATTGTCACAAAGGCAATTTTCAAGCAATTGCTAGAGGAAATCCCATGGGCAAGGCTGTTTGAAAGTAAAGGGGCCCAAGATGGTTGGCATTCAAGAATTGTTTATTCCAAGCTCAAGAGCAGAGCATCCCGACACGTAGGAAGTCAAGGAAGAGGGCCAAGAGACCTGCGTGGCTAAATAAGGAACTGCTGGGTATGCTCAAGTGGAAGAGGAGAGTTTACAGGTCATGGAAGGAGGGGCTGGCCACTCGGGAGGAATATAAGGCTGCTGCTAGAGGATGTAGGAAGGCAGCTAGGATGGCTAAGGCCTCCTTAGAACTAAATCTGGCGAGAGGGGTCAAGGACAGCAGAAAGAGCTTTTTCAAATACATAGCTGATAAAACTAACACCAGAGGCAAGGTAGGCCCACTGGTGAACGGGATGGGTGCCCTGGTGACAGAAGATACAGAGATGGCAGAGTTATTGAATGCCTTCTTTGTCTCTGTCTACTCTGCTGGAGGCAGTCCTGAAGAGCCCTGTACTCCTGAGACCTCAGATGAAGCCAGGTCACTGGAGCAGTTTGCCTTAGTCGATGAGGAATGGGTTAGAGACCAGTTGAGCAATCTGGACATCCATAAATCCATGGGTCCAGATGGGATGCACTCGCGGGTGCTGAGGGAACTGGCGGAAGTCATTGCTAGACCACTCTCCATCATCTTTACCAAGTCTTGGGAAACGGGAGAGGTGCCTGAGGACTGGAGGAAAGCAAATGTCACTCCAGTCTTCAACAAGGGCAAGAAGGAGGACCCGGGTAACTATAGACCCGTCAGCCTCACCTCCATCCCTGGGAAAGTGATGGAACACCTTATCCTTGGTGCCATCTTAAGGCATGTCAAGGATAAGAGGGTTATGAGGGGCAGTCAACATGGCTTTACCAAGGGGAAGTCGTGCTTGACCAACCTCATAGCCTTTTATGAGGAAATAACACAGTGGATGGATGATGGCAGAGCGGTGGACGTGGCCTACCTTGACTTCAGCAAAGCATTTGACACAGTCTCCCACAGCATCCTCATAGCTAAATTGAGGAAGTGTGGTCTGAATGATCAGGTGGTGAGGTGGACTGCGAACTGGCTGAAGGAGAGAAGCCAGAGAGTTGCAGTCTATGGGGCGGAGTCCAGTTGGAGGCCTGTATCTAGTGGAGTGCCTCAAGGGTCAGTACTGGGACCAGTATTATTTAATATATTCATCAATGATTTAGATGAGGGAATTGAGTGTACTGTCAGCAAGTTTGCTGATGACACTAAGCTGGGAGGAGTGGCTGACACGCCAGAAGGCTGTGCTGCCATCCAGCGGGACCTGGACAGGCTGGAGAGTTGGGCAGGGAGTAACTTGATGAAATATAACAAGGGAAAGTGTAGAGTCCTGCATCTGGGCAGGAACAACCTCAAGTTCCAATATAGGTTAGGGAACAACCTGTTAGAGAGCAGTGTAGGGGAGAGGGACCTGGGGATCCTAGTGGACAGCAGGATGACCATGAGCCAGCACTGTGCCCTTGTGGCCAGGAAGGCCAATGGCATCCTGGGGTGTATTAGAAGGGGGGTGGTCAGTAGGTCGAGAGAGGTCCTCCTTCCCCTCTACTCTGCCCTGGTGAGACCGCATCTGGAATATTGTGTCCAGTTCTGGGCACCTCAGTTCAAGGACAGGGACCTGCTGGAGAGAGTCCAGCACAGGGCAACTAAGATGATTAAGGGAGTGGAGCATCTCCCTTATGAGGAAAGGCTGAGGGAGCTGCGTCTCTATAGTTTGGAGAAGAGGAGACTGAGGGGTGACCTCATTAATGTATATAAATATATAAAGGGGGAGTGTCACGAGGATGGAGCCAGGCTCTTCTCAGTGGCAAACAATGATAGGACAAGGGGTAATGGGTACAAACTGGAACACAAGAGGTTCCACTTAAACTTGAGAAGAAACTTCTTCTCAGTGAGGGTGACGGAACACTGGAACAGGCTGCCCAGGGGGGTTGTGGAGTCTCCTTCTCTGGAGACATTCAAAACCCACCTGGACACATTCCTATGTAACCTTATCTAGGTGTTCCTGCTCTGGCAGGGGGATTGGACTAGATGATCTTTTGAGGTCCCTTCCAATCTCTAACATACTGTGATACTGTGATACTGTGAAAGCACCCAGCATGCTACTGCCTACACTCTCAACCTCAAAGCTGTGCAACCCGTACCAGCTTGCTCCTGGGGAACTCCCCAAAGCAACACAGCCTCTTGCTGACACTGTTCCTGACGTCAAATGTAGTAACTAAAGCGTTCATCAGCCAGAACAAGTACGAAAAAGTGAGCAAAAAACTGTGCAGGTCTGAAAACACTTGTGTAGTATTCAGTTACTGATCAAACAGATTTTTCTCAATTCTGAGTTAACGATTCCCAGAACAGTACATGGATTCCCATCAGAAAGAATCCAACTCTTGAGAGGAACGTACAGGGAGCACTGATCCCTGATGCAGCCATCTTGAGTCTGTGAACTGGTGCCACATTTTCTATGGCCAGAATACAAAAGCAGGGGGAGTGGTGTGCAATCCCAACAGGTACAAATTGCACATCACAGTTAAACCTGCTAAGTCTACTCCCCACAAGTGCACAGGGACACACAAATGGTTGCTCACTGCCTGTTGACTGAGAAATAGCTGCTTTCAGTTGAGAAACCAAGAATTTTTACATGATGCCAGCCAGTGTCCTTGTCTTTGACCAGTCCTCAGACCAAACCACCTTTTCCTAGAAGGCTCTGCCCATTTCTCACCAAACTGCCTTCTTTAAAGGCACATCAGCTTTTTCAGGATCTCACTTTCAAGTTCCCCTAGCATAAATGCTGCTTCTGCACATACCCAGAAGTTACAGGGATTTGAGATGCCTGCATAACTTCATGTCCAGGCTTCCCCAGGAAACAGAAACTTTGTGTTCTTCCAAGCAAGGTGTCTAAGAAAAAAACAAACATAGTACAACTGCAGAGCATGTTGAGAAGAAAGGATGGAAAGGTTAAGCCAGGCCCAAACCCACGAGTGATTGTTTATGTACCTGAAGGCTGGTAAATACAGTATAGGACTTTGCAAACTACCTGTGCACACTCTCTTTGGCATTATTTTCTATACAGTGAAATGGTGTCCACCATTTGTAATGGAATTAGAGTGCTCTCTGCTAAGCTGTAACTTAAAGAGGCAGCAATTACTGAACAACAGATCCAGCTCTTCAGCATCATGGTGAATCTCTTAGCCGTTGAGCTACTGTGTAAATTAAGATGAAACCCATTCAGCAGCAGAGCTTTACAAGAAATATGTTTTAAGAAGAAGAGTGACCTACGCTCTGTTCTTGAAGGGGAAAGTTTATGCGCCTGCCTTTAGTAGCAGGCACTGGACTGTGACAGTGGAGATAGGGGGCTTCAATAGGCAACAGCCGAGCTGTGGTTCCATGCTGAAGGGTAACCACACAGACATTGATAATTACAACATTTAACTCTCAAGCATCTAACCTCTAATTGCTTTGCTTCGTATTTCATTGAGAACGTAAGTTAGGGACTAATCCTGAAACTTTACTCAGAAGCAAAAGATCTGCAGTCCTCAATGACCACAGCCTATACTTACCACAAGAAACAATGTATTTCTGCTCAAAGCAAATCAGTCATTGGAAGGACAGTGTACTTTTCAGCCACCTCAACTCTGCTAGGAAAGACTCCTTCCTCCCTACAGTACATTACTGGACCTCTCCATCAGTAAATGAGCTCTGTAATTTTGCTTTGTCTTCAGACACAATGCGATTCTGATCAATTCTAAGCCACTAGAAGGAAATGTTTGAAAAACAAAGCAGATGTATTAAATAATAGCATCTCCAGGGGAGTGACAGTTTGGCCTGTTCATTTTTCAAATTCTTTTTCTGAACATTAATCCCTCTCCTGTTCAATAAAATGCCATTGGATTCTTTTATCTTACAGCCACCTTAAAATCAACTGTCCTAACACCCTTAATTACATCTTTAAAACATTAAGTTTGAATATCACAGCTGATGTAACCTCAAGATTACAATTTAAATATTTAGTCCAAACTTTCCTATGAAGAAATAGACTTTCTACTACTCAATGTTTGCTTTAACTGAGAAAGCATCAGCACTTGGAATTAGAGTGGCACAGTGTTTAGTTTTAGTCCATACACGTTCTTTCAAAAATATTTCCTGCCATTATGACTTCAAATGCGGAGGAAATGAAGTGAAAGTGTCAACAACGAGACTGCCAAGGGGATGGTCAAAAGAAACGGCTACAACAATTTACATGGCTAAATAAATATAGGCTAAAAGTCAAGTCAAGGGTAAAGATACAAATTCATACTGCCTCTGGCAGGAATCAATTATCTTGCCTATTCTGACCTCTAAATACATTCTTCTGGAAAAGGAGAACATGAAGAGCTTGCTCTTATCCTCTCGCTTTTTGACCATTTCCTCTCATCTTCTTTGCAAGTTAAACTTGTCAAAAGTATTTACAAAGTGAAAAGTGATGAACTGCTTTACCTGTGTTAAAAAAAAATAATAAACCCCCCCTGCAACTACAGCAGCTGAAAAGTGCTCTCACTCCCAGCAACTTTAAGGAAAACACTTGAAATTTTTAGTGCAGACATCTCTCAATGTCAAAGATACGCTTAAACACATAAAAATTTGCCTAAATTAGTCGATTTTTGAGATTGACAATACAGACTGAATAGGAGCACAATGGAAGAGGTAAAACTGGAGGGAGAGAAAGAAATGAGAAGGAACTGATGTAAAAGGTTATTAAAAAAACCCTTTTCCTATAGAAGGTGGCCTCTGAGCCAAAAGTTTCAAGTTTCATTCAGTGTTTCATAGAAATATACATTAAATAGGGAAACCATGTGCTGTCATTCACAATCACTGGAGGCCAATTATAAAGAATGTAAACAAAGCAGATACAAAAAAGGGTGCCCTCGAAGCTGAGCGTTACCATGCAGCAGGTATTCATCTATACAATGCATCTGAACACATAGCTAAGGACTTGCACTATTAGCTCAGCTATTTTGAACAAGCCAGCACAATCAGCAGAGGCAGATCAGTTGTACTGATACACGCAGCTTCTCAGCAGAAATACCATGTTAAGCAGAATGCTGCCCTAACGCAGCTAGACCATTTACAGTACCCTTGTGAAATATATTCTTAGCTTCAACAGGCATCTCTGAAGTGTAAATATACGTTGCTTTGGATATAAACATAAATACACTGTAGGGTCATATGATGGCAAAAATTACGCTATTTGCCAATTTGCTATTCATTGCTTAGCTCTGCAAATTTTGCTGCTCTTCTAACACAGGTTTTCTGTTGTCATACACTGGCAGAATTTAATTGTGTATACACGTTTAATGTGGATGTTTAATATGCCTTAACAAATATTGTTAAGAAGAATTCATTGCATAGCTAGCATGAAAAATGGTCTTAGCCTATTATGCACCAAATCGTGAGATATTAAAGAACTGCCTGTGCACAGCCAGCAGCCATTTGCGGTTTAGTATTGCTGCAGCGTTGTACAATAGGCATGCTCAGCACGTTCCCTAATGGAGACTGTTTCAACTTCCCTCTCCTTAATTCGGCGTTCAAATTCCAGCTTGGCAGATGATTTTGTCCAACCCAATGCCTTTGTCTTGTCACATCCACCCAAGAAAAGGCACAGCTGCAGGAATACCTTCTCTTATGCTTATGCAAGCACTGACACAGATACGGGAGCTCCAGGAGCCTCCACGTTTTCAGTGAGGGAAAACACAGAAGCTGGTGTGGAGCCTCCGATGCTACAATAGTTGGTCTTCCAACTTCAATAACAACTAATTTAAAACTTACGGTATGAGGTTTGCTCTTTGCATCTGACGATTTATGAACAACAAATCAAAATGTTTGGGTTTTATGCACTGTTTTTTCCTTTTCAATTTTTCTTTTTTAAAGGCCAAACCCATAAAAAGTTCCCATAACATCTTACTTTATTTTTGTAATAAAGGCTAAAATTAGAAAGAACATCATTAACCCAATTCTCTACTACCCTCACAGTGCTGTGTGCATTTTTAAGACACCAAATAAATATTTGGCACAGCTATTAGCAGCAACTTAAGTGACAGATTGGCATCTCTGATAGCACAAAACACTTCTTGAAGAGGTTACTCTGTATCTTTTTTCTACTGGGAAGCTGAAATAAAATGGTAAAACCAGCAGCTCAAAAATACTAGACAACCTATTGCTTTCTTTAGCAGAAATACTTAAGGAAGAGTGTATGAAACAGGCCCCTATGAACACAAACAATTTTGGTCAGCAGGAGCTAACATTCAATTGCCACCCATGAAATGAATATAGCTCCATGGCATGAAAGTAAAATCATGACTTCATTCAAGGCTTGGCCTCAAGTGCAGCCAAAATTAGTAAAAAGATGTTTAAGTGCATGTTTCTCCCTGGAGAATGGAGTCAATAAAGCTATGTGTACTGGAAAATATAAATTATTAATATCTACTGGAAGGCTGTGATGCTTTGAAACTACTATCTTCAAAAATAGCTTTATGGCTATAATAATTCAAGCTCTCCATCTAAATCAAGGACAACACACAACCAACATTTACTGTTACAATCTGGAGGTTTAGCACACACCCAAGACATTCCAAAGTAGGCATTCAGGCCCACAAAATATGACACTTAAAAATAAGATGTAAAATTAAGAATTATTTCTATTATTTGCTTTTTGACTTTTCACCACACATGGTGTATCTATTCAGCCAGGAAAACTAGTATGTTTTTAGCAATGATATTATTTCAACAATAGACATTGTTTATTGTTTAAATGTTTATTGTTGGGGAAATTCACCCCAAAAGCCCCATAACATGCACAACAAATAGGGAATTCATACAACTGCTAAGCTTCCTCCTGCCACTGACATATATATAAAGTGTTGATAATTCACAGCACATGGTAAAAATAAGCTACTCAGTTATCAGCTAGAACATACAAGCAAAATTTAATTTCAAGTTTATGAGGGAAAAAAAAAATATTCTGAGAAACCAATGGAACTTGATCCTTTATGGATTTGCTGCCTGAGGCACAGTAGGGGGGTTGGTTCACTGATGCTCTTCCCCAGGGTCACAGTGTTTAAGTATTCCTCTATGTGGTTACTTTGATACCCAGGGATTTAGTCATAGTGCAAATACTTTTTCGCTGATGTGAACTAACAGTCTCTCTCCACTATCCATCTCACGACCTGTCTGCACGATACTTGGAGATCTACTACTTCCCTTTCAAACTCAGCTAAAATGAGGTAATAGGTTAAAAAAAACAAAACCCAAATTGTAAGGACACATCAAACAATATGATAGGGATAGAGAAAGCATAACTGCGTTAAGTCTAATGTCCTTAAGAAATCAGTCAAAAAGATCAGGTACACTAAGATTTCAAATTCCCAAATTTAGTGACCAGAGCATCACAGAATGAGATGGTTGACTTTTGTGAAAAGAGGCAAACCAAATATAATCAACAAACAAAAACATTTCTCTGTAAGCCAGTAGTCTTCTCAGTAATTTCACTGACCACCTCAAAAGGGTAGGATTTCTAAAATGCATATTCAATCACGGCTACTCTTTCCATTAGTAGCCTCATACTTTTGTCCAGCAAACATTACGCAAGGGTCCTTACACAGCTCTGTGTGTGTACCTTCATATTCTCAACATAAAGGCATATGAAGGAAAGGGTATATGATGTCAACACAGGAAGAATGTGCAAAGCTATAGACCACATTAAGGCTGACCCAAAATTAGATCCCGATTGTGTTAGAATTGAACACTGACTCTCTTTACTTTTTTGTAGTACTACAGAAAAACTGGAGGCCATGGCTGTAGTAACTTGGCATCATAATAAACATGTCTAAAAACCCCTTTCAGTTCACTTCATAATTCAAAGCCAAAAACTCTTCCAGAAGGCTGACAGAAGAGCTGCAGGTCTAATAAGAAACATGTACCCATCTGATTCCCAAGGCATTCTTGTCACTGAGACACTGATGAATAGGAACTAAGCAGCTAGCCCATTCTCACAGCACTGCCTGACTTGTAAGTACCTTGTGGCCATTCAAAGACACCTCAGCCAGAGGACTCTGCTGGGACAAAATTTATTACCTGCCTTAGGCTCTCCTGAAAAGCACTGCTGTGAAGGTATGTGGCTTACACCTTCAACCTGAGAGTTGAGGGGTTTTATATTCTGACATATTTTTTGATATTTTTCTTTACCAAATCCTTGATTATTCTGTCTTTTCTAGGGTAGCTGAGATGAGAAGGTTGATTTCTTGCAATTATCACTTTTCCATTTTACTGTTAAAAGATGTTTGTTTAGAAATAAGAGTGAGTGAGGAGGGCATAATGGTAAACAACAGAGTGACTTAATTGAAAGCTACCAAGTTAAACCTTGAGCTACTCTGAAAGTTAATGGTTCAATAAAGACACTGGTACTACAATAGAGCAAAACAATGGCAGCTCTGCAAGCACTCTGACTCCCCCCAGAGTCACGGGGTTTCCCTCCACCCCCATAATAAAATACTTGAAGGCAAAAATGTTTGCTTGAGAATACCCTGCTCAGCTGTCACAGTTCATGTTGTGCACACTAAAAACAATGAATAAATACATTTTGTAGCTTTCAACATTTTTTTTTTGTTTACCCTTTCACCTCCAGACAAACGGCATTTACTAGAGACTGCTGTCACTTAGGAAGTATAACTGAAAACAACAGCAATCAAGCTCACTTTTTTTAACATATTCATACCACATTAAAAGGAGACTTTCAAGAATAATAAATTCAGAACCTTAGTCAAAAAACCCAACCTTCTCCTGAAGCCACTGCAACATCAGCCTATGTCACCCTCCCTGATATGCTAGCCAGCTGCTCCTCAGCTGAGATGCAAACGGGCACTGGAGGAGCCCTCTCACAGGCAGCCCATGAAGATGGGTTTGAAAAGCAGCCCTCTTCCATCAGCCGAGATCCCCAGCAGGGAAATGTTAAGTCCTGGTGCTGGTCTACCAGCCTTTCGTCCTACAGTTCTCATGGTCGTCCAACAGCAGTTCCTGCTGCTTTATGCAGATAGTGCTCTTACTGCAGGGGCTACAGATCCCCAGGCCAGCTTTGGACCAGCTAGCTGAGGTACTTGCACCAGAACAGCTGCAGCAGCACAGAGCTCAACACTGACCAATTTGTCCTGATTTGCAGCAGATGAAAAACATGACTTATCTATAGGTAAGCACAGAAATGATTTACCAGTACAAAATAAACAAATGTAACATGACCCCAAATTCCTCTCGCTACCCTCGAAGGGGCAGCATGCTAATGAAGGCTACAATTACCGTGGAGGCTTATTTACTCTGTAGCCTTACACTACATAACAGTATCACTTGATTGTATTTCCTCATCAAAATCCAAGGACTACATGGGGTGGTGAAGCTACAGTTCGTAAATGATGTTCTAGTTCCTGCCCGCATCCTTCATAAAGGCTGATGAGGGTCAAGCTCCATACCATGCAGCCTGTATTTCCTACTTCACACTAGACATAAAATAAATACGCAAATCCCTATTGCTTGTGAAAGAGCAGGATGCTAATGAGCTCCAAACTGAATCAGGACATCAAGTTACATATTTCATGAAATGACCGATGAAACCAAAAGCCATCCATCTTTTCACCAGAAAGCCCAGCTACAAGTGGTCCAGTGCATTCTGATGTTAAGTTTTAAGAAATATCCTTGCTTAAATTCTTGCATTTAAACATACAAAAAAACCCCAAAACAACCCCCCCAAAAAAACACCCAAACAAAACCAAACAAAAACAAAAAAAAAAAAGAAGAAAAATTTCATCAGCTCCTCTTCCTTTTATCCCTTATTTCACTTTTAGACAACTTACATGCTAATTGGATTTTCCATCAAATACTTATTGTGATACACATTTATGCTCCTTCTCCCATGTTCCCTATTTCATGTGGTAAAAAAAAGATAGGAATTGATGGAGAACTGAAGCAGAGGTCCTAGAAACGCAAACTTTTTTGGAGGGTGGGGGACAAGACTAGAGGAACTGGAGTTGTTGGTAAGACATGTAAGTAAACTTGAAAGAGGAAAAAGCCTACAATTTTTCAGATTTTATTTTTTTATGTTAGCAACTATTCACAACTCCCATTTATCACAGGTTACACTAAATACTGTATCTGTATTTGTAGAGACAGGGAAATAAAAGCCATGCTATTTATCCTAGAGTTGTTTTAATCTAGTAAATATTTGTGGCTTGTGTGCATTTGCAAACAAGTCATATCTTTTATCTACATTCAATCCCTTCTTCAGGGTCAAAAAACCCTACAAAAGAGCAACAAAGCAAAAGTGATCAAAACTCACTGATAGAACTTCAAATGGCATCAACATTTTAAAGATGTGAGGGTGTTTGGTGATGTTTTGCTAAGGGAATGACACATTTATAATCCAGTTTTTCCTCAGCACCATAACTAGTTCAGACCAAGGGCAAAGACAGACACTGACAGGCTACACGCAAATTTATCTTTCAGACAGCTTTTCAATCTTGCAATAGATTATACCCATGCCTCCTACAGCCTGACCTTCCATCTGGTTGTTCAGGGGGAAAAAAAACCCTAAACTTCAAGGCTCAGTTACTAGGAGTACATTTTAAGAGCAGGTAAGAGTTTTAGGTGGAAGAATCATCTGTTCCTATTTCAGGGAAAACACTTAAACTTTGGAATTAATTTCCAAATATTTGCTATTATGTACCCTAAACGATGACTTCTGTGTCTTCAATTAATATTAAACTTCAACTTTATAATATATTCAACTATTGCGTCAATCCAAATCAATGTGTTTTACAACAAAAACAAATTCCTTTTTCCAATAAACAAAGGAGACCCAAATTCAAAGATACACAGTAAGCATTGTGCATGCTCTAATCAAAACATTACGCACCAGACTCTTGCTTCTCAGATGCAGAAGTGAATTAAGATCAGTAGAATTAATGCTGAATTTCAGTAATACAGAGAAGAATTGTGTCTCTATCTCCAAACTATCCAATGCATGCAGAAAGATTTGGTTCTATTTATGATGCTTCTAGAAGCTCAGCATCCAGCATTCAAATTGCAGCATGAGCTGTTTATATAAACCAATGCTTCAATAGAGTTTAGATAGGAGAAATAAGTTTATTTCAGAAATACCATAATTTGGCAGCAACACGGAACACCTGTTCGCTCAGGAATCCTCTGAATCTTTTTATTTAAAGTTCTTTAAATAACTTCATACTGGGAGCACTTTAGAACATAAAGTGCCTGATTCACAGGAAAAACCTTTGGGTTTTTTGTTTCCTGCATGCATGTATGGGAAAGGCAGGTGCATTTCAAAGTGTGATTCCATTATAACAGTGGGAATGCAGTTCCATAGGGAAGTTCCTACTGTTAATTTAGCACTCACTGTTAATCTTATCTACATATGTATTTACTGTAAGTACCTAAATGCCTCTTAAATTTAAACGTAAAACCTGCTGTACTCATTTTAGACAAATATGGCAATTACACAAAGTGCATGACTATGTGCTGCTTTCTTTTCTCTATCTAAATCAGTAACGAGTGACAAATTCAGTGTATTTCATCCAATCCGATGGTAAATAGTGCAGGTCTTACTACAATTTTACCGTGTTCTCCGCTGCCAGCTGCATACAAGTACAATGAAACAAATACTTTATCACAGCCTTTCAGATCTAGCCTGAACGAGCCTGTTCTCAGAGATGCTGCTTTTTTTATATAGAAACACATTTTATAGGATAAATGTTTTAATACAAAGATTGCAAAGCACCTTCACTGACGCTTTAGTAATATTTATAGATGGAAAATTCTGCATTTAAAGACAGCCCAAATCTCTATGACCTACGAGGCCGCGGGCTGCAAGGCCCCCTCCCAAGCCAGGGCCATAGGCAGGTATTTGCACGGGACACTGGTGCCGATCTGCGGGGAGCCCGAGGGGAACAAGCGAGCTCCGAGTCGCCGCACCCCGCCAGCACCGCAGCGGGAGGGGACCGCAGCGGGAGGGGACCGCCGCGGGGCACCGCACACACCGGGGCCCCCCCCAACGGAACAACTCGCCCGCCCCATCATTTGCATGGCCCCTCCCCGCCGCAGGGCACGCCGGGCGCACACACACACAAACCGCGCACACCGGCCGGAGCTGTGAGCCCCACTGGCACCGTCCGCGAGTACCGCACCGCTGCTCCCAACAGGCAACAGCCCGTCCGCACGCCCGGCGGTTTGCGCGAAGCCCCGCTCCCTGCCCCTTCCCCCGCTCCGCAGCCGGAGAGCGGGTTCTTTTCCCTTTCCCCCTTTTCCAGTGGGAGCGGGAAGGGAACGCGGGTCAGCGATGCGCTCGCTGGGCGCACGGCTCGTTTCAAGGCACCCACGTGAATTAGCATCACGCGCAGACACAATAGTAAACCCGGCGCGGACGCAAGGCGAGCGCGGCTGCGCAAACGGCGCGGGGTGCCCGCGCAGCAGCATTCCGAGCCCCGGCCCCGGGTATTTACACAACGCTCCCCTCAACCAGGCAGAGGGGTGTTCATTAAGAGCACTTCTCGCCTCAAATCACACTCTCACATAAAAAAATCACATTGCTTTTTTGCTTCTTTATTTTCCCAATCCATCAATCTCCCTCGTGCCGGAATATTATCCTCAAATCAACAGATCTGTTTCTTTAAGGCAGTGCCAGCGTATCAAGTTTATGATTTCTGAGTGCTGGTGAAAACAAACACTACTATAGACATTTGGGGATAAAAACTTTTACACAGTTAATTCCTATGCACTGTGATATATCGGAGAAATGACGTCTTCCCTCTGGAAGACAAACACAGGCCACTAAAATCTCGGGGGGGCAGTTTTCAAAAATGAAATATCATGTATAATTAACTAGGAACTACCATGAGACATAAATAGACATAAATACCTGCTTGAAAAATAACATCTTTTGCATCAATAAAAATAAATGAAAAGGGTTATAACATGTCATTCCCGTGTGGATACAATGGCATTGCAAACAACACAAAACACCACTTTCAAAATTATCCAAGAAAAACATGGAGCAAAGAAACAAATGTAAGCGCCCTGTTAGATATGATCTGATGTTACATTATTTTTAACCAAACACACAGAGTACAGATTTCCTACTGAGAAAAAAATAGCTTCAAATACGTAGCAGAATAATAGATTGTTGTTACTAAATATTTTATGATATTGGTAAATGATCCATCTAGCATAAATTTAATATTACTCACTATCCTTTTTTTTCATGCACAACTGAAGTTTGAATTGCATAAGAACAACAGTAAAAACATTTTTACAATCAATCTGATCCCAGAACTTACACAATTTATTTAGCTTGGTATCACACTGATGTGCACCCTTCCCGATCCCACCTTATAAAATGAAAAAACACCCCTGGATTTATTAGTAATAAGGAAATAGCAAAACCCCCACTTATATTTTAAATACTGAAGTGTGCGAAGAATCTGTAAAACAACTGACCTGTTCAAACTGCTGTTTTTCCAATCCATGCACTGTTTTTATTAATTAGGAACCAAACCAGATTGATCATCATTTTATAACGTTTGACATATTCACTGTCTTCCTAGTTCCAGCAGAATCTTCTTAAATTTCCCAGCCCTGTGTTTTATTGCTGGTACCATATGCTTTATTGTTCAGCCACAAGAGCTTCGCTCTGCACAAAGACTCATTACCTACTGCTTGCTGAGCAGCTTCAGGCTCACTGAGGCTGCCTGCATGATCACATGGGAGTTTTGTCTGAGAAAGCCAGGCATGCCACTGATTTCACCGGCTGGGAATATTTTTATCAGCTGAGGTCTACTATCGGGAAAGAACAACAAATTCTAAGGCTTCTTTACCTCATTAAGACAACGGTCTTTATGGAAATCTCCTCAACTTTTATTATTACTCCTATTGTAACACGGGTTCAAGTAGAAGAGAGTTACTAAAAGTAATCTTTTCTTGTGGGGAGTGGCAAAACCCATGCATTGTCTGCATCACTCCACACATAGCTCACACTGAAATTAATATTCTGAAGAGGTAATATTTTGTCAACACTTCATCTGCCAGTGTTTATCCTTTACATAGAGGACGAGCTTCTGAACGAAAAACTGTTCCTAAAAAGAAGCCCCTTAATTTAAATTTCTCTCATCAGTCAAGGGCATTATCCAGTAATCTTTGGTCATAAAATTAGTTTTGCTGGTTTCAGGGAGACTACTCAAGTGAATAAGAATTGGCCATTTGATCAAGTCTCAAATCCAAATGACAAATTATTCAGTACGATGAAATCTAAACTCTTCTTGATAATAATTGGTGATACTCAGTGGGGTCTTGGGGAAGGGGGTGGGTTGTTTTTTTGGTTTTTGGGGGGTTTTTTGAACACAAAATTAGACATTTAAATAACATTTTATATTGTTGAATAACTTAATATTTACCTAAGCATTTCATACTGGAATAAGTGAATATCTATATTCCAAACTACAAAAGCACTTGCATAAAAAGTTAAATATTTAAT
Source organism: Psittacula echo (assembly GCF_963264785.1). NCBI lineage: Eukaryota > Metazoa > Chordata > Aves > Psittaciformes > Psittacidae > Psittacula > Psittacula echo. Next base: position 64,316,645 of record NC_137743.1, on the reverse strand, counting down.
TTTTTTTTTTTTTACTAATATATTTACTAGTGTCAGGAATTCTTTTTTTTTAATATTTGGAGACAGCTTAACACCTATTGCAGAGTGAATTCCCAGAATATCCTAATTTAAAACTCTTAACATACAGCTAGTGATGATAAATGAACAGCTCTTCTCCATGCTGAAAACGGGTACTGAACACATAATTAACCATAATATTAACATTGCAAAGATGCAGCTATTCTATGAAATAGTCAATTATCTCTGGAATAATTCATAAGCATTTTGAAAATATAAGATGGCAAAGAGAAACTGTGTTCTCATTAACATTCCACAAGTGAAACACCTACTTACTCTATCTGTGATCTCCCTCCTAAGAATAAATGACAGCTTGTTGCTCATTGTTGGCATTATTCGAGTCCTGTGGAAGTCAGTGAAGTTTTGCCGCTGATTTGCATGGAAGAAGGGACAAGCGTGACGAACACAGATTCATAGGCTTTACTGTGTCGTCATGCAAATCAATGACAAAACTCCGTGTTTCGTTATTGTTCTCTGCATGTTGCTCATTGTGTATTAGTAAGGTTTTCTAACAGTTGATATGCAGTCTCTATGATTACACCGAATTATAAATGATGGGTAGTAAAGGATTCAGAATTACCCAGAACTAAATCCCACAATGAATATGTTATAGGCTTTCACATTCATTGTGTTTAATAAAAAATTCCATTATCAAGAATGAGTGTATTTTAAAATGCTACCATTTTTATCTACCCAAAGACACAGACCGAGCAGATGGTTCGTGGCTGAGAACCTTCTACATCTCTTAAGCAGGAAACACTGCTGCTTATACACTAATGAGAAGAAATGAAAGCAGACTAGATGGGTTGCTAACGAACAGCTGGTTTAGCTACAGCTATGCATATTTTTTTCCCCTGGCGGTATCACTGATGATGTCATGATGCCAGTGTAGGAAGACATAAACAAAAGGCAGGCATTTTTGCTGCAGTAGCACTAGGGGGGGAAAAAGAAAATCCAAACGTTTGACAAATGGAAAGAACAAAACCTGATCAGGGAAAGAATACTACTGTCACGTTTGGGGGTGGGGGGTGGGGTGTTGTACAGACTATGAAGCACTTCTGAAATCCTGAAAGGTCATTAGAGGAAAATGCATTCAAGGACATGATACAGTTAAACCAGTTAGCAGGAAAGTAGTATTTCTGCAGGAGACAATAGCAGCAAGCAGTCTTAATGGTGTATGAAAGGCAGCCTCAGTTAATCAGTTCTTCAGGACTGGGGGGGACGACAAGAGGGCAGAAGGGAATCTTCAGCCTTCCACAGTGGAATTAGGGATTTCCTAACTTGACATTTTTAGGTAGCTAAATTATATTCCACGCCATACTCTGTTCTTACAGGTTTACTAAATAGAAAGAAGTCTTTGTCAGAACCATTTTGTTGAATTTCTGCCCAAACATACTATTGAGGAAGTGTGTTTTTGCCACCATGAAAGGAGTTAAAGATCATGTAAGAGTTTTACAGTAGCCAGGCCTCTCTTGCGGCTCCATAGTAGAAAGAACTCCAAATGAGACACTACTTTCTGGTACCTTTCCTGTAACAGACAGAACTTCTGCATGAGAATCCAAATTCACCTCTCTAAAACAACAGTGGGAGAAGGATATGCAAATGCTTAGCAGTCTCATTCACCCAAGGTCTCCCATGGGAGTTGAGGTAAGCAAAGGCTGTCCTCAAATAAAAGGTTTCTTGTGAAACCAACTGAAAACAGAATAAAGAACTTGCTGAAAAAACTGTAAATAAGGGAAAACTGTCAGATCCCACATCTGCTTAGCAGGAAAAGCAGTTCACAGGAACATTATTATGTTTTCCCATTCCAGAGAAGCTATAGCTAAAGGGAATTGCTAAGGAAATTCAGACTCTGAATCATCTCTATCATTAGTTAGGAATAATTACATAACGCCTGGGTTATTGTACCTTACATGCATTTAAACTTAAGTACTTCTACACAGGTTATATTCACTGAAATACAGATTTGCACAGATCTAAAAAACAAACAACAAAACTCTAAACCAAACACTAGCCCCCACCCTACCCTCATCCAAACCACAACCGCCACCCAAAATCAACCATATATCACAGAACAGGCTAACACCCATGACTGAACTTCAAATCATTCCCACCTTATACAACTAAATTATTTGCCAGGTATTGAGCTTAATCTGCAGTTCAGTATCCTATATCATAGTTGGATGAATCATATATGAATCAAAACAATTATTTGTACAATAATTGTTTCAATTTCATGAAACAAAAAGGGGCAACTTGCACTCAATGCCTTGTTATTCGAAACGGCTGAATCCTGTACCTTGTCATTAAATGCAAGAGCTCCTCTTTCTTTAGAGAAACACCAGAAACACAACTTCCACACCAGCTGAGAAAAAGAGGGGCTTACCAAAAGTCTCTTTTACAGTCTAGTACCAAAAAAAAAAAAGATCTGAAGTCAAGGATTTATGAAGTGCGTCCAGTGGAACATACATGCTCTACTTTAGCCCTTGCAAACAGCATGGTTCACATACCATGGTTTGCATTTTATGAGCTGCTGCAGCAGCAATCCCAAATGCCTCAGAATTGGCTTTCAGGTTTGGAAGTAGATAGTTTGTGACCGCTTCTCTGGTAAGATCTATAAACCTTGCCCACGCAAACTCCTCTCATTTGAGTTCAGGATGAGGCATGGCTGCAAACTTCCCATGGAATTCTGCCATTACAGAAGTTCTACAGAATTACAAAATGCACAGAAATGAGAGAAAATGGTGTAATATTAATTAAAGCTCTCCATCTGAAGTTACTGTCAGTAACACTGGGGTAGGATAATTTAAACTCTAAATTCTACATATTTCTTTCCAGACCAGATATAATTTAATCAAAGTTCCTCACCCTGGCCCCAAATGTCTTGCTTTTTCTGGATACATCACAGTCATAGCTAAACTATCCTCAAGTAGTGCCACATTAACTACTCCGTTCCAAATACTGGGGGTTGATGGGTTTCAGTAGCCTGCCACAAAGAACAACGTACCGTGGGTTCCTGAATTACACAAATATGAAAAACTTACTCATTCCTAAATGACATTTTCAACAAAGAAGTACAACCATATTTTGAAATAAGAGTCTAGTCAGTAAAATGCAGGAAAACAGGCAAAATCTATTTGAAAGGTAACAAGACATCCTCAGCTCAACAGATGGATGAAGAAAGCAGCTTATAACTGAAGGACAGCCTTGTGAGAAGCTGTTCTGATTTCTGGCCCCTTAGCAATCTCATCTCCAAACTTTACACTGTGACTGCCAGCATGTCAATGTCTGCCACTGCCACCTTTCACTACTACCTCTGGCACCTTTATCCTACCCCTTCAACTGGAAGGACACCATGTACAGTTTCTTTCTGACTCTTAAAAATTACCTCCTTGACCCAGAGCAACTTCCTACATCATGTGGTGCAAAGCAGGCACAGAGCAAAGTGAATTCGCAGTACATACGCTGTGAGCTATACAGTAGCATACCACTTCCTTATGATTTTTAACACAACAGCTCTTGAAAACAACTTTGTGTTTAATGATACATTCTTGTACATCCTACAATACTTGCATTTTTCTAAGAGAAAACAAAACCTCTCACCAGGGTGATATCTCAGAGGAAAATGCACTTCCTTTTGGAAACGACCACTGAATGGTACTATGCATTAGAAGGAACTACTGTATGCAAACAAAAATACTCCTCTGTAGTAAACATACAGGGTTTCTTCTTTCACCTTTCTCAAACCTGTTGGTTAACTACCAAAAATCAAAGAACATACTGACTTTGGCAGGCAAACTAAAAGAGGTGTACTGAAAGGTGTATACACAAGTGGCAAAAGAATATCTTCACTACTGTTGCTTAGATGATGTGAATAATCAAAGCAATTAATTTTGTGTTGCTGTAATGCTTGATACAGCCATCAGCCAAAATGCCAGCAGAGCATGAAGTTTCAAAAATAAAACAAAGGAAGTTCTATTTTAAAGAATCTTACCTTAAAAACAAACAAACAAACAAAAAAACCAAAACCCCAAAACAACCCAAACAAACAACCCCCCAAAAAACCCAACAAACAAACAAACAAAAAACCCCCACACCAAAACACCCACAAACTTACAAGGCAGTGGACACTTTGAGAGATTGCCTGTGCTGTCTTGTATGCACTTCCTAAACCTGGTTTGCTCCAGCCAGTTTCCATGACAGCTCAGACACAGCAACATGACCCATGCTGGGGAGCAATTCAGATCTACACAGAGCTGTGCTTGGTACAATTAGAAATTGCAAGACATAAACAGAAGAAACTGAAGTCTGGTTTCATTTTTAATTAACTATAATACTCCTTACTTCATCTCATTTCTCTTGCTTGGTTACTAAGCACACATTCCTCGTAATATCATTTCTCAGCTTGCTTGTTGTTCACCAGTAAAAGGTTTAAGTAAGAGCTATTTGAAGCAAGCATGATAGCTAGGATTTTCTCTTTTTCTTCTTCTCCAACTGTTTGGTTCTTTTAGTCCCCCTTACACCACAGTAAACCAAAAAGGCTACTCAGTCACCACAGTTAAAGCAGGAATAAAATCCAGTCAGGAGGAAGCAGACCTTCTTTACTTCCTTAACTTTCCTTACTGGACTTGTCATCAGCAGAACTTTCTAAAGTACCACTGCTGCTAACCAGCAACGCTGCGTTATTCCTCACTTTCACAATTTCCATAGTGGAAGATAATTCCTTCATTGTTACAACCTCTGAATTTGTTTGTGCCTACTGTAAACACAGGTATTTTAATTAGAGCAGACAGAAATACAAATATAATAGACATAGATCTTGACAGCCATGTACACAATTTTTTACATTTTACAGTTTATGAAGCACCCCAACTTGCAACACAAGACATTCTTATTGCACTGCTAAAATACACAGCAGAATTTTAATCTTACAGACAAGAAGATACTTAAAATCTAAAATAAGGTTTTTGCGTTGAACTGCTAAACATCAGTCAGGGATTTCATTCCGCAGGAAGCAAATCTGCTGCAACACTTCTTCCCACCTTTGTACATCCCACCTTAGATCTGTCATTTAAAACTTAAAAGCACACTGAATTCTGGGTTGCATGGTAACTTTTTACTGTTTCAAATAACCTTTAAAGCATGGAAAATTATTCTCTTTCAATAATTCTGTCCATTTCTGTTTGGACAGCACTGATTTCTTCCCCTAACGTGTATCCCACAGAGCTTGAAAATAATTATTATTTACTTCTTTCTTCATGTACCGGCATTACTGGTAATGTCAGCACAGCACTAGGAATTTTACTGCCTATGCTAAGTATTCTCTACCAGCAGAGCACGGCACATTTTTCCCTTGTATGTTCCATGACAGCAGACTACACTAAGAAAGTAAAAGTATTTTGCACCCTAAAAACAGTGTAATGATTTCACTTCCCCTGAAATCAGTATTAAAGGAATTAAATGAAAGATCCTATCATATATTTTTAGCATCCAAAATAAACTTCATCGTATAAATACAAGATATTTAACTTGATAAACTTGATGTATATATATAAAGTTAAAACCTGAACCACTATACTCTTACAGCCAGCTCTCTACTCTGTCATTCTAATGTTCTGAAGCTTCAGAAAGCAAGCCCCTCCAATCCAGAAATTTGCTTTCCAAGGAACACGGACTGCCATTTTTTTCATATAAGTAGAAGATCGATTAGCAATACTTAAATAACCACATTCCTATTAGCAAATCAGTGGACAGTTCTAGGATGCACTGGTATAAATCTGAATTTAATGATAAAAATGGACTGCTGATGTACAATCTGATGACAGCTTTCAACTGGTGTTCAAAGACATACTGTGGGTTTCGTCTGAATACACAGGATAACTGTGGTAGTCTCATGCACTGAAACTGTGCAAGAATCAACATTTCTGCAACATGCTGAAGTTCTTCTGTAGAAGAGATTATGAAGTGATTGTTTAAGTAAGAGATCTTCCTAAAATGCATCAGGACTAAAGGCTTTTATTAAAGCATTTTTGTAGCCCAAATGTCTTTCAAGATTGCATCATTTCAGAAACATTCATGAATGTGTTTTGTTTTTTCATAAAACTGCTTGATACCTACCAGCTGCAGACTTAATGTTCTGGTTAGATTTTTTTTGTTCACAGTATTGAATACTGAACAACTCTTTAAAAAATTACATGCATAATCATAGTGGAACAGACCCCAGATTAACAATTGCTAGCCTTGTCATGCCATTCAGTGTGTCAAGCCATGACACAGGCAGAGTTTGCAGAGAAAAGCAGTATCTAAGTAGACAAGCTGAGATGACTAGGGAAACTGAACCATTTGAGGACATCAGAAAGGGATCATACACATAAACACCTGCCTATTTTTTTAACTGTAGAAGCTGAACTAATTTAAAAAATACTGATTCCCCCACAAATCTTGCCTGATGGTTTTCCTTAGATTATCATACCACAGTAATGAGAGCATTAACATCCTTAAAAGCTACATACAACCTCATATACAGCCTCAAAAGGCTCTCAAATGTATAGCTTCGGAAGCTAAGTATCTTAAAAGTCAAGCAGAATACAAACGTGAATTCAAAGCCCCAAGATTGCAGAGAAAAAAGAGATCACTTGTCATCCCCTAACAGTTACGTTTACATGCCAACTGGATATTTTATATACGTAATGATAAAGGTGAGTTTTACAAAACAATATTAAAAACACTTAAATTCATTTTCAGGAACTGCTCCAAAACATTAGAAACAGCATGGGAGGTAAAAATTTTAATAGTTACCGATATTAATGAACCCACAGGTAAGTGGAAAGGAAAAGATCAGGAAGAACTTGCCTCTATTTCAAGAGGCAGAGGCAAGGAATATACATTTATGACAGTAAAAAAAAGTGTGATGCTAAAGGGGATACAAAGAGATGCAGTAACATCACTTCTGAAGCAGTATTAGATGCACATGAGAACAAAGAAAGAAAATATTTTTTGAGGCAAGGGTTTTGTGATACTTGAGATGGAAGATGGTAAAAAGTCTGCATAAGATTTTTTGCTTCACAGATGAGTTCAGTTAGCTATATTAGAGGACAGACAAACTGCTTAATGGAAAATGACCTCACAGTAAAGGTCTGAGAGGGATACATCTACTGTTGGCACAGGCATCATAGAGTAACTTTTTTTTTTTAGATAAGACAGAAAAAGCACAGATGGAAATGAAAAGGCCACTAAAAATGTAACTGCATAGAAAGTTGTAGGATAGGGAAGGAAAAAACAAAGTGCCTTTTCAAAACTACACTGGGTGGCAATTTAGGAGCAGAAGAACCAGGAGTGGAAAAAAGCACAGGCAAGCCAATATTTCAGAAGGTGAAATATGGTACAGTCTTGAAGATGGGTTCTGGAAGATGAGGCTGAAATGTTTATTTTGAGATCTAGGAAATAATGTTTGTATCTAATGTATATATGCAGAAACCAAGGCACATGGGTCCTAAAGTAACTGAATGACAGAGTAAAGTAAATAAATGAGAACAGCAGAAATCTCATACTGTAACACACAACTTATGCTAGGAACAGAAGTCTACCCATTAAAAAAAGTCATAAAAAAAAAAAATTCCCTTTCATCCAAAGCCTCCAGCAAACTCAGGAGGCAATATTCACAGACTGTAATGCGTGCAGAGAAAAAAAAAATTGAAGATATGAAAGGTATCACTTTGCTACACAAAATCAGAGAATTTGGTGAAAATACATGAACAACCTCAGACTAATATGTGTGGGGGTGGGGAAAGCCAAACTCCAGAACACTAGACAGGCTGACAGCCAAGTGAAATCTAGCCCAAACTGGAACTGGAGTGAAAACTCCTGCCTGTCCACACATCCATTGTTTTATTCAATCTAAGCATATAAACAAGGTGACTCTGTTAGTCATAGGCACACTGGAGCCCTCTACCAAAAACCCAGGCATCAGCCAAAGCCTAATCTTCAAGAAACAAAGCCAAAAATTCAGAGGCCCACATATACATTAAATGTCAAATACAATGTGGGGGAATTTTTACTATACACCAAATAAGCAATGAGGACTCTCAAACCATAGCTTGATCGTATGCAATTCAACAGTAGGAATAAAAGCTAGCATCAAATAGCAAGCATTCTTATTAGAGAAATATTACAAAGAAACTGCCAGGCACTTAATTGCTACACAACTGTTACTTTTGCTATAGAGATGTTATTAATACTTGATCTAATAGTAATATTTCAAAACTTTTCTCTGGATTGTGAAATGGAGAGCCTAACTGCTAGCATTGGACTGGCAGCAGAGACCTGAAGTAAGTTTGCATGAACAGTTAAACCCTGAAAGCCATTTTTAATGGACAATTTTGGGAGCCTTTGAGCAGTTCTACTATTCCATGGCTAGCTTCTGCATATGGAAAAACCAAAAAAGGAAAAAGAGAAAATCAAACATCTTATTGTTACTTATCCCACACTTAAACTCTTAGTGATGAAAAATAAAAGCTTTGCTTCAATATCACCAGCTAGAGAGAGTCTGTCTCATTGTAAAAATAATTACAGGAAGAAAAATCAATCAGGAGTCATTTTGCACTTTCGTCAACAACAAAGTAGAAAAGAAAAAAAAGGGTGGAGGGAGAGGAATTACAGTGGCAAGTTTGAAAATTTAAGCTAGCAGTAAGTGGATGGAGAAATCTGTTTCTTCTGATACAGGGTGATACCCTGTCACCTGAATTCACAAAATAAAATATTCTTCACATAGGAAAAATGTTAACCATCTAGCATTATTTTAGAGCACACAAAGCAGTTAAAAGCTATGAATTTATCTTCTCAAAGATAATCCCTACTAATTGCTCTAGTTGTGGAAACGCATCTTGTGGGAAAGGATAATGAAGACTACTTGTCAAATTGGTCATGTCATTATTTCACTGCACAATCCAAACAGTATAATCTGACCCATTCCCAGCATGCTGAGTATCAGGCTACAGAAAAGGACCCATACATAAGCCATTCTGACCTTTCTTGCTAGTTTCTTCTGACCTTTCTGACCTCATTAAACTGCTATAAAGAAAATAAAGGAGCTGTAGTCTTGATGGATCAGAAATAACAGCAATGTGTCTAGGACTTTAGTACTAACCTGCACCACTGAATTATAATGCTTTTTAAACAATCAAAATGATAATAGGGATGATGAAGAAAGAGACTTAAAATAGTTAAGTGAATAATATGGGGTTTAAGTTGTTCTTCAGCATCCTTAACTATTTATTCTGCTTTAATTTTAGATGGTTGGGTTTTCAAGGCCCCATCTGAGTAAGAACAGATACTAAAAAACAATGGTCCCAGAATACTTTTCATTAAGCATGAATATAACTTAAGCACTTGCTGAAAGGGCTTTAATCTCCCCTGGCCAGATTTTTTTTAATGAATTCTTCAAATTCCCAGAGGGAGGAAACTCTGCAGCCTAGAATACAAGGCTCTGAAGTCCCTGGTTCACATTTCAAACACTACATCATATTATCAACAAAATACGTATCTTCACAGACAAAAGAGTAGAGATATTATGAAGGTGCTTATTCTTTACATAACCCATACCTTCTCCAGTGGAATTAGGATTTTTAAACTGGCTGCCAGCCCTGAAATGGACAACTTACACATTTTGCATAATAAGAGGTACAAAATGTAGAAACTTACTCTGCTCTCTAAATACTGAGTTTTGCCATACCCAGTAATGGTATCTGAGCAAAACTGTCAAAAATGAAACTACAGCCACACAACTTAAAATACAAGCCCCCAGTACTATGACAGAAATTCTGCAGCAGTTCTCCAAATCAGAACACGGGACACATGCCTTTTATCTTTTTATTCTGTATTTCTAACTTCTAGGGAGAAAAATGCTATGAGGGAATTTATAGTCACATAAACCTTCTAAGTTCCCATATTGTGATTTCTTATTAAAAACTCTTGTACTGAAACACTGGAAAATGTTTAAGGGAAAAGAAGAATTTTTCGTTCTATGCCTAAAGAAGACACTAGTAGGTAGGCTGACCTCAGGCAAAGGGTTCAGGCTTTATTATGCTATGCATTAAAAGGCAGGCACTGCCATATAAAATTAAATTATGTTCCTTTCAAAAATAAGACTATGCCATTTGTTCCTGAAATATCCTCTGTTCAATTGTTCTGCAGTTTTACAGATCTTGGCATGGGAAAACTGTTGCATTTGTGATAGCGAGAAACATCCCTTTCAGAAATTTATAGCCTTTGGTAAATCTCTGCATGTCTCGCATCTCTCCTGCGCTAAGCGAGTCCACATGCTAGCACCATGCCAGCACCATTGAAGAGGATTTATATACTGCATTTGTGCAGTAACTCTCATCAGGATTTGTCCCCACTAGCTAAATGTCTTAAATCAGCCAGTGGATCTAGATACTGAGATATAGCACATAGAGCTAAGTTAGATGGCACAGTGGTTAAAAAACAACTTTATCAGGTTTCTACTATATAGATTTCACAGTTGTGATATCTGGGCAGCTGTTCTACCACAATTAGATTAATGATTTATGTGATCTCTCTGCTCCCCCCATTTCAGACAGTGGATGGAGATCTGAATGTGTACATTTTTCATCCCCATCCTCACTACCATCAAACCTTGTGAATGCAGCCATTTCAAGAGCTGTAGCTGGTTTTTACTTTGACTTTTGTTTTGGGGTTTGTTCTGTTGTTGTTTTTTTCGTTGGTTGGTTTGGTTGGTTTTGATTGGGCTTTTGTTTGTTTGGTTTTCTTTTGGGGTTGGGGAGGGGGGAGTAGGGAGTGTCCCTTTGTTGCTAGCCAGAGATTGGCGTGTGGACAGCAATCTTATGTATGGACATGAAGAAAAAAAAAAAAATAATCAAAAGCCAAATTGTTATCAGCTAGCAATTCCTCCCTGTTATGTATGGTAGAGACAAAACCTGTTTCATCAGAATTGTATTTGTCATCTTACAGGTATGAAGAAATTTCTATCATTTGTCTGTCCTGTAACTGAAAGAGAAATTCAAATCCAGTAAGATACAGAGAGAGGAAACCACTTCAGAAATGGAAAAATGGCTCTGCTTGATGCATCAAAGCATATACCTTAGTACACTTGCACTTTTGAGGCTGTGATGACAGTTGACAAGTCTGAGGAAGGTTGATCCGCAGGGAGAAATTAAGTGGGAGCTGTTGTGACACAGTATGGGAAGGGAGGTGTAGAATAAGCGTCCACAAAGCGTGAAAAGATAGGTTACTGCCCAAGGAAGTTACTTGTCACTGAGGTGACAAGACACTTGAACTGGCAGACTATTTTTTTCACAAAACAGCTACAGAATAAACATTTCTAAAGCTCCTTTAACACTTAACCAGGGGTTAACACAAAAGCCTAGCAAAAGATTTCAATTGTAATTCTGTGCAGGTCCCACCTATCTGAGGTTAAAATATTAATTTTCTCAGCCTGCCATTGTTTTGGAATTTGCTTATTCTCGTGAATTTGCTACAGCAGCTAGCCTGCTGTTTAAAAAGCATATAGGATGAAATTCTCCTTCACAAAAGGACGGGAAAGGAGAAAAACATCCAGAAAAATAAATAACTGTTCTATTACTTCTGTTATTATCTCAGGTATTAGATAGGTTACTTATGCTATTTACTAAATGAAGCCTAAAAAAAGAACCCCCTTTCAACTGCTTTCTTACGTAGTCCAGAAACTTAATTCCAAGCACCAGAGGGAGAAGCGGTGAGGGGGTGGTAACTCTTATCTTTTCTCCATGTCTCAAATCAGAACAATATGACAAAAGCTTGGCTTTACACTCCAGGCTTATGATAGCAGATATAACCAGGAATTAGCAGTAGGCAGTAAGTGTCCTCTAGTGTCTAATGGTGGCTCAGAAATTTAGGTGCAATTATATTCAACAAGTTTCGCAAGTTCAGTAACATTCACGAATCTAAGAAATTAATTCCAGAAATCTGACACATTTTCATGCTTACCAAAATAAATGAAGCATTTTATTAAAAAGGCAATTTTTAAACAAGCCTAAGATTCTTATCACATGGTCAGTCAAGAATCACATGCTTTTCCCTGCTATGCATTATTGTGAATTAGAAAATCAGGAGGGAGAAAGACATCTTTTTCAAGGCCAGGTCGGACAGAGCCTTGGGTGGCATGGTTTAGTGTGAGGTGTCCCTGCCCATGGCAGGGGGGTTAGAACTAGATGATCTTAAGGTCCTTTCCAACCCTAGCTATTCTATGATTCTATGATCTTCTTATCTGTTTATTCATGGCAATGAATGAGAACACAAACTGCTATACCCAATGGCTATGTGTTACTAGCAGGTAGGAGAACTAGGAGTCCAAACTCCTACAAGAATCAGGGACTTCTCTATGAGGGCTGCCTAAGGTCCTTTCCTTTATCCATTAATTTGGCAATGAGTGAAAAGCTCTCCTGGATATTACCTGTACAAAAGCAGGTAACAGTCGTTCTTATTTGAGAATATTTTGTGACTCCAGAAGTTCAACTCTCTGAGACTGCAACACAGATTTTCTGTATAAATTGGGGCCTACCTGTCCTGTGCAATTGCATTTCACAAACAATTTCATTGCTTGCATTTGATTTAGGCTGCTTTTCAGGATTCTTATTTCCATTTTCAACAGAATAATAAATGCTAAAATATGATGGGCAAGTATTACCTAGTAAACAGGTTATGTTGGACACTGGTTCCTCCACAGTACCTTTGAGCTCTAAAATATTACTCTTACCAAGAAAAGATTGAACAATGTGATACAACACTATTTTATAGAAATTTGATAGAAGTACACAACTAAATGACAGACATTCACGCTATCAAAAATTGGGCTCAGATTCCTAAATGGTGTACTTTTAAGAAATCCTAATATGTTTGCCCTTTTATGTAACTAGTAAAATTTGAACTAAAATTATTTTTAATATAAATGTTACAGTTTGTAGACAGAACTCAATGCACTGGTTTTGGGGATCACCTCAGAGCATTATGCTCTGAAGGACTGATGCAGCGATTCCTTGCCAAGCCTCCTCTGGTCTCTAAAACCCAGTAACAATTAATGAAGACAAGGAGGGGTTAAAAAAAACCACCCAGAATTTAAAAATCATGTAGATAATAAGCCTTATTTTCAAAAATTTTACTTCAGTAATGACTGTATGATGAAGCCTTACGTTGCAAGAATTATTTACATACTGTAATTCAAACCCAGTTGAAGTTGTTGTTATACTACAACACAAACACAACACGCTTCTGAAGATTTGCCCAAAATTTTTCATATACTTTCCACCTGTCTAGAGTTGGCAGAAAATAACAGTAAACTATTTGGCTTGCCTTAATGTAAATTACTTGGTACTTGAAAATTCCCCACAGCCCCCCTTTTGTGAGGCAGCCACCAAAGGAATATTGGTCTATTACCTTTCTAAACCACATTTTTAATTGCACCCAGCAGTGGAACAACAGTAACACCAAGGACCCTTTGGGAAGTTTTCCTGGAGCATTTGCCAATCTAACTTAATGGAGCACCTCTTAAGTCAGCAGTACTGTTTTCTGCAGGTTTTTTTTTCCATTATGTTTCCACCTTACTGCATGCTAAGCACACAATAAGAGAAACACACTTCACAAAACTTAAGTATAGCAAAAGAAAAATATTTCAGTAACTTATTTCTTGAATAAATATTACATGAAAATTCTAATGGATTCCTTTTCCCTTATGCATTTAAGATGAGGAAAGTTGGGCCAAGTGAGCCTTCATTAAGCAGCATGCATCCTCCTCTCTACTGTAGAGGATCATCAAATACTCATAATATATGGCGTAAGCTACAGAAATAGAAACAACTGCCAACTGCCTTCAGTAACACGTAATAAGGATAAAAGAAGTAATATAAGAAGTTCGAACATTCAACAAGGTAAACAGAAAAAGGAGATCAGTAATTCTTTGGTCATGGACTATTGCCCAAGATGTGCATGTCCACATGATGCTGTACATAAACAGCATATTAATACATTTAGATCCATGGTCATTCATTAAAAGCCAGTTTAATGTCTGCACTCATATCACAGTTAATCTATAATCCAAACAGACCCTTCAGCATAAGGGTTAACTACACTCATGATTCTCATTTTTCCTTCAGCGGTATATGTAGCATTTAAAAATAACATTCTAATAACAAACACCTAAAGATAGCAATTAGACACGTTTTCCAGTATCTGAGTAAAACTTGCCACAAATTATGAACACATTATCCAAGAGAAGATTCTATCATCATTTCTTGCCATTTATCAAGCATTTTAAATTACTTTGTGATGTTATTAAAATATTATACTGATTACACAGTTCTCTGAACACATTTACTATTTGAGATGTGTTGGCTAGCTCTTTGTGGCTGAATAAATCAGATCCATTACTTCCAGTCTTTGGAGAAAATAAATCACATCATAATGTGACAAATTAAAATAGAAGCTTTGAAAGTACCTCTTCAGATAACTTTGTGTTTCCTTTTCCAAAATATTAAACAGCTTATACTTCTGCAAGCAAGTGAAGGAAGATGCAACTATGCAATAATTAATGCATTTACAAACACAAGCAACAAGTTAGGAACATTTTTCCTGTCTAATTCTAGTTACATTGGAAGCTGCTGATGTATACTAATCCAACAGCTTTTAGCATGAATTTTAAGCATTTTTAAACAAAGTTGCAGCTGGAAGCTGGATTTTTTTACTAATGTAATAAAATTGCTAATAAAATGTGCTGAGATGTAAAACATAACGCCTTGTTTTGTACCATCAAATGGCACAAAAATGAAACTGGACCTGTATAATTTTATAGATATATGCACATGAATAACTGCTACTGTACTACTGACCTTGTGATCTCAAAGAACGCCAGTTTCTCTCAGGAGATTTTTAGACCTCTGAAATCATGTGTTCAGTCTGTAGACATTTCCTTAATCTGTCCTTAAAAAAATGAAATTCATGTCTCATTACTGTTAAAATGATACCAACAAACTTAGAATTTCTATCAAGGTATTAGCGATGCCTTATGCACACTCACAGAATAAACAGAGAATTCGGTTTGTTTGAAATTAAACCAATGACCATGTTAAGGGGAGAAAAAAAAAAAAAGAGTCGTAACAGCATGTGAGTCACATGTATGAGTAAGCTACAGAAGTTATTTTACCAAAATATTTAATTATTTCAAACAATTATTGACTAACTTATGAAATATTTTATGTTTGAGAAGAGCAGACCTGACGATTTAGTCCAAATGATCATACAACCTTTAAGCACATAGCCAGTATGCACATTTGGTTTCTGGTACACAAGAGCTACTTCAGCTCTGGCACTACAGGGATTCTGAAAACCTCCCTGTATTTCACCGAACAGAACAAAATTCAGTAACTTCAAGGATAATTAAACATTAATCCTGCTTACCAAGAGGTGACAGATTTGCCATCTGTTGAAGTCCTTAAAGCAAGGTTTGGTATCTTTCTAAAAAAGATTTTTGGATATGGTTTTCGGGGAAAAAAAAAAAACACCCCCCCCCAAAAAAAAAAAAAAAAAAAACCAAAAAACAAACCAAAACCAAAACAAAATAAGCCCACAAAAACCAAAACAAAAACCAAAACAAAACAGAAAAAACACACACAAAAAAACCCACCAAAAAAACCCCACAAAACCCAAAACCAACTAACCAAAGAAAAAAGACCCCACAAAACCAAACAAAAAAATCCCAACAAAACCAAACCAAAGGAAAAAAACATTTGATCCACATTGCACACTTGTGGACATGGCTGTGGTAAAGGGGAAAGCGACTGGTAGCACAACCCAGCAGCAGTTCTGTCTTTGCTGTTACAAATGCCTGTTTGTGTCACTTTCCATTCTGGCCCCTAACACTTGTGATCCTGCTTTAACATAAAGTCAGAATCTTATCTCGGTTCAGTATTCCTGCTCAACTTGCAGAGGATCAGAAAAGAATATTCATTTCAACATTTCTGAATGCGAAATCTGGTTTCTACAGTTTGACTGATCATTTTTCACCTTCTTCTGTGGCACTAAAAATTGAGCACACCTGGAGACAGGCTTATGGCCAGAAGTAGCATGCCTGGAAGGTACTTTGTCCTTGCAGCTGGTTCAGAATGACATGATTATGAAGAAACTTTGGTACACATTCCAGTTAGACCTCTGGTGACTTTCATACCCTCCTTCAGCACAGACCATGGCTCTCTGGGCATACAACTCCTACACACTGTCTTTGCTATCATCTTGAGCATCAGTGGTGCAGTGCTTGCTACCAAGCCATTATCTATTTAAGGCATGCTTAAGATTTTTTAGGATCAAAATAATCTGGAAAAAACAAAGGTTTTGATCATGTTACAGGAAGTTTAGGTGATAATTAAAGACTGCATCATAAAGGCAAACCAGATCAACTCTCAAAAACATTTAGTACTGGCTGTTTTACACAAGTAAAAAACTACTGTTTTACACAAGTAATACTTCTTGCCAATAATACTGCTGCTGTTTGCAAGTATCACAGTGTAGGCAGATGGACACAATGCAACCAACTGGAGCTTTCTGGAACAAGAAAGAAGGTAACAAACAAAATGTCTTCTATTTTGAGGTATAGAAACAAATGAGTTGGTTGCTAACCTAATAACACAATGGATGCGATGGAGCACAGTGTGCCATGCAGCATGGATCAAACTGAGCAGGCTGTATGAACTTCAGTGCAATAAAGAGGGCTACAAAAGAAGCGTGAGCAGAGAAGTGGGAAATACAGGAGAAATCAGGAGATGGTTCCATTATCAGCTGCAGCAGGATGCTTATGATCTTGTACATGTGAACAGTGAGGAAAGACTGCAAAATATGGTAAATTACTGGCTGGGCTTAAACCATGACATATGGGCAGTTATGGATCTATATAATCCCATCTCAGCCTCTAGTCATCCCACCTAATGTCGTAAGACCAATGGCTGTGAGAGAAGGTTTCAGTAATTTGCGGGTGGTTCATAAAGTAATCACAGAAAATATGTTTGGTCCCAACTAAGTCTATACTTTAGCTTTTCTCTGTCCGTAATTTCTGTGAAACTAAAGACTCCTTCACACTACAAAGTACAATAAACAACAATTCAGAGCAGAACAGGCCTGGCTCACCTACAAGCCAAAGTTCTAGACAAACACAACGTTTAATGACTTCAATTAGACACATGCTCTAAGCCAACACTTACCCTCCTGTGTTAATCTCATAGTGAGAAACGCACATTTAAAATGCCAACTCAAGCTTTATTTCAAATGTCACACATTGTCCTCTCTTCTGGGTGCTCTTGTCTCTAACAATGTCTGCAGTATACTCTCATTTTTGGAAAAAATTCTCACTCCTTTAAAGGCAACACAAGCTGAATTTACTAAACCCAAAAGCATTTTTGAAGCTTACTCAAAGTCCAATAGTTTGAGTTACTTTATTCATATAGGAACCAACTGACTTGTAATGTTGGTCAAATAGATACATTCATAAGAACGAGTGTTTCCACTGCAAGCCATTATAAACCATACACTGGTAGCTATATTTAATTATAACGCACATTGCAATTAATGAAATTGTGTTACCTTCTTCCTAAGAACCTCCAATTAGACATGACAGCAAAGGTAATAGTTTCTACTAAACTGATTTTAAATCGTGGTTTAAAAATGAAATGGCATCTCTACTCCAGATTTTTGTGTCCATTTCAAACTAATCACTAAATCCTAAGAATACTACTTGACTAAAACAACATGTAAAAGATGAAAAACAGTAGCAAAAATCAATAGGTGTCCTTCATTAAAGGAAAAAAAAAAATCACAAACTTTATAACTTTTTAGTAAAATGTAGGTCACCTACAGTTTCCATAGTAACCAGTGTTGAACTATAGCTCTAAAGATGACCACTGCCTATAGCCGCTTCCGCTGCCAGCAGGTGATGTACAAATACCAACATGCCCCAGTTAATGTAAGAAAGAGCTAAAGAAGTGCTTGGAATTGCCATTAGTTTACTTCCAAACATAATTCCTCCGTCAACATTTTCAAAAGCATCCCCTAATATACTTGTGTAGATGAACTAATTGACTAGCCAGTTGGAAACACACAAAAACTGATTTTCAGAACTAAAAAATTTACTCTTTGCACCTCAAGCCTGGAGTCTCCAAGATGGAGACAGCCAACTTTACAAGAAGTTGCAAACAGGAAAAACATTTATACAGAGCAACCCACTAAACATCAGTAATACAGAAGTTCAGAAAGCACTCAGGTTAAGCTGTCTTTGATAAGCACACAGAGAGTTCTGTGATGGTGTGTGCAGTGTATTTGTTGCAAATTGGAGATAATGGCTTCACATAATATTATTTTGCTCACAAGCACAAAGTCAAACCCAGTCATGTAACAAGGCTGAAGCCACAGTTAAAGCCTCACTTGAGAGGAAGTGGTAGAGTCTTCAGCCACTCTGATGGTGAAAACCACTTTCTTACCACTGTTAGCCTGGGGAATACACAGTAGATGATGAATTCATTAAAATAAATTGAGTGCGCCCTCAGCAAGTTTGCCAATGACACCAAGCTGTGTGGTTCAGCTGATACGCCGGAGGGAAGGGATGCCATCCAGAGGGACCTCGACACACTTGTGAGGTGGGCTGATGCCAACCTTATGAAGTTTAACCATGCCAAGTGCAAGGTCCTACACCTGGGTCGGAGCAATCCCAGGCACAGCTACAGGTTGGGCAGAGAAGAGATTCAGAGCAGCCCTGCAGAGAAGGACTTGGGGGTGTTGGTCGATGAGAAAATGAACATGAGCCGGCTTCAGTGTGCGCTCGCAGCCCAGAAAGCCAAACGTATCCTGGGCTGCATCAAAAGGAGCGTGACCAGCAGGTCAAAGGAGGTGATCCTGCCCCTCTACTCTGCTCTCGTGAGACCTCACTTGGAGTATTGTGTGCAGTTCTGGTGTCCTCAAAATAAAAAGGACATGGAACTGTTGGAACAAGTCCAGAGGAGGGCCACGAGGATGATCAGGGGACTGGAGCACCTCCCGTATGAAGACAGGCTGAGAAAGTTGGGGCTGTTCAGCCTGGAGGAGAGAAGGTTGAATGGAGACCTCATAGCAGCTTTCCAGTATCTGAAGGGAGCTTACAAGGATGCTGAGGATAGACTCTTCATCAGGGACTGTAGTGACAGGACAAGGGGTAACGGGTTCAAACTTAAACAGGGGAAGTTTAGATTGGATATAAAGAAGAAATTCTTTACTGTGAGGGTGGTGAGGCACTGGAATGGGTTGCCCAGGGAGGTTGTGAATGCTCCATCCCTGGAGGTGTTCAAGGCCAGGTTGGATGAGGCCTTGGGTGGCATGGTTTAGTGTGAGGTGTCCCTGCCCATGGCAGGTGGGTTGGAACTAGATGATCTTAAGGTCCTTTCCAAACCTAACTACTCAATGATTCTATGATTCTATACAAAAGACTCCATGTAACAAAAAGACTCTAATTGGCTTTGATAGTAAATTGGGAAGAAACGGTACAAGTCAATATCCTCAACAACTGCTGACTGGTTTTCCCCTTTAGAATAGACTTATTTCACTATTATGTGAGTTCAGACTAAACCAGTCCTTACCTGGAGCTACCCACATGCCTTAATGATATCAGTGCTACAAACACATAGCAGTAGGGTAGTATCAGTATTCACATACACAATCAAAGCAACAAAAATGCCTCATATTTATTGAATAGAAGAATAATAATCAATGGTATTGAACAGCACCAATGAAGAATCATGTCCTCTCACTTGCTCTAAACTCTTGCAAGCTTAAAACCACTGCTAGATGAACACAAGACACCACAGCATCATTGCTGGGAAGCCAAGCAGATAAACTGTCGTGGAACAAAAAAAGTTTGAGAAAGCCATCTGGCTTCCATTACAGCTTTAAGAAAAAACAAACAATCAAAACCAACCAAACAAACAAACTCCATGCTCCATGTAACTGTTTTTACTTCACTGAATTGGCAAATTCCAAAGAAACAATAGTTTTCACATATTCTCCTAATTGGAGCTGCTCAAAATGTCACCATTGTATTTTGGAGGCAGGGGTTGATATTCAGTTTCTTTAAATACACTTTGTGTTTGGTGCACACCAGTGGACTGCCATGGGCACCAGGACAGCTCAGCAAACAGCAAGATGTGGGAGCTGAGGCTGGTCTACAGCAGAAAAAGAAAGCATGAAGACAATACAGCCTCCAGCATGCAAAGTACTCTCCTTTTTCCTAATGTTTCAAAGTTCTTTAAGATTTTGCTCACAGGTCAGTAATTTCTATGGATGCATTCTTCTCTACATTTACTCTATATGCTTGATGTCTTACAAGACTAAATTATCTGAGGGAGGAAGGAAGTCTGTATTTTCTGTATCCAGATACAGGCCTTCATCTTAAGCAAGTCCAGTCTAGGCCCAATAGGGCCAAGAAGCCCAAGCACAATACAGATGACAAGAAACAGAATAGAAAAGACTTGATCACTGAAGGCTGATAATACTGAAAAACAGAGACAAGATACTGTTGCAGCTTTCTTGTAACCATTAGAACAGTTGCATCATGAAGCACCAAGAAAAGATAAACCTCCTAAATTCATCTGCTTGTTAATTCTGCTTTACAAGAACAACTGCTAGTCTATTAAGAAAAACAAACAAGAAAACCCACAAACATCCAAAAACCCCAAACAAACAAAACCAAAACAAACAAAAACGGCACAGGAGGCTATTCTCAACTCACTGTTAGAGACCCAAGACCTCTTACAGCATGGTCACACAAACAACATATTTGGAAGCTGTATTAACTGATAGGGGAAAAAAACCTTTGAGCAGGAATGAACCACAGAACAAAAGGAGCCTCTAGAAGAAGATTCACCACCAATAGAAACTGGGTTTTTATGCCACCGTCCTTCTGGTGTTAACTCCCCGCTGAATCAATTGCTAGTGTGGGCAAAGAAGAGCAGAACAGCGTTCAATGAGGAGAAAACACTACCCAATGGCTCATATATTGAGGGGTGGTATATACTGACATTAGTTATAAAGTTCACACTAATGGAGAATAAGACAATATAATTTGTCAAAAGCACTAATTCTAACTTGGTTTATATTTCAAAACATCTTTAAAGCTATCTTTAAAGACTGGTAGTAAAAGCTGCAAACAAGTATAAAACACAGAATGTGTACCAAATACACGAAACAAAACATGGCACGAGATGAGATTGTAATAGTCTTCCTAAAGCTTAATTTGCAAATTCAAAGAAACCTGCTAAGAGGCCACTGGGACTCACTAGGAATAAGATTTGATTCATTAATGATTTCCCTGCAAAAGCTAATGCAATGGTAAGAGGCCACCCACAGCTTTCACTGTGGTGAAAGCAGCTGTCATAATGGTGCTTCATGTCTGAGGAGCAGGCCAGCTACTTTTAGCATCCAAGACATCTTAAGGTTTTTACCCTTAGAAACTACATTTGAAAATACTGGTACTATTTGCAAAGATCATGAAGCAAGTCTTCACTAAAATCTGCATCTCAACCTTATGGATTCTCCAGAAAAGGATGTTGGGTAAGACTACAAATCCAAGCTAGAAGTTAGCTAAAAAGAACTTCTGAGAGAATTTTAAAGACTTTGAGTGTAAGTACATTACTCTTTGTCAAGAAAGCAATTATTATAATGATTTTGCATTACTAAAACTTCATGCATGTCACAGGTAAAAAAAAAGAAACTTCACATATAGTGTCTTATTAATTATATTGTAAAGTTATTAAATTTATTTTTCATACTGTAATAACATCTACAGACATCAACTGCTATAAAAAGTATAAAACTAGTGGCTAAGACTTGATGTGCTACACTACTCCAATTGTGAATCTAATTTTTATTCTGCATCACAAATCAAGGACAAAAATCAAACCATTATTTTTAATTCTTGGCTAATCTCACAGACAAGAGCCAGTCAGCAAATACAATTTCATACATCACACTAGCATCATTCTGAACTAGTGATCACAGATCTGCCTGCAAAAGATGGTTCCAGACCTGCTGATGGTACATACTCCTGAATATGGACCAGGATTTATACATACATTCTTAGTGCAAGGTGCTTTTCTCTAATAAAAGCAGAACAGATCCAGAAGTGCTATCGAATCCCAATCAACATTTCCAAGTGATTTTCTAAATGAGCTTTTGAAATATGTTCCATACACATCAATGTAGTGAAAGAGTATGAGTCACTTTCACTGACTAAGAATATGCAAACTGCTGGAGCATTAAATTCCTTTGATCTTGATAAGATGGCTCATTCTCATGCTGTTCATTAGCCCTCCCTCTTTTCCCAGTTATGAGCGAGCCAATCTGTAGCCCTTTCTGCAAACTGACATATTTACCAACTAAAAACTATTGCCACTGTTTTCTTGTTCTCCCTGAAAAACACCCTGTTGCTTATCAAGATCCTCTTGTCTCTCTTTTCCTTCATAAATACACAGTCAATAAGCCATCTTCCCATCATGACCAGCCCTTTATTAGCTCCTTGCTCTATTTCCCAAGTAACCACTAATTGTTCACCTGTGCATTCTGACCCCTCTCTCTGTTTCTCTTATAACCCAGCAAGTCATGTTCTTGTTATTCTTCCCCGCTTTTTTTTTTGACTTCCACCTGATTAAATTCCATCATCAGTTCCCAAGTACCACTTTGCTGCTGACTTGCAAAAATTTTGCTAAGGAATCTCAGAAAACAACCCAGTATGTTGCTTTGAGCCATGTCCTGATAAGTACATTTCTTTAAGGGTTAACATTGGAATTTAAATATCTACATGATTTGACAAATAAGAATGTCCTAGATTGGAAGTACAAATTATTAATTTTTCAGAAGGTTATTTGGCAACTGTAATAGGGATATTTTCTTATCTGGTCTATCTGAAAAATTATTATACATGGAGTCTGGCACAAACAGGTATGCACATTTAGGCAGCAATTCAATGATAACACTGATTAGCGAAAAGCATCATGATGTCTTCACTCCTTTGATGAAAAAATACTGTACAGTCAAAAAAAAAAAAGTCTTTTAGCACTTTATTCTTTACCAATCAAAAAATATGGTTGTCATAGAAACCGTAAAAACTGAAGTTAGTCATGACATAACAACAAGCAAAATGGAAAATGTCTGCTGGCTCAGGTTTTCATGCTGGAAATCCTTCCAGCATGAAGGATGAATTGAACCAGGGGGTTCAAGCAGTTCCCCAAATCTAACAAGGATCTTATAGCAATAGGCATGATTATTGTTTTCAATAGTTTGGCCAGTCTGGAAAGCATGGTGAGCATAGCTGGTCTGTAACATGCTTCCACAGAAAGTTAACTGAAATAAATTAGAGAAACTTTCCAGTTGCACCTGAGAAAGTTTAGGCCAGCACAAATTCACCTGTTAACTTCCTTAACCATGAGTTTAGAAAAGATGTTCTGATTTAAAACAAAGTGAAATGCTCATTCCAGTAAAATGACTAGCAAACAATCTGTGAGTGAAATGGTAAACTTTCTTCAAGGAACAAAGCAACAACCACAAATCACATCTCCTGAACAAGAATGGCATGAATTCATTTGTTTCCTGCACATACCATGTAGGCTTCTTATTAGAGAGGGAGTGCCTGATTCACACAAATCCCTAAACCTTGGGGGCAGAGAGATATTTCTTCAGCTGCAATGATTGCGACCATAGTCAACAATATGCATAAAACCCTGTAGCTTCTTACTCTTCAGTTCTATTGCACTGTATCACAAGCTTTACATTTAAAATACCGCTCAGTATTTCCGTAAGTCATTGCCACATTTACTGCACCTGTACATATATATGTACACAAGCACATATTTATGCTTTCTCAAATTACATTTACACACAAATTATATTTACACACGTACATAGTTATGTTTTTTTCAAGCTATATGTATATACACATGTGTACACAAACACACAGACATATATATTTATTGAAAAAGTCACATTCATTTCCATGGATGTCACTGAGGAAATGAAAAGCAATATAATGCTACTGTAATCATTTACCTGATTTGGATACACCCAACATTTATTTTTTAATAAAACATGCTGCCACAGGAAAGGAAATATAAACATTAATATACAGTGTTGACTATTAATTATTAACAGCCTTAATCTGTATGCAGCTTATAAAATATTGTTATAATATTACATTCTACTATGACAAAGAATTACTGTCTGCTGACAGAGATTACTGGAGCTCATGGCATAGAAGAGGATTTTTTAGATTTCTGTTGTGGGTCTCAGCAGTCCTTTGGAGAAGCAATGAATCTGCACATGTACTGATAAAGAGTGAGAATTTATATGAGTATATTTAGACTTTTCTGAACAGCAGAATAGGTTTGGGCACACAGTAGGAGCCCAAATTTCATCAAGCATGTGTATATTACTGCATAAAGTGGTATGAGGGGGGAAAAATTTTACACTGATCTCAGATGAGGCTAAGCAAACGTCTTACATATTCTAAAAGCCTGCTGTTATGTGTGTAACATATGCTTGTAAGGATAGAGCTGTCTGCAACAGCAAGGTGTGTTTGCTTGTTCTGCCTCTATTCAAACACTGTGCAACCCAATCCTGCAACTTTCTCACACCAATAATCTTTCTTTGCAAATATTGGTTTCCATTTTACATCTAGAGATTTTGGATTTTTAATAAACTTGCCATTTGGGTTTTGCAGAAGCTGATAACTAATAGAAAACAACACCAATAGAGGAATCTGAAAACCGTTATTACCAGAATCTAATTGAAAACAACTAAGTTTTGATACAATATATGCAACTCCAGATCCTTTGAAAAACCTTTAGTAAACAGTCATCTGCTGCAGTAATCACTCCAATAAACCCATTCTTCCCAGAAAAATATAAAAGTATACTTCCTAAACCAACAGATGCTAGCAAATTGGGAAAATAAAATTCCTACATAGGAATTGCCAAATTTTCTTTGCGGTAACAAACAGGAAAATAATCAGAAGTTCATCAGCTAATTTACATGAAATACTATGTTTTCTTAGGCTACAGGTCTGATTCTTCACCATGCTACAGAAACACCACTGTAAAAAGAAGTCTATGTGGCTTCTATTTTGATACAACTAAATTGTACAAGATTCAACTATGAAGAGCCAAGCTCTTTAAATTCAATCTTTATTGTTTATTTCTGCTTTACAAAAGCACTTGAACTGGTTTAGTTACTTTGTGATTTATAAAGTCTGCTGTCACAGAAGCCAGGATGTTTTGGGTTTTTTACTCCCACAAAAAAAAAGTATCACACAAAATACTTACCAAGACAGCTGCATTAGAAAAGTACTGCTATTGCCTACAGAAACATGAGCAAATGGACTGTGGCTTTGTCAAGAATGAAATAATGAAAATTAAATGGGGAAAAAAAAAACACCAAAACACACACACACAAAAAAACCCAAAAAAACCCCCACCACCAAACCAAAACCAAAAAACAAATTCAAATGGAAAACAAACGATAGCTAAGCAAAATAAATCTATATGCATCATGCCCTGAAGCCTATTCAGTAGACAAAAGCACTGGCAGACTTCCAAGTGGAAGAAATTCCAGACTGAAAATTCCATTGCTAAATTTGGAGAGTTCAAGTTCCAACAGCAAGAGTCTCAAACACAATCAAAGCAGGGTAATGAGTTGGGGAGGGGTAAGGAGTGGGACATCTCTCAACTACTTGTGTCTCAAATAACCTCAGTCTCTTATTTCCATTAGCACTCTAAATTCAGCAAGAAACCTACAGAAAACATGGGCTTTGCAAAGCCACTCAGTACTGGGCTGCCATCTGCACTCACAGAGGTTAGGCAGCAGTACTCAAAGTATCAAATCAGAAGACTGGATGTACACACAGATTTGGCAGTAAGAAGTGGCAAATAGATCCCAGAGCTCTGTAATCCTTCTTGATACTCCTGAGACTGCTCCTGGCTGTATCACTGGTGCCCATGTGAAACAACAGACACAGATAGCAGTAAGTGGATTTAATGAGGCTTGGTAGTCTCTGAATAACATTCCTGATACAAGAACCCCATAAGCACCACAGATCTCAAGAGAATGCAACAGGTTAGAAAATGGGTGTCTCTGTGCCTCCCAGAAAAGAGTTACCTACTACTATCATCTGTCGCCTTTTTTTAGCTGCAATGGTCCCTGGCAGTGTTCAAGGTCAGGCTGGACAAGGCCTTGGACAACACAGTCTAGTGCAGAGGTGTCCCTGCCCATGGCAGGGGGGTTAGAACTATATGATCTTAAGGTCTTTTCCAGTCCAAACCACTCTATGATTCTATACAGGAGCAGACCAGATTCAGCTCCAGCATGTCCCCTGATATGATGGATCTTTCGTCTCCAGTCTGCAGCCTGGTAAAGCAATTTGCAAGGGCACCTCAGGCTTTGGGGGAAGTCTCCTCCTTCTGCTGGTCCTTACCATTGCAAGCTTCCATTCTTCTGCATTACTGGTCCTCCTCCCTTCTGTGTGTGCTGGTGGGGGAGTTTTAGGCTCTTCCTTATGTGTTTTTAGACAAAGAACTACACTAACCCTATTGCCAGCTGTAATTCATAAACAGCTCTAGCCCAGCATTATTAGACAGGGAGTTTAAAAAAAAAACACATAAAAAAACCCACACAAACAAAACAAACAAAAAAATTAAGAAAGCCTTCTAACTGCTACATACAAATTGCAAGATAAAGTCTGGATCACTTACTGCTACTCATTTACACACACGGTTTACTGTAGATATCAGGCTTTATGGAGATTCCACAAATTATACAAGCTTAGTAACTGGTAACCTCAACCTGAGAAGTCAAAAGCAAAATATTCTGTAAGTTAACTACTCATGTTCAGTTGGTTGAGTGGGAACAAGATTTCTGTTCAAGTGTATCCTGGAGATATCAAATACGAATCTAACATTTTCTCAGGGAGAATTACACATTTCCTCTGTTTATCCTGTAATGCGTGGAAGAAAAGGACTGAGGGCTGTGTGATTGCATTGGCTTAAGCAGCAGAACAAATGATCTGAGGAATCAGCTATTCTGTCACAGATCACACACACACTACTCAACTCTGAACAGATAGGGTTATGAAGAAGCACTGGTGTTCAAACTTTGTTACTGCTGATTTTCCCTTTTCCCCCAAATCATCACCCAAAATGGAAGACGTTCTCTATACTTAAAACATTTCACACTATCTAGATGTAAATGACACAGTATATAAGCAGAGTTTCCTCAGAAACTCACTGATGTACAAATTTTTTTACATAAACAAGAGAAAATAGTTATTTTTCAAAAAGAAGTACTTTCTTACAGTGTCCAAATTTAAATGTAATAAAACACAAAAATGCTTCAAAATAGAATCAGATAGTCTACACTATTTCATCCACATAAGATGAACCTTTCTTAGCTGGTATAAAAAGGGTTACCGTGCCCTACACATCACTTTAGTACTTACGAGTAAAATGATTGGAAGTGGATGGATGGACATTACTTCCACTGTCAGCACTTTCACTGCTAGAAATGTCATCATCTGATTCCCACACACAGGAACAAGGTGAGGAGCCATCAACTTCTTCAAACTTCCTCTTTAAAATTCCACTCATTGCTGCAATGCTGTCACATGCACCTGTAACAGGAACAGAGGCAATGAGGCACTGAAACACCAGCCTGTTGTCCAGGCCTTCAGATTCCTTTATCATGGAGGAGTTCATGTATCAATCAGATACTACCACCTGTAGCTAAATGGCTCCTTACCAAGAGTTTTAAATAACTTTTCCAGGAACAAGTAGAAAAATAGTCACGGTCAGCATATTCATCGCCTCACTGACCTTCTTACAGGCAGAAGGTAAATGCTACCTGTATTATACCAACAGACAAAATTTTATAACCAATATCATGCATGAAAAAATGCAAATTTTTCAGTTATGCAGCAAATTTGGGCCAAGCATAAAGTATATATAACCCAGTACAATTCAGCAGCAATGTGCCTTTATACAATGCTTAAAAACTTCATTGGCACCAGGAGACATTACATGACAAATCAGTGTTCACTAATAAATATAATTCAGAGGGGAAATGTTCTCTCTCTTGATTTATTTTAAAAGCCTGGTTTATGTAATACTCAGTACTATCAAATGCTCACATTCTCAGTTAGATTTAAGAGCATAAAATACTTAGCATCTTTTCAGGCCAGGCCCTGCAAACATATTTCTGGCTCATTTTGTCATTTTAATTTATGCACAAGTTCTTTGCAAGGCTTTTGTGAAATTCAGATATGAGTACTGGCACACATGTATTCTATTTCCATTCACACAAAGTATCAAGGGACTGAATCTATCCTTATGAACTTTCTAATGGTCTTCCTAATCTATCCTTATGAACTTTCTAATGGTCTTCCTAATAACACTGCCCAACAAAGCCAGAGGCATGTTGAACATTCCTTATTGTTTCCCTTTCATATGTAACAGCTTATCTTCTTATCTCCATTTATGGACTATCAAGCAAGAAAAGATCAAAATATTTTTACAGCAATTCCTAGATCATTTTGAAGCATCTGATAGGCTGAAACACTTTTTCTTGATTTAATTAAAAATGATCTTAAAAATTTACTGTCACCATCGTTACTGATGACGTCCTATTGAAGACTGAAAATTAATTCTAAGATCTTAATTTAAAAGTTACAGATAATATCTGCTCTCTGACTATGCTAATCAGTGGAACACTGTTGTAAGTAGTTGGGGAAAAAAGACCTCTGTTTGATGCTTTCAAGCATACAGTTTCAAAACTTCTCATTCTTCTCAGTGCCATTTGCCTTCAACTTATTAAGCTGCCAATCCGTTTTATAACAAAGTTGATTTCTGCAGTAGGTTTCATTCTACCTTTATGGATGTGACTAATTTAGAGAAAAGATTTCAGTTTAGATGTGGAATCACAACAATGCTAAGAACAGATGTTGCATAAGATGATCTCCAGCACCGATCTTTTTTATATGCAGAGCACACTAAAAATTAAATAATGAATGTATTAGGTTTGAACACTCTCAGTCACACAGACAGCTTTAAATGCATGTGTCTGACATGATGTTCCCAGCTTGATTTACTATTTATGGAAAACCAAAACAAAACCTAAAACCAAAAAAGCAAGAAAACAAAACAAAACAAAACACCACCACCAAACAAACAAAAAAAAAAAAACAACAAAACAACCCAACCCCCCCGAACAAACAAACAAAAAAAACCCATAAAAAAACATCACCACCGTCAAAAGTGTTCCTGAAAGGGATTTCTGCAGGCTAAAGATAGGACTTAAACAGAATGCGCTTACATCTCAACCTTTGCCTTTTGTCCAGAAATGAACTATTACCAGCTGCAAAGAAAGCATTGTGGTTTATTCTGACAAAAACGAAAGGAGCATTTAGCTACAACCTGTGCAAAAAAAAAAAAAAAAAAAAAAAAAAAAAGTAAGAATATATGAAACTGTTACGCATCAGCCTTTAATAAAATCCCATTTAAAAAAAAAAAAAA
Organism: Psittacula echo; assembly: GCF_963264785.1. NCBI lineage: Eukaryota > Metazoa > Chordata > Aves > Psittaciformes > Psittacidae > Psittacula > Psittacula echo. The sequence continues at coordinate 64,286,964 of NC_137743.1, read as the reverse complement.
AAAGAGAGAAAAGAGTAACAAATGCTGAAAAAAACACAATAACAGAGAGGGAGAAGAATGCCCCCCCCCCCCATAAGGTTTATAAAGAACTCCCCTGAACTGTCCCCCACGTCCTCACTATATCTGTTGCCAACCACCGTTTCTGTTGCCTCCCGCAGTGCTTGTAGCACTGAAATAGTGAAATCACCATTATTTCCATGGCAACAGCCTGCAATATCAAATCCACAGGATTATAGCTTGACTGCAGAAGAGGGTGAAGAAGCAGCTGGAGTGCGAGAAAGAAAATGCTTACACTCAAGCATCTCAGTAAAGAAAGAAAGAAATGAGCTGACAAAGAGTTTGTTGTACAAGTGAGACCTGGGTCAAACCCATGCCCAAGTCCATTGAAACTGTGGCTACAGGAATCATGAAATTCCATGTTCAAAGAACCTGAGTCACAACTGCACTGCAAGGCAAACTTACTAACTGCTGTCCTCACCAGTGTGCAGACTGTCAGAAAGCAACAACTCTCATAGCTTGAGATGATGTCCAGACAACAGCCCTTTTGTCAGACATTGTCTTCTGCAAGTATACCAGCAACTGGATGACTAACATACATCTTGCACATTAGTAAAGTTGTTGCACACAGTCTCAATAGCCAGAGAAGTTCACAGTAGCAGAAACAAGTATTTTTCACACCAAAGTTTTTTAAATTTGCTTGTGTTTAGCATAGCCTGTTTGTGCCAAGTGTCATGCCCTGGTAGAAGAAAATCCATTTTATTACGAAGATGTATGAAATTAACCATAAGAAATGATTCCCAGGATCCTTGAAAGTGACATACAGCTCTATGCCCAGCTAGCTGATCAAGATAAGCCAGGAGGTACAGGAATAATGCAAAACCTGAATATTACCACAACACATAAAGAAGGCATAGCTATCCATTATATATATTTAGTATAGCTGTTGCCCAGTTTTTGTCATGAATCTCTTCCAGGAAGATTATCAAGAAGGTTGTTTGACAAAGTAGTCATCGTGATAAACTTTAGGTATCGCCACTTGCCTGAGATCTGTTAATTCCAGTCTCTCTGCTATCAGGTCTCCCCAGGAAAACGCTACACTGGGGAAAAGAGACACTTTCATTACTCAAGAGCTTGGCTATCAGAGAGATAGATTAAAAAGTATCTAAAACTGTTTGTACACACTATGTGCCAGCAGGAGATCCCTTTAGAATAACATCTGTATAAACAGCTGCCACACCATAAGCCAATATTCTTCAGAAGGAGGCACATCTGCAGAGCAGCGCACAAGGCTGATACATTTAACCCACGCCTCATTTACATGGGCATCCTGTAGTACCTGAGCAACAGCCACATCTCCAGGAACTAGGAGAAAAGAAGCACAGTGACACATACGATATATTTGAGCGGAAGACAGAAAACAAGAGGAATAAGCAAAAGTCAAACTTATAACAGCAATGAGGTCACAAAGTTTGTGACATCTCAACAGGTTCCCTAAGTCCTGAATGAAGGAACCAGGACAGGGAAATCATACTGAATTGTTGTTCTTCCTACACCTGAGCTACGACTGCATCAGTAATTTCAGATTTTGGGGAATCAAATGGAAGCAAGGGCAGTCACACAGAAATCTGAACCCAACCTCATTTGAACTGAAGACTCTCCAGGTTTAGGGAACAACACACTGAAGACTTAGACAAGTCAAATTTTCAATTTGAATGTAATTGTACAATTTGAATGTAAAGTAAAACTTGCAAATACACCCCATATTTTGTAACAGGAATCATAATGGGTAGTATAACTACACAGTGGTGCAATCTTGCTAACACAAAAGTCACAGCATGCAAGACAATACGTCATATAGGATGGCAATAATCTCAAACACACAGTAGTACTACAGCAACACGTATATTTTGAAGAAAAATGAGAAAATGTATGTATTTCTGCATAAAATCCAGTACACAAAAGTTCATGACTGACTATAGGAACAAAACTACATCACACGACTGAGAAAAACAAACACAGTTGTCAGTATTTTTGGACTTCCAGTAAGACATCAGTGAGGCCCAGCCTCCAGAAAATCAGCCACCAGCTACAGCTAGAGATCTACTACATCAAACTTGTCAGTCTAGGTGAAAAAGGGAGAAAGTTGGCTTGAAAAGTTCAATGAGAAACAGACCTTTCTGGATAATTATTAAATAGCTGCCTAGTAGCCGAGATTGATTTGGAGCAGCATCCTGCTGATTCACACAACTGAGTAACGAGCAAGCACTGAAAGCTTTCCTGTTTTATGATATATCCTTCACAAAAAAATCCTTGCACAGTGATGTGATACATCATCCTCTGCCATGCTCCTCACAATGCTAACATGGCATTAACCCACAGCAAAGCAAAGCAAATTTGAAACAGGGGGAGCAGTATTAAAGCAAAGAAAATCAGCTACAGGCACTGTTGTGAGCTTTAAGTCAAACACCAACTGCCTGACAATTAAGGCTTCTTCAAGGAGATGGCAACTTGACACAGTAGAAACATACGATGGATATGAGCTGTGAGAAGGATATATCTTTCTTTAAACACCCCCCATCCATTTTTTTCCTCCTTTCTTTCCTAGTTTTTCTCTACCCTGAAGAAACTACTCCTACAAAGAGATCATTTAACCAGTTCTCTAGCTGCAGGTATGCTGACTGGCGAAGCAAGTCCTCAAAGCTCCATGGCAACAGGCTTTGCCTTGCTACAATGCCAAACAATTGGCAGGCACCATCCATTTAGAGAGTTCAGTAGCAACATGTTATTACCAGAAGACAAAGATGCCATGTAAACGCGGGGAATATATTTAACACAGTCACAATACTACCTGGAACCTACAAAGTAACATAATATAGAAGCCTGGCTAGATTGATTTTTCTCTAGCACCTGAAAAGACTGGAAATCTCAGAAAACCATGGTAACAGTCTCAATGCAGCAGTCCTTTAGGAAGCGGATATCTCCAAATCCCAGTGAAAAGCCCAAAAAGAGTTACTGAGTCAGTGGACAGGAGGGGTAACTGTGCTCCCAGGAAAAGCATCTTCTTATGATGTTAACCCCATAATGTACACTGCCAAACTTGTTCTACAAAACCTAACTTTAAGTTGCCATATCCTCAATGTATCACTGGCATCCATGGACAGAAAGCAGTAAAACAGAAAAATAGTCCACACAACAAAAGCGCCAAGACCACAGCAGACAGGCAGTACAGGAAGAGGTAAAAACCATTTCTCTCAACTTGCACTTCAGCCATTGCTTTGAAATGTGCGAAGAGATACTAATAACACAGACAATGACAAAGAAAGCTCCAAAAAGATTTTTATCCTAGTCAAAATCTTAAAATCAATGACTGTTTTGTTAAATTCAGCACTGGAGTATACAGCTCATACAAATCATATGGGAAATTGAACAAGCATGGAACATACCTGTGAAGGCATAAACATCAAATGTGTACCATATGCAGTAAGCATAGCAAAACAAATACAAAAAAATAAAATAGGACCCTGCCTCGGATTATATATCCTCATGATTTAGAGAAAAGTCTCACTATAGGAATCAGTTACTGACCAAAGCTCAGGAAAAACAAGAGAAAAAGTCCAAGAACACACCGACATTGGGGTAGGGGAAAGCAACACGGGACAGACCAACAACAATTAATTGCTTCTTTCAATCATTTATGAAACCTTATTTTGCACTAATTCCTTCTTGTGAACTGATCACATACCATGATAAAATATACCTGCATAAAAATTCTGATCTGAAAATAAAAACAAAAGTAAAAAGGCAGGCATCAAACCAAGACTTGACCTATGAGTCATGCTGCATTCTGCCTTGTCTCAAATGTATCAACTGAAAGTATGGAAAAATTTTGACAGTGTGTAGCAGCAATACAGATTTGCTTCCAAACAGAAAACACTTCTATGCAAATGACTGCAAACTGAACAGGAGGACATAGAAAACAGATGTTACACATAAAACATTACTGCAAAGTACTCATCACAAACAACTCCCACCCACTGGCCAGTCAGCATGTACTATAATATGCTAGGGAGATTTGGCAAATAATTTCCCAGTGAAATCATGAATATTGATGCTCACAAGCAGAGATGTTTGGGTTATTTGTTGTGATTAATATTCTTTTTGAATTTAGGTCTTTTTCTTAGCTTGCAAACAAAGCCTGATTTTTTCAAAAGACATTTTTCTTACCTGCTGAATAAACGACAGCAGCAGAGATGGTTGTGAATTAATCAAGGTGTTTGCTTAGTTCCACATACTGCACTTAATTATTTTGCTCTTTGTGTTACAGACAGTTGGAAATGGGGGAAGGGTGGCAAGAGTCAAAACCAAAAGCACCTACAGTGACAACATCACTCACACAAAGAATATTACTTGCTTGTGAAAATGACTATTCATGTAAAGGACTACATTAATGCAGACAAAAAGCCATTTGCATGAATGCTTGCAAACAGTGAACAACAGAGGTACATGAACATGAATCAAACAGCTGTTCAGAATTCAAATTAATGTTTGCAATACATGTTTTGCTGTTATTTGGCAGCTCTAATCACAAGCACCAGTTGCCAGAGGTAGGCTTGTGATAGTTTCACTACTACACTCTGTAAAAATTAAAAGCATATAGCAAGCTAATTCCACTTAAGAGACTGGTCTGCATAGGCACAGGGAATACCAGCAGTATAATCTTACTCATAAATTTGTGCCTACAGCAGTGGTCAAGTTACACAGACATAAACCAGGAAAAGTCTTGCTCTGCTTGCCTGCTTCAGTCTAGCTAAATCCATAGCTCTAAGTAAAACCTGCCGGATTTTGCACAATTCAACTTGGGGAATCTGTTCTGGCTTTGCAAGCCAAATTCTGCCAAGTTCGCTCTTTGCAGGGTTTCTATACCATTACTTTACAGAACTCCTGATTTCACACTTGAGTATTAATCCACTAATCTTCTAGACTGCCTACTCATTGTTCTACGCTCTAACACATGCCAACTAGCTCCACTGGCAATGAATTTTGAATGCAAAAAGGATGTTGGCATATGCTCACCTCCTGTCTCTACATGTAGTACAGATGCAATGGTGGTAGATCTAGCTCCCTTAGTTCTCCCAAAAGTATCTCATAAGATCCTTCAGGCACCAAGCATGTAAATATCCTCCTCTCCATCATCCAAATACAGGACTCCCACATATCAGTGGCAGTGAAACGGCCTTCTGATGCCCAAGTTCAATTCTTAGCTACATCAAGCGGTACCAACTGTTAAACGGAATGCTTGTATAATTCAGCCAACAGAAGAAAATTCTAGCCTAGTTCTTCTAAGTCTTCTCTCAGCATGCTTCCCACAGAGCAAAATGAGACAAGTAAGAGGCAGTAATAATTCAACTAGGCAGCCAGGAGCTTAGAATTTAGGTCTCCAATGACAAAGGCACAACCTGACAGAGGGGAATTCAGAGGCATTCAGGAAGAAAGCTTTCCTGTCAAGGCAGGATTTGCCCACAAAAGCTGTTTAGTTTGAGCTTATGTTTCATTTATAACAATTCTGTAACCTTGCTGCAGCAAGGAATGTTTCTACTAGAGTGGAAGACGCATAAATGACACCGAGTCCTAGAGGCAAACAGGCGATTCTGGAGAAGAGCCGTGCTGAAGCTGAGTCACAAACTCACGTTCATAATGCCTAACCTCTAGGTTATCTAGGACACTTTTAGCAGGGCCCAGCATGAAGTCCTTCCCAAAGTCTTTGAGTAACACTGCTGAAGACCTGGTATTGGACACTTCTGGATTTTAAGCTTTGATGATGAAATTTCATTAATTAAAATGTCTTAATCCAAAATATCTGTGGAAGATTTTCTCTTGCTTCTGTTTGAAGAACAAACAAAAAAAAAAAATAATAAAGACAGTTAAATGTATTTAACATCCACAACAGAAGTATCTGTATCCCAGAAGAAATTTTGAAGTTTGTATGTGGGCTCCCAGAAAGGACTTCTTAGACTGTCTTGCAGGACTGCTTGCAGCACAGCTCTGGCCAGGAGAAGCCACAGTTCTTCACAGAAATTGAATGTAAAAACAGAAAAAGTGCCACCAGTTCCACTGACTTCTATAGATACACAGCCTTTTAGAGAAGAGTGAGCATGCAGGTGATGGGGAGAACCTCTCCATCTGCTATATGGAAGATGGCATACTAACAACACATCTTTACTACACCTCTTTGCAAAAGCACAGACAACATTTGGCTTGCTTTGCCCCTCCTCAACTGGAGTGAGGTTCTGAGAGTTGCAGTAGTGTTTTCCACATGTTTCTGGTACAGTGGCTTTGCATTATTCTGCTCCCAGCTACAAGAATGGCAGTAGGGTTCAGCTCTGGAGTGGCAATTGGAAATGCCATCAACTTACAGAGTGCTGGAAATAAGTGGTATGTAATATAAATTTTGCCCAGATTAGCCCAGATAGCAATTCTAATTGGCACTGTGAAATGTCTACCTACTATTTCAGCACTGATCTTCCACACTGTTCTTTCATGATCATCAATCTTGTGCACTGCCTACAGAGGAACTACACAACATGGCAGGTAGGCTCTCTTGTATATGTCCGTATGCTCCTGCCAAAGCACATCATGGTCAAGACTGCTACAGGCCAAAGGGGCTTTCACACCTCTACAGCCCTGATACATGATACTTAGCTCCCTGTTGCATGCTATTTAACACATAGACTGGCTGTTCATTCACCCTTGCCAAAGCCAGCAGAGAGCACATGAATTCAACAGCTCTCCCCTTCTGCCCCATGAGCTCTGCATCTTGACATAAGATTAGCCATTCTTTCCACCAAAATCTGTAGTGTTTACAGAGTTTCAAAACAAGAACAACAACAACAACAAAAAAAAAATCACAACCAAACAAACACACAAAACCCCTGAACACCCCCAAAATCAGAACATCTGAGCTCTGAAAAGTACTGTACAAATTTGTGACACAAAAATGTACTGGAACATACTTGCAACACTAACTCTGAACTAGGTTTACCTCTTTTACCTAAAAGGACAGGAGAAAACTCTTCCAGCTCCACGGTTTATATATGGAGAGGTGTGTGAATGTATCTCAGGGACAGCACACAGTGTAGGTGCAAATTTTAGATAACAGTGGACAAAATCCTTCATACCTCGCTCTTGCCATAATCATTGACAATAATGGCGCTAATTATGAGTGACAAGGTCAAAATACCTAACTTTAGGGGATTAAAGTTTAGAAATAAGACTAATGGATAGTTTTGGGTTTTGTAAAAAAGCAGTATTTTCTGTGCTATCATCAGTATCTTGCACAACCTAGACATCATGACAGATAAACAAACCTCATTACTATTTTCAATGGATGAGAACATCTGCTGCTATATCCAGAAATCAAAGGATTTATATCAAATTAGCACAACTTGACTGCTGCTGTAAAACACACAGATGCTACTTCCAGCATCTTATCATCACACCTTTACTTTCTCAAACAATGTTTAGATTTATTATTTCTTCAGAATCTGAAATTACATGCTATAGGAAAGCGGGTTTAAAATTAAAGTAACTACAGCTTGCTCATCTTAATACAAAACAAATTATTCTGAATAAGAAGGCTATGATTAGATTTTATCGTCCTCATAGAAAAGTTTTCATACTCCATTTAATAATATGCCTTATTAATATGTCAATAGTTTCTTACCGAATGAAAGAATCCAGATTCTTTCCCACTTCATATTTCAATTAATCAAAGCCAAGTATTCAATTTTTACTTTAAATGACCTTTGGTACTTGGGTTATCAGCTAAAAATGGGTTTTGGTATTCATTTGCAGAGGACTACTTATTCATATCTGTAACAATACTTCATAATACTTTAGTGTTCTCTCTAAGACATTGCAGAACAGGAAAAAAACACCTCATTCAATAATTGAAAATTAACCAGCAATTTTGATCTATGCTAAACAAAACAAAAGAATAAGAGAGGAATATATAGCCCACCATGCAGCACTGAGGAAATGTTTGTAATTTGTTCCATTTTCTGGGCACAAGCAGGAAGCCATCCAATGGAAATGAAGAAGAGACCCAAAAAAGAAGTATTTTTCATCTGTACTGAAAACCAGCTAACAGCAAAAGTAGTTGTGATATATGGAACGAATAATAAAGAACTGGATTAAAAAAAAAAGGAGTGGCTACGTTTTCATAACTGAAAAGAATTCTTTAAAGGATGAAATTTGTTTGTATAATTCTATTTCTTACAAGTTCTTTAGTAAGTTAAATTTTGGCTTTTTTTTTTTAAGATAATTTAATATTTGACTTTAAGTGGTTTGTGTGATATTTCAATCACCTACACATACAACTGATAAGGAAATTATCACTAATGACCCTGCAATAAATAAAAAAGACATTTTTTTATTTACAAATTGTTAATTTACAAAGGCAGGGCTTAAGCATACTCTTCCTGTCATAGACTTCCCTGGGAATAAGCCTCAAATACTACACCACACATACCCAAACTAGCACCATAACTCCACCCATCTCCCTCCCTCAAGCTTTCTACCTGCTTTCAAAGTGTCTGGCTAGCCTACGTGCCACACACATGCTCCTTTCTCAGTAGGGTCTCCAATCAAGGCTAATGACCTTATCTCATTTCCACCATGTTGGTGAGTGCTGGCAGAAGCTGAACAATACAGAACAGAAAATGCAAATTTGTAGTTCATGTAGAATACCTGAATCATTAGGGAACTTGAAAACTAGTGACAACACAGTAGTTTTATCCAGTATCTTTCATGCTGTCATTATTAAAGCGGTAGATATTTTTAGCCACCAAAAGCCAAATCCATCTGCAGCAGCAGCGTTTCCAAGGAGACAGAATAATTTAAATACATGTGGAACTACATCTCTGTTTTCATCAACTCCTCTCTGTTACTGGAGCTGATTTAAGCTGTATTTCTCATTTGCGGGGGGCGGAAAGAAAAGTGATTGGAATACATGGATCTGAGATTGTAATTTAACAGTTGTGCTTATGCTTTCAGATACATATCCATTCCCTACAAATAACAAATGTAGGATGCAACTCATCAATTTTTCAGTCAGTATTATTTACCAGTGTTCACATTCCAGTATTAAAAAGATACAGATCATCAGTCTTACAGAATATTTTGAGAATAACTGACAATTGCTGTACATTATTATTTATTTTTTTTTATTGTTTGCTCAGCAAACATGCCAGGCTCCATTCTCAGAAAAAAAACAGCCAGGATAAAAGGACATCACACCAGACACCTGAAGCTGGTAAGGTGTATAAATAAGGGAGGAGAGGGCAGAGCTTCTTCCAGTCCTAATACTCAGTAAGAGTTCTGTTGACTTTGTCCAGTTTTTCTTTAATAACACCACCTTTGAATAATTTTTGGTCATCTTTAAGCAAATTCGTCCAATGAATAAACAAAAATGGATATAAGCATGTACTGATTTTAATCTCTGAACTTCATTAAAACTAAATTCCAGCATTTTAGAATTATATATTTTATGACTATATACTCTCACACCAACGATAATCACAATTCACATATTCCAATGCAGATTTCTGCTTCAAACTGGCAAAACAGAGTCGTGTATACAGTACAACAATTATTTGCTACATGATAAAATGCATAAATAAGTCAATAGAGAGCTGACATGTTGAAATCCTTGCCCCAGTGAGGCCAACATCAAAATCTCCAATTCTTTCAGTGGTGCCAGGATTTCTGCCTGTAGCCCTGTCATGTCACATTATCTGAGGGTATAAACAAATCTATTTTCTGTACCAAGTCAGTTATTTGCTACTTGCCATCTCCAGGGCCTGTGAACTAATAGCTGCTAATAACACATAAACTCAGCAGAACATGTTTCATACAAGCTGTTTCAATAGCTTATTAGAACTCGTATGTAACTGCTGTAGGTACTACAAGGTTTATCTGACACACACAATTATATGCATCATGTTTTTTCTTTACAACAAAGATAATTTTATGACTGAATTATAAACCAGATTAATTCCAAACCTAAAAATAATGCAAAAATCCACAAAAACATTTTAAGAGTTGCTCTGATAAGCCATTCTTACTATATGTTAAACACTAAATAAGACATTCAGTTTAAGAAGCAGTTAATTTGAACGACCTTTTCCTATCCAAACTCAAAGAAAACATTTTTAGATCTTCCAGGACTATTTCCCTGCTGGTAGCATACATTATTTTCAACAGCAAGTATTTCTATCACACAAAAGACCTACAGCTTACTGCACAACTTCAGCATCAATGAGATGCAATGCCTATACCCTCACATGAGAAAGTTGTCAGATAGCATCAGGCATGCCTATGATTTCACTGCCTATGGATCTCACAGCGGCTGAAGCCTCCTAGGCAGGAGAAACAATAATCTAAAAAGCTGCTTCAAAGTCATTAATGAGGAGCAAAGAAGATGCTTGCACATTTTTTATACCAAAAATGTTGTGGCAAGGATCAAGAATAGCTATTCAGAGCAGAAATTTTTTTCACACTTACCTGTAAATCGGATTTCTGTGTTTCAGCTCCGTCAGTGCAGACTGAAAGGCTTACTCCTCCTTTTTCTATCCATCAGACAACAGTCATCCAATAACTGAAGTCATCCTGGCATCCTCTGGAACATGCTCTCTCCCTTATTTCCCACTCCCCACCCCCATCTGCATGCTAGCAAAATGGGAAAACAGAACAAAAAACACATCTGAAAAACAGCTTTAATGAGCTACTTAGTAATCAGTAAGGATGCTCGTACTGGAAGGTAATGACAAAATTTAAAGACAAGAAAAAAACCAAGTCTCTCTATTAATAACCTTCAGCTCTACTAGTGAATAGCAATTCTCCCTTTCAGCTCCTCGTTGTAAGGAAAAAAGGCAAACAGCTGTAGGAACACAGTTATTGCCTGTATACATTCTTTGAGCCTGACTCAGCCATCCAGATCTTTAGTGAAGAGTGCTGCTGTCTCTTCAGGAAATTTTGTGTTTATCAAAATAACAGTGGTGCTTTTATAGAATGCAAGACTCTGAAATATCAATGCAAATAAGAATAAATCAGAGATGGATGCCAATAATTTCCTACTATATAAATTTTCGGTTTGAGGCATTATTTATAAAATACCTGAAAGAGAATAATTCCTAGATACTTTTTCTTGAAGTTTTATATGCAAAGCTCTACCTGTAATTGATGTGCATGCATTTATTTTACTGAATTTATAACACAGTAGCCAAAATCCAATGTACCGCATGAACTTCGCCCATAGAAAACTTTCTACCTAAATAAAAATTCAAATGCAAAAAATGACTGGGTGAACCATTTTCAATTTTTGTGCTTCAAACAGGCTATTATTTGTAGCCTCTTTAGTCAAAAATTGCTTTCCAAGACCAGGGAACTTTTATTTTGTCTATATCCACATAAATCAGGTTTCCGCTCAGTTGAAAACAACAGCATCAGGTTTACTTTACGACAGTTTAATTAAAATTAAAATCAGTAACGAGTCCTCAGTCTTAGCTGAGGTAATGTTTACTGCCACGCCAAGGCATTTGTAGTCCAGGATTTCCCCTTGAACGGAGAATGTTAAGCGACAGACGCTGACAAATACCTTTGTGTTTACAAATTTCAATCTTCAGCTATGGCTTTCCAATAAAATTAACTATGAATTCCTCTAACTAAGAGCATCTATCCTCTTCACTGAACTATCAATCTTTAGCCACAGCAAGATTATAGCAATTAGCATACTTTCAGTATAAAGTAATAGCTGGTTTAGCTTCTGAAAAAAATTAGCTGTTAGTCTTATAACAAACTGCCAGTGGATCCTGTGTATAACATTCAGATTCTGCCTTAACAAGTAAAGCAGGTGTCTTTTTAATCAAATTACCTCAGTTTAACATAAAACCTCTTCCTAGATGCCTGGAAAAAATTAAATCCATTCCTGCAAGCATTAAAAACCTAAAATAACTATTAGGTTTCAGATTGAGGTCCTTTCCAACCCTAACTATTCTATGATTCTGTGATAATACCATTTTGTTTAGTGGAAAGGAACTGTGGGGAAGACCAAGGAAAACTTAACCAGACATTTTGCCCTGGTGAGCAATTGGCTGGAAGACATCTTCAACTTTTATTTTCTTTTTTATCTGTAAAAAGAAATGTGGGAGTTGAGCTCTAAGGCTCCACCTCTCAAGCAGCCTGACTGCTGAAGGAAACATACAGGCATACTGAACTGTAGCTTAGAACGGGATTAAATAGAAATCTTTTCAGTACAGATGGAAGGTCCAACATTGTTCCAGCCCTGAAGCACTATCAGAATAAGTAATCACAGAGAAATGGGCAGTACAAACAAGTAAACCAGAACACCCTGCAAAATCTATGAAAAAAAGGAGGTTATTAACAACAAAAAACCCAACACCCCTAAAACAGTCTTAGAATGATTCAGCTCTAATACAGTCAGTGTTTCTAAATAAAACATAATTAGCCTTGTTACAAAAAATTACCATCATTAAATAGGCTGATGTTTCCCCCTCACTTTACAAGTGCTGCACACACAAGCCTTCCCAGCAGAGCAGTGTCTGTGCAATCTGTAACCTACACTCGCCAGTTTCTTCAGAATTTTACATAACATCAGTCCTTGTGAAATCTGCTCCAATTTGCACACCAAAAATTCAGTCATTTGCTTGATAAATGAATTTTAAATATATGAAATTCACTTCTGCTAATAGATCAGGGCGCTGAGGACATTCCCCTTTGCAGGGTGAGGTTTGGCTGCCTGGCCACAAGGCCAATTTACAGACAGCACAGCTGGTGTCCTTGGAAGAGCAAGGGAGCAAGCAGCCCCACTGTGCGCTTGCCCACCCTTTGCTAGGATGCTGCGCTAAAATTCAGCCTCTTGCCCTTGGCCCTGCTCAAGCAATGCTACCACTCGGCTACAGCCATGCCTGGATCTGGCCAGAGACCTACTTGACACAGACCCCAAGAGGCTGGCCATAGACCCACCTCTTCACTACAGCTCCTGTCTCAGCCTGGCAGCCACCCCTCCACCTAACTGTTGTACTGCCCTGTCAGTACTGTTGGGCTGCCCTCAGCTTCTGGCTCTCCTGCCGTTTCGAAGCTGCCCAGGCTGCTCCTCAGCATGGCACCTGAACCCAAATGTCGCTTTCCAGAGACACCACCTGCAAAGTCTTAACAGCGCTTTCCGGCTTCAAGTGGCATTATTGGACTAATTAATCACATATACAAAGAGACAGAGAAAGGGAAAATGGATCCTTTTTGAATCCACATTTGTATGTAGTCCCTGATGTGACTCAAGAGATGAGTCGGTGTGCTTGTGTCTGTTTGGCTATTTCAGCTTTTACTTCTCTATACTTAATGCTCCTTTACAATATAGGGGTTTTTTTGTTTGGTTGGCTTTGGTTTTGGTTTTTTCTCTCTCCAGAGCTATTACACTGGACAAAAGGAAGACTTTATCAGGAAGCAGGTTCCTGATGATTCTTCACTTCCCCTTTCCTGGATTATGTCTATTGCTACTTAAGTATTTCTTTCAATTAAAGAATGAAGCTTCTTTTGGCAATCCCTTCATGGAAGGATAGTATGCTACAGGATCACCTCCTTCCTGACAAAAGCTTCAGATAAAAAAAAAAAAATGTAGAAGGTATATGCAAATTACACACCTCAGTAATCCACTCTGCCATACCCTGTAATGGTACTGACCGAGTAAATTAAAAGAATATAAGTAAATTGAAATAAGAAACTGCAAGGCTGCCAGGGTCCTTTGACTAAATCTATATACCTCTGCCATCAGGGCTGAAGGCAGTTCCTGACTTGGTTTGGTTTATTACAAACCATTTGTGGATCACAGTTCAGGTTTCACTTGCAACTCACAGTTCTTTGTGACACCTAGGCTTATAAATCAAGATTTTACTTCCCACTCCAGAGTTACTGATAAGCTAAGGTGGACAAAAAGTTGAGAGGTGCTGCACAGACCCATAGCAGACAAGTAAAATGACACTTTAGTGTGTATGACATATATAGCGATGTAGTGTGTATCACATATCATAGATATCACACAAATATCTACAGTATAAATTATTTATGATGATGATTAAACCATGCTCACTTCCACACTCAGGGATACTGGAAAAAACAAATAGAACCTGTGTTTATCTTAAGGCTTTAGACAACCCTTATTGTAAAGATGAACTGACACAGCTTAGTAAATAACAATAACCTCAAACAAATCTCTTGTATTTCATAACATACACTGCTAAAACTAGACATGGTATCTGCTGTCATCAACTTCCTTTAGAAGAGCTAGTTGGATCAACTCCCCTTCCTTGGTAGGCTCTCTTAGAAGTCCAGTTATCTTTGTCTTTAGGCCTTATGCTTTTTTACTTTTTTTTTTTTTTTTTTTTTTTTTTTTTATATAAAAAATATTTGCAGCTGTTCTGGTTTATCAGATTATTTTCCTCTCTTTTATTGTATCCCGTATCTGGTCCAAGCTTACTTCTTAAGTGCACAAACCAGTTTCCTTTCTAGAACCATGAAGTATTTAAAGACTTAAAGGGGTAGAGCAGTTGACGTCATCTACCTGGACTTGTGCAAAGCGTTCGACACTGTCCCACACAACATCCTTGTCTCTGAATTGGAGAGACATCAATTTGATGGGTGGACCACTCAGTGGATAAAGAACTGGCTGGATGGCCGCATGCAAAGAGTTGTGGTCAATGGCTTGATGTGCGGCTGGAGACCAGTAATGAGTGGTGTCCCTCAGGGATCCGTGTTGGGACCGGTCTTCTTCAACATCTTTGTCGGTGACATGGACAGTGGGATTGAGTGCGCCCTCAGCAAGTTTGCCAATGACACCAAGCTGTGTGGTTCGGTTGATAATGTTGGAGGGAAGGGATGCCATCCAGAGGGACCTTGACATGCTTGTGAGGTGGGCTGATGCCAACCTTATGAAGTTTAACCATGCCAAGTGCAAGGTCCTACACCTGGGTCGGAGCAATCCCAGGCACGGCTACAGGTTGGGCAGAGAAGAGATTCAGAGCAGCCCTGCAGAGAAGGACTTGGGGGTGTTGGTCGATGAGAAAATGAACATGAGCCGGCTTCAGTGTGCACTCGCAGCCCAGAAAGCCAACCGTATCCTGGGCTGCATCAAAAGGAGTGTGACCAGCAGGTCGAAGGAGGTGATCCTGCCCCTCTACTCTGCTCTCGTGAGACCTCACTTGGAGTATTGTGTGCAGTTCTGGTGTCCTCAACATAAAAAGGACATGGAACTGCTGGAACAAGTCCAGAGGAGGGCCACGAGGATGATCAGGGGACTGGAGCACCTCCCCTATGATGACAGGCTGGGAAAGTTGGGGCTGTTCAGGCTGGAGAAGAGAAGGCTGCCTGAAGACCTCATAGGAGCCTTCCAGTATCTGAAGGGGGGCTATAAGGATGCTGGGGAGGGACTGTTCATTAGGGACTGTAGTGACAGTGAAGGGGTAATGGGTGAAAACTTAAACAGGGGAAGTTTAGATTGGATATAAGGAGGAAGTTCTTTA
Source organism: Psittacula echo (assembly GCF_963264785.1). Classification (NCBI taxonomy): domain Eukaryota; kingdom Metazoa; phylum Chordata; class Aves; order Psittaciformes; family Psittacidae; genus Psittacula; species Psittacula echo. The sequence goes on along the minus strand of NC_137743.1, from coordinate 64,271,374 downwards.
CTGTGAGGGTGGTGAGGCACCGGAATGGATTGTCCAGGGAGGTTGTGAATGCTCCATCCTTGGCGGTGTTCAAAGCCAGGTTGGACAGAGCCTTGGGTGACATGATTTAGTGTGGGGTGTCCCTGCCCATGGCAGGGGGGTTAGAACTAGATGATCTTAAGGTCCTTTCCAACCCTAACTGTTCTATGGTTCTGTGAAAGACAGAGGAGTTCAGAGGAGTTAAAATTCTTTAAAGCTAAATCAATACTAAAAACTGCTTGCAACATTGTTAACATTCAATATTAAAGCGGATCCTTAATTTGTTAAATTCTGCATCCAGTTTTTCCACTAATGGCCTTTATTTCAAATTTTGAAAAAGAAAATATAGGTACATACTGAGATAGGGATGAGAGCTCATCAGTAACTGTAGTTTCCTATGATTCACAGGTATATCCACTTCAAGACTAGACCACCTTTTCCTTCTGCCATTGAGTACATGATATGCTGATTTCTGCCTGCTGTCATGTTTAGGATACCAGGTAGCACCTTCTGCACCATTTTAGTTTCTTCTGAAACACAAATCTTCACAAGTAGGAGAGAAGGAAAGGGAAACAATGGTCAGGGGCAAAGGGTCCTTGTAAATTTACGTATCTCAAAGAACTCAGATTAGTGGTAATAACACCTCTCTCAATCTCCACTCCCTATCCCACCCAGGCATTCATACAGTGCATGGTTCCCAGCAGGAATCCTCACATTATGTAACTGTGATACTTGATCACACAGTCCTTTGTTAGAAGCCAGTTATGGTATATCTCTTCTGTTAAATCCGAGATCAGGTCTAATATTCTGCTTAATGAAGACACAGGTGGAGCTTGATATTTAGTGAAAGCTACAGGCAGACATTTGAGACTGTTACCCATTTGTTACCTATCTGCACCAGGCAACTTACTGCAGGATCAGGCATTTGCCTAAGAAAAATGGTGGCTACTGCCCAGCTCTGGAGCAAAAGAGTTATCACGTCGCCGATTAACACTGGAAGAACTCAGACTTTCTACAGCATAATCACTTTCCCGAAAGATTGTAACTAGGACATCAGAACGATTTTTTCACACATGGTCTAGAGATACGGATCTTATTTACTGTTCTACTGGCAAGATGCCAGGAAGGTATGTCACATTCTACAGGTTAGATCTACTAGATTTCTTGAATGAAAAGAGACATTGTAACACCTTGTTTCTCAGCATCCTACATGTCTGTGGAAAGATCCTTGAAGAAGGAGTGACCAAGCTTGTAAGGCATCAAAAGACTACGTGCATTTGACTGCCACTGCCAATTTCATGTGGCAACTCAGGATCCAGCCTCATTAAGACATGTGTAAGCATGGTCCCCAAGCACAGTAAACACTGACAGAGTAAAAAATAAGAAAGTGACAAATTAACTATGTATGACTTACTAGTGTGCACTCAGGGTAGCTGACTGGAAAATTCTTGTGTGGCCAAAAGAACTGGAACCCACTGATGCTCGACTATGAAATCCAGGCCAAGATTTCCTTAATTTGAAGCTGCTGCCATTGCAAGGAAATTACTTACGATTTATGACTGAAAACAAATGGAGAACTGACGCTTCTTTCTCACAAATTGTGGACAGATGCCATCACCTACTAGCCTTAGGAATCTCTCAAGGCATGTAGGATTGCAGTAGTCTGAGGTTTAATTAATGAGAAGCTATTGGATAGGATGTGTGTGATACAACTTCCATGAGTCTTAGAAAAACAGGACTCCACAGTCCGAAATAGCAACATATTAAAATGCAGAAGCCAAACAACAAGGTACATTGGCTTCAATGCCCTACTGACTGCATTTAATGAAGCCTAAAGGGATGACTGTTAGGTTGGAGTAGCAGCTGGATAATCATGGGCGATGCACAGTGAAAACACATCACCCTTTAGTTTGAAAATTGAAACTGCTTCAGGAATGAAGAATAGGGATACTTTACCACAGCATTCATATGTTTTTACTCTTCAATAGAACCTTGAATGCTGTGCCACCTCTGAAGCAGCTGTGCCAGTTCAGAACAGTAACAAACAGAGCCCTTTTTATATGGCACATGAGGATGCTAGAAAGTGTCTATAGGTCAGTGGATCTGACACTTGAATACACATTAGTTTAGTAGGAATTATCTATCAAGGAGCTGTAAAAACTGTTGGAAGAAAGGGAGGGTAAAGGGGTGGGTGTGTGTGGGAAGACTACACTTCTTGTGCAGGACAAAAGCAGTTAGCTCCTTCCTTAGTTCTAAGAGAAACAGTACTGCAGTACCTCTGTTACAACACATGAGTTTTTCTTTACTCTTTGATAAACAAACCCAAGCAAAACTAAAACAAATTCTCCTTTCCTCTTAAAAATAAATAAATAAATAAATACATACTTGTGGAAAACAAACAACAAAACCAACTAAACAAAAAAAACAAAAAACAAAAAAAAACCCAACACAATACCACAACAATAAACAGACCCTACCACAACAAAACCAGAAACCTCTATGAAAATAGGGCCAGGTGGGGACAAATCTCCGGGCAAAATTTAATAACATATTTAAGGCAGACTAATTTTCATCTCTCAGAAATGAAAGTTACATAAATTTCAACTTCCTCAGACTCTCGCCCACTTTCCAAGATCAATTTATATTTTTTCTATCAGCTCAAGAGTACAGTCATCTGCCTTCAGTGAAATCACAAGTGGTATAATAAATGACAGAAAAAGCTAAGCAAAGCACAAAAGTATATGTGGAATTCCATTAACTCATCTATGACTATCTTATAAAGTACTTTCTAGCATGGAAAGTATTTCCAATTTTCCTTATTTACACACCAACAACTAAGTCATGTAAGTTCTTCCCAAATTCAGCAATTGACTTCTCACAACTAACAGTACAGAAGCCTAAAACATCAGATGTTAAAAACAAGTTTCTTTTGAACCACAATCTAGACTTCATGACTGAAAGAAAATATTAAGCAAACCTGAACAAGTTTACTAACCCAGTTTTTATTAGCTGCAAAAAAAAAAAAAAAAAAAAAATAGTGATGTTCAGCCATATCTGCTCCAGTGAGGAGCATAATGCTGACACAGCACAGTAAGAAAAAAGATAAGGTATTACCCTTTTGGAAGGAATACAGACACAGACTGACAGCTAGATCAGGGAGGAATAACACTTTTCACTGCTATGACAGGCACCTTATGATATTTTTACTTAGTCACCACAGCTGAGTACCTGAAAGTTTAATAAGGATTCTTCTTCTCTCTGCTTATTTTGCAGGTTAGGCTAGTTTCTTCTTTTATTTATATTCCTTTTTCCTCTACTGATGCACCAACTTAATGAAAACTTTAAGCTGATTTTAAGTTGATCCAGTTCTGACCTAGCTGGCAATTATGCATAAAGATACCTAAAAAAATATGCTGTCATGTGTCTCAGGTTGCCTGGAGACTTTAATTTTTTTATTAATAATTAATAAATACCAAAGACCATACATGCAAAGTATAAACCCTCTCTCCTCCCCCATTAGGACCATTAATAATTTTATTGAAGAAGAAACTACAAAATCAGTCATTAAGACCTATATTTCCACCATGGGATCAAAGATCCTATTCAAATGTAAGCATGGTTTACATGGAATGCGCACGGTAATTGATTCCCACAGATGTTGTTACCAAACCTGCATTTAGAGGAAATGCTTGACATTTGACTGAAGAAATCGGATGTGCATGTATGTGTATTGAAATATTCTTGCAAGGTTGTTAAATAACAGATACCATAAATATTTTGTTTTTTGACAGTGTTCAGTAGTTCTTTGAGATATCTGCATTGCAAGAAAAGTCCAGAACATAAATGGATGAAGCCAAATATTCTGAGCCTAAGCAGCCATACTGCAGTTAGTTACAAACATCCAATTCAGATAGGAAAAGTGGGAAAACATGGGATAATATCAAAATACATTTCCTCTGAACATTGGCTGCTGATCCCAAGATAGTACTGTGGGCATCTCTCAACTTTCAAAGAATAAAATTAAAAATCAACTAAATTTATATTGGATCAATCATGCTCTGTGTGCTACTATGCTAATTCCTACCACATGCAAAGTGTTCTAGTCCCCTTAATGTGTTTCTCCCCACAACTTTTTACCCATTTGAAAATCACCCTTCTTCTGTATCAGATTTTCGATTTCCTGCACATCCATATGCCAACCACTGATTAAAGAGAAAGGACCAAATGGTGAATCTGGTCCTCAAGTACATTATACAAGCATAAAACATGTATTTTTGTCATGACCTACTTTCTGGTTAAAAAAAAAAAAAAAACAAAAACAAAAAACAACACTGTTTTTACATTTCTACCAATGCAAGTACTAAATTTTAAAATACACTTCTGTAAAATTTAATCGCAGAAGTCACTGAAGGAGCTCCTCCTTTACACCATGCATCATTGTTGCTATTGGTAGTATTCAGGCTTCTTCCCTACTGCTGCTGATATTATCCTTCCACACAAATGAATGGCCTAATATCAAGTTAGAGTGTTATTCCCCTTTTCACCCAGTATCACCCAAAATAAAAGACAGACCCCTGTTTAGCACTATCTTCCCCAAATTATTTTATAGCTTGTCAATTATGGCACATTTCTGTAAGATGCAGGGGTGGATTTGAACACCTTCAGGCAGAGGAAAGAACAGTAACCAAGTCTCTCACTTTGCTAGGAAATGCTCTCAACCATTTTAAATAAGTACATGTCTATCATTGGTAAAGAGAAAATCTATTACGTTAAACAGTCCACAGAAGAGGGTTCAGTGCTTTGTGCACACAGCTGCCTATACTCTAAAGCAACTCAGAAATTCAGACATCCTACTGTGCTAGTATGTCCATTTCAGCAAGGTGGAAGCCCCAGTGATGACCAAGTTTCAAAGAGAATTTTTTTTTCTGTATTTTGCAGAGACACCAGCTCTATTTTCGATGCTAAAAACACAGTATGCATTACTTTAAAACTTGCAGCTGCAGACAACCATCAAATTGATTTCCTGAGTTGCAAGTGCCTTTTTAATCACCTTCAGTGCAGCAGGAGGCCTGCAAGAAAATGCTTTATAGAATCATAAACTTCAAAGGAACCATACCAACAGAATGTCACAGTTAGCAATAGAAAGCAGTACAGTAGAAAGCAAGCATCTTAAATTCTTTTAAACAAATTTCTCAAGACACGTCAAACAAGGGAAGATAAAGATTTTGTCACTGGGCAGAGATCTTTTTTCAGATAGATCAGCTGCTGGAAAGAGGTCCTGGAAGAATCCCAAAGTTGTCATTGAAAGGAAAAATCAGCATTTCGTATAAATTGTTATACCTTAGTTTAGGAACATTTTTTAAGACAGTGTTTGATGCAAAATCTGTTTGATTTTGCATCATTGTGAGTACATAACAATTCTGGTTAAGTTAACAAGCAACTAAAGATGGAGAATATGCTTTCATTCAATGTTCAAAGACACAGCCAGCCATATGTAACAAGAAGCCACTCAAGCTCTCCTTTATTTAGAAGCTGTTATATGTGTTTATATTCAGTATGTCTGTGTAAGGGAAAAGCGTATGTTGAACAATGGTCTTTTTTTAATCTCTACAGTCTTCCTACCGTATGTCTTATGGACCTTCTTAGACAAGCTCGATCATAATTTGCCTTAAAATCTGACCAGGCAGGTCCCATGATAAAAGATGTAGTGCTTAAATGTCACTGCATGATGTAACTGTAGGGACATCAGATCGGAAGAAATATGCCTTTGTCTGACAATCAGATAGTTTCTATCTGACAGTTAAGTGGCATGAATAAACAAAGATGGCACCAAAGATGGCCCTCTTGTACAGCTGTAACAACAGAGAAAATACTGAGGGTTGCCCATCAAACAACCACATCAGTATTTCTACTGCACACTGAATATTTACCAATATAGCGTTCATCATAAATCAAAAAATGTGTATTTGTCATTAAGCTTTTTTTTCTTTTAACTCTTAGCACAAGTATTAACACTTTCCTTAGGGTACCAGGGATAGTGCTAAAAAAGGCCTCACTTGTAAATAGATGAGATATAAAAGAGTAACATGTAAATATTTTTACCATTCACCATGTACTATGGTTTACAATACAACAGGGAAATTTCAGTACTAACTGGAAGGTACACAAAAGCCATTTCAAATATTTCATTTATCAAGTGAATTACTGTCTTTGTATTAGTAGGTCAAAATAGCATAGTTCTCACTGAATACTTTCACATACAAGACAGAAAATACCCATTTGGTAACAATTTAAACTTCTAGATTAATGCTGTTCACTCTGTTGAAAAGATACATTCCCTAGTTATCTATCACTAACACTAGACTAAATATTATGAATTCAAATAAGCTTAAAAATAATTTTAAAAACGTACTACTGTGATACAAGTAATATAAGATATTCTAATAAACATGATACTCCATTCCAGGGACATAACATGGCAAGAGAATAACATTTTCTTACAGAAATCCAGGAAATTTCAGCTATATTCATTGGATTTTCCTCCATTTCAATTGACATTTACAGACTTGATCTTTTACATCCCTTAAGGAAAATAACAGTTTTACAAGTAATTACGAGAATGTGTTTGTGATACAGATAACATATCACTATGAAAACTGTAATTTTTCCTCATCTTAATAGGAATTTTAGTCACACCTGGGAGCAGCACCATTATCACATAGTGTTTGATCAGTAATACACCAGATATTGACAAGAAAGCTAGATAAAGATCAACACAGGGGCTATTTGAAGTCTTTAAATGACCTTTATTAAGCACAAAACATGGTGGGGTTTGTTTTTAAATCAGCGTTTTTATCAGACTGCTCCTATAAAATAAGACTGAATTAATCATTAGTTGTTCTTAAATTTAAACCACACTGCATTCTGTAGACAAAAGTAGTTACTTTCTTTAAAATCGCTTTTCATTAGGGAGGTACCACAATCCTGAAAGAACTCATTGACAGCATCGGTTCAGTGTGATCATGCACTGACACCTAGTGATACTTGCAGTTAAGAAACCCCGTTGCTTATCTTTTTTGCCCATGCAGGACAAGCGCTTACCAATATATTCATGCTGATAAGATACTTCACATACAGACTGGCTTTCCCTTCTTCTAATTAGAGAGACATTAGGATATGCAGTATTTCTTGCACACAAGCATGAGGACACACAATATTTTATGCAGTATCTGACCTGCTTGAGAAACTTTTATGTCCCTGTGAGTCACTACCTTGGTTTATTTTTCATCCATTACAACAGCCTAGTGACTAGTGCACAGTATGTCAATGAGACCAACCAGACAAACAAGTTCTCAGAGCCAAGATGTATTTTGCAAACCTCCATCTCTGCTCAGGGAGTCAGCTGGCTCCACACACAGCGCAATTGTTTTGTTTCCATTATGTAGCAGATGGTGGTAGAGATGATCTGAAAAGCCCTTAAACGTGAACGGCACATGCTGAGGAACAGTGGAGACTGCAACCAGAGGATTTATAGCTGAGAACAATCTGGGGTCAGTGATTATGTCATTGCATTGTCCCTCCTCCTAATGTTTCTCAACAGAGAGGCAGAAGCCAGCTGTTTGACCTATTCAGCCAGCTTCACGCAGGATCACCAGCCCCACATCATCTCCATAAATAATAGATCTGATATTGCAATTCACAACTCTTCTTATTCTTTTACTACATTTAAGGGATCCCTTCACCTAAACTTTACACGTTTCTCAAACAAAGTCCAAGCTAGAAACCATCACTTCTCCTGAATTCTCAGGGAGCACTGGACAAAATACTGTATTTAAATGGTGGCTACAAAGAAGACAGATACTCCCTTTATACAAGGGGGCACAACGAAAAGATGACGGATAATGGGCACAAGTTAATCCTGGGGAGATTCTGACTGGACATAAGAGGAAAATTTTTCATAATGAGAACAATCAGCTACTGCAATAATCTCCTCGGGGAAGTGGTAAATTCCCCAATATTGGATACTTTTAAGATTCAGCTGGACAGGGTGCTGGGACGTCTGATCTAGGTTATGCCTACCCAAGAAAGGTTGAACCGCATGATCCTTGAGGTCCCTTCCAACCTGATATTCTATGACTCTATGAAATTATTCAGTGAAACACTGCACTGCCTAGGGTTACAAGCAAAGCCAGAAAAAGCAAACATCAAAATAAACCTTCAAGCTCCTACAAACAGGCTGAGGTTGTGGGGGGAGGCAGTATTATGCAATACACTGTCAGATGCTATCTGTTGCCATAAATCTTTGCAGCCCTGTGTTCAAAATTCCAGTTTTCATATCTCAATTTTCTTGAATTCCCGAACATAAGTATACTCCAGGATTACATGCAGCATTACGGATGATACAATACTGGAGGCTCTAAGCTGTTTTTCCAACATAAGCACTGAACCAACTTGAAAGTTGTTCTTGAGAAGAGTGACAGAGGTCTAAGTTACACATACCTCCCCTATTCAGTACATCTCTTAGAAGGCTGAGGAAGTGAAGAGAAAAAAAATACAGTAACTTCAGAACTTGTAGCTTCACTTGAAAAAACCCTGATATTTATCCAAGTATTTATGTCTGGGTATGGGTGCTAAGGTCGATGTCTATCTGTTGTATATGAAGTTATTTTGTCAGAGCTATGACATACACAGGTGATAGCACTAGTGAAAAAATCTTTCACGAGCAGGTGTCTGGATGAAGTTATTACCTAAATACTAGGTAGCCCTACACCTGCACAGTACTTCTCCAACATAACTGCATGTCTTTGGATGAATAGCTTCACTTGCAGAGATTAGTGCAGTGTTTTTTTTCCTTTTCACAATTTCAGAATTATCCTACCTGTGTGTGTGGTGATGGTGACTGCGGGAGAGAGGTCTCCCAGACCAAACCACATGAAAACCAGCAGGCCAGTGGCAGCAGACTTGACTTTCCAAATTGGTTTTTCATACATCTCTAAATTGCCTTTCAGGTGTTACAAAGATATCTTTCTTACATGCACTATTGAGAGGGCTTTTACAACACAAACGGTAATTACCTCCTTTGCCTATGCTCTTTGTTTCAATAACTATATTGTCTATTTTCTTTTTTACCAGTTGCACAAAACCCCAAACAAATAAAACCAAACAAAGTGGGTGTGGAGGGAACTTGACAAATCTCAATTGGCTTCTTTTTGGAGAGAGAGCTCAAAAAGAAATGGAACAAAGAAAACTCTAGAAAAAACAACCCATGCCTTAAGCATAGTTACTCTATGGAGGCTTCTCCTGTTAATTATTTAGTTCCCATGCTCCCATGTATTCATTTGAGAATGTGAGGGATACAGGGCACACATACAAAATTATTACCACTGTTAAAAATTTTTTGTTTGTGAATCAGGTACAGTATTTTGAGATTCTTTAGTTAAAATGCGTAAGTCCATTTGAAAAGTATTTTATGAATATATCCTGGAAATCAGTCGAAGCCAAAGAAAACACTAGCGGAAGCCAACGCAAATCCTAAGCAACTTGAACTCTCGTTCCTCCTTATATGCATACACAATGCTCACAAATATATATGCATTAAAATTTGTATACATGTACAGTGGAATTCTGTTTGTCAAGACTCCACCTGGAAGATGACACGTTTTCCATGGTATCACTACAGTAAGCCTTTACAGATTTTTCCACCATCTCTTATGCTATGTCAAAAACCAGAACAATTAACTGCATTCTTGTCAGGATTTCACATTTAAATGTAATCTTATGGGCAAAACACAGATTATTAAGGAGTGAGATGGGGGGGGTGGGGGGAACAGCAGGGTGCCTGATCAGTTTTCATGGATCAAGATTTCCTCTGTGATAAAAAAAAAAAAAAAAAGTATACCTCCTCAAACCATACACATTATTCTGCTTTGCAGATCAAAAATCCTCGTTGCCATGGGAACTGCAAAAAAAGCCAGTCATGACATAGCAAGGCTACAACAGAAACATGTCTGCTGGGAAATTACCGGTAGTCCAGGTTCTTGTATCAAAAATGCTTGGGTATTTGCAACCTGAAAACAAAATGCTTCCTCAAATCTTACTTCCAAACTCTCTTTCCACAAGCATTTTGCAAATTTTCACTAAAAGCTGCTCATATATATTTTGTTTATAAAAAGGAAGGTAAGAAAATTAGTGGTTAAGATTTACTATATACACTCAAGAATACCAACTTGTCTGTATGTCTTTTCCAGATATACTTGGTATAAAGTGTACACTCATAATTTATATTGCTTAGTTCATCTACACACAGGACAATAAACAGATCCTTAAAAACAACAACAGCAAAAAAAAAAAAAACCAAAACAACAACAACAAAAATAATCCTAAAGCACTTGCTGATAGGCACACGAAAAAGAATATTGCGTAAGACTGGCTGCATAAAGCAAGATCTATAATGCAATTGTTTAACACAATATTTCAAGGTTAGTTATCATGCAATTTGCCCCTTGCATCTGTGTTCTCACCAGGTAACAAAAATTAACGTTTGATTACTAAAATAGAATATCAAGCCTTTTGAGAAGGCTGCTGGCACTTCAAAGCAAAGTGAAAAATCAGCGTCAAACCTAGAGTCATGCAATTCCCACTTGAACACAAACAGTTCCCTCAAGTGTGAGTAAAAAAACCAACAAGCTGATCAAAGGATCTGTGTAATAACATGGAATTCATATTACAAACGTACCCTTTTCAGCACCCCATTATAAATCTTACAGAGGTGCTAGATTTACTTTCCTGTCAAATGTGCATGATATAAAACGTCTCAAGAACACCAGATGAGAAGTACTGCATTGAAATGGTGTGACCTCTAGGCCATGTGCTGATTTGCAACACAACCACAAGGCTGGGAAGTTCCCTGGAGAAAACAGTTTTGCAGATCAGTATTTGCAAAAATTGCCTTTGCACATCCAAGCAGTCTCAATATAAAATCGAAATACATTTTTATTTTAACATTATAATTACTTAAGTACCAGATTATGAAAAACTTCTTTAAAAAGAAACCTTGGAAACTAAGTACAAGTCCTATCTGCAGTTAATGGTTCCAGATGGCTCTGCAGAACCGTTAATTAGGAAATACGTTCTTTTTTATCTGTTCTTAAAAACATACTTTTTGATCTGTTCTAACGCTTGCTTATCAGACAGCACATTACACAGAACGTAGCACCACTGAAGCAAATTAGTTTTGATTAAGTCTTCATTTCATCCCCTGCCCCAGAGCACAGATTAGAGGAGCTGCCTACAGTTTAGCCATGCCCATTCTCCTTTTTGACCTAGCCTGCATGACCTGGCACAGAACTCCACAGATCTGGTGAAATGCTTGGACAAATCATCAAATAACTGAGGACATTCATAGTAATGGAAGGCATTTCCAATGGAGAGTGTATTCACACCTGGGAAATGCAACAGGCTTTTTCATTTTTGCCTGACAAAGTCATAGGTAAACAGGATGACGGATGGGGGGACGGAGGTGACATCTGCATCTTCATTATGGCTTGCAAAAGTATTTAAATTGGGCTTAAGAAGCCAAGCAGTTTACAACAAAGTGAAACAATCAAGTATGCAAAGCTTCTAATGGTAAAATTTTATACCGAGAATGGAGTGACATTATTAATTTGACAAGTTTTTAGAATTAGCAAACAGTATCTTTTCCTGAGTGGTGACTGGTGAGGAAAAAGGGCTGTGCAGTAAGAAAGTAACTAGTACAACAAAGTATACTACAAATAGTAAAAACCACAGGAAAATACTTAATCTTCTAGTTTACTTTACAGCATATATCAGTCTTTCATTTAACACTGAATCGATTTGCCAAGACATTATTGCAGTAATATGGATGCTCTGCATTTCTCAATTCGTACAAATGTTAGGCAGATGTCTTCGCTGCCAGGGACATCCAACTCCCTTTGTCCTCTGGCTCACTGTTTCTCTAAATTAGTCACCATCAACCACCTCTAGAAGATTGCCTTATTTATACTTGGCTATTTAGAAAAGAAAACAAACCCCAGTTCAACCTCATTCACCCCCTCTCTTCTTTGAAGAAGTGAATCAATGTATTACATCAGTGTTGTTAACATCTGTCTGTGGTTAAAGTGAGCTGCTACTTCTATTGCTCTACTATCAGTGTGACAAGCACCAAACTGGGCTGTATTCCGATCCGCAGCCTCTCTACAAGGCTATTTGTTTCCAAAGTACAAAAATTTACAATAGCAGATACGTGTTATAACAACACAATTACAACCTCCTACAGTAGCTTTTTGCTTATTTTTTCCAAGCTGTTGTTGCTATGCAATCACAAAGGCAGAAAATGATATTAAATTGTCATTAGAATGACCTGACAGAATCACAAAATCTAAGCAGTAAAGCACAAGACCTATAAAAATGATAAATTCACAGTAAGGTGACACTAATGCTGTAAACACAAGTAAGGGTCCCCATCGAGTGAAGAAGCCAGCCCACACTGAAATGCTTCATAATCCAGAAATCTGAGACTACCTAACTCAAATTACAAATAGATTTCTCTAGGTTCAACCCAACCTACACCACACACTGCAGAAAGTTGCGTTTATCTCATGATAAAAGCTAGATGATCTAAAGAGCTTCATCAAAGATATACAAGAACACTTTAAAATAAAGGATGCTTAGTCGCAAAGATAAATGGAAACATTCTCTCCGAGTTCCCTGGTTTGCCTTCTCTTTATTGTATTCTCTAAAAGAAATGATAAATGAGTTTTTCAGTGAGTCACCCTCAACTAGCGAGGGTAACCTGAACTATGCTTCATACAATAAGCACAAAAATAACATATTAGAACAAAAGAAAACAAAAAAAAAATACATAAAGGGAAGATCTTCCCTCCTAGTCCATTATTAAAAGTGCTATTTAAGAGATCACTATAGCTTACTTCCCTGTGACTAGACTTAAGAGCACACAGAAGTTGTCCTGAAGCCACCCTAGGCTATGCCACTTTGGCACCTTTGCTCTTGTGTCATTACTTACTTTACCACCTCCCAAATATACTCAAATTTACGAAATTCTTAGAACTTTATTTTCCCCCACACATACTACACAAATGCTTCATTCTCCAACTCACACACTGGTGAAACAAAGGCAACAACTGTGGATGTGCAATCATTTGTGCTGAACTTCAGGTAACAAACCTTCCCCCAGTAAAACATACCTTCATTCAAAGCACTGCAAAATCAGATGGGTACAATTCACTAATACAAGTGAAAGTATCGGGGAACGGAACATACCTTTCTTCCTGAAGCAGCCTGTTTATTCTGTAGCTCTAATAGTTTGTGTCAGCCACTGCCCAACAGTTTGTCTTTCTTACCTACTCAGGCAACGAAAGAGCGGGTGGTATCTGTTGCTCTGCGGTTTGCTGCGCTGAGCAGATTCAGAACAGTTTCTCACGCAGAACTAGCAAAGTCTTGCGGCAGCACAGGATTTATCTAGAACCACAGCAATCTTGGGAAATGGTTCCCATTTATCCCCGTGGACAGCTCTGGTTACACGGGCTACCGCCACTGCCCTCAGCGCTCCGCCGTCACCCGTGCAGGGAGGCACTGGATGCCCAGCCGCACGTCAGCGCTACCGTTACCCAGCCGGGCACGGCACAGCACGGCACGAGCCACTCGGCGCAGCTGGGAGCGAAGGGGCTGGGGCACCTGCAGCGCCTGGGGACAGCGGAAACCCCGAGCCCTGAGGGATGCCGCAGGCCACCTCGCCTCAGCCCTGGGCGCGCCCAGCGTCAAGAACGCCAGGAACGGCAAATGGTTTTACCGGGGAGGATCCAGTGCATTCAGCTGCTCTCTCAGCACAACAACAACCGCACACTCGTTCTCTTCCTCACGAAGTGCCTCCCAGCTCCTGGGCTAACCACGGGTGCACCCTTGCTCCACAGCCTTCCCTGCGGTCAGGAAAACCCAGCGCACTTACGGGCCCTCACCTGAACAACCGGTGTTCCAGCTAATGCTGCCGCCGCCTGGGCTGCTCAGCCGGCAATAGCACGTAACGGACAAGCCTGGCCCCCGCCCTCCCTCCGTCACCGGTGGAGAGTCCCGGGCTGCGCAGCACCGGCCACCTCTCTCGGGCCGCTTCAGCACGCGTTGGGCCGGGGCCGCCGCGCGCCCCCTCGGGCCGTGCGCAGAGGTACCCCCCGGCAGAGGCAGCAGCCCGCGGCCACACACCTCAGACGCCGCGCTCCCCTCCCCACGCTCCCCGTACCTGCCTCCAGCGGCTGCAAACGCCGGTAGGTCCCGAGGCACCCGATGGCCGCCGGGCTCGGAGTGGGCCCCCCTTACCCGCCCGCCTGGGAGGCGGCCCCCATCCGCTGCGCCTGCTGTCCTGGCGGAGGAGGGGCGGTGCTGGCCAATGCGCACCGCGCCGAGCAGACGGGAGGTGGCGCTGTCCCGCCGGGCGGAGAGAGCGGGGGGTGCCGGGAGCTGCGCGCGGGCAGGCGGCGTAGGGAGCCCAGCGGCCAGCGCCCGGAGCAGGGGGGGGACAGAAGGGGGACCCACGCGGCTTCGTAACCCGCATGAAGAGAGGGGCTCATGGTGCTACTCGAGCGCTCAGCCCCTGCGTATCTCAGACCACCGCCGTAGAGAGCGGGATCCTTTTGTAACAGAACGGGTGAAACGCAGGAGATGGCTGCGGTGGATGAACCTGTGTAGAGTTGGTTTGTAGCCTGTTAGCAGGTGTTTTCAGCAAATCTACAGATAGGTAAAAAAAGAAGGGGGAAAAGGGGCCCAAGCAAAACCATACCTGCTTATCGGTTTTGAGGTATTTATTTATGCCTCTCATTTGTACTAGCTGTCTGTTAAGTATGAATTCCTGCAAGAAGAATAATGATTATTTTCTGAATGGTCTAATTCATACAACTGTATGTAACTGCATTTTTTTCAATACCTTTCCCTCCAAAAGACCGACCAAACGGCCATAGCTTTGGTCCTTAAATTACAGAAATTCAGATTCTCTCATCTTTTCTTATCGTAGACCTTACCCTGACAACTGTGTTTTTCGTAGGCAGAGGTAGAAAATCAAAGTGCAACACTGCAGCCTGACAACTTGCTAAATTAGTATAGTAATAGTCATTTTTTGGTGTAAGCAATCTTGATGGACCATTAGTGGTTGAAAAATGTGGGGAGATTATGGGCATCATCCAGCTGCTCTGTTGGGAAGTGTTTGACCCAAAGCCAAGACTTGCACATCATGTAAAGCTTTGCCTATGTTTGGTTTTCTTGATACTCCACAGAGATACATGTCTGCACACCTGTGATGAGTGCCTGTTTTCGTTAGCTTTTAATTTGTTCAGGGTATCCTATCTTCAGGGCGTTACTTTACATTTACAACAGAGAAAAATCCTTGTTAGAAATAGCACTCACATGTGATTGCTACCTAAAAAAATTGTCTTCCCTGCTTTCAGTGTGGCAAATGCTATTTTATTCAAAACCAATTTTAGCATGTTTTACAGGATCAGAGATGACTTTGCAACAATGTAAATGAAATGTAACTTTAATGCATTGAGAAAACACTCATATGACATAGTTAAAATAAAACCTAATGACAATTTCGTGTCCCTCAATTTTTCAGGAAACTGATTTGTGTCTTATAGGAAGCGCTGTTAGGAGGAAAAGGAATACTTAGATACCAGGTATTTTTCCAACATACTTCTAAGCATCTCGTGAGGAATTCTGTAAAGTGCAGACAGATCAGGTAATTCGCTCCACATGACTGACACAATAAATACTTATTGATAGTAATTCCCTCAAAATCCTCAGTTCCACTGCCAACACTCTTGTAATGCCTGTCCTACAACTACCTCCAGGATTCTGGTATCAGCCCTTCCATGGGTATGTATGCAGTGCTCTATGTATGGCAGCTCCCTGACAGTGAAGAGTACTCTGTAAATTCACCATAGAAGTTTAAAATCATAGTATTTTTCACTTTAGAATTGCACCTTAACATAAAAAAAAAATCAAACAGAAAAACCTAAAGAAATTTGATGCTTTACCAAAACTTCCAGCAAAGTTTCTGCTGACTTCTACCCCTCATGTCTTGAAGCAAAATAACAGATTATGAGTATTTGACAAATCATATAGTAAACAAAATTTTTGTTATCACACAAAAATAACTTTTCACTTCAAATGTAAAATGTCATTGAAATTATACATACTGGTTTTCAGCCTTGATAGCTAGATAGCTTCTTTAACATCTGTTTTTTTCTAGTTGTCTGAGAATGCCTGGCATGAAAACAGGGTTTAATCATCATGTGCACATAAACATTATCCTACTAAAGAATACTTTTAAGCAGGATCAATAAGCTGAAGAGTGTTAAATCCAATTCATATTAAAGATCCTTGTAAAAAAGCATATGGCTTCAATCTATTACTTTTGCAAATCTAGTAGTATAATTTTTAATCGCTACTCCTTATTTCTTACACTTTATATGTGCCCATTTTATTTTCATAACACCTCTCAATAGCCAACAGTTTTTAGTGATGAAAACAAAGACAGAACAATTAAATACAATAGAAAATGAAGTCTTTATTCTTTTGGCTCAACTGTAATGTGATTTACTGTTCTGTATGGTAATAGCATTTTCCTGCATGCAGTTCACCGACACACAAGTCAATATTTTTGTAAAAGGAGGAGTCAACATCGAATTTTTGCTTGTGTAAGAAACACAAAATGTCCTGATGTGATCAATTATACAAGTTTGCTATTTAATTCCTGTGGAAAAAAAGAACATTGTGGATCCCATATTATATTTTGAACAGTTCTAGTGCAGCATGAATCAACAAGAAGAAGAATAGTCTATGTAAACAAACACTGGTAAAGATTTCATGAATAAAAAGACTACCTTGAAACTTCTGATGCAGGCAGTGCTAGAATTTTAAACAAGTCTTCCCCAACACATTTCAATTACAAGTTATATGTATTTGGAAGCAAGTGCATTTTGGACTCAGTTTGAAACTTATTTCACATTAAAATGTGTGCAAAAATACAGTACTAATAAAAAAGCAGAAACCTAAAGCTACCCCATTCTTTCCTTTGTTTCTTATTTTGTGAAGTTCTTGAATTAAAAAGTGCTATGGATAGAAAGTAACAAAAGTGACAGTGACATCAACCTGAAGATAATTCTCAATTCTTATTTTATGTACAAAACGCTGAAAAATAAAATAAAATGGTATTTTTTACAATATTTATATTTTCTTAGAAAATTCTATCCATGTATGTTTCAACAGATTAAGCAGTTTGCAACATATCCTGTACAGTCTGACTATACACCGTACAGTAGTCACTTAAAATTTTAGAATGCAAAGCAAGGAGCTTTTAAATAGCTGCAAACTATTGCTTGATGTCATGAAAGAATGACGACCGATTGAACAATTTGTTTCACTTAACCACTGAGATATGGCTTCCCATATTAGACTTTTAACAGTGGAAGGAGTAAAATTACAGCAGCAAAGGCAAGATAAACATGCATCAGTGATAGCTTCCAAACTATCTATAATGGTACGGAATACTTCATATCAGCTGTTGAAAGCTTGCAAACTACACTTACTGTGGTACATATTTGATGCAATAAATATTGTGCACAGGTCATTATTTGTTTGCTCAAACATGCACCACGGGATAAAATAACTATTTACATAGACGGTACTTTTTTAATCAACACATACAATGTCAACCTTGCTGAGAGCAGAAGATGGCTAAACGATACTGCAGGGTGAAGCAGAACAACTTCATAATCCTTAAGGTTTGCAGGTTTTTGGTAAATTCAATTTCCCAAGTTCAGGTAAGCTGTTTTCTACAGAAGAAAAATGGACGCTATGTCCCTTGGTAAATTATCTATGCAGAGTTTGTTCAACTACAATTAAATGACTTATGAAAAAATAAAACATCTGTTCTATTATTGTAGACTCTATGGGACTTTACAGGCACATTAAAATTTGTCTGGATGAGATACTAGATGGATACTGTTATTAAGCACCTCAAAATATAGAGCCACCCTGAAACATGGAAGTAGTCAGACTCTGCTGCTTTGTGCGACGTCATGTTTTCCCATGCATGAACTACAAGTGCAGCATGCCTTCATGCAAATCACTTCTGTCTGTACATTATAGAGAATCCGAGAGTAGAACACCTGGTTCTCATACCCCCTTCCCCAACATAAAACCCATTTACAAAAATAGTCACATATAATAGTAAACAACCTGTGAATTAAAAAATGATAAGTTCACCAACACTGATTTTTGTAAAAATATGGCAAATGTGGCTGTTGAAATGCAAACAGTGGATACAATTTCTGTACTGTGTGTTTCATGTTAAACACAGAGATTCATAGGTTTGCACCTTTGTTTTTTTAACTGGTCCCTACAGTCTGATTGGCCATTTTATCTTCTCTTCAGCGGTGTCAGCTGGTAATAAAAACAACAACCTCCTGTCAAGATGTTACCCTGTTTTACAGAGTTGCAGTTTGATGACGAGGGGTCACTGTCTTGTTATAGGCACTGACCTTTTATATATATATATACTTATATATATATTTATATATGTAAAAACTGTCAGTTTGGCATGTACCTCCTACAGGAGTCCTGTTGACACAAATACATACTTTCTCAGGCTGTAAACAGTTTATCACAAACAGAATTCTGTGTTACTTTTTACTTTCCCTGCTGTCTTTACCTTTATCTTCTTTTTCTGATTTGTCTTTTTCATATTTATCCTTGTCTGGCTTTGTTACACTATCATAGGATGGTGGGGAAGTTGTGGATGGGGTCATATCTGTTTTTTCTGGAGTAGAGTTCTCATTTAGTTTATCCATAATCATATCTCCTTTCATGGGCAGATTGTCCTCATCTTTACCTTTATCCTGATTAAATATACATGAAACTTTTTTGACTTTTTGCCTTAAAAGATGACGTCTGTAAGCACGCTGGATAATGACAGCAGATACTTCCTCCTGTTTTCGCTTTAATGTGGTTGTAATTGGTTCGTAGGAGACTTTAGAAGGATTGGCTGCCATAAACCGATCTTCCATCTGTATTCTTAGGGCATCCATCTCCCCGCTTTCCCCCAAAACACGCTTTGTGAAAGCAAACAAGATGTCAAGGCAGTGAATTCTGTCACCACTTACCATGGGCAGATCCATTGCAATAAGCTGGACTTTGTTTGGTTTCGCGATAAGAAGAGGAGGATCTAATGAAGCTGCAAAATCAGACAGCTTACTGAACTCTATAAATTGTGTTGCATCGGGATCAAACTTCTCCCAGACTTCATAGAACATCTCAAAGTCATCCTCGCTCAAGGGTTCAGCGCTTTCTTCAGTAGCAACACTGAAGTTCTCCAAAATCACAGCAATGTACATGTTCACCACTACCAGAAATGATATGATAATGTAGCTGACAAAGAAGAAAATCCCAACAGAAGGGTTGCCGCAGTCACCTTTCACTGAGCTCCCTGGATGATCTTTATAGGGATCACAGTCTGGCTCCCCACTGTTAAGAATTGGGGCTAGCAAACCATCCCAGCCTGCAGATGTGGTAATTTGAAATAGGCAGATCATGCTGTTGCCAAACGTTTCAAAGTTGAACATGTCATCAATCCCAACTTCCCTCTTAACATAGGCAAAGTTGGACATGCCAAATATAGCATAGATAAACATGACAAGGAACAGCAGCAGACCAATGTTGAACAAAGCAGGAAGAGACATCATCAAAGCAAACAGCAGAGTGCGGATTCCCTTAGCGCCTTTAATGAGACGCAGGATTCGGCCAATTCTGGCAAGTCGGATGACTCTGAATAGTGTTGGGGACACAAAATACTTTTCAATCATCTCAGCTAAGAACATACCTGTTGAAAAAACAAGTTAAATTAGTAAAGAATATTATTACTACATTTAAAAACCACTCTTAAAAACTTATCCTACAAACACTGTATAACTTTAAGAAAAATAGGATATTTGAAGAGAGTTTAGAAATTAGCCATTCAGCTGCTTTTACAAAACCCCTGTAAAACCTTACAAAAAACTTGTAAGTTTGGTGTGCTTTAGAAACCCATAAATCCCAATAGAAATTCTGAAGTAATTTGCAGGATAATGAAAAACTGCATCAATTACATTTTTAAGTATTAATTGTAGGACTGAGTATGCAAAAAGATGCACAAATACACAAAATCAATCTTTTTTAGGATGAACTTATAACTAATGTATTTGGACTAGCGAATGCTAGGACCAGAACAGCATTCTGTTGAACCGTAATAAAAATAATCTCAGTTAATCTGAAGAAAGCGTACTTATAATATTAAAGTGCCACATAATCAAGTGATGGTATTCAAAGAAAATATGTATGTTTGAAGATAACAACTTAATCACACATGAAATGGTGTGACCACAAGTCTAGTATTAAATGACACAGCAATTCCAAACCTAAAGAAAGTGATGATAAAAAGGCTTCTTAGAACTCACTGAAGACTAGAAGAATTGAGCGTTATATTATGTACCTCAAAGCAGAAAAAATAATTACATCCTTTTATTACAAAAAAATACAAAAAATAATTTGTTTCCATACAAAAATGGCAAACCTATTTGCATATTTAAAAGTTCTGAGAAATTAAAATGACAGAATTTTTACTCAAGTTCTTTCATGTTTTCTGTTTTAGATAAAGCAAAGATAAGCAGAGCCACAGATTTATTACTACTTCGGCTTCAGCTCTACTTCTCCGGTCGCTCACTCTAGCTCAGCCATAAAACCTGTCAGGATCAAATAAAACTCTGAACCAAGCTGAGGGTTTTACCCTGCTGTCCGGGCTGCTTGCATGCTAGCCTAGCAACAGTCCCACACGGATTCTTCTCCTGGATTTCTGATTGTTGGACTCTTCCTGCAACTGCCACTGTTAGTTTATATCAAAATTGCCTTTCATGTATGGGTTTGTTTGTATGCTGAGGAATTTCTACCGCATTCAGAATAAATATCTAATTTCAACTAATGGAAAAGTGAGAGTTATGAAAACAATTGCTAAAAACTGTCTTTGCACACTGTTCAGTTACCTAATGGATAATAAGAAATCAGAAGAAATAAAAATTGTGGTCAGACTTTCTAGTGACAATATTGAACCAAAATATAAATAGACTTTACATGCCAAAAATGTGCCAGTTTCCACAGAATTAGCCATTTCATAAAAATAAATTATTCTTACCTACTATGGAGAGAATGACAACCACAAAATCAAAAATATTCCAGCCTACAGTAAAGTAGTAATGGCGAAGTGAAATCAATTTCAGGACAAATTCTCCAGTGAAAAGTACAATAAACACCAGGTTAATCCAATATAAAATATTTTCCATGTCTTCACTCTGATCATCTGTTTCTACCATCATTGTGACCATGTTAAGGCAGATAAGTATCATGATACTGATATCAAATGCTTGTTTTGTCACAAAATCAAAGACCATGCCTTGGAATTTGTTCTGGGGAGGGAAAAAAATAAGATTCATTACAATACACATTGGGTAAAATTTGTTTTCTTTGAAATTGCTGCAAATTATCCAAATCTAGTATGAAGGGGATTGCCTGTCTCCCATGAAGTCCTCCATTTGTATGAATTTTCTAGCTCATACATGTAAACACAAATTAAATAGAAATACAAGTACTGTGTTTATAAATGGATGATTTCAAAACATGCGTGGTGCATTTTTTTTTGAAGCTTCAAAGGAGACTTTGCCACCCAGAACCAATGCACTGTAACATTTTGTGACACAGACTATTAACTGAATGCTTAGCTTGGCAAAAAAACCCTAAGGTGGGTGAGCGCAAGCAGGCTGAGAGTTAGTAACGCTTCATTTGCCAGAAAACTCACAAAGTTTTCAAGCCCTGAATTCAGTGCTCTTCATGCCACCAAAATGACCTTCAAAACAATATCTTCCATTTTTCAGCTATAGAGAATTTACTGATGGATGGACTGGCCACTGCGTGGGTTCTGCAATCCAAAGTAGAACTGAAGAGCTGGAAACACTCTGCTCCAGCCAAACCCTGCTCTGTAGTGCTAGGTTAGGCCTGCTGAGGAGATCAAACCATTATGCGGATTGTGCAACAGGAGTGTGAAGGGCAAAAGGGCTTATTTTTGAGGCAACGATGCAATAACCTGCCCCCATACAGCAGTTTCAGAGTCTTCCTTGGTGATTGAAAAAGCCTGTACCCTAAGGTTTTCACATATTTTCATAAATACACTGCCACGTTTAATTGTTCTAATCAAACCAGTGTTTTGAAAAAATGCCACATAAAATGCCATTGCCATCAGCAGAGAAAGAATAAGGGAGAAAAGGGAAGAGTTCACCATATTCAGACAAAGAGAGAAAAAAAATTTTGTTTCATATGAATAAGGATTTTCTTATATGACTATTTAGTTTAAAACTCAATTCAGCCTAAGGCATAACTGACACAATCCCAATTTTAAATAAATGTAAAAAATATCAGAATCGATTTTTATTCTTACTGCTGGTCGAGGTATTGGCTTTTGTGGCTTCTTTGAACCCAGTTTTTTCATTGCATTGTAGTATTTCTTCTGTTCTTCTGTCATAAAAATGTCTTGACCTCCAAAGTAAACCAAAGAGACAAAAACTGGTTACAATCACATATTTCTATTGATTACTTATAAATGATACTGAATAATAATAATAATCACTCTTGTTCACATTTTATCTGTGGAAAAAGCTTGGACAGACATAAAAATCCCCTGTTATCATGATTATTAATACTTTCACAACAGAAGAATTGATTTACATATTCCACTTTTAATGTTTAGGGTGTTTTTCTGGGAGGCTTTTTAACTTGCATTGTTTGTGGTAAACCTTTGATTTTCTTTGGGGACAGGGAGGTATAGAGGAAGGAGAGTATGCTTTTTCTGTTCTACTAAGCTTCAACAGTTATTACAGAGGCACAAACTAATTAGATATTCTAATCCCCTTCTCTTGTTTTTCTTCTAGAGTACATTTTGGCAAAATTTCAGAACTGACATCTACGATAGCAAAGGAGAATTACAAAGTATCTAGACAGTCATATTTTACAACCTCTTCTCTGTCCACTGGGACAGGACTTGAAGTAGGAGATCCTGGAACTAATATGTGGAACAAGTAGAAAAAAAACAATTTCTCTCCATCTCAACCAATTTCAGCACATGGATCCAACAGCATTTCCACCAGTCCAATAAGACTTTGTGTAGCCAGGTACTGTAGCTAAGTTCTGCAGCTGAAACACTGATACCTTTTGAGGCAGTGTTGACAAAATACAAAGACTAGTACAAATAAAGGTAATACAAAGTTTACTGCTAGTGTTCAAAAATCTACACCGCTGAGCGCTGACACATGAAGGTAGTATAGCTAAGAGTTTTTATAGCTACATTTAGCTATTTCAGTGGTGTCCTGGGTTCAGCTGTAGCAATCATTTTTCTTCTCTTAGTAGCTGCTGCAGTGCTGTGGTTTTGACTTTAGTCTGAAAAGAGTGCTGCTAACACACTGATGTTTTTAGTTGTTGCTAAGTAATGTTTACTTCGATCAAGGACTTTTTCAGTCTTATGCTTTGCCAGTGAGGAGGGCGCAGGAAGCCAGGAGGAAGCAGGGACAGGACACCTGACCTAAACTAGCTGAAGAGGTATTCCATACCACAGCACGTCATGCCCAGTATATAAACTGGGGGGAGTGACCCGGAAGGCCCAGATTGTTGCTCGGGTTGGGCTGGGTATCAGCCAGTGGGTGGTGAGCGGTTGTATTCTCTTCCCTTGTTATTTCCCTCATCATTATTATTATTGGTGATAGCAGTAGTGGTTTTGTGTTATACCTTAGTTACTGGACTGTTCTTATCTAAACCCATGGGATTTTCATTCTTTCGATTCTCCTCCCCATCCCTCTGGGAACACAGCGGGAAGAAGGGGAGGAGTGAGTGAGCTGCTGCGTGGTTCTGAGTTACCAGCTGGGCTTAAACCACGACAAGTGCTTAGTCTTTTTACGACTCCAGCCCCAAATCCACATCTTTACAAAAATTACATTGAGTTTTTCGCTAACCATGGACAGACATATGTTGTCACTTGTCCATTAAACCCACATCAAACCAAATCATAAGCTTTAATAATTTAACGTATTCAATATGCAGAGCCCATATTAATTTATCAAAAATTTAAAAAAGTATGAATGAAATTATTGTGTGTGGACTAAAAATAAGCAATTTTTTAACTTTCTTTTCAGAATAATGAGGAAGTACTTATCTTCTTTTTCTGCTGGTTGAAATTGTCTATGATGACACCAATGAAAAGGTTCAAGGTAAAGAATGATCCAAAGATGATAAAGATGACAAAGTAAAGATACATGTACAGGTTATCTTCATATTTAGGCTGATCCAAAACCTGCAAAAAAGGCATAAAACCTAAGCGTTCATTTAACTGTGAGCACAGAATCAATATCTGGATAGAATTTAGGGCTTTGCCACTCTGATCTTTGCCTCTTATGGTCAAGTTCCTACGTATCTATCCCACTTACCTTCAATCTATGATGTTACATTCTTGACAAAGAACTTAGCTATCAAACTTGATACTTCATTTAAAAAAATGTAACTGGCTTATATGAGCATAGAATAAACACTGAAGGCTTAAACTAGTATAGTACTATCTGTCTAAGTCTACAGGCAACATGAAACACCAGCCTATAAAGCTGTAAAATTTCTGTGTATCTCATGGGAGGCCCCTGAAGTGGGCTTGTGGAGCTTTCACTAGTATAGGTACTCAGGACACTGTCCTGGATTATGGAAGAGAGGCATCAAAGCCATGTTTAGAGTAAGCATATTTTCTTGGTACAGCTATGCATATTTATTATTACTACAACAGGCCTCCCACTGTGTGTGTAGCTTATCAGAAAACCTGGGGCTTTGCCAGTATAATTGATTCAATTGTTCACTTGAATTAGATGACAACTTGCACCAAGAGAGCAAGAGGAAGGCAAAAGGGTAAGAAAGTGCACAGGCAGGCTGAGTTAAGAACAGGAACTGTGCTCTGAAGAAAGGAGTTGGCAGCTTGCTGAGCACAGTGAAAGTCTCAACTTTAAAAAATGATCAGTGCTACAAAAAATCATCTCTAAGCTGGGTATTAGTGCCTGTTTCCAAATGTAAATAATGCCTCAATGCACATAATGAAAGGAGGAAAAGGCATTTCACAGCAACAGATAAGTCTACTGTGGAAATGAGGAATTTGGTCCAACTGCACAATAGAGAACATGGAATCCTTTAGGAATGCTCCTCTGCTTTCTTTGTCTCTTGTATTTTTCCTCTGGTTTCCATTTTCTTTAACTACAAAACTCTAGTAACTCCTTGTTCTCTCATCTTCACTGTTATTTCTGAAAGATGTTAAAATTATATTCTTAAATTTTGGAGCTTGCACAATCAAAACAAATGGACTCAAGGGACTATACTTACATTACGAGAATCCACAGCTGCGTACATAATATCCATCCATCCTTTAAATGTAGCCTATAAACAGAACACTGGTATTTACCTCATGCTTTTCCTGGAAAATGGCTTGTCAGAAACATTGTTTGAAAGCTAAAGACTAAGTTTCTTTAAGTACTCATCATAAACACCAGCACAGTGCAATGTTAACAGGTGACTCTTCCCTGCCATTGTATGCTTTACTCATATACAAGAATTGCAAGCAAATTCTAATATCTGACTATAGACAACACAGCATTTATTAACAAATTTTATTGATTATGAATAATATCTGATATAAAAGTTATTTTTCTGTGTATGAGGAAAGTAGGTGCACTTGATACAGATTCAGTGCAGACAAATTAGTTTTGAATTACATATTTTTTCTCATAGTCAGCATAGCCTCTATGGTTTGTATTATTTCTGTAGAGTCATGGATTTATCCCACACTATATAATTATAAACCAAGAAGTGAGAGACAAAACTTCCAAATGAAAGAAACAATGGAAAATTAATTTTTACTGTTACAAGTAAACAACAGTGATGTAGAAAGAGAAATAAAAATTAAAGAGTGGTGACTTACCACTTGAAGCAGAGAAAGGTAACCAAGGCCTACATTATCAAAGTTAACCTTCACATTCTTCCATCGAGCAGTTTCATTGTTTTTTATGAGCTCCTCACATTGACTATAGTTGTTGATTTGGCTGATATCAAACCTCTCATCAGTTGTAGTGTTAACACAGTAGTAAAATTTTCCAGCAAACAGATTTACTCCCATGATACTGAAGATCAGCCAGAATATAAGGCAAACAAGAAGCACATTCATAATGGATGGAATTGCTCCTAACAGGGCATTCACAACCACCTACAGTATAAGGACAGACAGCGTAAGAACCCAGGCACCAGTCTTATAAATGCTTCATCAGACCTTCTTAAATGTAACACTCTATTTTAACTCTAAAAGCTGCATTACACTTTTTTAATTGTGAAAGTAGCCATACAAACATTATCAAGTGATGGCTTTAAAGAATGGGAAAAAGAACAAACAGGAAAAATTAACTAAAAAAAAAAAATCACCTCACAAACAAAATCATCATATACTGTTTTTTTATAAAATATCTACTTATATGTCTGCAAAACCATACCCATAATTTTTCTAATAATTGATTGCAACAAAAACAACAATTTTTTTCTATTACATGTTTACTGGATAAACAGTCGAAATCATTCTTACTACTGAGCAAGTTTTTATTCAAAAGTCATTTTAAGATTTCCTTTAAATAAAACTGAGGGATATATGCATATTCATTTGAATGGTTGTATATAAAATTAGAAAAGCAGATACGTTCATCTGAACACAGAATAGCTGGTAGTGTTCAGGCAAGTGGCAGATAAGACCTGAAGAAGGAAGAGACTAGATGTAATTCCCAAATGAATGTTTTGGAAAATCAGGAAAGAAAAATAGGAAAATGAGTTCATGTATGATGATAAACAATGATAAAAAGCATGCTAGAATAAAAAATAAAATAGTAAAGAAAATAAAATTAGCGAGAAAGTAGGTCCATTCTGAATGAGAATGATTTAATTAATGATGGAATTGATGAACCGCTAGATTAGTTAACTCCCATTTTAAATCTGATTTTAAGTTTAACAATACAGAATTTAATAACTGTGAAGCACCGCTGTCAATTTTGCCAAAACAACTGAATCAGATCCTTAGAACCTAATGAAGATTTTGTTTTAAAAATGCAGGACATTAAGTGTTATGTAGATGTAATTGTTTATAATTCATTTAGTTTATACGATGTAGGTACTACAGCAGATCCCTTAGCACACTATGGTATTTATTTCTATTTGAAATACAAATATGTAGCTTAGCCTCTAAAATATTTTGGCATTACGTTTGTATCTACAGTTAACAGGTCCCATAGAATCAATTACTTGTAAAAAACCAGTCATTCCTTGCCATTTTTCAGAATAGAAAATAAAACCTTTGAATGTTAAGAGTAGGTGATGAACCACCACCATATATACCATATAGTAGACTGGCTGAAGGAAAGGAGAAATACTTGGTTTACTTTCAGGGCACTATTCCTGCCAAAACAATACCTCTTTGGGGTGATACATACTTTGGATAATAGCACCTCATTGAAATTGTTAAATTTAGGAACTGGATCAAATGAGGTCTCTTTCAGTGTAAATTACTCTCTGACTCAATAAAAAGCACAGAATGGTGGATGATGTCCAAAGCTTCCATGCTTTACTTTGCCACATATTTTAAATCAAATGTTGTAGGAAGTGTTTATTTCTAATGTGGAAAGTAAAAAATATATATATATATATATATCAGAATTGTTTTTTACACTAATAATCTCCTTATCAATACCTATTATAAATCAATAAGCAAAAATAATCTAGCATTTTTTCACTCATCAGCCAGGCAGAGAGGATTTCCTGACTAACGGATAAATCTATTCTGATTATTTCAACAGTGCTGTTACTGTCAGCTTTGTCAATGACATGACTGTGGAAGGTCATGAGGAGTAGTTTGACCTGAAGAAATGAATAGTTTCATAATAATGCTGAATTAGTTAAAATTGGAATTCCATGAACTCACTGGTTTCAGTGGGAAGTTTGACTGGAATAATTAATGACAACATAATTTTTTCCCAGTTTGGGAATATTTTCCAAATACATATTAGTTATTATTTTCACATTATTTTTATTTAAAGGTGTCTCAGTTCTTCTACATAAAATATAAGTAGGGGGTTTTTTTTAATTTAATAATATAATCCATCAGGAATAATTATTGAGAGATAAAGGGATAGTTAATGAAGTGAAAATATCTGTCCTCAAGCTTTCAGTCTCATTACACCTGAGAATTTTGTTCCTCTTTCTACTACAGCTGCAGGTCCAGTCATGTTCTTTCTTTAATTGCTGGATTTCTACAGCTGATCTACTTTCTCTGTATTTAGTCTGAGTCCTAAAGCTATAGCAGGACCAGCATTTAATATAGATCATTTGAAGACACTCAAAACATACTGTTGAGCATCACTTAAAACACTGATTCATTGGTAGCAGGGGTGTGAGAAAAGATGGCAAGGTCTGACAGCAAGTGAAAGTAGGGAAAGCATTAGAAAGATATTGAAAACATTGTTTACTGGTTAAGAAAACTCCAAAAAATGGGTACTATGTGCCTAGCACCATACAGCAGTAAGTAATACTGCTTGGTACAGAGCACAGACAGATTAATTATGCTCCCACAGGTTACTTTCATGAGGTCCCAAGTGTGAAGTGTATTCCCCTAGCAATAGTAGTGGTGGGAAGACACAGGGGAAACACTATCTTCCACAGGGGCAACATTTTTTATTCAGTATTAGTCTGGGCAGACGCAAGTCCTGAACCTAGAGAATAGTATAGTGGATTAAAAATTTTAGATGTGTGGAATGGAATTTCTTCCTTTTATATAGCAAGTATAATACTCACTCTGGAAGTAATTTTGAGTGTCTGTGCAAAAATGTGCACCGTACTATATTGCCGTATTTTCAGTTCACAGATGTTAAACACCAATTAAATTACTATGCTGGGAACAGACATCTTGAATTCCCATGTGTCAGACCTTAAAATATTCTCACACTAATTTCTTCACCAGTTTGAGCTACTATATCTTTAAAGACAATAAGCCTGAATTTAATTAGTTTAAATAAAGCAAATGCATTATATCTATAGGAAAATTTCAAATTCAATGGTTAATTACCTGGTTAATAAAAGTTATCTAACTTCACCCACTACTTCTTATATCTTTTGCTGAAGGCATTATGTCTCCTCCTTATCTGGGTACTTTACAGAGAAACACAGCAGATCGTGTCAAATCAGTAGGTAAAGTTTACACCAACATTAAAGTTATAGGATTGACAATTACCCATAAACCTTCGTGACAAAGTGATTGATTGTAGCTTGCCACATTAGATTGCCAGTTAAGCAATTTACTGTGCATATATAATTTGTAATATTTTGTATTTAGGATTTTTGCTTTGCTAATCATTTGCATAAAAAACTACAACAGCTAATGTGTTCTTTAGCAAGACACTACTGATGTTTTAGATAGTCCTTATGTCTCATACAAGCATCTGAAATTTTCAAATTTGCTTTAGCGAAGTTCCAGACATTTGTTGGAGGCAAGGAAGTGGTATTTTCTATTTGAATTTATAACCTTCAATCAAAGCCTGTTGAAGTCTTCCCACACACACAGAGCACCACATTTTCTTCAGAATCTCACCAATTTGTAGTTGACTTACAAATTTGCTTATCAGTTTATAACCTGGGGTGCCCAAAGATCAGTGATTGCAGTAGGGAGCTCACACAAGGATCCCTTTTAATTACAGCTATAGGGTTTCAGCTCAGGTGCATCTACTGATTAGATCTATGTCCAAGGCAGACAGATGGACCCTGAAGGCATAAGTTAGACAACTTCTTTTGTCTGGAGCTAGAGTTATATACCATCTCCAGTTGTTGACTACTGCCCTTAAGAGAAACATTTTTGAGTTTTCATGTCATAGCAGAGCACATAAGCTCTTTGTCCATTTCAGTGCACTAAGGAATTGATCTAAACTAATCAATTTGACTTTGCACTGGAATAGATTGAGAAAGCCTAGTTGGGCAGCAGAGAGTCTCAGGTGTTATAACTGATATAACAAACAGCTGGAGACAGTAACTTCTCAAGTATACCCAACTGTCAGCAAAAGTCTTCTGATATGTTTTCAGGCTGGTTAGTGGTCTATAGATTATAATCAACAACTTAAAATCAATAGGGAAAGCAGTAAGCCACCAATTTATGCCAGAAATCATAAAGCCAGCTCCATCTTTGATATACTAGAAAAGTTTTAAATAGAATGCAATAGCTTTATTCTCAAAGAGGGGTATTTTGACACTGCCGATTTACTTAATAACATAGGAAATTGTTACAAAACTTTTAAATTGTAAAAAAAATTCCCAGTTAA
The DNA here is from genome assembly GCF_963264785.1 of Psittacula echo. Lineage (NCBI taxonomy): Eukaryota > Metazoa > Chordata > Aves > Psittaciformes > Psittacidae > Psittacula > Psittacula echo. Next base: position 64,240,838 of record NC_137743.1, on the reverse strand, counting down.
TATTTACAGTATAGTGGGTTAAAAGATATTTGATAGACTACGCATGATATTCTATACTGGTATGGAGTACACATGTGCATATGTATGTGTGTATATGTACACACACTTTTATGAGGAAGTATTGTTTTTTTTAAACTGTTCTGGCTATAGTAGGATTTATTTGTATGGGATAAATTCAGTTTTGTACTAACATTGCATAGATCCATGCAGTTGATCCTCAGGCCCTCCAGGAAAATATGAAATAGGGTGAAAGGCCAAGGAGCCTTGATAAGTGTAACAATGTGTGTAATAACACATGAATTCATATAAGCAGATGAAGCCTTTTGCTTATATGTTAGTGATAAATGCAAAATATATACAATGATAGTGTAGCATTTCTGCATGGATTTTTCATTGATTATTCTGCATGCATGTATTCTTTCTATGCATGCATAGTTTCAGATTCTTTCATTTTGTCTTACCCTCATCCCTTCAAATCGTGACAAGGCTCTTAGAGGTCTCAAAGCTCTTAGTGTCCTAAGGGATTTAATCGCACCAAGTTCTGAGTAGCCCAAGGCATTAGCTGTTAAGCTAACCAAAGAGACCTACACAAAAACAGAAAGGCAATATTGCTCATTTAGCTTATATATCCTTTCGAACATATGGCGGGAATGATATGTGCCCTGAACTTCTCAAGAAGATTCAAGGCTGGACCTCTTTCTCCAGGAATCCCTCTATAATGCAGAAAGGACTTTCAAGTCAGACAAAGTAGAATAAAAGTATATTCTAAGTACCTGTTGATGAAATCATGTTGGTAGAATGGTATAAAAAAAGGCCTTCTAAATTCATATAAACCAGTCAACACTTCGTGGTATTTAAAGAAAAATGAAGTCGCATGCAAAAAAGAAAACTCCCAAAAGCTGGGTGAATTAGAATGGTCAATTTAGTTCAGAATTTCCCATAGTATCTTCGGAACTTGACGAGCATGTAAAAGCTCTCAAAAACCAAATCCGGACCTGGCCTTTGGTCAAATGTAACTTTCTGGTGTCCAGAAAATCTTATTCAACAGCCATAGCTACCAGATCTGTTTATATTTAACCGGATAAGCAAGACTGATAATCAACTGTTTGTTAGACAACGGTAGATGCTTCATTGTTAGGCATATCCACATTTCATTAAATTCCCTGTGACTCCTTTAACCACTTCATCAATTCTGGCTTGCATAACGCTGGTCTGGTCTGCAGGCAGATGAATAAGTAAACTAGAATAGCTGTAAAATAAATAATACAATTATCTTTCATCAATAATTCTTAGAAATGTATTTATAATAAACCATTGGGAAGGAGTCGCCCTAGGAAAAAAAACACAAGCAAACCAAACCCAAACCAAACCATCTTCTATTTCCCTGTTTAATGCCCTTCCTTCCATCCTTCCTGTTCTCTTAATTTCCTCATTTCTATATTAAACTTTTCACTTCGTTACCTCAATCCTCTGATTAAATATTAAAAAAAAAAAATTAAAAAAACCATAGAATCATAGAATGATTTGGGTTGGAAGGGACCGTAAAGATCATCCAGTTCCACCCCCCTGCCGTAGGTAGGGACACCTTCCACTAGACCAGGTTGCTCAAAGTCCCATTCAGCCAGGCCTTGAATGCTGCCAGGGATGGGGCATTCAAAATCCAGAAATTCAAAATGCTTCACAGATCAAATTTTTTCCATGAAAAAAATTGCACCAGGGTGAGGGTGCCAAGAAAATCTAATAAGGTTATTTATAAAGTTCACAGACGTAACTAAACCACAGATTATCAAATAAGAATTAAATATTTTTTGATAGATACAATAAACACATAATGACAGTGTAATATATTGTCCAAAGTGTCTCTAAAGTTCTGCTGGTCGTGGTAATTTAAACATGGGATGATTGAGCCTGAAAATTAAATCTTTTACAGCAGTACAGACTCAACCACAGAATACTATGTGTGCATATAGTCATGTTTTATCATAGGATCTGCAATGCTGGTATGGATTGAAAAGTTATAATGTTTTCCAACCTCTGTATAGTAAAGACTTCATGGCTTATCATATCATTGTGGTTTTAGGGAGATACACAGAGGTTTCTATAGACTTCTGCTGCTTTTGGAATGAGATGACAAGGGATTCAAGACATATTCTTACCTTGCATTCTATGGGAATTACATAAGTGGAACTGAGAGATGCCCTATTAGCACCGACCAATGTAGTCAGGCTATTGGGGATGGAAGGGAAATGAATGTCTGCTGTATTGTTAAAGATCTGTAGACTTCCATTTTATGCCATCCAGTACTGTGCATGCATTGGTCAGCATGTAGACTTGAAATTACAGGGCACTTGGCACTAGATCTGCTATAGACAATATCCACCTGCCCATTCGTGGTGCAGCCTTTTGAAAATCATCTGAAAGCTCATTCTAATGGAGCTCATCTACAGTTCTGCAAATGTCTCTTTAAGGTCACCCATGTGATGCAGTGAAAAGTGTTAATAGTACTGAATAGTATACTGGATGTGAGAGTTCCTAGCAGTGTTTTCCTTTCATATTACACAGAGTATCACTTACAGTAATTCATTAGAATGTTAGAAAGCTCTAAAGAAATTACTTTGAAACATGTAAATTCCCTATACAGCAAAAAATGAAGAGGATGAACAGCGTCCTTTCTATACCATGAAAAAAAAAAAAAAAGCATTATTTCAATAAGCATTACAACTTCGTAAAACTAGAGAATATTAACAAAACCTCTCTAGAGTAATAAGCATTTCTAAATAGTTTTACTTTTCTGAACAATGTTATAAACCATATCACAGCAATAGTTGTAGTTTCCACTGAGTACAACAGAAGGCTTATCCTGAAACCTTAACATTCTGATTTTTAGCACCTGTCTTAGAGAACATGAAAAAGAATACATACATCAACAATCAGGAAGTCCAGCCAGCACCACGCATTCGTGAAATAGGTTTGAAAGCCATAAGCCACCCATTTTAAAAGCATTTCCAGAATGAAGATATAAGTAAAAACTTTGTCAGCATATTCCAGCATGGTCTTGATAGTTTTACGTTGCTCTATGTATATATCTTCAAATGCCTGTGAAAAAAGATTTTTGAAGATAAAATTAAATGTCTTCACAATTTGCAATGTGCCATATAGTAGCTAAGAAAAAAAATAATTGGAAAGATATATGGGATGATAAGACATATATCCTTCCCTCAAGCACAGCTTTTGCCTTCACTCCTTACTGTAGTCTTTTCATAAAGCTGGGTCCAAACACAGTATCCAGCTTTCAGTGTTGCTGAACAGTGATCCACAAAACTTCTGTAATACCTCCAAATCCCATTTTAATGGATAGCAGTGTCTTATTGACATATGGATTTATTCGTGGTAGCTACAACTTTATATCAAAAATACATAAGGGATTTAAAAATTACTCTGTGATACAGAATTTTTTGAGGAACTAATAATTGAAACCAAACTATACACACTAACCCATAAAGCAATCCTGAACAGAGATTAATAATTCTCTTAAAAAAACCCACAACTGTCTACATTGTCAGTAACTCACCATGCATTGTCCCAAGTGTAGCAAGCACCAAGTGTGCTGCGAGGAACTGGTAAATGCCTGATAGTATCCCATTGGCACCTTACATCTCAGTTTGACAATTTATGTTACTGTTGATAAGTTCCTAGCTCAGCTATGCTTTACTTTAAATGTGCATAAGACAAAAAAAAAAATAATTCATCAATATGAATACATGTGAATACCAGTCTAACTAATGTCTTATTTCCGTTAACACTAACTTGCAAAAAAAATTGTTTCTTAGCCTGTGATCAAACTCCTAAGTATCGTACAAAACATACCAAATACTTGTTGATATTAGGACATTTATGAACTGGGTATTAAATTCTGATATGTTACATGCAGTTCTATACTTATCTGGAATTCTAAATGCTTGCTGCTTAAAATTGACACAATAGTTCCACATAGAATTTACCAGAGCACCGCTGCTGAGAAGAATCATGAAGACAATGAAAGTCTCAAACCAGTTGTGTTCAACAATCTTATAGCAGGTTTTCCTAAGATTCCACCAGATTTTCCCTTTCCCATCTTCTACACTGACTTGACAGCATTTGAATCTCCGCACACAGCCTAAGTGCAACAATACATTTTGTCAGAATAAAGTAAGTATTTATTAGGAATCACAATGAACCAAATTAATTTGGTTTATTTCAGTGCTACTGCAATAGATGCTTGTAAATAAGCATCTCCTATTTGAGGATTTTTGTTTCAATATTTAAAGTTTTGTAACTCTTATAATTCCTTCCAAAATAAAGCTTCTCCTTGGTTTTTAATAAAAATGGAATCCAGCTCAAACCAACACAGTTAGGAGTAATCACCTTGCATACATTTTGCTTTTCCTACCTTCTGTAAAACAAGCCTCTGGCTCCAGAACTTCTTCAGGTTCTGCTTCTGGCTGTTCCCCTTCTGGAGGTAGTCCGATATCAACTGTGCTGCCTTCTGATGAACTGGATGCATTTAATTTCTGTGAATGAAACCCCACATTTTTTTCTTTTTCAATTTTATCTATTTTGAATAGAAGTTCATGTTTGAAATGCATACCAAGATATTTTGCATTTATTCCGTGCTTTGACATTAAAATAATTTCTTATCTATAGTCCATAATGCCAAATTGCTCCACTACAGGTGAGGTCACAAGATTAGAAACTACATAATACGCATTTTCCCTATTGAAAATATGTTGATATTTTCATACAAGGAATTGCTGACATTAGACTACTATTCTGAGCCACACATACGAATTCTGAAATGAAATTTTAGTAAGTTAGGAATGTGTGCCTCCCACGCTTGGTACTGTTTAATTATTCCAATCATGTGGCTGCATTTTAGATTACACTTCAGATAGCATGTGTTAATACAAATAATTTTCCAACGTCATGACCAAACCAACAGCAAGCTGCACAGATGTATTTTCATGTCTCAAGTAAATGTTATGCTATTAAGTCTGTAAAATCTAAATGTTCAAATATAAGCTTTTCATTATCATTGACATGAAAACACATATTATGAGTTGCATAGGATAGTTTAATTCTATTTATTTCCAAAAGAGCAGCATATTACTTTAAGAGCAGTAGCTGATATTTTGCATTCTCACTTGCCAATGCATTTTCTGAATTTATTGTGCATTTTGAAACTACTTATTACTTTGGTACAGTAAACATACATGTCCAATCCCTATAAAAGCCTTTTTTTTGTTGTTTTTTTAAATTATTTTTTGAAGACTAAATTAAAAAAAACCCAGGGCTTTTAAAACAGTACTGTCATAAAACAATACTACACCAATGAACCATACCAGTAATCAAATCTTCAAAATGATTCTTTCACACTGTCACATTATACTGGCAACAGACAAGTATGAGTACTATAATAAGTAAAAGTAGTTTGATCACGGCATTTTATGACTCTTCTAATGTTATCACTATGTGGAGTATAACATCAGTAAAATGGCTGCACTGATAAGTAGCTAGTTTTATAAAGGGAATGATGTAAGCAGATTTAGAATATAGTCTGTAAGGAAGCAATATTAGACAGAGAGAGAGTCCATGATAAAATTAAAGATATATCTTTGCTGACACTTAAAACTTCAGTTAGAGGCATTATTCTTTTAAAACATGTTTGAGAAGCTCCAAATGGTATACATTTCTTTTTTTGTTTGTAAAGGAAATGTAAACAATATTAGTATGTGAATACAGATAGTACCATAGATTTAATGGAATTTTACATTGCAGACAATATTAAGTACGTTCTTCAAACAAAAAAGATTAATTCCTTTCTTCCCCACTCTGATTTTATTGAATCACAGACAACATACTGTGTTGTCATTTTGACATAGGCTTAACTTTAATTTTTGTGTTCTGTGGTACACTATAGCCCACATTTTAGAGGAAGACCAAACAAATGGAAACATTTATTGTATGGTGTATTATGCACGCAATTTCAGTGATATCTGCACACCAACTTCCTTTGTTTCTTTGAAAATCCCAGTTTACATATTCATGTCTTATATTTGTGCATAAGCTTTAGCATGTATGAGGTTAGGTCCAATGTACAAAAGCATGGATGCATACTTTTCTGCAGATTATTATTACAAATTCCCCACTATAACATATCCGAATTATGGATAATGCATGGCAGTTTGGTGATTGTGGAATACTGCCTCTAAAATAGAGAAACTGGAATGTATAGAATAAATACTGTAGTTCTTAAGTAAGTACTACAGAATTTAAACATCAGTGGAAGTCAATCACCAGTTTGAGGAGAGGCCAGAAATACCATAAACACAAGGTACATTCCAAAGAAATTTATATACGGTGTTAAAAATCAGCATTTATCAATACAATACAGTAAATATTTTTTAAACTGAGAAGTGATTATCTGTTTTCATTATGTGGAGATTTCCTAAAATGTTGCTTGCATCATTCCAGTCTGGACAGCATTTTTTGCAGAATGCTGTATAGTAGCAGAGCAAAGGAAAATTATGAACTGGTTAAACCAGAATTCTGAATGACCTATACTGCCCATTATTTTATAGGAACATGAAGATTTCAGTAGCTTAGCTATTACGCAGTTAGTTTAACCGGCAAAAGTTAATTTTAAGAAGGGGTAGTGAATTCCTATTATTGGAATGGCTAAGACTAACAGCTCAAGATGAAAGATTAGAGATATCCACTCTAAGAAGAGATCAATAAGATCAGGTAGAAAAAGTAGAAAATTATCAGTAGAACAGTCAATTATAGGAACATCAGAAAGCCATCTTCATTTATGGGGGGCAGTATGTATGGTGAGTTGTAGCTTACAATTCTCTTCTCACTGAAAATCTGGTATACTTCTTTTAAAGAGCTGTAATAGTAATCACAGGAGTTAAGCTAAACAGAAAAATCGTAAAATGAATCAACAGCAACTGATACTTGAAACACAACAATTAAATAACTTAGCCCACTGAATATTCAGTTATTCTTCTGTTGTTGACATGACAGAGTATTTCCTTAGCATGCTCTTCTGCTATACCTGAATTTAGCCCCAACTTGATCAGTATATAAAGATGCATCTTATAAAAATTATTCAATAAACTCAATCTGTAATAATTCAGTATTATTTGTGGAAGAAAAATTAAGAATTTCAACATAAATAGTTAACTATTTTTTGTTTGTTATTTTTAACGTTGAATTTATTGTATGGCATTCTATACATTATTTATAAAATTTAGTATGCATTAGAAACAGCTAGGAAGGTTTTATGATACAAAACCTTAAGATTTTAGAAAATCAGTTAAGTTCAGTATATTAGTAAAACTTTTCACTAACAATCACTATTTCCAAAGCAAACTTCTGCTCTGGTATAAAGCAGCAGACACAGGGATGTTCTACTGATTTCTAAGTATTCAACACAACATCACATGGGAGTGGACCATGTTATTGCTGGCTATGTTTTTTTCATACACTTTAATATATAGGAAAACTTTTTCTACCACTTAATACGTCTTGCCAGTGTTCATACATATGGAATCCAGCTGGATAGCTAGGATACCCCTAATTGCAGACTCTGATATGTTAGGTATGCCTTAGTCGATGAGGAATGGGTTAGAGACCAGTTGAGCAATCTGGACATCCATAAATCCATGGGTCCAGATGGGATGCACCCGCAGGTGCTGAGGGAACTGGCGGAAGTCATTGCTAGACCACTCTCCATCATCTTTACCAAGTCCTGGGAAACGGGAGAGGTGCCTGAGGACTGGAGGAAAGCAAATGTCACTCCAGTCTTCAAAAAGGGCAAGAAGGAGGACCCGGGTAACTATAGACCCGTCAGCCTCACCTCCATCCCTGGGAAAGTGATGGAACACCTTATCCTTGGTGCCATCTTAAGGCATATCAAGGATAAGAGGGTTATGAGGGGCAGTCAACATGGCTTTACCAAGGGGAAGTCGTGCTTGAGCAACCTCATAGCCTTTTATGAGGAAATAACATGGTGGATGGATGATGGCAGAGCGGTGGACGTGGTCTACCTTGACTTCAGCAAAGCATTTGACACAGTCTCCCACAGCATCCTCATAGCTAAATTGAGGAAGTGGACCGCGAACTGGCTGAAGGACAGAAGCCAGAGAGTTGTAGTCTATGGGGCGGAGTCCAGTTGGAGGCCTGTATCTAGTGGAGTGCCTCAAGGGTCAGTGCTGGGACCAGTATTATTTAATATATTCATCAATGATTTAGATGAAGGAATTGAGTGTACTGTCAGCAAGTTTGCTGATGACACTAAGCTGGGAGGAGTGGCTGACACGCCAGAAGGCTGTGCTGCCATCCAGCGGGACCTGGACAGGCTGGAGAGTTGGGCAGGGAGAAACTTGATGAAATATAACAAGGGAAAGTGTAGAGTCCTGCATCTGGGCAGGAACAACCTCAGGTTCCAGTATAGGTTGGGGAACGACCTGTTAGAGAGCAGTGTAGGGGAGAGGGCCCTGGGGGTCCTAGTGGACAGCAGGATGACCATGAGCCAACACTGTGCCCTTGTGGCCAAGAAGGCCAATGGCATCCTGGGGTATATTAGAAGGGGGGTGGTCAGTAGGTCGAGAGAGGTCCTCCTTCCCCTCTACTCTGCCCTGGTGAGACCGCATCTGGAATATTGTGTCCAGTTCTGGGCCCCTCAGTTCAAGAAGGACAGGGACCTGCTGGAGAGAGTCCAGCACAGGGCAACTAAGATGATTAAGGGAGTGGAGCATCTCCCTTATGAGGAAAGGCTGAGGGAGCTGGGTCTCTATAGTTTGGAGAAGAGGAGACTGAGGGGTGACCTTATTAGTGTATATAAATATATAAAGGGGGAGTGTTACAAGGATGGAGCCAGGCTCTTCTCAATGGCAAACAATGATAGGACAAGGGGTAATGGGTACAAACTGGAACACAAGAGGTTCCACTTAAACTTGAGAAGAAACTTCTTCTCAGTGAGGGTGACGGAACACTGAAACAGGCTGCCCAGGGGGGTTGTGGAGTCTCCTTCTCTGGAGATATTCAAAACCCGCCTGGACACATTCCTGTGTAACCTCATCTAGGTGTTTCTGCTCCGGCAGGGGGACTGGACTAGATGATCTTTTGAGGTCCCTTCCAATCTCTAGCATACTGTGATACTGTGATACTGTATATAGTGTACATTGCAGTTCTTTACCTTAGTATATCTCAAACTTACCTTTGTACTTGATAAATTTTTCTGTGCTCACTAGTATTACAAAAACTGGATTTAGGCATTTCTATACATGTATGCATGTATACATTGCTTAACATGTATACAGCTTTTTAAAAAATAAGCCTGCAGAAACAAGAGAATCATCAGGCCAAAAAATTCTCTTTGATATAATAGTAAGTCCTTTTAAAGCCTTTTTTATACCATAGTTTTAGGTTTCAAAAGTATTGAGTGACCCATATTAAAACATATTTAGAGGGCCAAGTGTTAGACACTCTGAAAGTTAGGATGATAGATTCTTTCTGAAAAGTATGCTAAGGAAATTATTTTCAGAGAAATCTACTTTGCAAAACCTCAGACTGTACATACTCCATCTCCTTTTCACAGAAAACAGTAACGGGACAAAGGTACTTACATGGTTCTAAAGCAGCAGTATACTGATTAACGTAGAGAGATACCTTTTTTGTCACATCTACCAACAGCCTTGCCAGTCATGCTTTAGTCAGCAATCCAGTATAGTATGAGATACATATTTTGGTTTAGGTTCAAGATAGAAACTGAAAGTGGAAAGCAGCTTGCCTATCAGAGCAGCATTGCAAAAGCAGCAGCCAAGATTAGGTCAGGAAGTTTTTGACATAATTACTTTCTGAACCACGGCAACATCTCATAGATTCATACAATTCTGCTTCACTTACAGCCGGGACACTTGGAGCTTCTAACATTTTTTCTTTTTTTCAAAGATGATTATCTGAGAGTAGCTGAACAGCTCTTAGGTTAAGATTTTTGACAAAGCCTGAAATTTCATTGCCCAGGATGCCGCTAATAGCTGTTGAAATCATAATTTCAGGACTGAAGGAGCAAAGAACAGAACAGACATAAGCAGGAAGATGATGCCAAGAGAAACCACCATTTTGGTTTTGCTTTCCCCCCAAATGCCTGTGAAAATGCTAAATAATGGAAATGGAAATGGTATTGGTTTTATTTTCTCAGTGCTGTGTGTATGTCAGTATGAAAATGAGATGTTCTGTAATATAAACAGCAATACTATAGACAAACTTATCCAGTCTTTTTTCAGTACAACTATATCACCTATAAAATTGACAAAGTGGTAAATATCATCATAGTTCCACTGGTATGATTAATGGAATCTGGATAACACTCTCTCTAGTGTTTATACAGTCATGCATAAAAACCCTATCAGTTCAAAAAACCAGAACATTTAAAATCAAAGCAAAACAATTCTGTGATGATTATTGTTTGCAAATACTGCAGAAAAACAGGTTCACTAAATTATAGTACACTCTGTACTTTGTCGCTATTTATAATTCCTTTGATCTACTTAGTTATGAGCATTTCATAAATAAAAATATTTGCAAGAATGTTGGATATAGCAAAAGCATCGTAAATAGCAGTGGAAATATTTGCGAAAGCACTCCCACTGGAAGCTACTTAAAAAGGCCCTTTGATTCACACAAGCAATAGTGAAAGGATATTTCTGACACAGAGCAGGGGACTGCTGTTTGTAAGGATCAATTAAGCTAACTCCAATTAAGTGTAACATTAACAACTTAATATCATCCACTGTGAATCACAATATGCCAATACAATGTGACCAATTCACAAACAATTCCAAACCTAAAATCTTCAGCGTATCGAAGGATTCTGAATAATTAATATTTTAAAATAACAATATGACTTAGACAACAAATAATTCCTTATAAAATGCAAGACAAAAAGCTATGCAATAACAATATTTTAATTCCACTGATTTACCAAACTAGAAGCAGCATTGCAGAACTATGGTGTTGCAAATATTATGACAATGTTTAAAAGGTGAGATGTAATTAATACTAAAGCTCAGAACCTTTTGGTTCAACATCAGTAACTGACTCATTTGACTGTGGAAATTTATTTATTACTGATAAGATGAGAATAAATTTGTCAGGGCAGACAATTTTAGATGTTTGGGGAGGTAAGACAATTTGTAAGCATAAATTGAAGAGCTATGGTAAGACTGAATTGGGCCAGATCTTGCTATCAGTTTTCTCTTTGCACCTCTACACTTGTAAGTGTGGGTGTAAGTAAGAGCAGAACTGATCTCCGAATGTTCAACCAGCCAAATACCAATTTTGTATGAACTTTTTTAACCAAATGATGGTCACATGCTTAGACTGGGAATTAAATGAATTTCATGCTTAATGGTGCTTCACGTTCTGCGTATTAATCTCCCAAATAACTAAATGCTTATATAAATACTGAAGAAAAGCACTTCTAAAAAGAAATATGAAAAATAAAAAAGTGACTATCATGAGTTTGCAAGTTACCTCCATTGTAAGCTAAAATACAATAGTAGGAACAAATTGCAAAACAGCTAGCAGCTTTTCATTATCAGCACAATTTACAGATGAACTTACATAAGCTTCTGATGAGAAATATAGCTTATGCGTTACATATTCTGTCTTCCTTCAAAATGAAGGAAAACCCTTCAAAAAAGAGAATCCTGAAACTTTACCATCAAGACTGGGAAAGGTACATAGCATGCACTGCAAGAATTATTAAAATATCATGGAAAGTATAGCATCTGAACCACAGAAATACTGGGGCTGCCGATCTCGCCTGACCATGCTGTGATGGTACTCTCATGACTCAGCAGAGAGCAGCTGTGCATGTTTGTACTTTATTGCAATGAATGGGACAAGATCATAGCTGAAGAGCATGCAGGCCAGTCAATATCCATTAAAAAGTGATTATATAGTATATACGTAAGATGTATAACTTGTTTAGTTAACCTGGGTAAAACTGGTGACACGATGCTCTGCCTCGCTAAAAGGCACCAGAGCTGCCCGCTTGACTGATCCAGCTTGGTTCTACTCCTGTGAGAAGTAAGAATGGTAGGAAATGAAGTTCACAACACAGCACCTCTGCTTTTTTGCACTGAATAGTGATTAAAGTAAAATACACATTATTCAGGCGTCTGCAACAGCATTAGGAGATCCCATGTTTCAAGGCATTTAAAAACATCTTGTAACTTGGTATATCTGTGTGTAATTACTAGCCTAGAAGTTACACTTAGCATAAATGAGTTATTACACAGCTATTATTATTATTGTAACTGATTATTACACAGCTACACATGCACTACAAAATTTTATATATAAACCATCCCTGTAGTACTTAAGGACCTAAAAAGCAAAAATTATTTTTATACTTTCTATACTGGATAGCACTAACGCAGCTCAGGCCCACAGACCTTTACATACAGGACAACAGACTCAGCACAGTGGCCCCAGATATGTTAATGGCCTTACTTCCATGACAAAATTTTATTTAGGATTTATTCTCTAATTCCCTTACTACAGTGTTTTCCCCCACTACCATTCTTATGGACACAATGTTCTCCTAATTAACACTATTTTAGGTTTTGGTAAATTTTCTAGAAAATTCCTCATAAATTCACACTTACTAGCATGTACCAGTATGTATTGTTTCTAGAAAGGCATAATCTAAATAATATTTCCACCAAAATAAAGGAAAAGATGTATGTTATCCACTAAACATTAATAACTTAATTAATACTTGCTAATAAGTTATAATTACTTTGTAGAAATTCAGTTTATTGCCCTATACCATAGTGAATAGGTGTATGCATGTGTATACAAAGAGAAAAGCAAAAACACACAGACACATACATTAGCATCTGGCTATCTTGTGCAGAATGTTCTCACAGTACATGGATGCCTAAGCTGCCTTTCATTTGGAATACTGCTAATTGAACATGGTTTGGTGGTAGTTACTAACTTCAGTTCTTTCAATTTGTAGTATAAGGTATGAAGTAGCTGGCAGATCAACACTCAGCAGCAGCAGAATCATATAAATGAGAAAACATGAGAGGGCAGAAATGCAAGGCACATTATGGCATGAAAAATAACAGGAGGCCTCGAACAAAAAAGCCATTTGCAGTAACTTTTTTTAATTTAAAACATTCTTTCTTTTGCCATGGATGATTTTCATGACAAGACTGTTGCTCCTATGAATAATAAGTCATTGGTCTTCTCTATATAAAAACCACAGAGGATAACATCAGTTAAGCGAAGAGTAGGAACTAGGATTAAGATAAAGATATGCACTTTTGTGATTAACATCTATTTGAAATTTAGGCCTTTAAATAAGAAATATGCTTGCAGTGTCTGCTTAACTACTGTGTCTGTCTTGAGGGTGCCTGAAATTTGTACACATTTCCCTTCAATTTTTCACCTTCAAATTCTGCAAGAGTAAGAAGTTTTGGTCCTGAATATGCTTAAGAATAGTTTCAGGCTTCACCAGTCAAAACTGCTTGGCACTAGCTCATTCCTGACAATGCAATTTCTTTGTCTTATCACCTGAGCAGTTTGCAGTTCCTGAACCATGATTAACACACACATTTACAAGATTAAGTGCCTCCAAAAATGCTATGAGGACACTGTTTTCTTTTAAATAATTGTATCTGGAGGAGGAAGCCTTTCTTTTATGGTGGAAGCTTAACGATTGGAGCTTATGCCTCAAATGTGCCATAATCCACTTAAAAATTTTCCCTATAGGAATTCAGTATTTTTTCACCTTGAAGAATAACATAATTGGGACCCTTCCAATGGGAAAAAGAAAGATTTGGCTAATAAGATTTGGCTAATAGATTTGGCTTTGCGTCACACGCACAGAGTTGTGGTCAATGGCTCGATGTGCGGCTGGAGACCAGTAATGAGTGGTGTCCCTCAGGGGTCAGTGTTGGGACCGGTCTTGTTCAACATCTTTGTCGGTGACATGGACAGTGGGATTGAGTGCGCCCTCAGCAAGTTTGCCGATGACACCAAGCTGTGTGGTTCGGTTGATACTCCAGAGGGAAGGGATACCATCCAGAGGGACCTCGACACACTTGTGAGGTGGGCTGATGCCAACCTTATGAAGTTTAACCATGCCAAGTGCAAGGTCCTACACCTGGGTCGGAGCAATCCCAGGCACGGCTACAGGTTGGGCAGAGAAGAGATTCAGAGCAGCCCTGCAGAGAAGGACTTGGGGGTGTTGGTCGATGAAAAAATGAACATGAGCCGGCTTCAGTGTGCGCTCGCAGCCCAGAAAGCCAACCGTATCCTGGGCTGCATCAAAAGGAGTGTGACCAGCAGGTCGAAGGAGGTGATCCTGCCCCTCTACTCTGCTCTCGTGAGACCTCACTTGGAGTATTGTGTGCAGTTCTGGTGTCCTCAACATAAAAAGGACATGGAACTGCTGGAACAAGTCCAGAGGAGGGCCACGAGGATGATCAGGGGACTGGAGCACCTCCCGTATGAAGACAGGCTGAGAAAGTTGGGGCTGTTCAGGCTGGAGAAGAGAAGGCTGCGTGGAGACCTCATAGCAGTCTTCCAGTATCTGAAGGGAGCCTACAAGGATGCTGGGGATGGACTATTCATCAGGGACTGTAGTGACAGGACAAGGGGTAACGGGTTCAAACTTAAACAGGGGAAATTTATATTGGATATAAGGAAGAAATTCTTTACTGTGAGGGTGGTGAGGCACTGGAATGGGTTGCCCAGGGAGGCTGTGAGTGCTCCACCCTTGGCGGTGTTCAAGGCCAGGTTGGATGAGGCCTTGGATGGCATGGTTTAGTGTGAGGTGTCCCTGCCCATGGCAGGGGGGTTGGAACTAGATGATCTTAAGGTCCTTTCCAACCCTAACTATTCTATGATTCTATGATTCTATAGTCAGCAGTTATACCATCCTGTTATACAATAAAGGAATAGATGCACCATTGTCACTGTGATCATATTCAGTCCTGCTCACCACCAGCCTATAGGTTTGAGTAAGGTGCATCCTTCATCTCTTCTACTGACATAATGCTCTTGTGTAGTAAATAGTTAAAGATTGTGCAGGCGACAAAAAGAAGCAAAAAAGTAACAATGCTGGTTATCGGGGAATTCATACGTGAATTCAGGTTCAGGTGCCCTATTTCAAGGCAATTTCTGCATTTTAGCCACTGACTATCAACTAATTATATTAAAACAATAATACAATAAATATATCATAAAATATAATACAATAAATATAATAAAAATATAAAACCTTTGTATTAAAAATTATAAACAGACTTTGTAGCAGGGAAACATTTCATTCTCAAAATAGATGCCTAAATCATTAGGCACTACCAAAAGTCATGTTCTTTCTTGCTACCACTGTTCAGTGAATCACAAATTATTTTCTGCACAATTGTAGCTTCAGCACAATAAAAGGAGAATACTGCACTAGTACATAAGTATTGTGATTACACATAAAACCAGACTTCAGCAGCTAATTAATCTAATAATCACTAATGAAAATTTTAAATTACTTCTTTCTAAGTAATGTTAGACATATAGTATTTAAATTAGTAGATTCAGTTACACTTCCAAATTACTTTATGCAGAGAAGTTGCCAATTAAAAATTATCAGAGCTATCATTTATTTTGATATCACTTCAGTTAATATGTACATAACTTCATAACTTTTAAAAAAAGAACAACTAGAGGAAAAGTATGTAGGACAATTTAAAACACGGTTTACTGCTACCATGAGCAGTGGTGGTATCAGAATAAGTAATTATTGAAATTAATCTGATATAGGTGGAACCACCAAAGAAGAAGTGAATAGAGTTTTCTTGAGTGCATTCTTCTCATCATACTGGGACTTCACATCCAACATCCCAGACTGTATCTGCATTAGAAGATTTTCTTTTAATGCCATTCATATAGTAGTGTCATCTGAAGCATCATTACCAGTTACAATATCTGCAGAATAAACTAACAGTATTTTCTTCACATTTTCCAATTGAGCCATTTGGAATGTTTTATGAAAAATTATAGGTGTAGGCTGACAGCACCCTTGAAACAAAAAGTACTATACTACATTTACAGGCAAATATGGAATGGCAGATAGGTATTTGTTACTCCAGCAAGATAGCAATAAATATTTTGTGATGAAGACATATGAAATATTCTGTTTTCTAGTACTGAACTTTAACTCAAGACACTTTTTTCTCCAACTTGAGATACTTTTATTCTCCAATTTAAGATACCTTATTCCCCAACATCCTCTGGCTATCACTAGTTGCTAAATAGGGAGAAGGCTGAAAATGATCGATGGACTTGAACATGGTTTCAAGGAAAAAAGAAGAAACCCAGAGGGACCAAACTCATACCAAGAAACTATGTGATATACAAGAAGAAAAATAACCTGTGCCATTCCTGTCATCTGCAATCATTATGGATGATCTCACTGATAGGTGGAATTTGATGAGATTAGCAGTAGAATTTGCTGCTCCTTTGGCAGCAGTAAGTTCTGAAACTGTGAACAATGGGACAACAGAACAACAGAACAGCAGAACAATGGCAGTACAGGACAGTGCAGTAGCCCTATGTGGTATAAAATTGCCTGAAGAAGATTCCTTTTCTTATCCTGTGTACAAAGATAGAATAGAATCAACAAAAATACTACATTCAGACCAATAAACTTTCATATAATCACCTTCTTCATTACATACAACAATTAAAAGTTAAACTACAGTAACTTCTGCTTTGGTCTACACTCAAATCATGGTTTTGAAGAGTAAGATAAATACTAACACAAACAATCTGCAAAACCAAATATTTTTAAAAGAATAATAAAGACATTTATTAAAGACATTAAAGAAACAAGAAAATATGACTAAATGAGTATCGCAGTCTGTACAAAAAAGGATTTCAAGGTGAGAATTGCTAGAATCTTATCCATACTTATATCCTCAAGCATGAGGAAATCATTTACAAAAACCTTTATGTTAGTTTATGTCTACACTGTAGCATGTAATACTGTTCAAAAATGTCCACCCTGTTGCTGAACGAATTCACATTGGTACTAAGCAGACCATAGATTTACTGCACTTGAGCGGATGTGCCTCCAGCATGTACAGTTGTGCAGGACAGAGCATTGGGTTAGCATGATAATAATGGCTTCAGCATCCACTGTAACTCACTGAGTGCTAGCTTGGATTTGCCCATTTGGCACCACATTGTGCCAGAAAGAGGTACATTCTATTGCAGTCACAACAGGTTACAGATTCAAGTATCTTAAAGCTTTGAAAATTACAATGGATCGCCATATGAAAGGATCTAATACTGAGAAATAAAACTTCATAACTTTTTTTACCATAAGGCCATTACTTCACTTCTTCAGTGGTTCTGCTACTATCAGACAGATTATTAGTGATTTATACGAAATCATTTATTGATGCTGGTCCAGTATTCAAATGTATTTATGATGTATCTAGATGCATTTTGACTAGATCAAAAAGGTTAAAACCATCAGAATGAACTATTAGTTTGACAGAAGGCACTCCAGAAAGCAGACAAGAGTAAATAAACTGCACTGATGAAGTAAGCATGCAGAAACTTGAACAACCCACACACATTTTGTAAGACTTCTGGTATCCAGGGCTATTAAATTGGTTAATTTTCTTCTTCATGATTTAACCAAATAAAATAGGAAAAAAAAGTATGAATTTTCTAAAAAATTATCTCATGCATCTTCATTATTATAGCAAATGCAATACTGTACTACCATCTCATTCAGTTCTCACAATCTTACATCAGTTTACCCTAAATATCATTACAAGCTGGTATACATTGTTTTACAGGAATTCAATAGAGATTTGAATTCAACAATACTAACCTTAGGAAATAAAGAAAAGCATCAGCATATTTTAAATATAGAAATAGCCTTACCTCTTTGCTTTCTTCCAGGTCTGACTCGCTGCTGAACTCCTCTGTATTTAAATTTTCAAAATCAGATTCCCCGACAGCAATGGGCACTGTCACAGTGAGACTTGGGTTGTTTATGAATGACATGTAATCACTTTCATCAACAACATATTTTTCCACGCTGCTGCCTATGCCACTGGTAGTTCCATTCCCTTCTTTAAGATAGGCAAGGTTTTTACCTATTTCTACTATTGTGTGGTTGGAAATACAGCTGTCTTTTTTGTTGTTTAGGTCTTCAAGAGGCTTGATTTCATCTAAAACTTTCTGCTTTCTAACAAAAGCTTTTTGGATAAATTCACGCACTTTTCTCTTCACATAATCTATGCCTTTCTGTATCCTTGCCACCGCAATCTGTAGATTGTTCATTTCATTATCATCATCTGTAGCAGCAAGGTTGTCTGAACTAAATGAGCTCAGCAGCAAGGCCAAAAAGAGGTTGAGTACCTACAAGACAGTAAGGAGAAAACATACTGGATCTCTTATTCTTAGGTCATAAAAGTAATTCCACTATGGATTGTTTAATAGGACATGTTTTTTATTTTACAGCTAGCACTTTATTTCAACCCACCTTTCTGCTATGGTTTCCAGCCTGCAATCCCTGTCCCCATATTTCATTATAAGTTGCCAAAAGCATTTTTAGCTTGACTAATATATATGAAAATTTGAGCTGTTCCTTGATTTTCTCCACCACACTGCAAGTAGTGTAGGTCTGCTCCTCAAAATGGAGAATGACGTTAAGGAAGCAGGGTACAACATGATGTAGTAATTTATGGAAGCTACATCTGCAGTAGTGTTCATAGGTGAGGGGAATACAGGCAGACTCCAGTTAAAGACTACATAGTTTCAGTGTCTCTAATTCAGAATATAATAAACTTCTGTATTTGCCAAAAATATATTTGTCTATTTTTGTTTTGGGCATGTGAACTAGGGAAGAGATAAAGAGTCCACAGATGTGATACACCTCAATTTTAGGAAACTATTTCAGACTTTCTTGCATGACATTTTGCAAACATACAAGAGAAATTTGGGCTGCATGTAATTATGACAGACTATAAGCAAAACTGATTAATCATAATATTTAAATTATATTTCTCAATTCTTCCTGTTCAAAATTGCCACAGGAGTGTCACATTAGTCCAGTTAAACTTTGTATGTATGTCTGTGAATAAGCATATTTATAAAATTTGTGGATGATACTAAAAAGAGAAGGGGTGCTAGCACCTGACAAGAAAAAACTGTAATTAAGCATAAGCATGTACATAGATTAAATGATTCAAAATTAATACGGCATTTAATTCTGAAGTACTGGAGTGGAAATGTTGGCTGTAAAAAATGAAAACTATATATAGAGAAGGTGTGAAAACTGGCAAGGTGGAAGCACTGCAGAAAAGGGCATATAGGCTGCTGGTACAGAAATGTCATGTGTCATTTGGGGATGTACCACAAGGAATGTTGGGTGTAAGACTTGAAAGTATAACTATTCCACATTATCCGGTACTTATATCTCTATCTAATATGCTGCTTGAGAGGAATTCAGAGGCCAGCAGCAAAAACGGTAAGTAGTTTAGAAATCAGCACCTATGAAAAAAAATTGAACAGCTGGACTTATTTTGTTTCAGAAAGAAAAGACTGACAGTGGAAACTTTCAGCCTTTAAGCGTTATAAATGTTGTCATGAAGACCAACTGGTTTTCATCCCTATTGAGACCAGTTTAATTGGCTGTAACAGGTGACTGAAGTTGTTTTTTTGAAAGGCATTTTTAAGTATAAGCGTAATTCAGCACTGATCTTAAAGAAGTTATAAACTTACTGAAGATTTAAAAGAAAAGGTAGACAAACATTTTTCATAAATGATCAAGGTTGTTTGGGTTGTTCAGCCTGGAGAAGTGAAGACTCAGGAGAGACCTGATCACAGCCCTCCAGTACCTAAAGGGAGCCTAGAAGAACGCTGGAGAGGGACTTTTTACAAGGGCGTATAGGAATAGGATAAAGGGTAATGGTTTTAAACTGAAAGAGGATAGATTTAGAATTGAGATAAGGCAGAAATTCTTCACTGTGAGGATGGCAAGACTGGAACAGGTTGCCCTGAGAAGTTGTGGCTACTCCTTCCCTGGCAGTGTTCAAGACCAGGTTGGACGGGGCTTTGAGCAACCTGGTCTAGTGGAAGGTCTCCCTGCCTGTGACAGGGGGGCTGGAACTAGATGATCTTTATGGACCCTTCCAACCCAAATCATTCTATGATTCTATGATTTGAACCTGCTTTAGAGAAAGGGCAAACGAATTACATGATTTCCTGAAGTCCTTCTCCAGTCTTCATCTCTGATTTCTAAATCACAAAAACCAGGAAATAAACTCTAAGACTTTTTTAAAAAATCCACTGATTACATACCACAAGATTTCCAATCACCATGACCATCATGAAGACCGTAAGGCACATAGTTTGGCCTGCAACCTCCATGCAGTCCCACATTGTTTCTATCCATTCTCCACACAGCACTCGGAATACAATCAGGAAAGAGTGGAAAAAGTCATGCATGTGCCAGCGTGGAAGTTCACAGTCACTGGAGATCTTGCAGACACATTCCTTGTAGCTTTTCCCAAACAGCTGCATCCCAACCACAGCGAAAATGAACACAATGATGGCCAGCACCAGGGTCAGATTCCCCAGAGCCCCCACTGAGTTGCCAATAATCTTAATCAGCATATTTAGAGTTGGCCAAGATTTTGCCAATTTGAAAACTCGAAGCTGCAAAACAGAAGAAAAGTATGCAGTTATTCATGTTACTAACTGTAATGAAATCATTGGTATAAATTTCATATTTCAGTTATCCTGTGTATAAATCGTGTCTCATGTATCTTTAGAAACTTCAGTTACAAAATTTGCTTCTAGGTTTTTTGTACAATACTACACAGCAGCAGTCTTAAGAAATCAAAAATATTGTCTGTATGCTCATTTCAATTACATTGCAATTATCACAGTCTGTTATTCACACTTTGCCTCTTCTGGTGACTGTAGATATCTATAAACAAGTTGTACTTGTTGGATAAGTTGGACAAAACAGTCTCTCTCCTTGAGTTAACTCTAAGAGATTATAACTAAAAATAAACCAGCACATATGAAATGTGATCAGTTTAACAGGATTGTAAGTGTTCAGACACTTTCAGATCTCTTTCATCTTCAGTGGCAGAGAGATAGAAGAAATAGTTTTCCTAGAAAGAGAAACAAGCTAGGGTTGCTAATGACAGGCACAGAAGTTACTTACAAGTATCTAACAATGTATTTTCTGTCATTTAATATAAGCAAAAAAAAGTGTCTGAAAAAAGTTTGTCATACACCACTGAGAAGACAAAAGGAAAGCATTATATTAAACAAGTCAAAACAGACAAAAATGAAATTATTTGGAAAGATACAGCAGTGTTCAGACAACTGAAAGAGGAGAATATAAAATGAATCTAAATTTAAATATTATTTAATGGGATGACATGTAAATAAAATGTATATGGGCAAAGTTAAAAAGAGAATTCGATTACTGAGGGAGAAGTCAATCCAGACAGATATTAGACTTGAGGAAAAATACAATATAATGCTATGTAGAGAACCAGAAAATGGGTGAATTTAAATGTCCTCTTTTTTTAAAGGGGGGTTATGCAACTTTAAATGAAAGTCAAATGTGTTTTGCTTTATTTAGGTGAAAGTTGAGCTTGATGAATAGGAACTCTAACTTCTTGTCTCTTACTGTGTAGGTCTTTTCAGAAGAGAATGTGAACATCAACTTGAATGCTAGCCTAGTCTTCAGCAAGATCAAAGTTTTTCAAGTTCCTATTCATGACAGAGATATTCCATACAGACAGAGATAATGTAGTCACTTCTGAACAGAAAAGCTGTTAGACAGATGGAGCCTTGCAGAGGATGATAAGGAGAAGGCTGAGAGTGATGAAAAATCTTTATCCAAAGAAAAATCTTAACACTACTCTCTTCTAAAACTAACCATGTAAGCCAACTATTAATGGAAGTCTGTCAGATAAAATTGTCAATAAACTTTTATTAGCTAATCCGTTATTTACTAAGCAATTTAGTAATCTTCAGTCACAGGTAGTGAGGGCCTGTGGCTCTTGCATTTTTCATTCCCTTATCTAATGAGAAAAAGACTCTGAGATACTACTATTAAAAAAAGATAATCCTTAAAACATACTCACTGTAAGAACAGAACTGATGCCGACAATGTCTTGAAGACGAAACAGACATTACTAAGATAATGTGTAAACCAAACAATATAACAGATACATGCTATTTGGCGAGTATGAAATTTAGTATTTTGTAAGTTATTCTGAAACGATCTTCTGTCTTAAGCAAATATTTAATGTACAAATTAAAAATGCACAACATACATGCAGAAATACAAAAATACAACAGATCCACATAGTTTAGTATATTTACCAATCTGAATGATCGAAGGACAGATAATCCTTCTACATTTGCAAGGCCAAGCTCCATTAAACTAAGACTCACAATAAAACCATCAAAAATATTCCAGCCCTCTTGGAAATAATAATAAGGATCCATGGCAATTATCTTGAGAAACATTTCTGCTGTGAAAATTCCAGTAAACACCTGTAAGAAAAATACAGTGTCTTACTCCAGTTTAATAAGAAAATATTACCCCCTCTCCCAAATTAATAATATCAACTTCTGGTAAATTATATATGCAGCAAGCAATCCATGATAAATCTTAATAGCTTCTTTATATTGACATACGTTGGGGTTAGAAATTAAATTCGGATTTGAAGCTTACATATGCATCACAATGTTCGGTTTCCAAAGGAAAAGAGGTAATTGGGAAAATACAGTTTTTATCTAGCCTGCTAATATGCATGTATTAATACTGAATCTCTTCTAATTTTAATGTTTAGTTTTTCTTTCTTAGCTCTCATCTTTGCCCTTGAGACATCTTCTTGCTTCTAGGAACAAAGATATGTTTATGAGAGGGACAATTATTTTATTAAGAGAAAATATTTTACTGAAAGTTGAGCAGAACTATTTGTCTTCAGGATGACCTGCAGAAGACACTGTCATGCCATTTCACCATTTCCTGTGGAGCTGCCATGCTTACAAGGTCTTTCCCCTCTACAATTCCCTGAACACTCAGAACCTTATGAGTTCTGAGCAGAGTTGAGGAGCAGAACAGGTGTGAAAATGGAACTGAAAGTTCTTAAGATTTGAAAGTATCCATCCAAGAAAAAAAAAACCCAAAAGATAAATTCCTTTAAAGAGCTTCAATGACAGAATCTGAAGGTTTTAAAAATCAAAATGTATATTGACTTAATAAATCTTACTACCTTTTGCTCTATAAAGCAAGAGTGGCAAAACTCACAGATGTCAACAAAGTGGGATTCAGTACAGCTTAAATATAAATTCAACGACCCCAAGCCTATAAAGATCTACTCAACATTTTCTTTAAATATAGGTACATAAGTCAGAGAAGAATTATTTAAGAAAAATGCATTTTACATACATGTCACACCATGAAAGACTTACAAGGTTTCCTACTGAAAGCACACCACTAAATTGTTCTGTCATTGGATAGTGCTCCATTGCCATGAACAGGGTGTTTAGGACAATGCAGATAGTAATAGCCAGATCAACAAATGGGTCCATCACAATCAAATTTACAATATGTTTGACTTTCAGCCAGGGGGTACAGCAGTCCCAAATCAAGCAAGTGTTAGCAAATTTATACCAGCATGGTGGGCATTTCTGTCTGGATTCTTCCAATTCTAGAGAGAAAATAAAAATAAGAAAAGAAAATAAGATTTTAAACATACTTCTCTATTCCAGTATAACCTGGAATTTTTCTTTGAGGCCTAAAGGCTGTTTTCCAAGGTGTTGTTGATAAACCATGTTGATATTATAGACCTTTTGAAACAAAAGCTACTGTCAAAATAAATTACAATTAAAAGCAATCTGTCCCACTACAATTTAAATTTTATGTAAAAAGAATACTAAATATTCATACATAAAAAAAAATAACTATTCACAAGAAAATGCTACAGAGGATGCAAAATAGAAATTTGTCTTTAAAAATCTGGCATACAAGGCTGGGCAATGAGTGGATTGAGAGCAGCCCTGCGGAGAAAGACCTGGGAGTATTGATGGACAAAAACCTGAATACGACCTGGTAATGTGCACTTGCAGCCCTGAAAGTCAATCTCATTCTGGGCTGCATCAGAAGAAGCTAGCAGGTTGAGGGGGGTGATTCTTCCTCTCTACTCTGCTCTGGTGAGATCCCACCTGGAATACTGCATTCAGCTTTTGGGTGCCCTGCATAAAAAGGACTTGTTAGAGCAGGTCCAGAGGAGGGCCATGAAGATGATCAGAAGGCCAGAGCACCTCTCCTATGAAGACACACTGAGAGAGTTGGGCATGTTCAGCCTGAAGAAGAGAAGGCTCTGGGGAGACCTTAGAGCTGCCTTCCGGTACTTAAAGGGGGACTACAGGGAAGATAGGGAGGAACTTTTTATCAGGTATTATAGGGATAGTATGAGAGGTAACAATTTTAAACTGAAAGAGCATAGATTTGGATGAAATATTAGGAAGAAATTCTTTATGCTGAGGTTGATGAGACACTGGAAATGGTTGCTAACTCACAGAAGTTGTGTATGCCCCAACCCTAGTAGTGTTCAAGGCCAGGATGGATGTGGCCTGGGGCAACCTGATCTAGTGGAAAGTGTTCCTGGCTGTGGAAGGGGGGTTGGAGCTAAAAGATCTAGTTGGTCTGTTCCAACCGAAAACTTTGCATGATTTTATACCTAGAATGAGTAAAATATTTTAAAGGTTCCTCCTTAAGGATAAACAGTCAGAACACAAACCTGAACTCAGACAACTATTTAAACAGCATTATGGTCCACATGTGCAAAACTTCTCATTATTACCTTCCTATTTGTTTTTTTTGGCATATTCATTTAAGCCTCAAAGTAACATTTGCCCTTTCTTACAACTAGTTGCTTAATTTCATAATTCAGATTCATTGTATTTAGCCTTACAGAAAGAACAATGTGATCCTTTCTTTGTGAAACAGCATGTCTGTTCAATTGGCAGAAGGGGATTGTTCCGCTGCAAGCAGCACAGCCATTTCAGTAATCTAAAAGGAGGTTTTTCATCAAAACATAACTTTTCTAGAGAAACTGCATTGAATGATTAGTTTCTGCTTGCATTTAACTTGGAAGACTGCTGTTTCCTCCTCAAACCTATTAGTATTTTGAAAGCTTGTCTGCTTTTCCAAACATATAGGTCAGTCTTTGAAAAAAAAAATAGTAGTGTACAAATCTCATTTGCCTGTACCTTTTAGGCTTAAATAGCTGTCATAAAATGCCACAGCTACTTAATGTATCATACATTT
The DNA here is from genome assembly GCF_963264785.1 of Psittacula echo. Lineage (NCBI taxonomy): Eukaryota > Metazoa > Chordata > Aves > Psittaciformes > Psittacidae > Psittacula > Psittacula echo. The sequence goes on along the minus strand of NC_137743.1, from coordinate 64,215,391 downwards.
AATAGCACTTTATGGTATTGTCATACAAAAATTCTGTGTTACGTACCTTCCATTGTGTTTGTAAGCATGCTGGCTATACTCATGGCTCTTTGCCTTGCACTAGGATCTGTTAGGTAGTCCATAGGAACATGATAAGAACTAGACCGTCTCTTTCTTAAATCAGTTTCTGTAGTAGTGCCCTGAAAATAAAACACTGATAAAATAGCCTGATAAAATAATACTGTAAATTATTATAGAAATACAATGCTTTAAAACACTGCTTTTCTACATCATGCTCCATTTATGTCACAGTTTTGCAGTAACCTAATGTATGCCTGATTTTGTATATAGCAAATGGTCGACACATCGGACGCATTGCTTTTGTGCTTAAAGAATATATTTTCAAGTATTTTGCTGAAACTGGGCTGAGACATTAAAAAAGATTTTAGACTATAAAAAGTTCCACAATGCTTGTCAATGAGGTCTGCCATAAATATCCTTCTAATTAGGCAGTCTTTTTCTAAACACAGAAAAGTACAGCCCACACAGCTAGCAGTAAAAGCACAGAGTAAGTGTATTTTCTTAAGATAACTCTTAATTTAGAATAACTTATCGATTTCCCAGCACATGCTTTCAAACAAAAGCAAGAAAATATTTAATAATGTGGTCAGTGTGATGTTGAATGCTCATTTAATATATTCCATTAAGTATATAGAATTATTTATTTTTTTTCATTTTGAGATCCTGATATACAAATACAGAACCTTCCAGTTAAGTCTTCAGTTAGCATAATGAATCAATGGGTGCAATGTAAAATTTATGCAACGGTTTACTGTGCTATTCTGTTAATTCCCAGCAAATTAGCATATATTTTCACACACTTAGGTAATGAGAGCTAGGCAACTTCAGTTTTTACTTTAGCTTATAACTGGAATATATGAAAGGATCATTCACAGCTTGGCCAAGATGGGAATTATTCTCAAGTAACTACATTTTTTTTAAAACAGTAGCTGATAATACAGGGAGAAGTCATCATGCCTAAGCTATTGCAGACTTCCTTACATTGCTAGCAGTGGCTGCTTTATCAATCATCACCTCTGGCAGAAGTTGTCCAGTAGGTGATGTCAAAGCTGGCGGCCCACCGACTAAAGAAACTACTCCATTGCAATCCACAGTGCTGTGCATCTTCCCATTTGCCGGAAGTGGAGCTACTGTCCTGGATGACCTGCTGGCCTGACTAATGTTACTGTTGCGTCGTTCACCATGTTTATGAGGAACAAAGAGAGAATCTCTTCTGCTCTCATTGTCTTCAAAAGTGCTGTGCTCATCATCAGCAAAATCATTTTCTGATCCTACATCCTTTGCTCGACCTCTGAAGCTGAAAAGACTTGTTCTGCTGTTGCGCCTTGGAGAAAACAGGGAGCCTCGAATGCTCAGCAAAGACTGCAGGCAAATAAAAACAATGATTATCCAATGAAAATCCTTTCAAATATAATGTTTTCATACAGAGGAAAAAAACACAGTGTTAATATGTCTTAAAGGGTAAGGTTATCTACAAAGAAATGAACTGGCACATCCCCCCCAAATACACCCCCTTTTGGGTAGTAAACAAAGAGCACATAAGTGACAGACAAAGACTAGTTATTTTACTACTTTGGATATATGAAATCAATTGGTTTAATTAGAGTAAAAGAAACTGCTTGACAGAATTGTTTCCTCTGCCATTCTGCCTGTTTATTACCAACTGTTCATAAACTGAGGAAGCAAATGTAGACACTGTTTACCTCAGGTTAGCATTAGTCTGTCAGGCTGAGTAAAAAAAATTTTAGGCAAAGTTCCCATGACTCAGTCTGCACACAGTGGTAGCTCCCAAACAGTGCCTAATTTTAAAAAACATTTTTTTTCAGATACTAGTCAAGTAGGCCACAATAAGGTTTTATTTCTTTTTTAAAGTTTCAGCTATTCTGAATATGAAAAGTTATGCTTGTAATTTTATAATTTTGTATGCAGTCTCACTAATCTTCATCAGTTTATTCACATAAGTAAATGTTCTGTTATGAAAGGATCTTTTCAGGATAAAAGTAAAAATAATGCTCTAAGCTTGCAAATAATTATACACGTTCTTAACTTTAATTCAAGTGATCCTCTTGATTTGATTGATTATCATTAGCTCCTTATTTTAACCAAGACCTCTATGAACAGCAGAGATGATACATAACAAAGCAGTGTCTTTGTTTCTCCTCTGCAACTTATCTTTATGGACCTGAACCCTATTGCTCTAAGTACTGCAAAATGCAGAACAAAAAGGCACTGCAAAGAATTTATCATCTAAGTGTTAACACAACAGATGGATACAAAAAGAGAGGGAATACAAGGAGGCAAAATTGATGGATATGATAAACAGTGGTCTTAGCTCACCTGAAGTCACTTCCCTGTCAAGCTTTCTGTAGGCAGCATGGTAAAAGAGAGTTTTAAAGAGGGATTTGAGGAAAGCAATGAAGTGTTCTGTGGAAACTCATGGGAGCTTCTTCCAAGCATGAGGGGCAGCGTAACAGAAAGAGCTCAAAGAAACTATTTGAAAATTTAACAGGAGGTTATGGATGGGTCAGTCAAAACTGGGACTTGTTTACTCTAAGTAGACAAGGTGAGTTGGGAGGAATTTTAGGCACAGTATGTTTTATGGTATTAAAAAATAGGTAGATATGTTTACTAGCAGATTAGGTAAAGCAATGAGATAGGTTAGTGCTCCTTGCAACCACATTCTTGATGAATACAGCAGTAATTGTGACATGGAAAGAGGTTTAAGTTAAAAAATGATTCACAGTTGTGGGTCCAGAGTAGAGTAAAAAAAAAAAAACAACAAACCCACAAAACAATAAAATAAATTAAAAAAAAATAAAAAGAGGGGGAGAGAAAGGAACGAGCAAAAGGCCTTGTGGAAATCCCTTAGAAAACTGCCAAAGGTATAAAAGAATCTTCTAAAGCACAACTAAATCAGGAGAATTGATAGGAGATGAAACTATGAATGTTAGGAAGAGTAAGTTTTCAAGAGAACACAACAGTCAGTTCAAGGACACTGAAGGCAAATGAAATGTCAAGGAAAAAGTAAAAATGAGATATAAACCTGAGTTTTGTCTAGGAAAAGGTTATTAAGAACTGGTTAGTGGTATTTCTGATTAGTGGCTAGAATCTAGAGTGAAAAGTTGAGAGTTGTGAAAAGCACTAGAGTTGGGAAAACAGAGGGCAAGTGATTGCTAGACTGTCATAGTAAACAGCTGCAAATGAACTTGGAGATGAAAAGGTAAAAGAGAAGCAAGTTGTAAGAGGAATGCTTCATTTCTTACAAGATAGATGAATTGAGCTGCAGCTGAATAAGGCTACAGTTTGAATGACGACACAAGCAAGGATATGCACCTAAAGGATCACACGGGTCTTCAACACAGTCAATGGATATAGGTGTGAAAATCTGTATATGGAGCAGAATGAATCATGAACTAACTAAATTCAGCAATGAAATCTTACAGAGGTTAGACAGCAATGTATAAAGATGGCAGACCAAGGGTGAAGGGCGGGGGAGGAGGGAAGGATACAGTACTACTAAAAAAAGGAAGTATGTTAGGAAGTAAATAGAAGGAGGAGTTAACTTGGCAGAAATAGGAAGCTTGAAAAATTTTATTCCCGCCACAGTCTGATCTAAGGAGGACAGTTTTTAGGAAGAAAATATTTAAAAAAATAAATTAAGACCTCAGAAGAGGTCTGAGCTTCTTTGAGAATGGGAGTTGGAGAAAGTGATACATGAAGAGAATATGAGTGTTCATGATCTATTTAGGGACAAAACAGGCTTTCTAGAGACTCTAACAGAAGAGGATTTAAAAAGGAATGAATGAGTTTAGTAATAGTGACTAAAAAGAGGGTGAAAGCAAGTCAAAGAGGAGGGAGAATCAAGGAGGTGGTGATAAAAGGAAGAAGCACATTGAGGCACACAAAGGGTCAGAAAAAGGACAGGATGGATGTGAGATCTGCACGTGAAGTGCTGAGGGGAGAGTCGGAGGTGGGCAAATGAAGAGGAGCTCTGAAAACTGTAGAAGGGATGACACAAAACTATCAAATGAAATAAATGTCTGGATGGGAGATGCAGATGGCACTCTGAGTCACTGGTGTTTCAATGTGGGAGAACACATGCAAGGACACATTGCCACACATAGTTCCACCTTCTTTAAGATAACACGATTAATGGTCTCACATCAATTTGTCAAATTTCACATGAACATTTATGCCATTTCTCCTGCAGTTTTTGCATCTCAAATTTTAATACTTTTCTCATGTAAAACATGAAATTCCATTGTATATTTGCACCAAATTTTGAAGCCACTGATCATGCTGAATACACTGATCTTGATGGGGAGATAGGTCTGTTTTCATTGAGAAACTTGAAATATGACTGGTTTTAATTAATACATGTTGTTTTGATTTCTTTTACACATAAACTCAGAATAAACCCAAAATCTCTCAAATTCTCACAGTTTCATCTTTGTCTGCAAGTATTAACTTGGTCATACTTGATTTAAGATATTAAAGAACCTGTGAAATATCTTGCAAGAATTGACCAAACTACTTTACAAGGTTTTGTTTATATGATGAGTAGAAAATGAAGGTGTTTAAGAGGTAATAATACTGTGGTACCTGATGTGGGGAAGAGAATCTCTTTTCGTATGTCAGTCTATTCCCCTCAATGGAAAATCGGAAACCTTTCCTTTTGATGCTGTCCTCTGATTCAGATTTGTGAAATTCTTCCCCGTCCTTCTCCTCGCCTTCAGACTGTTCTTTTTGCTTTTTTTTCTTTCTTCTATTCCTTCTCTCTTTAGCACTTTTTGAGCTCAGTTTTGATGCCTCTGAAGAACTTTCGGAGAATCCACCTATTCCACCTACTCCACTATAATCTCTTGAGTCAGCTGCTGCAGCTGCTGCTGCTGCCTATACGTACAAGCACATATGCAATTTACAACATTTATACAAACATACACTATTTTAAATTTATTGCCATTCTTAAAAAAAATGATTTTGAAATAAAAGCAATGATCCCACTTTACTAAACCCAGCATACCATAAGTAGAATTTGTGAAATACCACAGGACCCATAATTTGCCACTGCTCCATAAGCCAGGAGTTAGAGCAACCCAAGAGAAAACTGTGCTGTCAGAGAACCAAGTTAACAAACATCTGTTTTAGATTGGAGCAATGTTGTAATGGATTTTTCACCTGAAATACTATGTAAAAGTAAGGAATCAAGGCTTGAACAGAAAAAATCCCTATTACAGGAAGCTACACTTGCTTACACCATTTTACTGGATTTTGAATACTCTCTTGTCTATTAAAGGTCTGCTGTAACATTCTTAATCTCAGTTTTGCAAATCACAATCAGCGATTTGAGTTAAACTGCAGGCCATTAGAGACCTGTTGCTTTTGAAGTTTCAGACATTTGTGGAGCACTTGATTACCATTTATTTACAAGTTTTGGTAAAAAATTCCCAGATACCAACTAACCAACCAAACAAGAAACTCCTGTTGCTGACTAGTCATGTGCTTACATGGAAGACATAGTTCAACTTCTGCTCTATGTGGCCACATGCCAAGCAGACATTATCAATTATCCTATTATAGATTTCAGAGTCTTCAAAAAATGAAAAGGAATTTCAAAGCAGTATGCAATCACGATGCCTGTACCACAGAAGCGTCTCCAGTTTCTCCATTTTTTCTAGTTTTCTTTAAAATTGGAACACTGTGGCTTTTTGCTGTGAGAGCTGGGGAAGGAGCAGAAAAAGCCAAATGTTGCTGAAGCAAAATATTTCTCCCTATAATAGTTTTGCTTCTGTTATTTAAATAAGCAGAATTCCTGGGGCTTTTTTCCCCACATCTCCATCTCCATTTCACAGAATCATAGAATGGTTGATTTTGGAAAGGAACCTCTGGAGGTCATCATGTCCAACTCCCCAGCACAGACAGGGTCACCAAAAGCAGGTTTCCCAGGACCATGTTCAGATGTTTTTTTATTATCTCCAAGGGTGGTGATTCCACAAACACTCTGAGTAGCTTGTTCAACGGCTCAGTAAAATGTTAATTTCCATCTCCAATTTAATAATCCAGTATTTTAACTTAGTGTTTATAATTTTTGCCATAAATTAACAGGTTCACTCAAGCCAGCAGAAACGGAGCAATGGAAAACTCTAAAGATTGCTTGCAAAGTGAAGGAATTTGTAAGACTGAAGGTAATATATTGCTAGGAGTAGGGGAATAAAAGTATTCTTATATGTGGACATAACACATTTGATCACAATCATGAACGGAAGAAGGAATTCTACTTTACAGGGATACCTGAGCTTCTTCCTGTTGCTTTTTCAGTTGTTCCAACATTTGCTGAAATTCTGCTTCTTTCTGTTCTGCTTCCTCCATGGTTGCTTGATTCTGTTCTTCGTAGGCCATGGCAACCACAGCCAAGATCAAGTTAATCAGGTAGAAAGAACCGAGGAAAATGACCAAAACAAAAAATATCATGTATGTTTTCCCAGCAGCACGCAGTGTCTGGAGGAAAAGAGACAATGCACATTTTTAGCAGACTTTTAAATACTGTTGCATAATACGACAGCATCTGTCTTATGATCTAGAAATACATTATAAGATTGCTTTATGTTAGAACAAGGTTATTTAGTTATTCTTTCCATATATAAATAGTACTATATCCTGGCTACAAGTGCAAAAATCCAAGTTTTGTGTCTGGTATGGCCAAGGTAAATAACATTCTGTAGCTTGGATACCTCATAACATCTACCAGTGAGAATCCGTATTAGTTGCTGTCCCCACTTTACATCTTCATATTATAGCTTTAAATCTAACAGTAGTGGGGCCAGTAACCAACATCTTACCTTCTTGTCTCATCAGTCCCAAATTACAATGCCACAGAGACAGTGCAGTATACAAAATGTCATGCTGTACACCATCACTGTCCTTTGGGTTAAGGATATGTGTAGTTCAGGGACAAGATTTAACGTTTTCAATTACAACATACTTGTACTAGACTGCAAACCAATTTAGCTAGCATCTATTTAGAGCATGTCTGGGTAAAAAGCTTTAACAACTTAAGTTCATTTACTCATTTGTGAAAAGAAACCATAATGTTTAACCACCTTAATGAAATAGCTGCTATTTCTTACTTTATATTTGAGTAGCACATGGGAACCTAAATCATTAACAAGGGCCCCTTTGTTTTAGGCCGCTTACATATATGAAATAAAAGATGATTTCTGTCCTAAAGGCCTTAGGGACACGTGAATGAAAATAACTATACAAGTACTATGTAGTAATGGTATTGGTGATGGTGCTGTTTATTTTAATAAGTCCTCACCAGCTGGTAAAGATTCTCCCAAAAGTCCTGAGTCATCAATCGAAACAGTGACAAGAATGCCCAACTGAATGTATCAAAACTTGTGTAGCCATAGTTGGGGTTTCTACCAGCTTTCACACATATATATCCTTCTGGACATTGACTACAAAAGAAGAGGAAATGCTATTTTTAACAACTACTCTAAATTAAGATATGCTATAGTAAATCACAAAATTGTTCAGGAGTACCATTTGGTAATGAAATTATGAACAAGTAAAATTTTATTCTAAATATCTAAAAGAAAACTACATATCTTATTGCTTTTCAATTTTTAATTCCATTTCCTAATGATATTTCAATGCTTTAATAAATAACTAATGCTAGTCTACCCTTCCCCACAATTCGTCATATCAACACATCTCCCCTAGGATAAAAGAATGTCAACTAGCATGGCTCATGATAAACAGATGCCAGCAAGCTGGCAGCAACATTCATGCACATAGCATTCATGTAGTTACCTTTACAAAACTAGCCTAAGATGCTGACAAAAGTGCCTCAAAAGTGTAAACTCAAATCACATAGATGATAGTTGTATTTCAGTCTAGCTTCAACTGCAAAACATCAGTAACTTGCAGCTCTCTGGTACAGCTGATACTAGAGTTGACCACCTGAGCTATTCTAAGTAGCTAACTGTTTTTTCTTGATGTATAATGAAAAATGATGATGGTTTTCTTACCCTGCATCTGAGCTATTGCCACACAGCAAAGCATCATTTTGGCCTTCCAAGAAGTAGAAATGACCTGTTTTTAAAAAGAAAAAAAACAAAATACCCCAAACCAAACCAAGCCAAACAAAGAAAAAAAAAAAAAAGGTGATGAGAAAGACATCATTTATACATAATGAAAATCGAGCAATGATATAGATTTTAACACCTTTAACACTTTAAAGAACTAAGCAGAGCTAACGAACAGTTTAACCTCAATATATAATGACTAGGAAAGAAAAAAGCATGGAAAATACTGTTTTGACAGGAAAATGACTTCCTATGGCATCTTGAAGTTGGCCTTTCTTTAGAAAATAGCAAGGTAGTTGTACAGCTAATTCTCAGTAACCTACCCAAATGACTAAGATACAATGGGTAGAATACCAAATTGTGTATGTCAGCAAATGAGTGAACAAATATCAGGAAAACAAGACAAAAGATGAGGTTGATACCCTGCCTTCGTTCATGCATTTTGATATATGCCATTTAGTTTTACTCATTTATAACTATTAATTACTTGCTATTATATCAAAATATTACTTCAAAAAGTACTGACATTTTTTCAGCATGGAAAGATAACGCAACATGCACAAGAAATTGCTACCTGAATCTTAATTTGAGCAGCTGAGGAAAAAACCAAGCTCTTATTGTACATTACAAAAATTTGCTACACAAAATTCTGTAGCAGAGGAATGTACTTGAAGTGTCTACATGTATTTTGTTAATAGGCTAACTATTAAAATGAGGTAAAATATAATTTAAAGAGATGGAAGTCTTAAAAGCCTCTGGCATATTCTTTTCTTTGTTCTGCTTTGAGGCAGAAAGGGAAAACCAATTTGCCATCAATTCCCAGCTTGGGATTCTTGGAGTAAAATGGGAATCTCTAGTGGAGATTTTTGGGTCAGGTGGCATATTAAGCTAACGTTGCCAGAATTAGGTATGTTCTGGCTGTTCCCAGGAAGCAGATGGTTCCTTGAGATTCACTGCCAGCTGGCATAGACTAGCTTAGCTGGCATGAACTAACTGAGGGCTAATGCTAAAGAGACAAGCAGGGAATTGCAACCAGTTCCTATTGACTGCTTCTACTCTGTCACCACCAGTATATCATAGAGACAGCATAAAATCTGCTTATTTTAAAGAGAGAGAGAGATTATGTGCATAATTTAGGCATCTGCAATACATTCTTGGGTATCAGATAAGAAAACAGTGGATTTTCAGACATTCTGGAACTCACATAGTCAAACCCTGTGAGAGATCTAAACCCTACTTAAAAAGCATAAAGATGCAGATAGGCTACAAGCTGGATTTTAAAAATTGTCCGTAGGCCTAATTCATATTCTTATGTGACACGGTTCCTCCTCTGGTAAGCAGAGGATCCAGTTAAGCCATCCAGTCAACTCAACTCTTGGCCCACTATTTTAGAATACATTTAAATAATGAATTTTTCAATAGAAAGATGATAATGGTAAAGTAATAAAAATAGTCAATATGTGTTTGTAAAAAATATGCCATGTATTAAAACTATTCCTGTCTCCTGCCAAATTAATAACAGGACAACAGTCATAGGTATAAGTTGTACACTTTCATAAACAAATGAAGGACATATGTTTTGGCTGGAATCATCACAAAATACTTGAAAAAAGATTCTTGGAGGGCAGTTGCCAGTGGCTCAATGTCAGTTCATAAGGGCATCTTTCTGAAGATCCTCCAGGGCTCTGTGCTATACATGGTTTTCATAACAAGTTGCATTACCAACTCAAGACATGAAATAACAGAAAAAAATGCATCAAGTATTCTGAAGACATCAAGCTAGGAGAAAAGATGATTGAAATTTAGAATGACCTTTACAAACTGACAGGCTGGTCCAAAAGCAATTGGATTTATTTCAACAGAGACAAGTAGAAAATGCTACAGTTGACAAGGCAAAATAAAATACGTAAATGCAAAATAGACAGGATCTGGCCAAAGCCACTGCTGTGCAAAAAAGATGCAGTGACGGTCACAAACCACAAACTGGCTGTGAATCAACAATACAGTGCTGATATAAAAATTACACGATTTTCAGATGTTTTAATAGGAATGTTTCCTATATGGCACATAAGGTAATTACTTCTAATTTGTACCTTTGCTAGAGGAGTAAAGTACTATTTGAGAATCTAATTAAAAAACCCAAACAAACAAGGACAATAGCAAAAACCCTCCCAACATACCCAAAATCCCAGACAAATTGGAAAGATTCCAAAAGAGGAAAAAAAAAAAAAAAGGTGATGTAGAGAAAATGCAAAACAAAACAGGATTGCTGGATTTAGAAAAGACCAGAAATAAAGAAGATAATGGTTTTAAAGTTTTATAAAGACTAATATAATCTATGATTATCTTATTTCTAAATCCACAGGAGAAGCAGTAATATATTCAATCTGAAATCAGGAAAATTTAGGTCAGATATTTAGAAAAATCTTTCTATTTGTATGCTGTAGTACCAGAAGCAGCTAAAAGGGAACGGAATCTGTTTTCAGATATTTTTAAGAATATGTTATCATGCAAAATTTCCAAGATGACTTTTCTATGATACAAGTATGCTGAGATGATAAGTATATTAAAAGATTGTAAGGCAATGAGACTGGGATCCAAAAGCATTTAGCTGTCAAACTGAGGTTCCCTAACTTTCAGTGGTACAGATATTAGTTACAAGATTTATACAGCCTTTAGAAAAAACTAAGATCATGTCTAATTATGAAGATAAAACCGTAATTACACTAAATAGGAAGTACTGAATAAATAGGAGATTCTGAAGCAATATACTATTATGAACGACAGAACAGCAATCTACCATAGAACTTTCTGTATCTATTATTTTAAGATAATTTCTTTTAAAACATTAGTGACATTAACTACCTAAAATGGTGAAAATACTGTACTATGAGGTAACATAAGAGACCAAAATGATTATTTCTTGATTTTCCACAGATAAGAAACAGTGTAAAAGATACATAATATGGAATATAATTCTTATTTTACTAGAGTAAGAAGCATGGGATAAATCACTAGTATTCTCATAAAGGCATGTCTGTGCTGTGCATGGGAGTGTGGTGTGAAGACCAAGTTCCAGAACAAACAATGCAGCTGCATTTACATACTATAGCAGGATTCATGAGCTAACTGATGTTCAAATGGGGATTTATGATATCGGATATTATCTTGCACAAATGTAGCTATATGATTTCAGATCCTATATCAGGACAGTCACACTATTTCAGGAAGCTTGAAGCTAGCACAGAAATTTCTGCTTTGTGCTGCAGTGTGGTTTTACTCTAAAAGTCATATTAAGTAAAAGGTAAAAAGGTATTTTGGTACCCAGTACAATATTATAAGTATGTTAAACTATGTTATGACTGTTCTTTTATTTACTATACAAAATAAGTGCTTTTATGTCTCTTGGCTAGATTACACCATTTAAAATGCAATTAAAAGATACTGATGCGTTTGTTTCTGTTAAAAAAAAATTCCAGAAAATCAATGCAGTAGGTGATATAATTAACTCTTACTTTTGTCTTCGATGTACTCATCCCAGTTAAATGTTGTCATTGTCATATTAATAAATGTGCCATTTTCACCTATAGAGCTATTAAAGTAGGAAATAACAGTTGTTTCAAAAGTAGAATTGTCTGGAGGCCACTGCAGGCATTTATTCCTCAAGTTGCCCATGAACAGCTGCAGCCCTATTAGTGCAAATACACTCAGACAAAATACAGTCAGGATCATTACATCCGAGAGCTTCTTCACAGACTGAATTAGGGCGCCCACGATTGTCTTCAAGCCTGCAAAGAGAAAAGATTTTTATTATGGCATTAAACAGATACAAAACACCAAAACAAAACCAAACCAACCAAAAAAAAAAAAAAAACCCCAACAAAAACACCACCAAAAAAGAAACAACCCACCACCAACCCCCCCCTCAAAAAATATATGTATATAATGTGGTATTTCCTGACGAGATAAAGATTTCATGCAAAATGACAACTGAGCTGAATATTTTGTGATACAATAACTTTCATGAAAAGCCTTACTACATGTGAAGATGAATGAAAAGCTGTAAGTTTATGCTTATTTTATAGTGTACAGAAATAAAAAGTAGATAATACCAAACACATTGTTTATGCCAAAATAAGTGATTTTATTATTCATGCTATATCTCAACCCTATGTAGAAAAGCATCATTTGCTTTTGCTGATGCTTCTTGCCCAAACCTTTCTTAAATGAACCTTTTAAATATTCTGCATTAGTAAACCCATTATAAAGACATTATAAGTGCATATTTGAATGATATTATAATAATCTTACAATATAAGAGGGGTGATGGTTTGGAGAAGAAAGACATCTTTAAAACAATACCCCATGCATGGCCCATGCTATCCTTTAGAGTTTAATTTTTCATACATGACTTAAAACTGAATTAAGTTGCTATATCAAGTGCCTGCAATAAATGATAAAATTTGCATCAATATGAAAGCTTAAAATTAACATTTAAACATGTAGAGGAAAGCTTGATGTCATCAGATGCAAATCACATAGGCTGTTTACTGCAAATATCTCATGCAAAAATTTGTTAAACTCAAAGGCTGATTTTTTTTTTTTGAAAGAAAAATGCCACTAATACAAGCAAGAATCAGTTTAAGTAAAATTACATGTCTTGATTCCTGCTTTCTTATTTTGTTAACAATGCGTAGCAAACAAGGCTTATGCTTTAAAAACATGAGTATAGCCTTTGTAGAACAAAAGTCAGCCTCAGTGTTTAACCTAGCTCTCACCTGGAATGACTGATATTGTTTTCAAAGCTCGGAGAACTCTGAATGTTCTCAACGCTGAGACATTGCCCAGGTCCACAAACTCTGTCACATATCTGTAATAGGGGAGTTCACACACAAACACAATGACAACACACAAATAACAGTTGGAGATATGAGGGGCCTAACACCTTACACCAACTACTTCTTACCTGGAATTACAGAAATAGTTTTCAAAGCTCTCAATACTCTGAAAGTTCGAAGAGCTGAAACATTGCCTAGGTTTACAAATTCTGTTACATACCTGTAGGATTAAATCACAGTTACTCAAAATTGAGGCAGATTTTATCCTATTTGCTTGGGTCTTTGATAAAGACCTCTTCACCGTTCACTGTATTTTGCCTGTGTTATAAATACGCTTCTGACCATAAATTTAAATTAATTTTAATCAAAATCAGCCAAATTGACTTGACATTTGAAATTTGGTCATCTTATAGCAGGAAGTCAAAAGAATTCCTTTTATTCTGGTATGCAGAAAGGAGACAGGATATGAACAGTTCAGGCTGATGGCATTCACAATCCTAATGGGCTGGCACACTATGCTGGCCTCTGCAGCACATGGTTAGTTAGAAATACTAAAATGTGTAAAAGAGGTAGAAGAAACACATTGAAACCGCAGGAAGTCCAGGCTCCAAATGTTCTGGCTGACAAAATATGAGGCAATTTTTAGTCACTAATTTAATGCTAGCAGGAACATTTTTTCTATTAAAAAAAAAAAGGTAGAAGACTTACGCAAATGTAATGACAGTGAAATCTAGCCAGTTCCATGGGTCTCGAAGAAAAGTAAAATCTTCTAGACAGAAGCCCCTTGCAAGAATTTTAATAAGTGATTCAAAGGTATAAATTCCAGTGAAAGTGTATCTGAGGAAAATATGCAAGACAGAGTTTATAGAAACACAGGCATTATCTTTACACATTTTGCTCTCAAGTTGCTTTATTCTCATTTTCTTAAGTGACATAAGAATTTAATGGAAGTTACAAGCAAATTTAAACATCTGCAGAATTTGTTCCATAAGGAAGGGGGAATGAATTTATGATTGAAAGACTAAATGACAACCCATAGCTTAAGTTCACATTCTATAACCTATACCAATAAAACAGTTGCAAAATTCCCAATTACACTAGTGCATGTTTATGTCCAATCTGAATCCATGTTATAACAAACTGTATCGATGGATTATGTTAGGATTTCAGAAGTTGCTTCCAGACTAAAAATTTATCTCTTCAATAACATAAAAATGTTATTTTTATGCTGAAGCATTGCTTAATACCATGAGCTGGCAATATGTCAACTGCCATCAGTCCTCATTGACTTGGTTACAGAGTAGGTGTACTCAGTACTTCACCTTAGCAAGACAGGCATGGTACTGGAATGAAACAAGTGGTTTCAAATGCAACATCCTGTGCAAGAACATCCAGAAATATTTACAACTTTCAATAAAATTCAGCTACTCACTTTGACAAAAAACTCTAGTTGAAATGTAAAATTACTTAATTCCGGCATTCTGAATAATTTCAATTTTTTATCTCTAAATTATGTCATCTTGAAATTGTATTTCATTTATATTTTTAATGGCAAAGAATCCAGATTAAATTGCTTAAAAAGCTTGAACTGGTTTTCAGATTTGAGCCAACCTGAAACCAGTTTTCCAAAATTTTTTCAGTTAAATTTCTGAAAATTTGCTTTCCTGCACAACTTTGCTCAACAGATGAGAAGGACTTCTGCTGCATATCTAAATGGCACAATATGATGATATGAAGAAATATTCAGGCTAGCTATCTTTACTCATGAATATTTACTATATGCTAGACATTCTGAATACATATATGTTTATACTGAACTCAAAATGAGAATGCCTCCACTGACTCCAACCTCCTATGATTTCAGTTTTGATTACTAAAGATTAAACAGTTACATACCATCCAAAGCAGTTAGGAATGAAGAAGAAGCAGAAGCATAATATGCTATTGCGAACATGAAGCACCATGAAGAACTGTTTCACACTGTGGACTACAGCCTTGGAACTATCACAAAACATGCACCAAACGTATATCAGCATCAAGTTGTTGGCATATTTGACCTTTTCTCTTCCTATAGGAAGATCAGCCAACCACTTAAACACTTTTCTAATAGCTTATTTTTCATACAAGCTCTCCATTGTTAAGATTGTCTTTAGTGAAGGAAGGCTGTGCTACGGTGAACACAGGCATCCATTAGACAATCCTTTTATCTGCAATGGTTATTGCAGGAGAGATGGAAGAGTGTATTTCTCCATATTTTTGCGTGGATATAACGTCAAATGCCTTGGAAAATATTCATAATGTATTTTTTGCTTGGTCAGAAGACTAGCTTCTCATCTTACATTCCCCATCTAGTACTGCAAACAGAGGATGGACATTGAACAACTTGTAATGAGCCAAGTGGTGTAAAATACATGTATTTAATATTACACATTAGAAAGTAGCATCAGAATAGCTGTTGAAAGGATATCCCAACAAAGTATCTGTTGCCAGTGGATGCCATCCTAATACAAAATCACTTACAGCAGTTTATTTCAGATTACTGAATATTATTCAAAGAAAATCCATTTAACTTACTCTACATTCTTTGTCCAGTCTGGAGGGTTACTCATGGTCATAAATACACAGTTCGTCAAAATAGTGCACATGATAAGCATGCTGAATAATGTAGGTAAAGAGTTAAGGAATGTAAGCCAGAAAATCTCATTAAAAGAGTATCAAATAACACTGCTTTGGCAGATTTCCACTATCAGGAGCTATTTATCCCTCCAGTGCTCTGGTAACACTCAAAGAAAAGCCCTAAATATGTTAAAGATTTCACAGTCACTTCTTTATAGCTAAAAGAGAACAATCACATAATAAAAATTAGACCCCCCCTGAAATATATGTAAAACCTCCAAACCTTAATTTTAAGACCTCAGATGTTTCTTTTGTTCTGAATAAAAATATGAAAGTTTGAAGTAGTAGCTTCCAATTTAGTGGAATAACACAAAAAGAATTTGTTTTGGATGATCTAGACAAATCTGATCTATTGCATGTAGACAAACCAGTGAAAAATAAATTTTCTTCACTTTTCTAATTTTATGTTTCACCATAGAATTTGGCACGTATCAACATTTTTGCTTATTATAAGACATATTTTGAAAGCCAGTTATCACATAGCAGGAGAGAGCATAGGGAAATTTTAGGGAGAAAAGTACTGTTTTATATAGCTTTTGTAATATGAATGTTAGTGGAGGGGAAGACATTCTTAAAAAAAAAAAAAAAAAAAAAAAGCATTCCAAAACAGGTACAAGCCATAAATATTTCATTGATTTTAACAAAACTGCTCTGGATCTGAAACCTTTCACTCTCAGGACTGATGACATTCTTCGCAGAAAATGGCAATGAAAAATGGCAATTTGAACGGTTTTCAAATGAAAACCACACAGATGATGCCCAAAATGTCCACATGATGGCACCATCACCTAAAACTAGAAACAGGACAATACTCGATTTTGAGAAGAGCTTTAGCTTCTGTAACTAGGTTCACATGGTGCTCCTAAATAGAAATCCGAGTACAATGGGGTGGGAAGTACTGTGAGGTTTCCCTCTTTGCATGTCTACATCAACTGAAAAAACTTCAAGCGATAGTAACTACCTCTGCCTTTTGAACTGTCAAACAATTGTGGCTTTTACGTTCATCAATTCTTCGAGTTTTCTGCTCAGTAAATATATTTCACATCCATTACTCATAATATAGCTTCTCACTATGTAATTCATATATGAATAGAGCAGAAGAGAATGAAAGGTATTTTTAAAAATGTAATAGGTAACATCTTATGAGAGTGTTTCACAATCTTGGGCTTTACATAGGCTTTCAAAATCCTCTTGATTAAATGTCCTCTCAGAGTTGCAATTCCTCACTATTCTTTCATCAGTGGAGAAATAACTTGAATATACTTTCCCACAATTTTAAATGTTTTCTAACATTCTGACTTCAATCAATCTAGCTCTTCATCACCATCTCAGTCCCATGATTTTCCATTATTCCATGTAATGATGTTCTATAACATGCTCATGAGTGTCATCTAACTGACAAATAATTGTATATAGTGGCACCTGTAGCAAGATACAAAATAGGTTATGTAGTGTCATGATTGATTCTGAAGTTATTTTCAAGCTAGCCATAGATAACAACATCCAACACAACAACCATTGTAATTATCAGACTTCCATCATACCAAGATTGAAAAAATTCCTTTCATTATTCATTCTACATTATCTTAGGATCACTATATGTCATGCTACGCACAAAACTACTTTCAGTGTGCTTATGTTAGACTTGTAAAATCCAATTGTGCAAACATCTGCATTTGTTCCTCAAGTAAGTAGACTTGCTGAAGTCAACGCCCTGATTGCTCATATCAGCATTCGGAATCAGAGCAGTGGGATGCCTACTACAGTCAGCTATCAAAACATTGAAAAAACCAAAATAATAGATAAGTCATCATGATCATTTAGCTTTGCAAATACCTACCTGCAATACGGAAATCTCATGACCTACTTGAAGACTGAAATTAAAACATCTACAGGATTAAAAGTGCATAATGCAATAATGATCAAGGAAGAAAATAGATAAGATACATATAGCACGGAGAATGTATAATAAAACAAGAAACCTAAGCTCTTTTATCAACCTATCCTTCTGCAGCTGTGATCTGAATCAGAAAATGAAAAAGAATAATGAACCATATTTTCACTAAATATTCATGCAAACACAAACCTGGGATCAAAGATTTGATTTTTAACACAGAGTGTCAGTTAAGAACTGGAAATATTTTGAGCACTATATCTGCAGTTTATGAAAAACATGGAGGAGGGGAAAAATGAAAAAAGATGTGATGATTACAGGAAAAATAGGAGGGAAAGAAAAAACCAAACAAGTGGTGGAAGAAAAAAAGGCACAAGAAAAAAATGTATAGGACCATGACTGGTTGTCTGGTTTCTGATATTACTATATTAAGATCCAGCAATGAAAATAAATGTAAAAAGCTAAATCAGAAAAAGAACAGAAGACAGAAATAACAGACAGAAGAGGGACAAAGTGCTATAGATCATATTAATCCTGGGACACGTGCCAGAGAATCATTTAAATACTAAGTAATATCTCATTTACTAAAGTTTTAGACTAAACACTTGAAAAGGATATGAATGTACCAAAATCTTAATAGCTATTTTTCTAAGAGGGTTGAAAGGAGTTAGCATGTACAGGGCAGAGGTGGCACTGAATCGGAATATTGCCTTCCCTTTATTCAATACTATAAAGGTCTGAAAAAGAAACAGAATGAAAAATAGCATTTAAAAGATAATCAAGTTACAAACAAGTTACAAGTTCAAACCCAGAATAATTTTAATTTCATCATTAATCATATTTGGTCAAACTCTTCTTCCATTTGCACTCCCCCATGATCACAATCCCCTTGTCCAGTTCACACACTGTAGAGTCCAGCCAAACCACTATAAATATAATTGCAATGGGAGTCATTAAAGCTTCAACATTCCCTGAATCAAATAACCAGTATTAATTATCACATCAAAGTACTAAGACAATAGTACTACAGTGATCTAAATTTCAAAAGTGCTCATGAAAATAAAGAAATTGAGTGTTCAATAACCAGTTTTTCAAAATAACACTAATGCACTGAATTTCTGTTGTACTCTTAACACATTGCTTCTCTTTTCAGCTATTTCTTGTGAGTTTCACACCTGCAATTCTATTTTTCTTATATCATGCTTTACTTTTACTAATACAGAATTCAATAGTTCATGTATTTTCAATGTCCACAGTTTCAGCAATAAGTCATGAGTACTACCAATGTTTAAAATAGTATTACTGGATTTAATATTTTTCTTAAGAGCTGGGAAATAAGAAGAATTTAACAATGACTAAGTTTTAAAATTAGATTTCCATGCATTTGTGGAAATTCCTATCTATTTCTGTCATCTCTGTTTTCTACACATGGGTGAAAGTTCATGCTCATTGAAGGTAAGTGGATCTAGCTAGCACTGTGGCAGCCCTAAAAAACCCAAGGGAACATAAGCCATGCAAACCTGGAGCAAAGCCAGTAGCCATGATATGCCTCAGCTGGAACCAGAGGGCAGAATTTGTAAAGATTATGTTCTACTTTCTGAGCAGGTGCGCTAAATACAGCAGCTGAAATCCTGAAAACACAATGCCTCCCCCTGACTGAAATAATAAATTTCAGCACTTCAAAACCAAATATGTTTGCTTTGCCAGATACTCATTGATTCTCAAGCCAAACTTTATTGTATGCCATATCCTTTATTCTAGAGGAGAAAGGATTGGTCTGTAAGGTATGCTTTGCTACCATTGCTTTTCAACTCTATTACTATTCTTCCAGGAGTTCAAGTAAATATGCCCTCAAATCAGAGTTTTCCATATGTTTTCTGTTCCCTTTAATCTGACAAAATACCTGATGAAGCATATCACTTGTGCAATGCTGACTCATCAAGACATATTAAAAAATTAAAATGGAGCTGACCTAAACAAGGATGTTCAAAGATATGCAAACACCAAGAAAAATAAAAAGAAAAATAATTACTGCAATGCATATATAGTTTGGCTATTTGGATATAGTCTTATATCCCCTACTAGAAACCACTATGCTCTTGAAAAAGATCAAGACAACAGCTGAGCATTTTTCAGTCAGGAATATGCAATTCAGCAGGATTTTACTTCATGTCCACAGTCAATTTCAGAATTGCTTTCCACTTTCCAAAGCATGATAATACATGCGCTAACTTTAGAATTCCCAGCACTGAATTTAGATTTTTACTACTGCAGAACTGGGAAAGAAAGAAGGAAAGGGATCAGCACTTTGACCCAAATTCCATTTGCCTTATATCCAGACTTCAACTGGGTAAATCACTTAAGTAAAGGGAGGAGAACACAGTATTTAATAGGAAACTTTGTTTTTAAATTTAACTCATGATTCTCCATGCCATGAATTGAGTGCTAGAAATTCTGCAATGGACATTTAAGGTATAATTGATGTTTTTAAAGCTGTTCTGCCATTTATCATGGGGTGCCTGTATTGCTATTGTTTCAACGTATTAGTGATGAGGCATAGCCCTAATTCCTGCAGAATATGTATATAATTTTTTTATTATTACTTAGTTCAACTCCTAGCAATTCCTGGGGGTTTCAGTCCTTCTCCTTTGAAGCAGTATTTTTGCTTTCACATTCTTTTGGCTTTTTTGGTTTGGCTTGTTGGGTTTTGTTTTGTTTTTTTAATTTGCTAGTTAATTTCCTTGGGAAAGAAAAGAAAGCACAAGAAAAAATTACGAAGACAGAAAAATAAATAAAATATCGGTAATTTCTTCTTTACTGGCAGCATAGTGAGGGTGCAATACATTTGATGCCAAAACCTGAGGGACTGGAATTCTGGAGGAAACCCAAGGCCATCTGGTCAAAAGTCTTAAGTTCAGCACTTTTATTCTTGGTCACAACAATTTTTGCTATAACTTTAAACAAAAATAAAATATGTGGTTGGTGGGGTTTTTTTTTAAAAAAATCTATAAAATAATTTCAAAATTACATAACATTCTGTCAACACTCCAAGAGGAATTCCTACCTCCTCCCTATTTATGTCCAACTTTTAAACACCTCCTCTTTTATAACAGTCATAGAATAATATAAAACTGGATATGAAAAATTTTTCACCCAGACTAAGTCAGATATATGATACCTCTGCAGAGTATAAAATGGAAGAGAATGATCTGCAGCATATCCTGAAAAATGCCTTATCTAGTCCCCTGTCCTTCCCAGCAACAAGAGAATGCAACCTAGGCTTTCCACGTGACAGTGGAGAAAGCTAGTGAGGTGTCTAGCTACCTTTGAGACGGGTTTCATAGTGAAGATCTGCTCCTTTCAGATCTGTAGTATGGCAATTAATAAAATAATAATTCTAAAGATAACTCCTCTGCTACTTCTTCAGTTCTCTTGTGTGTAAAATACTGAAGTTACAAGCTTTAGTAAAATGCCAAGTATAATAAAATAAACCTAAATGCATCTCTACCCACAGATCAGCTAGTAACTTTCATTACTAATTTCTGTTCTTACAATGGAGATTTCTGCCAATGAAATCAGTGGCTGGGGGGCATGTATTATATGTAAAAAATGGGTCCAAAATACTAGAAATACTGTATCTGTGAGAGGGTTCCTTGTATTTTAATCTTCTTAAAGTCTGGTAGAAATATACAACACACTCACTTTTTTATTGATATAATATGGGTCCAGGTCTTCCAAGGGCTCAGACACCATTCCTGGAGGTATGTCACCATAAATAAATGGCAGTGTCTTTCCTGCCTCCAAGTCGCTATTCGGCTTTGGGCCATCTTCATCATCATCATCTTTGCGTTCTTGTTTGGATTTTTTAGCTTTTTCTTCATTGACACGCTGCTCAATAGCTGCAAGTGATTCTCTTGTGAAATAGCGGAAGCTGTCAGGTCCTGGTGGTACCAGCACTGATTGTGCCATCTTTTCATCCTGCACCTCTTAATTACTGTTTAGCCTCTCTCATAAAAAAGTGCTAAAAATATAAAAAACAAAGAAAGAAATCAGAGCAACACAAATAGCTACAATATACCTTCACAGAATTTTCCGTAGGACATCTTCTTATTCAGTAATTATTATCCAAGAGGAGGCTGCAATGAAAAGGATTTTTTTGTTTTATTCAAGACAAACCATTTTCCTTTGCAAATGGTCTCAGAGCTGTCTTGAAGGCACCAATTCTTAAAACATTTAGTTTAAAATTTACGTAGTGCTTGTGATGATAATTGACAATTGTACAGACTGTATTAAAAAAAAGGTCACATACAGTACAGTAACATCTTGCCTTTATCAACGGTAATGTATCCGTTCCAGTGAATAAAGTAGGAGATCTTTTCCACCACATTCAGTGTGAGGAATCAACAGTTCTGAAATGTTTCTAGTTTGGTGTTGAGAAGTGAGATTCCAGACAATTCACCTCCTTATAGTCCTGAAAGCTGCACCTTGGATTAATCCTCCCTCTAGCTATAAGGGCCAGAAATGACTTCTAGAACCCACTACTGCCATGTAAGGCCAGAGGGATCAGTTGAAAGCAATGTGAGATGCTCCTTCTCTTCGGGTACAAATATGCTGTCTTTGCGGAGCTGCCAGCTCAGGAAACAAGATTCAGGTATAAGCACCTGCATTCAGATCTCCTGCCTGGCAACACATTGTGCACTGGAAGAATTGCTGAATTAAACAAAAATGCTGTTTAAATCATTACCTACTGCACTTAGATCATTTACATCTGAATCTATATACAGTTGTATACACAGGTTTTACACAATTTCAACAAGAAAGATCTCTTCTGAATGTGTCCAGACAGCTGAGTTAAAAAAAAAAAAAAAAAAAAAAGGTGGAAAAT
The DNA here is from genome assembly GCF_963264785.1 of Psittacula echo. Taxonomy (NCBI): domain Eukaryota; kingdom Metazoa; phylum Chordata; class Aves; order Psittaciformes; family Psittacidae; genus Psittacula; species Psittacula echo. Next base: position 64,192,948 of record NC_137743.1, on the reverse strand, counting down.
ATTCCCAATATAAATACTTTGATCTGAAGTCGTAAATGGGATCTCAGACATAGCCTAAGAATTTTCTTCTCAAATAAGCACATTAAAAATTCAGCAAATGCAATAAAAAAGTAACAACTTCCGAGTAAGAAAATATACCCAGAAACAATTATCAAATTAAATGATACAATAGTTAAAATATAATCAGCATGATCCTATTTTACTGTCTGCTAAATACACATACTCCAGCACAGCTGCAACAAATGCATATTTCTGAGGCATGCTAAATAAACAGCAACACAATGCTTTCTCCTCCTTTCCCACCCTACGCACACAGTCATTTACGCCTACACAGACACCCACATGCGTCCCAACTCCTGCAGGTCTCCCTATGAACATGCTCTTCCATTGCGGGCAAATGCACCTGGTGCATTCAGCCATGGACGGTCTGCAACAAACTGCTGCTGGAAGCTGCATTGACTAGGTGCAGCAAAGGGTTAATTAGCAACCTGAAAGTAGTCCTGCAGTAGAATCCTGTTACATTTTATTGTTAACTAGAGGAGGGGGGGAAAAAAGGCATAATCCTGTTTTAATACTGCAGGAAACAATTAAAAATTCATTACCAGTGAAGAATCTTGCACTTATGTGGGCTTGGAATGGCACCAAGGAAGACTGCAGCTAAAATTCCATCATGTCTTTTCCTTTTTTTTTTTCCTAAATTCTCCTCTACAGACCACACCTAACTTCCTGCTGAAGGATCTTGGTTATTGAAGTCAAAACTGGCATTTCCTGTGAGAACCTACTAAATGCTGTAACTCTTACTGACACTAGATGGTACTAACATACATCCATAAATTCTTGTCGGTAAAGAATTTTTGCATGCTGAAACACTTACTTAAACTGAGACTCTGGGACTAAAATACACGATTTTATATAACCAGCCAGGTCTCAGGATTCTCAAAGATTCTTTTGAATATATAGCAGCTACTGCTGATGAGACCATAGCTGTTAAAACTGTGAAGGTCACACAGAAATAAAGTAGGAGGGACAGCAAAGTAAGAGAAATAGAAAAATGGAGGTTGCACAGGCAGTGTACACCAGAGCAGTTGCTGAGACTGGTTTATCAGCAGTCTGGGTTATTTAAAATTATATTTTGTATCAGTTTTCTATAATAAATTTATACAATATACCTGATGTGTATTCTTCCCAAATTTGGGAAAGCTAGCAATGAGCGAGAAGAATGGTGGTCTGGAGTGTTCACTGTAGTGGTGAATTCCTGTACAGAAGTCACCCATGGTAGCAGGGAGCAAGACTAGATGCTCAGGAGTGCTATAAGCCCCTCCTTTGTGGTGAATCAATAAGACATCCCCTTTGGGCACCACTGCACTCAAATGCCGTCCACCTTCCTTCCACTCTCCTGCTTTCTCCATATTTTCTATGCTTATTGATTTTCAGACTTTTTCTCCTGATGCACTAATGAAGCTTTTCAGCCTCCTTCCCCACCACTGGCATTCTGCTCTTCTCTCATGCATACCCAATCTCTTTCAAACTTTTCAAGCAACACATTCCAATCTATAGATTCAGCTGTTCAGGCAGTCCCTCTGCCATCTCCTTTCTTTCAGCTGTGAAGGGTACTAAAGAAGCTGCGGAGAGTAATAAAAAGCAAAGGGTCATTCCAAAGTGAAAAGGTTAGAGAAGGAAAGAACACAGTAGCTGAAGAAATGCCACTGTGGCTTTGAAAAAAAAGACAATGAAGAAAGGGACAAATATTGATAAATTGGTTCTTTGGTAATAGTGGTCAGAGAATGAACAGTTTGACTGCATCAAAACAGTGGTTTTGAAATTTTCAACAAAGAAGAAAAAATGTGTTGAATGAGAAATATAAACACGAAAAGCATTGATTTGGGTTTTAACCATTTAAACATTACATAGTATTTTTAAATAATTTTAAAAGCCTTTCTAGCAAAGTCTTTCTAGCAAAGTCTTTCTAGAAAAGTTGTTAGGTTTTTCTAATTTCACAAATGATTCAATGAGATCAATAGAAATTTTGCAAACAATTCTGTGTAACATCTTTTTTTGTTGGTGTTACATAGCTCTGGATGAAAACTTCTGACTGGGTCTAATTAGGACTGTGGTTTACTTGGAGCTGCTCTGCTGTCTCAAAGTAAGAAAATGATGAGACAGCACAGATTGACAGAAGTAAAGGAGCTTCTAACTACAAAAGTATTTTGATTATTTATACATGTGAATATGTATATACGTGTTTATGCAGCTGCTTATGAAAGTTACAGTAAACCAAGTACCTGAAAAACTGGGCTAATTCACACAATATGGAAAAGGAGCCTGATGCTGCTGTTAATAGTGTATTAAGTTAAAATATCTGATTATTTGTTTCTTATTGCATGGGTCTAAAATGATCTGAAATCCCAAATTGATTTCCAACAGTGCTTTACAATTCACATTCATAGTGTTAGAAAGGACAATGCAAAGTAAAGACAAAAAGGAAACAGCCAGTGGGACACTGTATCCCATTGCCTTAGATGCTTGGGTCTACAGTCTTACGAGGCTGTAAGCTGGAAAGAACAAATATTTTAGAGAGACAGAATAGACAGGAAATTCAATATGATCTTTGCAGTCTAAAAGAGAAATATATATACTTCTAAAGAGGAGATCACTGTAGTACATCTAGAGAAGCTAGTGATAATTCTTAAAATATACTCAAAATAATTAGAGGATACATAGCTATAGTAAATGTAGCAGATAAAATTAGAAGAGACAGGAGATCAAATAGTAAATTGCAATCAGAAACCAATCCAACATAACCTACTATTAAAAACTATTAATCAAACATGGTCACAATTTACCTAAAATATAAACATGTAAAGTTTTAAGAATAATAGGAATTTTTAAGAATTCTGGTAGCAGGTAACTTCTGACTGTTGTCTAGCATCTTACCTGTAGCCATGGGTACCATCAGTGGTATCTACCTTCCCACTATTATGGCACATCTGAAAGCCTGAAGTGGACTTTGTCTTTTAATTATTTGGCAAAACACTCATGGCCCATATAAAGGGTACAGTTGAAGAAGTGTGCAGTGTCATATGTAAGGAAACTCTACATGAGGGTGAATGATTTTTGACAGGACAGAGCTGAGAAAAACTTGTGAATCTTTTCCTGGCTGTCTACGAGCCCTTCATCTACAGGCATTCCTGATTAATAAAATCAGAAGGAAAACACATTACCAGCTTCTCCTCAGAAATCTGTAAGAATTAACTCTGTTTAATGTTAAAGCAGAGCACTAAAATGCACAAGTGGCAACTTGCTGTCATTCTGTGGTTCTGTGATCCTTTCACTCTCCAGCTGTGTGTTCCTGTACTGTATTAAATTGTCCGCAAGTGCATGACTTTTCATTTATGGCTCTGAATTTCATCTTGTTCCAGTAACACCAGTCATCAAGCTCATCTAGTTCTTTCTCTATAATAGCTTGCTCGTTCTTTGACAATGCCTCCCAACTTTGTGATAGGAGCAAATTACATTGGCATATCTCCCCTTTCTTTGCTGAAACAATTAATTACGTTTTAAATGAGATCTGTCCCAAAATTATAATTATGACGGGCAACTTGGACCCAAGTGTAGGTTACTGTGGTATTTGCTGTAGTTTGCAAAATACGTTAATACTACTCCAAAAACTTTAATCTTGAAAAAATCTGAAGTGTATGCTCTTAAAATTAATTAGTATTTTTTTAATTTAAAGAGCAAAACAGGTAGAAGAGAGAAAAAGGAGCTTTTTCTTCTCGTAAATATTATACATCTAGTCTTTTAAATAGTATACATTCAATCAAATATACTGACTCTAAAGAAGTATGTATCACCTCCTCTCCCCATGCCACTTAAAACACTTACTGTACTACTAAATTATTCATGGTGATTTAGATGACTGAAAAACATGTTTGCTATCTTTGCAGATGACATGAAACAGGGAGGGCTACAGGTAAACAGAAGGGCAGTATTAGAACTTAAAATGTCCTGACAAATAACAAATGGTCTCAAAAAATAATGGAATCCAAGAAATACAAATCCTACAGTCCTACATTTTATATTGAGGCAAGAATAAGTAACTGAAAAAATTACAGGATGAGGCAAAAAACCCCACTAATAGCTCTGCAGGAAAAGATCTAGAGCATTTGCTACATCACAGACCAAGTGAGTGAAAACTGTCAGTCTTGCAAAAAGCCAAAAAGTACTTGGATTTATAAACTTGTGGAATGATCTTCCACTCCTCTAGCTGAAGCAGTGCATCGAACTTGAGTACTACATTTCAAAAAATATGGGGACCACGTGGAAAGAATTCAGACCACAGCAATATAAACATAACTTGGGAGAAAACAGCCAAGGAATTGTGGGATTTGAGTGCTTTCTGTCTTAATTTTACACTGAAATGACTGATGGAAGACATGTCTAGAAAGCTTCTCCAAGGAAGAGGAGGAATCTGTTTTTGTTTATCTGGCATGTACGCAAACAGGTTGTGGGTTAAACTGCAGCAAGAGGGATTTTTAGGAAAACCTCTTACCAGTGAAAATAGAGAATGAATAGAGTAGATACACTGCAATCATTCGAGGGCTTTAAGAAAGCCTAGGCCTTGTAAAAAGAAAGATCAGTGATGAGTAGCAAAACTAATCAGGATGAAAATCAAGAAACTTGTAACAGACCCTCACCGTTTTAGGGCCTTAACAAGTCTAAGTTTCTCATTGTTTTGTTCTGCTCCATCTGTTATGTTTCTCCCCAGGCCTCTATGGAGCAAGAGCTTATTGTTTATATACCAGAGAAGCATAAAAGAAAGGGGGTTGGATTCCAGCCACTGCTGGGTGAGAAAGTTCTTGAAGACTCACTGGGGTGCAGGACAGAAGAAAGTGACATCATATGCAGGAAAGTCCCAAGGGACAAGAGTGCCTAAGGAAGCACTGGTGTGGAACAGGAGAGATCTGCCCCCCAGTTTCTCTTTACTCATCTCTCTCCTCCCAGTATTTTCCTTTTCCCCTATCCTGACAAAAAGAAATTAAAACAACCAAGTTTAGAGAAGCTATTTTGTAGTCCATTCTCTTACACCTCACATCACTGCTATTCCTACACACGGGTAAAATACATGCTGGAAAAAGCCCTGTTTGTGTCAAAGCACAATAGCCCTCCTGGATGTGTTGGCACTTCATGGCACTGCATGAAAGATTGTATAACATGCGATTGCCCTGTCCTAAGGTAGAAAGTTTACAGCTGGTGTAGTATCTCTGCTAAGATTTATGGTCTCACTGCTCCACTGCTGAAATTAGTAGACAGCACATAAAAACCAGTTTTCTCACACTTGAGTTTTGTGTGTTTCATACTACTCTGCATTGTACATTCAGTAGTCAGAGCTCTGACAGAGGGCTCTTCATCCAGTATCTATGTCCTGAAAGATCTGAGCAGTAGGTGTTTCTATACAACAATTTTTTCCAAATGGCTCTTAGAAGAGCTCTATAAAAATGCAGCTTCCTACACATTTTCTAACATTTTAAATGGATGTATAACTAGCAAGTCACCCTTGAAAATGCAGTTTCTGAAAACCTTAAGCCAATATGTGATGGTGCTGTCAGAAGGGACAGCCCCATTCTCCACCACTCTTATCCTGGTCATTTCCCGCTATGCTGGCTTGAGCACTTCTGCAACAGTTCACTGGTCTGCCTGAAAAGTACAAATAAGTGGCTGGATTTCAGATAGATGAAAGAGCTGATTCATCACACTACAAAAAATTAAGAGGCTTAATATGTCCCTTACTTTTAGAGCAAAGGTTAGCTGACTACTTGCAGTGTCTTCCAAATTTTAGTGCTTCTCCCAGATGCAAAGCTCAATAAGGCCTAAGGCACCAGAGTATGAATAAACAGATCTTTGGTGGCTGGAATGCTGGGCTGAAAAAGGCTCTAACAATTGTGCGGTCAACATCCAGTACCTGGTGTGGAACTCAGCATAGGTACGATGAGAAAGCAAAAAACGGTTATTAAAATGCCCAAACACTAGCATATCTGGGGATCAAACTGAGCTAGCATTCAGTTTCAGCAGCCTCAGGACTGTTCTTCCAAGATCAGGAGGTGACCAGGATCACACTGTGCCTTTCAACATCAACATCATGACAGCATTTTATGCAAAATGTGTGGCAAGGATCATTGAACATGAAAACAGACATACAGAGATGTCTGTTGGGAAAGTCTGGGGGATCCTTCAGATAAATTTTATCACTCTCTTTAGAACTTATTTCAGGGTACTGCCCACACGGCTATGGCAAGATGTACTCCAAGGAAGCATGAAAAATACATTGGTAAAAATCAGTTGATCGCTATATTTACTTATTGTTATCCAGTAACTGACAATGACTTGCATTTGGTTATAGTTGCATTCTCTGTTTTCCTCTTTCATCAGAAATGGTGTTTGAACAATTGCTGATTTTCAATCAAATGCCATCGAGTGAACAAAAAGGCTGTTGTTTCCAATGACAGGCCCTTAAGTTCTTCTTTCTAGCAGGAGACAATTTGTTTTTTCTCACTTTATGAAAGTACCATTCTTGACTTTTTTTGTATACAGTGAAATGAGCTTTCTGCCAGACTCTGATGAGCTCCTCCTGTTCTCCATGACCAGAGGGAAAAACAAAGGGTAATTCACACCTGAGCAAGATTCAAAACAACAGTTCAAGTTTCCCTTTACAAAATGAGAAATATACTGTCTACAAAGCAAACAGCAATGTGAGAGACAAAGTAATATGAGAAGAGCATTCACTAAATCCCTAATGAAGCTGGTTAAGTGATTAAGGCCTTTCAGCCATCTAGGTGAGGTGGGGTTTTCATCAAATCAATCTTTGCCCTAATATTCGTTGTAAGAAATGTATCCCCACAAGTACATTCCTGTATAAGTGAGTGTCAGGCTCAGATGTACCCATTTTTAGTGTGTTTGTGTGGGGAGAGTGACTATACAATTCAAAGATGCAATGATAACAGAAGTGCCATATGTATGGGATGAGCTAGATATTTCCAGATGTCTGAATAGGAGAATGTGCTGACTACTTATGCTGTTAATAAAACATGCTGTGATTTCTTTCCTGACAAACCAGAACCCTCAGTTTAACATTCCCAGTATGGGCATTTTATAAAGATGCTTAGAATGAAATCTCCGTTAATCTTAACCACAGCATAGCTACAGCAAATTCAATCATATATAATTTATATCCTTTTGGATTAAAGACACCAGGTATATAGATGTTAATGTCCCCCTAACAACTGCCTAGCAATTTCAGATGAAGAACATAAATCATGATTCTGACCCTACTGACAAGTGATTGTAGAAAACACTGTACATTTCCACTTTTATAGGCTCTTACCGTCCTCTACTGCAAACACAACCTATGAACAAAAGTGCTTTTTTTTTTTTTTTTTCACTTATCGCTTATGTAAGACCAGGTCGGGCTCTGACAGCAAAAGCGAGCCTAAACTCCCTTCAAGTCAAGGACAAAGGGTCAAGGACCCCTCCACCTTAGTGAACTACCACGTTTCCCCTCCAACCCCAAACCAGTTCCACAGGCTCCTTTTAACCTCGCAGAGCCAGCAAGCAGCCAGCATGGGGGCTGCGGAAAGCGGAAAGCCGAGGGGGAAGGCAAGGCGTAACACCGGCTGCGGTGCCGAGCCGATCTCACCCGCGGTGCCACCTCCCCCGCCCGCCTCAGGTGGGGCACGGGACTCCCGCCCCGGGCCTCGACACCTCCCCTTGCCGCACCGGTGCAGTAAGGCGAGACGGGTAGCCCGATGTCGCTCGAAGAGACAACACCGAGTGAAAAGCCGGGAGGGGAGACGGACGGGGAGCTGCTGCGTTGTGAAGCGACACAGCTCCGCAATGGCGGCGGAGTCCGCCGGCACGGAGCAGCGCCGAGAGGAGCTGGGGTGGTGGTGGTGGTGGTGGGAGGTTACCTAGCAACCGGCCCGGCGGCTGCGGCACCCGCGCTGCGGCCTGGCAGACAGCGCGGCGCGGCACGGCGCAGGGGAGCGCAGGAGACTCCCTGCGAAAACCTGCCTCTTGCAGATCGCTTTTTCCAGAAGGAAAAAAGCTTCCCCTGCCTGCTTCAGCAGGACCTGGTCAAACGGGAAGAGCAGGAGTGACGGGAAAGAGCGGACATCTAGCGTAGGGTAGATAGCAGCGGGGTTACAGACAGGCGGCATTGGGAGGGGGGCGTGCTGTGAAGAAGGGGAGCTTCAGTCCGCGGGGATGAGATGAATCCGCCTTTCAGTCACCAGCGCGGAACAGCTGAGGCCCTGCGCCAGCCCCAACTGAGGCCCCCCTGCCTCTGGAGCTGAGCAGGGATAGTGCCGCATCCAAGCTTTACACCAAGGCTGGAAGGAACCAGCGACCGTCATTCTTCCCTTCTGTTGCATTTGTTTACTGTCTGTGTGGGATACAGATAGTCATGCTGCTTACTGGGTGCAGGCAGCCAATTCCCCTTCTTCATGTGGGGGTTCTCCTCGTTTGGTTTTTTTATTGTTGGTTTGTTGGGGGGGGGGGGTTAATAGGAAATGGTGCCACTAAAACCATAGAAACAGACATGGGGAGTGGGAGCAGTTTTTACATTATCTCCACTATTAAAAGATGCAGCCCTTATTTCAAGCTGTAGGTATGTTTTTAAGAAGAAATAGCCTCCTCCATCATACACCAAATAAACCAAGGTTTGATATATGGGAGAGAGCATTAAGAGGTATGTATTTAATTTATAACTCTGCAAAATAAAGAGAATCTGAATCTAAATGGAGTAGTCTCTAAAGAGGCCTGCAATTGCAAAGATGGTTTATTAGTGACAAATACAACTGCTGCTTGAGGAACTTATTTCTAAAACCAAAACCAATAGACGCAGGAAACGTGAGGACCACCTGACATGGGGGAACAAACATCTCCATGGATAACGTACAAGAATTTTCCCTCTGGGAACTGCACTGTTGCTGACAGGCTCCTTTGCAGCTGTCCAGCACCAGGTGCTGAGGGGATCTTGCAGGAGTTAATGCAGCTTGAAAGAAGCATTAACCCCCTGGATACCCATCAGCCTCCAAGGGCAGGATGCCACAGACTCTGTTTCCTGATCAGCACTACTCATGCCCCTACCTTACTGTCCTACTATGTAGCTGCATCTGGAAACATATCGAGGTCTCCAAAACAGATAGAAATAGCAAATAGGCAATTAACAAGCATAACTCCCTTCCCCATGCATGGTCTCCACCAGATTCCCTTTGCCACTGGAATGGAAGAGTTGGCTTTTTTTCAGGAAATTGCCACTGCAGTAAAGCCAAAAGCAAAGTGATTTCAGTGATTCTGGAAATTAAGTCATGGATGAGGTGCTATATCTGCTTTTAAGTATCTTCTAGCCTTATGATGGTTTATGTGTTAGCAGTTGTTAGTATATCCTTAGGGATAGAGTGCAGATGGGTCCAAGCCAGCTACTAGTTACAAGTTGTCATGTTTTGTGATAATTACAGATGGGGCTGGCAGTACTGTTTATTACTGAGATGCCTGACCTGTCCTCTTTTCCTTTTATTTCTACCCCTGCCTCCTTCCCTTACCTTGCTTGATTATGCCAAACTTTTAAGTGCCACGGCTAAAATTTTCCAATTTTGCCTCAGGCTGATTTTTGCAGGGAAGCTTCAGCTCAAATGATACAACCATTTCCAAGAAAAAATGATGCATATGTATTTGTCTTTAAAATTTTATAACTGCCATTTTTCCAAACATGAAGTCTTGCAGAACATTTTTGCAGAACAGCATTCAGAATTTTGGACTTTTTTGTTGGAGTGGTGTCTATGATTCTTGCCTAGACTTGAAAAATTTTGAATGGTCAGTTTTCACATATTCAGAAGAACACCCCAGAGGTTTAAAGATGTGAATTCCAGAGATAATGCTTTTCCTGTTAATGTTTCAGTGTCCAGCTGACGGCATTTTCCTGCAGCTGAAGTCTGTGTCTTTGTGGACTGCTGACCTAAAAGTGGGAATGATTTTGTCTTTGTGTTGTTAATGATCCTATACATTGGTTTAAAAAAAAACCCCAAACCTACAGAGGAAAATACAGAAGGAAAAGGGGGGAGGTAGGGAGAAAGGGAGACATATCTGGGATTGAAGAAAAAACCTCCAGGGAAATTGTATGTGAAAGAACTGTCTGCTTGTATAAAGAGAATGACTCAAAGTTAGATGTAGTAGTGCTGGAGGCTGTTTGGAGAGACACTAAAAGCTCAAAGAAAGACTTGTAGATTATTATGACCAAGAAAATCACCTAGGTTGATCAGTTTGACCACATAGGAGACTACGCTGGGAAAAAGTGAAGGAAAACGGAAGAGAGGTAGGAGGGAGCCAGTGTAATGGCAGAAGCTGAAACAGGACAAAGCAAAAAAGCTTGGACTTAATGGGCAAGAGAGGAATAAAAAGCTGAGATAACTGGACTGGAATTAATTAGAAGGATGGACAATAAAATGTGAAAATGAGTTTAAAGATGACAAGTTCAAGGTCTGACGTATATGTAAACACACCTTCAATAACTCCTGATCGTTCCTATGAGTATCATCAGTATGATCACCCTAAAATTGTGCACAAACACTCCAATAAAAAAACACCTATTACTGCAGGAAGGGGGACTCGAATGACAGCATATGGTAAATTGAGATCTGCCTGCCTTTTGGTCCATTTGTCAGTAGATACTATAATCCAGCATGGGTTGCCCAGGGAAGCTGTGAATACTCCATCCCTGGTGTTCAAGGCCAGGTTGGTCAGAGCTTTGGGTGACGTGGTTTAGTGTGAGGTGTCCCTGCCCATGGCAGGGGGGTTGGAACTAGATGATCTTAAGGTCCTTTCCAACCCTAACTATTCTATGATTCTGTGATTCACTGCCTTCTGTAGTACACAATATAAGTGAGCTCTTAAAAGCAGTGGGATTTGTTTTGGAGGGGACTTCCTTTACATTGGTGCTGCACATGGATTGGGAGAAGTGACTAGTGGGAAGAGGAAAAAGGAAAATAACTACATGGGCAAAACATACTGTCCTTTGTGTAAGGACAGAATTCTGTTTTGGAGAACTGGATGTCACCTCTGCCTGTATCATGAGCAGGATTCACCTTCCCTGGCATCAGATGTCTGTATCTGTATGTACCTGTAGGCATCTACATCTAAGCTAGTGTGATCTCCTTTCATACTCACTGGAGAAAAATGGGTCCATTAAAAGTCAATTCTTCTGACCTATTTTAGGTACCTAGCTTAAGATGAGGCAAGTTGTGCCCTCAAAGTGCCTGTTTCTCTCCACTGACAATAAAGGGAGAGAGATGACTCCTACTCAGTACTCCAATATGATGGCAGGCAATTCACTCAATTCAGTTGCTCAATTCACTGAAATTTGTAGGTGGCTACAAATCGTATGTCTGATTTCTAGTATGTAAAGACAGTCTCAATTCAGTGTCCCACAACTGACTGCTCAACTCTGCCACTGACTAACATATTTTTAATGCAGTTTTTTAAATGTAAACTATTTAATGGAACCCTGTACTTCCAAAAATATTAAATATCAGGCACTTATTCTGCACCTATTAACATTATTCTCATTCTACATTTTGAGAAACAGAACCATGTATACTTTTGGAAACAGAATGACATAGTAAAATATATGTAGTTTGCATACTGATACACATTAACAGAGGCAGGGTGAGAAGTGAATATTCCTGTTGTAGTACTTAGCATATATCTTAGTTACTGTAATTTTAATAGTTATGTCTGGAGTTTTGCCAACTGTCGAAAACTTCACACTACAGGTATCTCTGTAATTGAGTAAATATATCTTTTAAATGAAGATGTCACACAGTGAGGCTCATAAGGCTGGTTGTATATTCAAAGTTTGGCAACCAAAAAGGAAATATTAAACCAAACAGCATAAAATTAAATTCCATGATGAATAATATGGTTGGTGATGTGCAGAACACAGCTGAGTGGTTATATAGCATTTTTCAGACCATTATACAGGAACCATCAGAAAACAAGTGCTACAGCTTCAACCCCCCAGCCTCCCATGCAGAGGAAGACACAAAGATCACCGCTACTCCCTGGTGACATGACCAGCATGTTTGTTTCTCTGGGTAATGAAAAGCTCAGTCAGATATATGACATTAGGAAGCATTAAACAACTCTCTATTAAATTCAGAAGATTTTTTTTTTATCCAAAAGAAAACCAAGAAGTTAATTGGCCCACAATTAAATAGAAATGCCATTAAACCCCCTGCCCCCGAAACAGCTTACCAGGCCCAGTTTCTGTTTGCCTTTTATAGTGTCCTGATAACCTGACTGTCATATCAAGACATTAATTGAGAATCTTCTGAATACTGTAAAAACATCTTTATGGATCAAGTTATCCTGAGGGACAGAGTGCATATGGCAGATGTGCAGTTAAGTAAGAGCAGAAAGGTGATATCACTATTCCATCAAGAAAGTTGAAAGGCCTAAGGGAGCAACACATATTCATAAATGTAGGATCAGAGGAGATTATTATGAGTGTTTATTCTGACATTCTGCACAGTATGGCTCATAATAGCCCCCTGAGTTAACATGAGCATCAACTGGGACACACCAGATTCATGAGAATCACATAGTAAGTTGCTTAGTGGTATATTATTATTGCAATAAAATGGGTGCCTTCTTTTATACTTAGACATTACTTTCCCAGCTACTGAAGTTAAGAAAACTTCTGTGCCATTTTTCCTTTTAAGTATAGGCATGTCCCAGAAATTAAAAGCTAAACAGTTACACTGTATATCTGCCCCAAACTAATCTATTTTAGCTCCTGATTTTATTCATAAGAGGGGAAATACATAATGAAAGAAACTACAGAGAACCAACAGCTGTGAAGTTCAGCCACTATCTTTAAAAAAGCAGATTCAGCTTCAAGGTAACTATCTAAAAAAAAAAAAAAAAAGGAGGGGGGGCTTGTTCATGGCAGTTTCATAACTATGGGGAAAAGAAGAATCACTCAGGATAATCTACAAAAGCCTGGGTTAAAATACAACTGCAGCCTGTTATAGCTGGGTGACTCAGAACTGAGATTTGTTTAGTGGAGTTTGACAATCTACTCCAGATTCGAAATAATTTCCTAATTGTAAATTTTCTTTGAGTATATTCCATTTGCATTTGTTGGTACATGTGAATAAAGCAAGGGAGCAGATGTTGAAAACCTCCTCAGGAGAGTTTTTCCTTTCCCACTATGTTTGAGCCAGCAAAACGGGTTCTGATTAGAAGGAATACAGGAGCTCCCCAAAGAGTTCTTGCAAGCCTTCCTTGCTCACAGCATCACCTGCGACCTGGTGCTGTACCACTCTAAAGAGATGTTTCCACTGGAGCTGTGCACACCATGCTGCTCACCTCCATGCCGGAACATGGATACACATTTCAATATTTGCTTTACAATGGAGTCTTGAACTTTTTTTTATGAATTGTATTAACTGAATTTGTGTACCCTCCTAAAATTTCTCTTCCTCCCCCCCCTTTGATTATTCCCCCCCCCCATCAATCACTGTTCTCTAGATTCTCAGGGGATATTTCCTTTCCTTAGCACAGTTTCAGATCTGTTTTCCCATCTTCACAATATTTGTACCACCTCACTCAATTTCTGCATCATATCCATCGTCTTTCTCACTAAGGACAGATTATTTTGAGAATGTGTGAATCCTTAAACTAATTTGGAAGTGAGGTCAATACTGAGAAAAGCTGTATAGTCCCTTTCCCAGCAATGGAGAATGCTTCTGTGTTCCCAGCCTCTGCCACTTCACAGCACAAGATATCAGCCTGAGTAACAGCACCCAAGTGTCCTACATAATATTAAAGGTCACCATTTTCATACCCTGAGGCTTACATTCAAATTTAACAATTCCCTCTCCTCCCACCCCCTTCCCCGGAAGGATACTGGTGGAGGAGAGTAACAGATTTCTCTCTGTTGCCTTCAGCTTGGCTTTGAGGGCTGAAGCTTTGCTTGAGATCAGAGATCATGTAATTCATAAAAACTACAGCTGGCAAAGGCACAAATATCTTTTTACAGTCACAAATGTTGTAAAGGCTGTGGAGTGCTTTAAATGTTAACTCTAACTGAAAATATTGTAAAAAAAATCATTTGAAACAATAACTCTTGAAAAATGTTCTGACTGTTGCATGTGTTTAGCCAACAAAACTACAAAAGCAAACTGTTTGCAAGATGTGAAATGTTATTCTATTGAAAAGTGACTCTCATAAACGTGGCATAGTAACACAGTCTACTGCTTCCTAATCAAACCAATTTCCTTAATAACTTTAAAAATTTGCAGTCTACCATTGCTACTGACAGTAAAATTGGGTGATTTTCATTTTGTCTATTAGTATTTTCCAGAAGCCAAATTAAAAAAGTTAGCTCATCCTGCACCCTAGTATTTTCAAAGTACAGCCTTATTGCTTTGTTAGGAGAATTTTGCAGTAGTAGTACCGTGGTATCTGGGAGGCTGTCTACCATCAGCACTTTTGTACTTCCCATTCTACAAAATGGAAACCTGCCTCTGCACTGCAAAATGTAACCTGTGTGAATGCATTTGCCATCAGGATGTTTGTGCAGCCATCACTGACGTCTCAATCTGGCAGCAATCTTGCAGTGTTTACCCTGTGTCTGTTTTCAGGTTAGCACCACTACGGATGGAAGATTTTTTTTTCATTCTGCCCAGTATCAGTACTTATCTTTTAGTTTCCATGGTTTCATTATTGACTCTTAGTAAAGAGAAGACACATGGATCTCACACGCTCTACTAGTACACCTGTTATACTTTGCGGTACGACCTTGCATGCCACAGTCCCAGTTAGAATAACCACACTAGAGATTTCCAGTGGAGAAAACTGATCTAACAAAGGTTGTCTTGCAGCCCAAGAGGTAGGATTTTCCACTGTTTTGGATTTGGTACAAATATTTAATAATAAGGAAAATACAGTAAGTGTACTCAGAGATAGGCTTTCAAATTTGAAATATCCTGTGCAGAGTACTTGTTTCATAATAGTTGTTGTTGTATAGACATTTGCCATACACTTCCCTATAAGCTAATGGTCTGTTTAGATACTTGGGTGATACTTCAACCTTCTTTTTGTTGTTACCTGTTTATGGAACTCATTTTTAAACAGCAAATTCAGACCACTGTGTCTAGGGAAAGGAAAGTTCCTTCTGACCATGCTCTATCTGTATGCAGTTTACAGTGCATTAAACCCTGGCCATTATTATTCTCAAACTCACAGACTGACAAATTTTTCTGCATGCATCTGACTCCATTTTGTATACATATGTAAAATCTGACTCTTAATATATCTGTGATCCTACCGAGACAAATGGGTGAGTCTAGAACACAGTGTATGGCTTTGGAGAACTTGAGTCAGATTCCTCATTTCAGAGTGAGTCATTTACATACATCATCAAATGAAACTACATTGGGGTCAAAGTCTGGTGAGAATTTTGCAGTTACACTGAGGATAGTGAGATATGGTGAGGATGGTACAGAAAAGAAAATGCATAAATGACACCCATTCAAACAGGAAGACTGTTTCTGCCGCACTCCAAAAGCCTGCTGGTAATACTTTAACTATAAAGGAAAATTTGCACAGCTATCAGAGCAATGACAGTGGTAGATGCAGAAATATTGTAGTTTTAATTTAGTTAGCTCAGTATCAGTGACCAGAAAGCTATGGAGTGACAGGTTAGAAGGCCAGATGAGTAGCCAAAATAATCAGGTGGGTTCACAGTATCACAGTATCACAGTATGTTAGAGATTGGAAGGGACCTCAAAAGATCATCTAGTTCAATCCCCCTGCCGGAGCAGGAACACCTAGATGAGGTTACACAGGAATGTGTCCAGGTGGGTTTTGAATGTCTCCAGAGAAGGAGACTCCACAACCCCCCTGGGCAGCCTGTTCCAGTGTTCCGTCACCCTCACTGAGAAGAAGTTTCTTTGTACTGTTCCATAAAGCACATACACTGCCTTTGAAATCAAGTGCTAAGATGAGAGCTGGCTAAACCTACTGCACTCGTGCTTTTTCCTGCAGGGTTGAATGGTACCCAATTTTTTTTGGTAGAATGGCTCATTTGACATCTTCTAACTGTACACAAAAGCTGTACCTTACAACTCCATTTAAGACCAGACAAGCAGCACCATATGGCATAAAACCCAGGGTTCTCCTGTCATATGCCAAGTTCCATGTTAGACCGCAAGAAGATCCCTTGCTGTACATTCAAAGCCTGGACATCCATCATCTTAAATGCATGCGTGCTAATGTTATATGTTATCAGTTTGTGCAAGTAAGGTAACTATACACTGCATAGAGCAATCATTATCTTATTGAACATGACCATCTTTCTTGATGAGAGAGCCCTGCATTTTTACTGCATACTAGGAAGTAGCTGTGAGGATCTCCAGAAAGATGAGTGAGAACTGGCTAGCATAGCAGTTCAAGAACAATTCACCTGGCCAAAATCAGATTCTGCCCACATTTAAGGGAAGCGGAGCTAAAAATCAAGAAGCAACTGCAGTCACAGTTACGTAAAACCTAAGAAAACTTAACACAGAAACAATCATTGAACTTAGAGATGTAAAAAAATAAGTTATTGCTGATTTTGAAATGTTTTTTGAACTTTTTTCTCTACAGTATGAACAGAGCTGACAGTTTTGATTCCTTAAGAGTTTCCATCATGAGAACTTCATCCTTATGCCTTCAGCTTTGCCAAATATTGATTGTTGAGACTGAATTTATTTATGTTATTGGCCTCATCCCGATTTCTTTCATTAATGACACTATAAATGGTGAGATACTTCTTTCAATGAAGTTAGAAAGGAAAACTTGACAATTCAAAATCCATGTGTTCTCATGATGCTTCTTATTTCTCTCATCTTGAGTGCTTATAACAGCAAAAACTTCACCATTTAATAGAAAAAGTACATTTTTAATCTGCTTATTGGGAAAAGTTTGAAAGTATTGTTTCAGTAAGTTACAAGTTTAAAAAATGAAAGACAAGAACAGTGAATCTACGTGATTTTTTTTTTTTTTATTAGGAACATTAAAAACTATTTTTGCAATTACTTAATGAGTATATTGGTAATACTGCAGCATTAAAATATATTTCCAGCCATTTTTTGAGAACTTTTGCTGCCATCTCTTTACTCTGAATTTTGTCAGGTAGGCTGCTCAGGCAATATAAGAGTTTGCATTTTGTTGCTCCTGTTTAAATTTATTGAAATCTGGCCATTCAGCACTTCTCTAAAATAATTTCTAAATATGCTCAGAAAAAGCTTCTTAGTGGCTTGCACTAAATACCTACAAAGCTGCCACGTGTTGACTGTGTTGCTGCCTAGCGTTAACAGCCCCTTCAGTGCAGTTGATAGTGATAGCTGATGAGGCATCAAATACTGAGACCAGGAAGAGGAAAAACTCTCCTGCTGCTCCCAAACCAGTTAGAACCAGGAAAAGGAAGCAACTTAATTTAAATTAAACATAAAGATAGAAATAGGAATAATAGTAGGTTCAGAAATAAGCTTAAGTCGCAGGCTTGGAAACAGTAGGAATTTGAACTCAATAACATGAATATAGTTGTTCAGTGTTTCTGTAAATGGCCCTCTTTCAATATTTTGGTCCCAAGCAGTCTTTACTACCTAGCTTCCCATACATGCAGTGAGTACAGAATTATTAATTTCCTCCTTAGCTTTATTTATGAGTCTTATGGTATTTAGTCGTTAACAACACCATTTGCCTCCCCTTATTAACACATCTTTGAAATCAGGTACATTACTTGTCTTTCAAAGACAGTAACAGAAGAAAAAGAGATTCAGCCACCATTATCAGAAATGTCTTTTAACTCAGCATTTCTGAGAGTGGAAGGTGTCAGTGAGAGGAGAGGAAGCACAAGAAATGGATTCTTTCAAGTGGCTTCAGGAAGCCTCTAGAAAGGAGGCCTCTGGGATCCCCGATGCCTGCTCAGCAAGCTGAGGCTGAGGGCAAAGAAAGAGGAACAAGGCGGTTTTGGTGGAGGAGAGGCTGCCCCCGCTCTGAGAGAGTACAGAATGAGGGTCTGCTGCTGGTCCACACTGTCCTTTGAAGGAGTCAGCATGAGTGTGCATGGCCTTAAAAAATGGAGGCAAAACAGTAAAAAGCTTCTTTGTGATTCTTGTAGAGCTGAGAGCTGCATGCATACGAAGGAATTATGTTTGCATTTGTTCATGCCTAGTATGATTCAAGCAGGTAGGGTGTATTAGATTTCACTGTCCTCTCTACCCCCTTGGCAGGACAGTTTAGGGGCTACTCAGGGGTAGAGCAGGGATACAGGTAGTGACCCAGCAAATCCATTCATCAAGGTCTGTGATCAAGAAACTGAGCAAGCAGTGCTGGCAGCATGACAGCTGCTGGGTTCTTGCTGTTGCTGCAGATTGGGTCTGCTGGTCTCTGCTGCAGAGATCTGATGCTTAGATGTGCACAGAGTATACTTCAAGTAGAATAATTCAGATGAACAAAAATTTGAAGGCTTACAAATCCCTTAAAATTAAGTTTCACAGAAGGTAGGGATGGCCTGCTTTCTTAGGGTCAACTTTCACTTGAACTTCTCTAGAAACATCGACTTCATTGCTACTGAAAGGTAACTGGATCATGCTTTGATATGGCATGGCATTTATGTGCTTGTATTTCACAAAGACTAATGTTCACAATTAATGTACTCAAAATCTGTAAGAATTCAACTTCAGATTTTCTTTTAAGGCTTGTAACAACTCAATGGATTTTCTTTTGATTTTTTAAAATGTAAAACTAAGCCTATAGCTTGTCTTTGAAGCTATATGCCTACTAACTGCATTTTATGAACACTGCAAAATTGCTGTGATTAAGAAAAAGTTACTGTCTCCCTGAACATTGGTGCAGTTTAAAAATCAAAACATAGCCAGGTGCTCGTCCCCTTGTCTGATATTAAGAATGTGAGTCATTCCATTGACACGCCTGTTTGTTGATGAATTGGGGCCTATAGACATGAGAGCATCATTTATTTAATGCATTTGTCTCTGGAGGAAACTGCAGATCATTTGGACGCGAGTATTCATCTTTTCTCCAGATCTGTTCAAGAATGGATGATTCTTTACCATCTAGTGAAGAGATCCTCAGATGCTATAATGCTTGAGCCATACCCATTTATACACACTGTAAACTTCGATCAGAAAAATACAACTAAGCAGGCAACATGCATAGATGGCAAGGATGCATGTGAGCCTTCTTAACATTTCACGTGTATCTAAGGAGTCATATTAAGTCAAGACAGCATCTAGCATTCAGATCTCAACAGGCAATTTTCTGTCCCTTGTCTAATCACACTAAGAATAAAGTTTACCTTTATGCAGGTGTGAAAATTTTGATTGCTTTCCTACTCACCACCTTATAATAGAAAGCAAAATGCATTTAAACTAATCACACATTCTTTTTCTTTAATCTGTGGCTGTGTAAGTCAATGCATTTCTACGTTGTTTTCCCCAACTAAATAAATTATTGCTGTAATTAAAGAAAAAAAAACCCAAACAAAACAAAGCCCAAAATAAAAACCAAACAAGAAGGTCTGAAAGAAGAGTCAGGGGCTGCTGCATGAGCTTCCCACCTCCTGAGTCATTCTGCTGTCTCTCCAGTGTGTATCATGTATCCAAAAAAAAAAAAAAAAAAAAAAAAAAAAAAAAAAAGGAATATTTTTTTCCTTTCTCATGCAACATGGAATGATTTTTTTTTACAATAAGAAAAAAATCATTCTTTCATATATAAAATGATTCACAAAGCACATGTGTTTCCTATGATATTTGCAGCAGTGCAAAACCATGTTTAGTCACAGACAAGTCCTCCATTCTGTCTTCCAGAACAGGAAGAGGCTGTTTTGGGAGATGAGAGAGGAGAGAATCCTGTAAATCTCGTGTACCTCACAGAAACAAAACGATGAATTTAGGAAGTAAAGAAAGCTTCTGACTGAAGATGGTATAAAGAAGCAACAGCACATTTCTGCATTAAAACTAGGCAATCCCAGGGATGTGTCTCTATGCTTTAAAATACATTCCAATTTGTATTCTGGATACAGCACCAGTATAACCTCCAGTAGAAAAAAGAAAACACTTGTGGATGGCCACCTCAAAACAACAGGCACAAATTACCACAATTAGGATGAAAAATACAAGCCCCAAAGTAATTCTAATGATAAACATACAATCCTAAAGAAACACAGGAGCAGAGAACTCAAAAGAGCAACAACATTTTTGTTATTGTGCTGATATCCAATTAAATACTATGAAAAATCCATGCGGTGGTAAAGATGGCTATTATTTCCTCTCCTCTTGCTCTATTAATATTAATTGAAAACTAGGTGTGGCACCACAAGAGAGGATTCTTCATAGAAAACAACAGGAATTTGTCACCTAAGCATTTTTTTAAATATCATGTTGTCTTACCTGATCAAAAGAGAATTACAGATCATGGCATAAGAAATATCCAAACACTTATAGGTGATGAGTCTCCTTCTTACTGCAGGTTCACTCTCCTGGGCAAAGAAGCTTGAAAACTCTTAATTTCACTGAAATGAAAAAGGAAAGAAATAAAAAAAGAACCTCCTCGTCAAAGCAACAAAGGAACCTCTGCAGTATTCTGTAGTCTCTTCTCCTGCTTCCTGTTCTGGGATTCTGAGATTCACTCTTTGAATCCCAGCAACGATCAGAAAATTGGTGGTGGGGGGGAAGGGAGGTGGAAAAATGAGGGGGAGGAAACAAGGAGGCAGCATATTACGTGCTGGCTCCACCTACTGGCAAGGATATGGGCTCGGCTGGATTCTTACCCTACCAAAACAATTGTATTTTAGTTTTTAATTGAGTATTAGCCCTTGATTATACAGCTTTAAAATGAAGTAAGTAGGTTAGGACTGATAAATGCTTAAATGCTTTTAAAAATTGGCTTGAGATTTAATCTGCACAACTTTTTTTCTGTATTGATTGTTTTAATAATGAAGCACTTGGATACATCCGTATACAAATAATTGCAGAAAGCTCGAGGTTCTGCCAGATATCTTATTTTACTATGTAACAATGCAGTATGCTTAATAATAAAGAGGTAATTCTGTATTCAGAACCCACCAGTATGAAGAAGGAGAAAATAAGTGTGCCTGTTTTTTTCCTCTTTGATTATTGATTCTGCAAAATATAAATTGCATTTGTATCTTCATTGAAAGCCTCAGGGGGGGAAAAAAAGTTACGTAAGAAAAAAGGAGTGAATGCTTGGGTTTAGCTAGGACTGTTACGTTATTGCTCAATAAAGAACTTTTATGGTGATCTCTTTTACTTATTTTCATCCAAGGCTCTCTATTTTATAGCATCTTGAAACTGCCTTTGGTATTCCAGATATTGTTAGTTATAAAAGACTAATATGCAAGCTGAGTGCCTCACCCCAGGTGTCTCTAGCCATGATCCCCATGATAGCAATGCTTGATTTACTGAATAGCTGAGTGTGCCTACTTTTATCTATCTATTTCCTTGACAGTTTTCTGTCACTTATACCTGCTCTGTCACATCAAACAGCTACCAGCCACCAGCATGCAGGACTGGCTTAAAAATTATCTGCTGTGGAGGAAAAATTTCATCACACTAAACCATAGGGTTTGGGGAGGAAAAAGTGCAAGAGTTATCAAGGAATGGATCTAGATGAAAGCCGTGGAATTTTTAAGTAGGATCCATGGTCTAATGCATCACAAAAGTCAGCAACATCACCACAAGGAAGTTGCTGGAGAGACTGTCCCTTTCAGTAGCAACTCATATTTGTGTCAATTTAAACCATTCATTACAGTTATCACAAACCCTTGGAGTGTTTGTTCTTCAGAAAAAAGATCAATTTCCATGCTTGTTCAATCCCTACAATGGGATCTTGGACCATGAAAGAACTCCAAAGTACTAAAGTAGTTTAAGTAAAGATAATAATAGATCAAAATACCTATTGTGTGAGCATGGGCTGAGTGTTTTAGAAATCTTATTGTCACAAAAAATATACTCTAATTTGAATTTGATTTAATGATATTTTGCTATAAAATACTATTTTATATTTTCAAAAATAATATTCATATGTGGAAAGAGGATTTCACTGAAAGGCATAGTAATATACAAGTATAGTGATATGAAAAGGGGGATGGCTTTAAACTGAAAGAGGGTAGATTTAGATCAGACGTTAGTAAGAAATTCTTTACTATGAGGGTGACGCTGGCACATGTTGCCCAGAGAAATGGTTGCCCCATTCCTGGAGGTGTTCAAGGGCAGGTTGGGTGCAGTGTTGAGCAACCTGGTCTAGTGGAAGGTGTCCCTGCCCATGGCAGGGGGTTGGAACGGTATGATCTTTAAGGTCCCTTCCAACCCAAACCGTTTTGTGATTTTATGATTCTACAGCCAGTTTTCACACTAAGGAGGGCCGTGGGCTCTGTCCGTGGTCCTGAAGCGCGTCGTCGCGTCCCACGGAAACTTGGCACTTTGAAATGCCCGGAGTGCAACGTGGGTGTAACATGAAATACTTTTGAATATACTTTGACAAATTTGTATACATATGGAAATGCACCATGGATGAATACAGGCCTACTATCAGCCTAAACTGGTGAAGCTGATATTCTAAAGCCTACTTTCACTAAGGCTTTGACTGAATTTACTTCTCACAAAATGATCATTTCACCGGAATGTGTAACATTCAAGTTTTGAATATTAATTTAACCTACTTCAGAAAGCAAACAAGAATTTCTATGCTTTCTAAAAAAACCCAAACAAACAACAAACCAAACAAAAAAGAACAAATCCCCAAGATCATTTGAATTAATAAAATCTGAAGTATTAAAAATGAGATAGATGTGTTTCAAGAGATTTGGAGATTGTATGACTATTACTTTTAATAACACTAATATATAATTCTTAGCTGTAGAATAACCATTTAATTAAAGGAATAGTGGGAAGAAACATGGATTTCAGCTTCATTATAAACACTATTTTCTCTCTCCCAAACTCTGAGAAATTTTTATTCTTTAATATATTCTGTAATCTTAATCCTTTCACAGTCTATCACTTTCTCACTTTTTTTTTAATTTGTGACAATTACATCTTAATGGCAAAACTTGTTGGCAAAGATAGCTTTGCTTCTCTGTATCCCCTGTGAAGAGTACAATGAAAGTGAAAGATGGTAGTATCTCACATGCACCATAATAAAATGCCACAAGAACTCAAAGACAATAAAAAATTAACTGTTAAAATTCACAGGAATTTTCTAATTTTATATTTTCTTATAAAACCTGCATTTGTCAATGGTACAAACTCTCCCATTTACATATATGTGAGAAAATAAAGTTTTTTTTCTATGAAAAATTCAGAAAAACCCTGTGAGAATCACAAATTCCAATAAAACTCTCAGAACTGATTCTAAATCTATTAAAGCTGTCCAGCAACAGCTACAAACATGGCTTATTCTTGGTTTTATTAATCCATATTAGTAGTAACTACATAGGAATGAACACAAATATCCATTGAACGAATCTAATTTTCTGATTTTTTCAAGTGTCTTAAAACTAAGATAGCTGGAAGAATCTTGCTGCTTATTCAACCATGCTGATAGAGCTCGTTTCTACCAGAAATTTCTCTTTGCCTCATGGCTAACAGTCATCTGCATAAAAAATAACCATTCTATTAAATCATGCAAAAACATTTACCCAGAAGAGATGGAGCAAAAGGTCAAACTCCAGTTTCCACAGTGCATGGGATGTTAAGTCTAAGGAGCAATGCCAGTAGCTATTCTGGCCAACCGACGCTTATCTACGCCTGTCCTTTACATGCCTCAAAGAAATAGCTATTTCACGTATTTAGAACCCTTACTTTTCCTTTTTTGTCTTGTCTATCTGTAAATCTATCCCTTCCACTTGGGGGCTGGAGCACCTCCCGTATGAAGACAGGCTGAGAAAGTTGGGGCTGTTCAGCCTGGAGAAGAGAAGGCTGCGTGGAGACCTCATAGCAGCCTTCCAGTATCTGAAGGGAGCCTATAAGGATGCTGGGGAGGGATTCTTCATTAAGGACTATAGTGATAGGACAAGGGGTAACGGGTTAAAACTTAAACAGGGGAAGTTGAGATTGGATATAAGGAAGTTCTTTACTGAGAGGGTGGTGAGGCACTGGAATGGGTTGCCCAAGGAAGTTGTGAATGCTCCATCCCTGGTGGAGTTCAAGGCCAAGTTGGACAGAGCCTTGGGTGGCATGGTTTAGTGTGAGGTGTCCCTGCCCATTGCAGGGGGAGTTGAACTTGATGATCTTAAGGTCCTTTCCAACCTGAACTATTCTATGATTTTATGATTCTACGATTCTATGAAATCTTTTAACTCTCAAACTCTAGACCCAAATCTGTAAATTGCCATGGAAAAAGACAGGTCTGCAGAGTGAACAGGTTTGTGGCTTCTTGATGTATCATAAATTAAATTCATAAATTAATCTCAATCAGAATTTATTGGCCTTTATTATTTAGTTCTGATGAAATCATAAAGCCTATCATTCTTGCCTTCAAAGTCTGAAGGTCACCTTTGCAAATTACTCATTGAAGTGAAAATGAACTTTAGGATGATTCTAAATACAAAGCATATTTTTCTTCCTGGTCCAGAATTACTTTAAGAGAAATTACCCTTGTGACTACTAAACATCAGCAATCTTTTAATTTTTTACATTTCTTTTGCATCTAAAATCTTTGCATCTGAGCTGTATTACCAGTTTTTTACCTCCACTAAGAAGGAAGATAGCTTTGGAATTTAAAAGATTTCTGAACACTTTTCTATGTAATGAAAAGTATTTGGTCTTGATAATTACTTTAGAAGAAGAGAGTATTTTAAGTCATGTTCAAAATATTTTCAAAATGTAAAGCCAGTCGTTTCTTGGCTGCCTGGGGATGACCCTGAAGTAATTTTTAATGACCAACGGGGAAGACAGATTTGAAAAGGAATGCATACATAAGTTTTTGGAAGGATCTATCCCTTCCATTTTTGCTCTCTGAGACATTAGTATGCCTATAGTCAGAACCATTAAGTCATTAACTGGTGCTTACTTCACGATTCAGTGCACCAAACAGTTGAAATGTTCTGTATCTTTATAATCCTTGGCTGGAAGCATATCAAGGTAAAGTTATTTTTCCTTAACATATTAGAGTCTATTGTTTGAAATTTTGTATCATCTCTCTCAGTGTAGTGTATTTTCACGGTTTGATTATAAAGGTACTATTTTTAGTGCAGATAACTGATAGGCATACTGTGAGATGCAGAGAAACTTTCTAATGCAAACTCAACTTGGCAAGCATATGTTATTAAACAGAGCAATTCTTCTAGGCGTTCCAGCTTTTAAAGACTAGCAAATAAATAAATCATAACTTGAGGTTTGCTTAACAAAACTTCCCCTCTCTCCAAGTGATGATTACCTTTCATCTGACCAATTAAACCACATGACTCAGTAGCAATAAATGGAATGAAAACATATGAATGCAATCTCTCCGTTTATAGGTGTCCTGGGAGAACATTATTAGATTTTGTTACTAGCTCTGAGAGCACTACTGCACTTGTTGCTGAGGTATCATTTAATTCATTTGTCCACCTCTTAAAATCTGTCTATCTGAAGTTGTATTTATTCACTATGAAGTTGCTTGCTTGCATTTCCTCTTTGTTTATTGGTCTGTTCATATACATATAGTAGCTTCTTTTGAACATAGCCTGTGTGCTGTGAATATACAGTGCCTAAAATAATAGCTTCCTAGTCCTGGCTGGCCTCTTTGGACATTACAAGGAATATTAAAATACTTCTTTAGTCTTGTTCTTTACAGCATGTTTGGCTAAGAAGACTAGTTTATTGTATAGCCCTTTCTGAATTCAGGAATTATTATCTCCATTTCATAAGTGAGGAACTGAGATACAAACATATGTTATGTTCAGGAAGTTACACAAGAACCTTGCAAGCCTTAGATACTGAATTCTTATTATCTGAGTCAGCACCTGCTCCCTGTTCTAACTCTTATTACTCACATAAATATCTAGTGTTTTTCAGGATCCTTCTAAGCTGTAGGCTTGTCTCTCTCTAAGTTCTTAAGGTATATTATATGTCATGCAAAAAAGTATTTCCTTATGCATTAGTTGCTTTCTATGACTCTCCTGTGTTGTGCCGAAATAGACATTAAAGCAAGATTAACAAGATTAGGAGGAATGCTGCTTCTAGCACTCAGAAATTCCTAAACTTCTGGAGTGGCAGCAGATGCTGTGCCTGCTACATGCTAGAGAATAGAAACATCTAGCACATATATGGGGGGAAAGCTACATCTTTCCTAACAACCTATGGAACTTTTCACCAACTCTCTTGCTAAGTAGTTAACAATGCCCAGTGGAGTTGTTGTGGGGCTCCTGCAACCAACTGGTGTGCCAGCTAGGCCCACCTCTTGCTCCAGCGTCACTGGCATTAGAAAAAAAAGGTTTTTATTGACCATTTATTTTATCATCATCTGCTGCTAATGATCTTAAATTTAGAAACCTGTGAAACTGGGAACTGTTAAACTGCTGACTAAACAGATATCAGTCTCACATGATGATCCGATTTATTCAAAACATAGGTACACAAGATCCTTACTCTTTCTACATATATATATACAAAGTGTGCATATATATATATATATACACTTTATATATCATGAATATTTTAAGACATCTCTCAGCTGTGATTTTTGTGTACATTTTGCTCAGCTCATAATTTATAATTGTGATTGTAGTCATCTGAATGACAGAAAAGTTGCAACTAGAGGTCAATATTTGGGCACATACGGAAGGTGGTCAGGGTGGTTTATCCTTTGAGATGTATTTTAATTCATTTTTACTAAACATTTGGCATTATTGGGACAAAAGCCATTTGTGTATGGCCTTCATATTGTTTTCGACAAAACTAGGAGGGGTCTAAACTATTATTTAGTAACATTAATGTTAAAATAATTTTGCTATAACTGAAAGCTACAATGATTAATATACAGATTGCTGATCATGTATCTTTTTTGTGACATTATTATGTGTATCTTATGGCAGATAATTTTTCAGATAGTATGCTCTGTGGCCTGTTAAAATATCTAACCATCAAAGGCTTCAGTTATTATGAAGTCCTTATACTTTTATGTGATCCTCCACAGAGAATTTTGTGATATTACTGATGATACAGGGAAGACATGGACTTTTACACATATCCTCAGGCCCCTTTTTACCACAAGAAGTTCTGCAGTTCTGTTCTATATCATATGACTGCTTGCCACATTTGCATTTTCTTTCCCAGATTTGAAATTCCACATGTGTAACCCACAAGTTTTTGAATAAAAAGAAACTGTAGAAACTCTTTTACAAGTCTGCCACTGATCTTCCTTAAATGTTAGACCAGATTCTTCTATTGCAGTTGAGTATATTGCCTTCCCTAAATTTTGCTTAGCATCCTATGAGGCAGTCAAATAAAAATAGATTCTCAAGGAAAAATGCAGTTTATACGCCAAAAAGCCACTATGTCAGGTGTGGCTTGTAAATATGCATTAGTAACTCTGGTATAAAATTTATTACAAGCAATTTTTTAATTCCTCACTCTAGAGCCAAAGGGAGATAAAAAGAAAGAAACCAAAGGTTTATACTCTTATATCAGCCAGTCTTGAACTTGAATTAAAGTCATATCCATCAGACTTAGCTAAATACTGCTTTAGGTCCCTTTCAAAGGCTAATACAGGTAAATAGTTGAAGGAATAGATATGACAGCGTGTCTTATATTTTGTTGCCTTTAAATACATGTTAATGTTCACAAAAGTGCCTGAGAATTACTGAAGAGAATTATTGTCCAAAAATAATGGTATTAACCAAACAAAATACTTGATGCTAAAACAAGCATTGCTGACAAGTTACATGTGAGCTATGTACAGGACTTGCCTTTATATTATGAGATCACATACGAGGCCTACATTCATTCATGTTTAACACTTCAAAACTTTTTTCTCCTTGCAACTAAGATACTTCAACATTTCTGTTTCAGCTGTTTAGTTAAAAGTGACTGAATAGCTTTGCATTTATTCACTCATTACTGAGAGCATAACTGCACCTGAGGCAGGATTCCCAGAAAAACGGATTATTTAAAAATGTCATGGCTTTTCAAGTTATATTTTTAAATACAATTTCAGAAATGAACTTTCAGTGATGATTCATTGAAAGTTATACTAATAATTTGGATCGAAACAAGTGCTAGGCTGGCGTTGTTATAAATTACTTTTGTCAAAGCAGTCTATTTGTGGTTGTCTTTTGAATGACCTCTTCTGATTTTCATATGTGGCAGTTGACTGTTCAGTGGGATCTAGTGAGGCACAGGAAAGGAGGGAGAGGGATTTTGTACACGAGCATGTACACATTTGATATACATGGTATGTACCACGTATATCTTTCTTACATTTCCAGAAGAAACAGATTCAACATGTATAACCCACCCTTAACTACAGTGTTATGAGATGATGCTTACATTTGCACTGTGACATAAAGACCTCCTAAAGAAAACTCCCAAAGACCACTAAGAAAAAATTTTAAGATTAAAATAATAATAAAAATAAATGCAGCATATAAGCAAGGGAAAGTCCTATCCAAGGACTGATTTGATTTTCAAAACACAATACAGTTGCAAAACAATGTTCCTAAGCAGTTTAAAATCAGGGCACCAGCTTCTGTTTATTCTTGGGTTAGCTAAACTAACATAACCCTATGAAAGCAAACCCAATGCTCTAGAGACAATGCACATTTTTTTATTAAAAATACATTCCTTCTTAACTTCTGCAAGTTTGAAAATGTAAATATTAAAATAAAAGAGAGAACAAATCTTTCTTTTTTTCCCTTAAAAAACTGTGCTATATTTTCACACCCACGAAGTCTCTTTGAAATAAAAGGGGGGTTTTCTTGTACAGTGTGATCAGGAGTGTCCCTATGTGCTCTGGTTCTACATTAGGGTTCTTCCAAAACAAACAAGGAAAGTAATGCAGCTGCATTTGCAATCTGGGAGCTCATCTCTTTTTCTTAATATACAGAGATTATCTGTACATACAGGATGCATACATTTGAAAATTTATTTCTGCTTGCTCTTATTAGCCAAATTCAGGAATTTGGTATTTGTCAAATATGTCAAGCATGCAGCAAACTTAACTGAAATTAAAAGGACTACTACAAATTGACCGAAATGTTTAAGGATTGTAGTTTAAATATGCTTATTTAAATAGGGATATCTGTATGATATTAGAGAAGAGGGACATCAGTTGTATGCAGTTGTCACCACTGCTGCTGCTTTGTGTAGTTGTGATTTGGTAGCGGCCATCAAGCTGGATATGTGCTGGCTGCCCTGGAGTCCTCGCATCCAGAACAACGTATGTGACTGGTGGAACAGAGAATGGGGCTGTCTCTAGACACTACTGAAGAGCTACTGAATGAAAATACAGAAGCTACCAAAGAGCAAAATACTCATTGTCTCCTATACTCTTTTTTCTTGTTGTGTAGAATAATGTTTGTTCACTAAATCCCACACAACTGAACAAAGCCAGTAGATTGATCTTAAATTGGTTGGGAACTGTAGTGATCTCTAACCCAAGGCTATGAGTCAATACATTACACACACTTGATGACATTGCTCAGCATTTCTACAGACACAATACTCCTCAAACTGACATGCAGGACAAAATATGTTGCCTGAAGCACGTTATTCACTCAATGTTGTTGCCCATGGACCAGGCGATGTTGGAGCCACTGCTCTAATAATTCTTCCCAGGATGGCTAGAGGAATCCTAGGTAAGCAGTTGTAAATCTGCACATGCCCAGGAATGCTGTCTAAGTAAATACTTTGAGCTATGCTTTTTACATAAGCATAGTACATTATATACACATAAAAGAAATTAACATAATGCCAAAAATGAATAGTAGTATTTAATGAATAACACAGTATCAAGATGCAAGTTCAGCATACACAAGTTAGGGGTGCAGTCAGTGTCTGTGCTCTGGTATTTACACAGTCCTCTCTTCCCATGGATTTTTAAAGGAAACAGCATGTTTCAAACTAAATTCTCTGCTGAATGCATATAGACATCTGGCTTTAAATTTAATTATTTTAAGAAAAAATCTTTCAAATGATTCAATAGTCAGTGTGGGTTTGTTGGTCTGTTCTGCTGCTTGCCCGGAGGAACTTACTACACAGGAACTGGTGGATGTGTAGGTCAGAACAAACTGGGATAAAGGCACCTCATAAACTGATGCATTGTACGTTTTGATTCATTATTTTTACCAGTAGGTGGAGCTGCCACGTTAGGTGCTGCGTTTTTTTTCACTTCTGCTCCCCCTCCGTTCCCCCACCCTTCACCCCCTCCTTCTCCTAATAAGCTGTTTTCTGATATATGTTGGGTACCATAGAGTGAGACTGAGAACAGGAAGCAGAGGCAGAATCAGAGAGGATTCTGGAAAGGTCTCTGTGTTTTCTTTTTTGCTGAGAATACAGAAATTATAAATAATTAGTAAAGCTTTGTGGATGGAAATCTGGACTATTTCAGGAGGAGACATACATTATCACATTATTTTGGATGCTTGGCTCTGCAGTGATTTGTCATTCTCTTTCAATCAGGTAAGCTGGCAAAACATTTCATTGTAGCCATAATAAATCTTAGTAATATGATCCTTCCCACATTTTGGAATCAGATTTTACCCTCTGGTCTGCTGTTAAGGTAAAGCCAAAGATGAAATGGGGAATTCAAAGCCATTTTGTACTGTCTGATTGTGATGATGGTGTGATTTTTTTTTTCATTTAAACTCGTTATATCTGGTATCTGGCCTTGTACTCTTAATGTGATGTTATGATGCAGTAGTCTTACTTGCAAAATCAGATCATTTTGTAATCAAGGTATACTAAATTAATTCCTAGCATTTTACAGAAGTGACCTTGTTTCCTAATAAGAAAAATCTGGTAATATTCAGGCTCAGGAACAG
Source organism: Psittacula echo (assembly GCF_963264785.1). Lineage (NCBI taxonomy): Eukaryota > Metazoa > Chordata > Aves > Psittaciformes > Psittacidae > Psittacula > Psittacula echo. The sequence goes on along the minus strand of NC_137743.1, from coordinate 64,161,846 downwards.
CAGGTCTCATGAGATTCTGATGATCCAGAAATAAAATCTATGTGGTTTGTTACTGCTATTTTCAATATATATATTGTATGTGAAGAAATTCCCTTATTGGCTGGATTTTGTAGAAGAGCTATAAGGAATTTTTTTCTTTCTGTGCCATTTTTTTTTTGCACGGCTGCGTGTCTGTGTGTATGAGAGAATGGGCTCACCAACTGTTAATTAATCAGAGGTCCACACTGATAATACAGTTAAAATTTTGTCTGTAACATTACCATCTTAAGTAATATATGCTTCTTAGTAGAAACATTTGAAGAAATCAGCACAAGAATTATTATAATTCTTCATGTTATTGTCCATTTATCTATTGTCTCATTCATTGTTATCAGTAATAATTAAAGCTGTCAGTTATTGAAGGTAAAAGTAAAATATCAATTGAAGATCACTTTTATATGTGAATTCTGTTTTCAGTAGTGATTCTACAGGCACACGTTAACATTAAAACTATATTTGTTATCATAGTATCAATTTAGGAATTATTTCCAACAGAAAACAGTAGAAATAAAAAAATGCCAAAAATAGGGAGTGCACTGTTTACAAATCACACCTCGATCCATATAAGAAAAAGCAGGAGTGGCTCTCAGGTGGTACTCAGAGTAGCAAGTGAGGCCTGTACCTGAAGTAGGTATATTAAAGGATAAGGTTTTTAATTGGTATTTTTTACACTGCCAGATCAATGTGTCTGTGATGTCCTTGTATAACTTCAAAATAATTAATAATAATGATCATGTTTGTTTTTAAATATACCATGTTTGTTCTTTCCTAATTGATTTGTCAAGAAAACAGTTTCAGACTTTTTAATTCTAACAGTTTAATATTTAATTTTTGCTCTCTTGCACATCTCCATTTTGTGAGGAAAGATTATTAAAGTCTAGAACGTGAGCTGCTGCAGTAATTTGAAGCCTCACAGCACCTGTTAAACAGATATGTTGTTTATTAGGCCTTGATATTTATAGAAGTGATGCTTGTGTTGTTAGCCTATGTTTTTTCTCTCTAATGAGCAGAACAGCCCATACTGATTTTCTTTGCTGGGCCAATTAAGCTCAGCATTGTAAAGTTCTGTTTAGCTAATACTAGATGCAAGCAGAGGTAAAGACTTTAACATTTTCGTTGGAGAACATTAAACAATTCCCCTGTGCCCTCTCAGATTCTGTTGGAGTGGTAGTTTGGTCATTTCTATTTATTATCAGGTAACCTGGAGTGGGGAGGGATGAAGGGAAAGGAGAAAGGGTAGAAAGCGTGAGGGTTTAAATCAATATTGTGACGACACATCTTGTGTTTTCAGCTCTTTTTCTTCATCAGATAGCATTACATGAGTTAATTTATACCTTATGAAGATTAGGCATGGAGATAAATTTATTTGCCTTCAGAAGAATAAGGATTTTAGAAGCAAAAAGGATGGTGGGATGTAAGATGGAACTTTCTGATTGGTGCTCTGACTGGTCCATTTCCTTCTGCTGCTCACATTCTCAGCCCTATACAATTTGTTATGTGTATGCTATGTATCAATTACATTGATGGAGTCCCACAACTTTTGATGGATCAGAGACTAGCAGATACTAGTTCTTTGTAGAAGGCAAGAAAGGTATGACCTCGTTCTCTAAAGAGAAAATCCTGGCTCTTTTTACCCGTATGTTGTTCTGGCAAAAAGGTGACAAATGAAAAAGTTGCTTGAACTCTGCCTGATTCAAACCTTTAGGGAAATAAATGCAACTTTCTGATACTTTGGTACTTTACTTGTTAAGATATCTATTTGTTGAACTCTGAAAATTACTATTGAAAATAAGTTTCAGGAAATTACATTTACGTGTTCTTTATCAGGAAATTCTAGTTAGAAGTTAGAAACTTAACTTTCAAAAGTCTAATTAGCTTATTTGCCATTCAGTGTAACTCTTCTATATTTTTTTTACCTTATAGCTGCTAATCAGTAATATATACTGTTGCCATTTGCAGGGAATGTTTTTTTTTCATCCTCACACAAATAAATGAAAGGTTTAAACTATCGTAATAAAATTGATGCTCACTAGCTCAGACTACTTACAAAACAAATGTACACATTATGAGCTGTGGCTTTAGTGAGTCTATCAAATCACGTGTCAACAACCATAAAATCCATCTATAGGAAACTGCATCCCCTTCACTGGAAAGCTGCTGATACTTATTACAGATACACATTAAAACTTTGAAGCACATTTCCAGTGGCATCTCTAAGTTTGGTATTAACTGCTCTCCTATAGGACCTTGATATTGGAACAGGTATCTTACAACCAGTTCATCTGCTTTCATCAAAATTTTCTTTATGAACAACTGGAATACCTAGTATATTACTGTGATAGTGTTACTGCTTGGTTTTCCTTGTCTTATGACAGAGGGAGTAGGGGTAAAAGCAGCTCAGGCAGGGACTCTATTACTTCAAAATATAAATATAGAGTAGGAGCACCATATGCTCTTGAGTAACCGTAACGTGAGCGTATTATCACTGTAATCCTAAACAGGAGTAAGCAAATTAAACACTAGGTCACAGTAGTATCTGTTCTCTCATTTGTTCATTATCCATCCGAAACTCATTTCTTTCAAAAAAAAAAAAAAAAAAAAAGAAAAAGCCAAAAGCACCAGCCAGCCTATCCCAAACCTGAAATTTCAAATTATTGATAAACTTTAAACTGGTCACCAGGCTTTGTAAAGTTTTCCTACAAATAAAATACTGTTCACTTGCTCTAACAACTAAGACAAATCATGGAATATGTTTTACAGTTAAAAAAGCAACTAAAATGTTAAAATTTAATTAAAGAGCTTAAGCTTCTATAAGGCTCTTTCACATGTAAAAACCTTGAGGAAAAGGTTATTTATGCTCAGATTAATTATATGTCTAGTTATTAATTCTTTATTGCTATTGATTTCTCTACTGAGTAGTTTTACTTAGCCTAGTATAATCATAGAGCTACCATGTGCACAGGTCCCTTTTTCAACCTGGAATTTCTTTTTCCTGATGCTTTTCTGGTTTCCTGACTTTATCGGTTTGCTGGATGTCAGGTATCCTTATCAAATGATCACGTTTTGAAAATGTATATATTGACTGTGTAGTCCATATGCAGCAAGCCTGGCCCATCCCAGACATATCAATTGCATATACGCTGTATTGTTGAGCTACCTGCTCAGCAAAGCTAATGTTTCACATGTGTTGAAGTTGCTACATATGTATAGATCAACTGAACAGCACATAGAGCTGTGCACGATTTCGCGAATGAAAGTATGAGGGACACTAGTAAATCTGAAAGGGTTATAAATGCCAGCATGGAAAATGACTGAGAAGAGTGTCAGTACTATTGACTGTGTGACCCCGTTATTATACCCCAGTATAATCACTTAACAGGAAGAATTATGAAGAATTAAACTGAGCAAGGAATAAAAGGAAATTATTTGTTCAGAGGAAGAACAGTTCCCTATAGCTGTGTGGTTCGATTTACGCTGGAGGGAAGGGATGCCATCCAGAGGGACCTCGACACACTTGTGAGGTGGGCTGATGCCAACCTGATGAATTTTAACCATGCCAAGTGCAAGGTCCTACACCTGGGTCGGAGCAATCCCAGGCACGGCTACAGGTTGGGCAAAGAAGAGATTCAGAGCAGCCCTGCAGAGAAGGACTTGGGGGTGTTGGTCGATGAGAAAATGAACATGAGCCGGCTTCAGTGTGCGCTCGCAGCCCAGAAAGCCAACTGTATCCTGGGCTGCATCAAGAGGAGCGTGACCAGCAGGTCGAAGGAGGTGATCCTGCCTCTCTACAATGCTCTCGTGAGACCTCACTGGGAGTATTGTGTGCAGTTCTGGTGTCCTCAACATAAAAAGGACATGGAACTGTTGGAACAAGTTCAGAGGAGGCCACGAGGATGATGAGGGGACTGGAGCACCTCCCGTATGAAGACAGGCTGAGAAAGTTGGGGCTGTTCAGGCAGGAGAAGAGAAGGCTGCGTGGAGACCTCATAGCAGCCTTCCAGTATCTGAAGGAGTCCTACAAGGATGCTGGGGATGGACTCTTCATCAGGGACTGTAGTGACAGGACAAGGGCTAAAACTTAAGGTAAAACTTAAACAGGGGAAGTTTAGATTGGATATAAGGAAGAAATTCTTTACTGCGAGGGTGGTGAGGCACTGGAATGGGTTGCCCAGGGACGTTGTGAATGCTCCATCCTTGGCGGTGTTCAAGGCGAGTTTGGATGAGGCCTTGGGTGACATGGTTTAGTGTGAGGTGTCCCTGCCCATGGCAGGGGGGTTGGAACTAGATGATCTTAAGGTCCTTTCCAACCCTAACTATTCTATGATTCTATGTATATATGTATATGTGTATATAGGTATATATATATCTTACTATGTGGCCTGGCTACCTACTCATTGAACTAAAAACTGCCATAATTTCTCAGAAATCATGTCCTTTCTCTGACTGGTAATCCTGGGATAGAAGCAGAAAGTACCTGAACCCATGTAGTCTGAATTTGAGCCAACATGTCCCAGATTTTTGCCTACATTGTAACTGTATTATCCTTTAATATTTGGACACACCAAGGAATTCCACATTTACGTTGATTAAAAATATACTCTCAGGAAACCAAAGTTCTTGGTCTAATTTTAAGTATATCCAAATAAGAAGTTTTCAGCTATTGAATGCACTGTCTTAGCAAACAACTCTCACTGCCTTCTCAAAAGCCAGTCACAGAACGTAACTGTGTAACTGCACCAAGACTTTGGTACAAGAATATTTTTATCCACTTTTATTCATATTTGAAATATATGTGTGGCCGTCTTGGAAACCTGAAGGTGAATTTGCCTCTCTTCCACAGAGGATTTTTTTTTTTTCTCACATGCAGTTAACATGATGCCAACTTGATTTCCTTGAGTACTGAAATTTCTCTGCAGTTACTATTGTTAAGAGCATTTACTTTGAATGTGTATGTGATTGTGCAATGGTTAGGTAAGAAGGATCAAGCTACATGATTAGGATAGTAAGCCATAGGAATGACAAAACCCCATCTATTTTAGAAAAGTTAACCTAACTCCACAGTGACAGTCAAAGCAAGATATTTTTCACCACAGATAAATATCTATTAGAACAGATATTTGAATGTGCTTTCTTTAGAAAAGCACTTTTTTGAGGGAAGGAATTCCCCAAATTTAAACTGTTGCAAAACAATTGAGTTTCTTATGATAACTTCTATGTTACAGAGAGAGAGCCCTTTTAAATGAGTGAAGGCATATGCCTTAATATACCCTATCAAGGAACAAGACACATTCCACTCATCACAAACAGCTTTGAACCTTTTTCAAAAATTCTGTTTATTTTAAAGCCCAGTCATCTGTAAAACCAGATGAAAGTGTAAGTGCTAGGGTTTATGGTAGGAGAGACAATCGATTTATGGTGTTATTTTAGGTCTGAGCAGAATAAACTTCATGGCAGAAATAAGTAATCTCAAAAGGCCCCGATAGTCCAGTGTCAGATGTAACTGAAAGAGGGCAATCCTCATGTTTGCTTTCATTCAGATGAAGTGTGTAAAGAAAAGCCTGTCACTAATATTTCAGGCCAAATTGTTCATATTAAGAAGCCTGGCCTGAGACACAAGTTCTGACCAAAAGCAATATAAAAAAATTCAACCTGTGTTAGGAAGGAATTTCCTCCTACTGAGTGTATCTCTGAGTATTAAAGGAGTCTTCCTGAAAGTTTTTTACTAACAGCTAAGTTACTTGCCAAGTATTTCCTACATATCAACTTGCTTTAGTTTGTGTTATAATAGGAAGAATACTAAAATTCTAGTAGCTGCTATAACAGTATCATTCTGTAGTATATATTACTTAAAGCCATAGGTCTCTAATTAGTACAATATTTCATTAATATACTTAAAGTTCAGCGTTACAAGAGACACCTTTTAAAGGAGTGCTAGAACTTGTAACTCATAGGCTTTGCTCCTTTGGATTTATTACATGCAGGTAATGACTAGATCAAAGTCATACTTCCATAATCCATTTGGAAAGCATTCCAAATTTAGGGCTTGGTTAAGTTTTATTAGGTACTACCATGATACCTGAAGAAACCATGTACATTTTTCATATGATGTGTTAAACCACAGGTATAAAGCACTCTATTTTCATGCTGACTTTCTGTGCATTTTGCTCCTTGTGTAGGAACGCTCACATTCAGTTCAGAATTGTTGTAAGCCTCTCAGCCAGAAGTTCCAATTTTTCCCTTTTGGTTTCCTAGACAACTGTCAAAGTCTAAATACAATCCATTAATCTTGTGCTATGCAGAGTTTATTCTTTCATATTTTGTATTGATCAGTTTCTGGGGCTTAGTAAGACTAGGAAAGCACGTGTTCCAGCTGCATGGTTCTTAATGATTCAGTTAATTTTCTGAGTTCAATTTGTTATTTTTTTTCTGGGTTTATAAGCAATATTTTCTGTTACAAATGCATTTTCATAAGTTTCCATAGAAAAATTTAGAAAAGAGTATAACTTTTCAATCAAAGCTTGTTTTCTTGTTTTGTTTTGGGTTGGCTTTTATTTCCAAAGCAAAATAGATACTGTGATGTATTTAGGTATTGCTAACTGAGGCTTTATTGTGACTTCAATACCTCTATACCAGTGGATGCTGATGTGTGTTCCAATGTTTCACTTGTCAGCACATTTAAATTGTGAGTACAAAAAGCCATAAAGAATTAGTTGAATCTAGATAATGGAGAACATGCAACAAATAATTCTCAATCTGGACAATTAATTTTGTGGATAGCTCTGTCTCCTGTTAATCTAAGACTGGGTTAACATTTTTATAGTCACTTAACACTTTAGATGTCCATGTGGTTGCTCACAATTTCCATTCATTGTCTGGCTTTTGTCTCTAACATGAGATTTCACTTAGTTAAAGCCATCACTGTGGTATTGTCCTATAAGGGTCTTTATAAGAGTATCTAATTTCAAATGACCCCATTTAATTTCTAAATGACATTTCAGATGGAATCACACATCTTGCCACAGGTCAATGCGACAGTAATATGCAACTATCTTTTCCAACTCATTATTACATTGAAAGGGATCTCAAGTGTATGAGGATATAGTTTGTAACTTTTTTTTGAAACAATATCATATCTCAGAGTTTGAAGGATATTCTAACCAGACTTAAAATAAATGCTGATGCCATAGAGGAAGAAGAGTTCAGGCAGGAGTTCCACAGGAAAGAATATACACAATCTGTCCATCAGGAAACACCTCTGACTAGAGCTGAGATTCTACCTATGATTCACTCTTGGAAGCTGAATTGCAATAATCTACCCAAATAAAAATTATTTTGGTCAACATGATATCAGCCAAAATAATTCTCTGTTGTCACCTTCAACTACAGTAAAACTCTATAATCTAGAAACCTGCCTATGAAAATTTCTAGTCTTGGGGTGAGAACTAAAGACATATTAAAAAAACCCCAAGGTATTTTTTTAGAGTATTAAAAATATCTGCATTATACAGAAAAAAACCCCCTAAAAACTATATGAGATGAGTTATTAATTGGAATTCTGTAATTAAATTACTCTGCTATGGCCTAGGCTTATTATAAATTCAGGACAAAGCGCTTGCAATACTGCCAACCTCATTCCTTTGCTGTGACTACCATTGGAGATACAGTCAGTACAAAGAGACATAGGATATAATAAATAGGGAGGTGGAGACTAGGTGATAAGCTTACACGTGAAAAAAGGTTCTCTGCATTGTGCTGTAACTCAAAATACAGATTTATTGGAATACCCTGCACTGCTAGTGTTATTAACAATTTTCACATTAAAGATGAATTCCTCATTTTACATTTTGTAAACTGGCAAATATTTTAACAGCTGGATAGAAGTTATACCCCCTCTTTTGAAATCAGATGCATATGAATGCTTAATATTAGTTAAATTGAAATTAAAAGACTACTCTTTTATTAGGAAGCTATAGTATCCCTCTCATATTATTTTAAAACTTGCAAGCAACTGCACTTACACATTATTTGCATTGTATCTGACCATGAGATCAGATTTCAGCCGCAGTGCTACTTCAGAGGCAGAATCCAGATGCACCCAATAGGCAAAGGGATAGGGAAATCCTCTACATACCCCCAGGGAAAGCTGCATTCAGTGTAAAATATGCATTGGTGAATAAGTATCATTGGTGGCAGTATGAGAGTCATTATCCCCTGAGGTTAGTGCTGGAGACACAGCTTTCAGATGTCTTCAATGGAGCCTCTCCAGTAGTGACTCACCACAGTAAATTGTGCTGAATCAGTGTCTTACTGAAAATGACCAGGACTTTGAAAGAGTTTGCTGTTAGCAATTGTTGGCATGACCTTATGTTACATTATTAAACAAATAGAAGCTCTAATTGTGGTACAACCTATTTCATCTTTGGAAAAATGTAATTCTAGATTAATAGTAACTGTTAGTAGGTAACTTCTAGGTTAGTTTTTGTAAAGCATTTTCTGCAGGAGTTCTTGGAGATCTTCTATCTTTATATACAAAAGCAGCGGTGGTCTATTTGAAAGCTTTTGCTTTCTGTTTTCCCACCTTCTGCATACTCTTTGACCCATTCAGTGTCTACACAGATTTTTCTTTATTTTATCTACAGGGTTTCTACCGTGGCTGCTCATTCTCACTATATTTGGAGGAAAATATTAATAAGGGCTGCTATGGCAGGAGCAGAGACCTAAAAGAGAGGGATGTCTTCTTTTTCTTTTCTCCTCTAGGAGTGAAAAACAAAATAACAATAACATAAAGAAGTACGAAAAGAGCCAGAGTATCTAGGTCGATCGAGAATAAATGCCTCAAAGACATCTCATCTCAATCACAATGGCTGAAGACTAAAGTTTGCAAGTTGTAAGTAGACTATTTAAATAACTAAATATTCAGATTATTAAAGCTTTAAAGACTAAGGAAGCCAACACCAACCTTTGGTGAGCTGTTGTAATGATGCAATATTTAAATTGAAGAAATCGTCTTTTTCTGCTACATATTGCTTGAGGTGGAAGAAAAATTTTGTCCACAAAAAAGAACTTTTATACTGACATTCTGTAAGATAAATAACATGAAGAAGTATCCATATTTTCATGCAAATACAGGCTGAATTAACTGCTATTCCTGATTAAAGACAGTAAATCCAGTGGGGAGGAATGATACATTGCGCAGTTCTCTAAGTGACAAATGAGGACACTCCCATTAGCCCGGGCACTGTTATTCCATGTGTACTAACGACTGCATTAGTTATATAGAAATCTCAACAAGACCCATTTTCCCCTTTTTATTAAAGCATGCATGTAAAATAATAAATTGATTTTTTTAACTCATATACTTTAAAGAATGTTGTTTAATGCACTTTTGGTCTGTGTTATGTTTTGTGGACTAACCCATGTTCCACTTTGCTTTTCCTACATCTCTTTGCTCTTAGGTTGCAAAAATGTATCTACATGAATATGTAGACTTATCTTTGTCTACCACAATTACTTCTGAGAAGCTTTGGACACAGGAACAAAGAATGACAGATTCTTGAAGAAACTTCTGTCTTGAAGAAGCTTCAGCTCCCAGGGAGAAACTTTTATTACCAATTCCATTTTCTGCTAGAAATGTAGCCTTTTTGTTTCCATGATAGCAAAAGATCCAGTGGCTACTTTCTGAGATTTGACATTTCTTAGAAAAAGAAAGGTATGACTATCTTTTCTTCTCAGCCATAAATAGTGTTTCACTTCATAAGATGGCTATTAGATATAGCACAATGTATCTTCACTAAAATATCAGTGAGAAAATCAAATTATCATCTTTAGTAAAGTCTAGCTGTAGAAATTCATGTTACATGTATTGTATCTATTTTTCATTAGAATGTAAGGATCCTTAACATTGGAAGGTATTTGCAAAATATTAAGCAAATACTGTACTACAACCGGGTTGAAGTGCCAAGAAAGAGATCTCTTCCTCTTAAATTGCATATGGTTTTCATTTGGCCACCTTCAGGTTTCTCCAATACTTCAAGTGTTCACACTTGATGTCTTTTCACACCTTCTCACGGGCAACTTATGGTGTTTAAGAAAATATAAGGTGGGCCTGCATGTAAAGAATTCTTAGAGATTTTGATCAGTTTTCATAAATAAATGGGTTAAATGATTATTTGGGGGGCTCTACAACTTGCAGGTACATATCTGAGAAATCCAGGTTCATTTCTTTACATAATATATCTATGTTTTATTGCTCCAGTTTACTAGGTACAGCATATGTTTGCCTTGATGTAAGATTCTTAATCCACTATTTCCTCTCCTAATCAGGGGGAGAGAAGAAATAGGAAGAAATGAATTCAAAAGTGAATGTAGCAATGAGATAGGGAAGAAAATAAATGATTGTGGAATAGCAGTGGTCACAAACAGACAAATAAGCAGAGGGAAAGACTATCCATAGCAATGTCTTGGTGAGGAAGAGAGCATGTCCAAAGATGGCCTCCCAAGAAGCAGCTTCTGGATCTTTCAGATGGGTCTGAGATTGCTTTCCAGTCTGCTTTGAGTGTTTTCCCATTTGCCTAGTCTTTCACCAGTGAGACTGAACTTCATGTATTATATTCTACCCAGATCTCTGAACTGTTACAGTACTTTCTTTTCTTTAGGTTCAGGTTCTTAAGATTTAGTTAATGTGTTTTCACACCTTATTGCAAGTCATTACTGAGGACATTCAATAAAATTGCATGTAACATCCCTGGAGTACCACATTAGTATTAATTCATTAATATTTGCTGTATTTACTGTTCTTTGGTTAGGTTTCATCCACTGTGAACTACAATTCATATTCAGCCACTTGTCACTACCCCATTCTAAAACCTCTTAAGTAATTTTTTATTAAGGAAGTAATATTTCTGTTACATATCCTTATTAGTTGATTTCATACTCTTATAACAAGTATCTTTGTCTTCCATGATTTATTAATTTTACTAATACCTGATGTTGATTTTGTTATTTTTATTTTGAATAGTTACATAACACTAATGCCTATAGGCTACTGAGGCTGACTGTACAAATCCAGACAAAAATTATAGGCATTGCTACAGATAAATTACAGTCTAACAAAAATGACACAATAGATGAGTGATAAATGTTGGAAGGAATGGAAAAAAGGAAAACAATCCCTACATATTAGTCAGTTGGGACCTGTGAACAAAAATTATCATAGTTTATATTAGTAGATTACAGTTTAAAGAGGAGGTTCTGAGCAGACGCTAAATGCTGGACTCTGTTTTCAGCTTTGAGGACGTTCACTCCTTTCCTTGAAAATACCAACTTTTGTGGAACCAACATTGAAGGATTCCTTGGCTTAGGACCCATAGATAGTTTTCACTGGTTATCTCTTTAGATATCTGAATTAACTGTGTATTGTGTTACATTTACCACTTTGAATTACACCAGTGACATTTTTGGGCTCATTTTTTGGAGTTTTGTTTCTTCTTGAAATATTTTTAAAGCATTAAAAAATAGTGCAAGGATGCCAGGAAAAGCAAGGCAAATGTCAGTTACTAAAAGATAATCTGTAACTATAAAAAAATACTTTAAAGCACTTCAGCACATAAGGGCTTGGGTCTTTTTTTGTGACGTTAGCCTCTGTGCATAAAGACCATGATATCACATGGTTTTTATTTTTAAATAAAAAATTTCATTTTAGATCATTTTCACAACAAAATTATATTTACCATTCCTTTTGTTTTTAGGAAAAATTAAGTGCAGCACTACCTAATTTTGAATTTGATTATAGTAATTTAAACATAAATTATCTTCACTTCCAGAAAACTAGTACCTGAATTTTGCAAAGCAACTTCCCAAATACTAAGAGAGGGAGGCAAGATGACTTAGTTCTATAGACTCTTCCTGCATACCCGCCGTCTGTAGTCCTTTCCTCCTCAGGACAGTGGTAGTTTGAGTTAGGCTAATTTTCACATAACATCAGCACACAACAGTGACACTTTTTACTTCTGAAGTGCCATTAGCCCTGTTCTTTCTGTCTCTCCTACCATGGGAGCCCCACCTTTTTGATTTGGACAAATATCTTTACTGGCCTAATATCTTTACTGCTAGTCTTATTAACATTAGTGATATAGAGAAGAGGTTTTTATCCAGGTTTTAGCATCTGAGAGGCTATTGCTGTGCTTGGCATGGAGGAAGATATTATTCCCAAATTACAGCCTCTCGAAGAAAAGATTAACATAAGAAAAATATGATGGTTGGTCATGTTACAGATTCCATTTACTATCCTTGCACTTATTCCAATTCTAATCAAATGCATGTTTGTGTGTGTTTCAGTTTTAATGGAATGAAAATCTCAGTAGTCAGCTTTTTCTAGGTTTTAGCGTGAAGATAATTCTAATCTAATGTTCTAAAAGAAAAAAAAAGAAAAGAAAAATCCATAAGAAAACCTGCAAGGTTTGCTATTTCTCTGCCTTGAAAAGTATGCATGTGGACCCTCTCATGCAGAATGCAAATAACCTGTTAGATAACCTGATGATTTTACTCAGTAATCATAGGATCCACCTGGCTCTTACACTGATACTTTCACTTTTGGCATTTATCTGATTTAAGACATCATAAAAATATGTACTTTCAGGCCACTTCTTCTGGCTTTTTCAGAACCACACGAAAATTAATTTGACATCGTTAGCACAGATATTTCACTTACTTTCTGAGTCATCTTCTGTGTAAATGGTGTGAAGATAATTATAGCCAAAAATAAAATTTAACAAGTTATCCATGGACATAATATAATTAACTGAAATATACGTAAAATTAAGAACATATGGATACTGTTTATTGCTCAATATTATTATTCAAAGGAAGGGACTGAAGAAAAACTGGAGAAAGATTTATGTAATGCCGTGCTCAAATATAATTTAATGGATTTATTTGGCAAAATTATGTCTTTAATAAATCAGAGCTTATTTTTTCTAATGAAATCTATAGACTTGTAGACCATTATACATACAGTATCTAGGCCCAAATTGTGTTTCAAAACTTGAAATCCTTTTTGTTGAACAGTATCTGGTTTTGAGGGGCCTGGAACACAGGTATTTTTGAGACTATTCCTTTAAAGACTGTTTTTTAATGAAGGCTATTCTGAAATTATTAGATCTACGGAATTCTTCATCTGAATTCTGCCCAGTATCATTCATGTCCTGGCAGTTTAGTTACTAGGTAACAAGGAATTTTAAAACCAGTGAAGGAGGAAGAGAGAAACTATCACTAACAAATGAGTGGTTTATAGTTCAAGAATTGCTAAGAGCTTGTTCAGGGCTTGGTGTGGGGAACAGAATCACTTTTGTTTCTTTGTTATAATACATTGCCATATAGCAACAGTAATCAAATACATATTTGTGTGTTGTTCTTTAAAGCTTTGTAATCTCACAGTATCACAGTATGTTAGAGGTTGGAAGGGACCTCAAAAGATCATCTAGTCCAATCCCCCTGCCGGAGCAGGAACACCTAAATAAGGTTACATAGGAATGTGTCCAGGTGGGTTTTGAATGTCTCCAGAGAAGGAGACTCCACAACCCCCCTGGGCAGCCTGTTCCAGTGTTCTGTCACCCTCACTGAGAAGAAGTTTCTTCTCAAGTTTAAGTGGAACCTCTTGTGTTCCAGTTTATACCCATTACCCCTTGTCCTATCATCGTTTGCCACTGAGAAGAGCCTGGCTCCATCCTCATGACACTCCCCCTTTATATATTTATATACACTAATAAGGTCCCCCCGCAGTCTCCTCTTCTCCAAACTATAGAGACCCAGCTCCCTCAGCCTTTCCTCATAAGGGAGATGCTCCACTCCCTTAATCATCTTTGTCGCCCTGCGCTGGACTCTCTCCAGCAGGTCCCTGTCCTTCTTGAACTGAGGGGCCCAGAACTGGACACAATATTCCAGATGCGGTCTCACCAGGGCAGAGTAGAGGGGAAGGAGGACCTCTCTCGACCTACTGACCAACCCCCTTCTAATATACCCCAGGATGCCATTGGCCTTCTTGGCCACAAGGGCACAGTGTTGGCTCATGGTCATCCTGCCGTCCACTAGGACCCCCAGGTCCCTCTCCCCTACACTACTCTCTAACAGGTCGTTCCCCAACCTATATTGGAACCTGGGGTTGTTCCTGCCCAGATGCAGGACTCTACACTTTCCCTTGTTATATTTCATCAAGTTTCTCCCTGCCCAACTCTCCAGCCTGTCCAGGTCTCACTGGATGGCAGCACAGCCTTCTGGCGTGTCAGCCACTCCTCCCAGCTTAGTGTCATCAGCAAACTTGCTGACAGTACACTCAATTCCCTCATCTAAATCATTGATGAATATATTAAATAATACTGGTCCCAGTACTGACCCTTGAGGCACTCCACTAGATACAGGCCTCCAACTAGACTCCGCCCCATAGACTGCAACTCTCTGGCTTCTCTCCTTCAGTCAGCTCGCAGTCCACCTCACTACCTGATCATCCAGACCACACTTCCTCAATTTAGCTATGAGGATGCTGTGGGAGACTGTGTCAAATGCTTTGCTGAAGTCAAGGTAGACCACGTCCACCGCTCTGCCATCATCCATCCACAATGTTATTTCCTCATAAAAGGCTATGAGGTTGGTCAAGCATGACTTCCCCTTGGTAAAGCCATGTTGACTGCCCCTCATAACCCTCTTATCCTTGATATGCCTTAAGATGGCACCAAGGATAAGGTGTTCCATCACTTTCCCAGGGATGGAGGTGAGGCTGACCGGTCTATAGTTACCCGGGTCCTCCTTCTTGCCCTTTTTGAAGACTGGAGTGACATTTGCTTTCTTCCAGTCCTCAGACACCTCTCCCGTTTCCCAAGACTTGGTAAAGATGATGGAGAGTGGTCTAGCAATGACTTCCGCCAGTTCCCTCAGCACCCGCGGGTGCATCCCATCTGGACCCATGGATTTATGGATGTCCAGATTGCTCAACTGGTCTCTAACCCATTCCTCGTCGACTAAGGCAAACTGCTCCAGTGACCTGACTTCATCTGAGGTCTCAGGAGTACAGGGCTCTTCAGGACTGCCTCCAGCAGAGTAGACAGAGACAAAGAAGGCATTCAATAACTCTGCCATCTCTGTATCTTCTGTCACCAGGGCACCCTTCCCGTTCACCAGTGGGCCTACCTTGCCTCTGGTGTTAGTTTTATCAGCTATGTATTTGAAAAAGCTCTTTCTGTTGTCCTTGACCCCTCTTGCCAGATTTAATTCTAAGGAGGCCTTAGCCATCCTAGCTGCCTTCCTACATCCTCTAGCAGCAGCCTTATATTCCTCCCAAGTGGCCAGCCCCTCCTTCCATGACCTGTAAACTCTGCTCTTCCACTTGAGCATACCCAGCAGTTCCTTATTTAGCCACGCAGGTCTCCTGGCCCCCTTCCTTGACTTCCTACGTATTGGGATGCTCTGCTCTTGAGCTTGGAATAAGCAATTCTTGAATGTCAACCAACTATCTTGAGCCCCTTTACCTTCAAGCAGCCTTGCCCATGGGATTTCCCCTAGCAATTGCTTGAAAAGGCCAAAGTTTGCCCTACTAAAGTCCAGGGTTGCAATTCTACTTGCTATTGTACTGGTCCTACCACACAAGATCCTGAATTCCACCATCTCGTGGTCGCTGCAACCAAGGCAGCCCTCAACCCTTACTGCTTCTACCAGACCCTCCTTGTTAGTGAAGATGAGATCCAGCAGCGCTCCTCTCCTGGTTGGCTCATCCACCATTTGCATGAGGAAGTTATCATCCATACACTGGAGGAACCTCCTGGACTGTGGCTGGGTTGCTGAGTAGTCCTTCCAGCAAACATCAGGGAAATTAAAATCCCCCACGACGACCACGGCCTGTGACTGTGAGGCCGCTCTCAGGTGCCTGTAGAAGGCCTCATCAACTTCCTCACCCTGATCTGGTGGCCTGTAACAGACACCCACAACAGTATCACCCCTGCCAGCCTGCCCCTTAATTCTCACCCACAGACTCTCAACTCGCTCATCCCCTGTTCCTGGACAGAGCTCAGTACATTGCAGCTGCTCTCGCACATAAAGAGCAACCCCACCACCCCACCTGGCTGGCCTGTCTTTCCTGAAAAGGACATAGCCCTCCATGACTATATTCCAGTCATGCGAGCTGTCCCACCACGCCTCTGTAATTGCCACCAGATCATAATCTCCTGACTTAACACAGGTCTCCAACTCCTCCTGCTTATTTCCCATGCTGCACGCATTGGTGTACAGGTATTTCAAGGAGGGAGCTGAGCTCACCGATTTCACCCTAGGATTATAGGAGGCCTCCCAGTCTTCATCAATCCTAGAGTGCTGCCCCACTGGGGCAAGCCCAGCTACAACCCCATCTCCCTTCAAATCTAGTTTAAAGCTCTCCAAATGAGCCCTGCTAATTCATGCCCCAGCATCCTTTTGCCTCTGTGAGATAAACCTTTCCCACGTGCCATCATCCGGACTGGAGCCTTATAAAACCAGCTGTTATCAAAAAAACCAGCTGTTATCAAATAATCTGAATGAAAACACTTGAAGCATACTTAGTATAGGAAAAACCTTCTTGTGTAATAGCAGCACACAAGAAAGATGTAACTGCACTAGACAGTAGTGGAGGCAGCACTCAAGCGCTGTTTCCAACTTGTGAAGAAAGAAACTTTTTTAAAGTATGCTTTATGACTGTCTGAGAAATACAGTGAAACCCCAAGTCTGCTAATATTACTTTTCCTAGTCATTCATTGGCTCCTTTGTGGACTTCTAGCAATGCAAACACATATTTCTAGTGAGGACAATGTATTTCATTACAGCATTTGTAATTATAACTCTTAACAGATGAAGAGCAGCCTACCCAAATGCACTGAACATGAAGGCAGACCCATGATGACTCTTAGAGGGTGCACCTTTTAATGCTAGTTTCATAGAAAAGCTACCTAGGTCGACAAGTTTACACTGATCTTATGCATCGATGCTATGCTGTGAACCCATTCCAGAGGTAAAGACTCGATGTGGCATTTGAGAAGGTTTACCTTGGTAATTCAGATTTAGGAATATGCAGTTTCTTTCCTTCAGTTTTCTGTAGATTCTTCCAGCACTTTTTAACATTCCCCTCTACCTTCACACAGGATTTTGAGTTTGGGGGGTCATTTGAAAAGGAATCAATTATTTCATAAGATCATTACTGTAGCACTTTGTGTGTGTCTGTGCATGTGTGCGATTTCTACAAACTGCTCTAGACAGGTAAGAATATTTTGGAGAAAGACTATCGAGTGAATGTGCAAATGAATACAATATTATGTCTCAAATCTACACATGGCAACTCCAGAATACAGATGTTGCATGTTCAGGAAGTAATGTAGGGAAGGCTATGTGGCTCCATGTACAGAAAACACAACTAGAACTCATTGAAAGCACTGAAACTCACTCTTAAAAATTGGGTTTCATAATTAAAATTGTTACAACACTAGGCCACAAACTATTGCAAAGTAGACATCAAATTAGGCTGTCATTTCTTACTCGGTGGCACTGCTCCTTAACAAGATTTGCCTTCCTTCTGCCATCCTCTCCCTCCAGCCATTCAAACTTCTACACTATGCATAAGTTTAAGCAACTGATCCTGCTGCAGAAGGACTTATAAGACAGGAAAGAACATTACTTTCAGCAGATGCCCTGCAGGGCTTCATAAAGAGACCTGTTTACAATGGAGAGTTTGGTGCAGAGAGCGGGAACTCTGCAGGGTTGTTGTAGCAGCAGGGACATGATCCAGTACTGGCACCAAAGACATTCATAGGGAACCAGACTTAGATTTCAAGCTAGTTTTAGTCTGAAATAATATTATGACAGTTGCCTTGCAAAGAATCATGAGCAGGATTCTTTCCTGCCTAATCTTAATCATACATCCTATTTCCTTTTACTTAAAAGGCCTGTTGGTTTGATTCACAGCTCATAGACAGTCAATAAATGCAACCTAACCTGCTTTGATATCTAACATTACCCTTCATGGTGGTAAACTGTCAGTAAGAAGGAATTGCACTTGTTGCTTCTGTAATTCAGTTGCTGTCATTTAAACAGCATTAATTATAAAACCAAGTTCTTTTTCATTTAATAAAAATATTTACACTTGTAAAGTTTAATTAATACTTGAAAAAAAAACGGAAAAAGAAAGCATATTGATTAGTAAAATATAGGTTTACAATTTTCAAGAGTACCTCATAGAATATGCATTTATACTTGCTGTTAAAAAAATACCCTTTTAAAACACTCATATCCGTATTTTGCTCTAACTGGTCAAGTGTAAAGACATAGGCAAAGTAGTGTTTGTGGGCAGAAGTAATGTATTTTTCTAGAACAGCAGGAAAAAGCTGAAAAATTATTTGTAAAATATCTGAATAAATTCTGAGCAGTTGCTTTTTTTCTTTCATTCAGCTTTGAAATATGCTGCTTCCATTTCAGGCCTGGAAAGGGTTTCTGAGCAAATTTTTATTCTTTTCTGTTGATACAACTAGCTTACCTAAATTATCTAATTTTCTTTTATAGGTCATTCTTATGCAAGAGGCTAAAAGTAATTAAATTTGCAGGATGAAAACATGGCACAGGCACTGCTGGTACCACCAGGACCTGAAAGCTTCCGCTATTTTACTAGAGATTCTCTCACAGCTATTGAGAAGCGTTGTGCAGAAGAAAAAGCTAAAAAGCCCAAGCAAGAACATACAGATGATGATGACGAAAATGGTCCAAAACCAAACACTGACCTGGAGGCAGGAAAGACACTGCCATTTATTTACGGTGACATACCTCCAGGAATGGTGTCTGAACCTTTGGAAGACCTGGACCCATATTATATCAATAAAAAAGTGAGTGAATAATCTTTTGCACAAAATAGAATATAATTTTCTACACTAGAAAAGTTTAATCACAAAATATGGTTTGACCCATCAAGCCACTAAATATACAGAAACATCCTTTCATTTGACAGAAATGATTTATGCTCTTCTATATTGTGATTCCTTCAACAGTTACTTGTAATTTATGCCATTGCAAGGAAGATACAATTCCTTGAGTTTGCCTCATGGCTGAACTTTTCCTGATTTCAATGTAGTAATAAGACTGGATATGACAAGTGGGCTGTTCCAAGAAAGGTTTTGCAATGGAAATGGTTGTGGATAACCAGGTTGCATCCATTCATGTTAGTTAAATAAAGAACTGTAGCTGTATTCTTCTGTTATAGCTGTATAACATATGTAAACATATATCTATATATGTACATATAAAATATATATATCTCTATATAGGCAGCATATAGAGACTGTGTAAATTTTGGTTCATATAAAACTACAACAATGAACACTTGTTTAGATGCTTGGGATTGCTATGACAGATCTCTGCTGTACAGCTGTCAATTAGAAGTCTGTGGCAGACACCACAGAAAAGCTGGGTTTTGAGGAAGGAATCAAAAAAGGACAGTTTTGTTCTTCTGAAGACTAATTGAGAGTTTTCATACAGAAAGAGCAGAGTGAAGAGTTGCATGTTGTGAGAGAAAAGTTATGTGCCTGAGTTACATGTGCAAGGCTATAACACAACTGGACCTCTAATAGCATGGTTGTGCTCCATGAAGAATGTAAATTCTTAAGAGGTGTACTTCCCCTTCTGATTAGCACAGCCATACAAAGTCCTCATTTTCACATGACCCACAAGCTAGAGACTTGGAAATAGAAAGGCTAGTTCAAACAGATCAATTCAAGTAAAGTATTTGCCCCTTGACAAACAAGTGTATCACTGTAGCTGGGATTAGTTGTGGACTGCGCTACAGTCCTCCAGGATCTGAAATAGTGCAGCCTGGAGATAGTTAAAAATACCTTGTATCCTGCACACATTAGTAAAAGGTACAGCTGACAGCATGTTCTCTCTCATCTGTACTCTTTTATCTGCTTAGTTCTGCATGCTCCTTTAGCAGCATAAAGATGTTCTCTCAGTTCCTGATAAACCTGCAAAGTGTTGTGGGTAAGGACAGTGGAGGAAGACGAAGCTGTGGATAATAACCCTAAATTCAAAAATGCAGAAGGTGTTTTATGGACAAGTGCTTGGGATTATCTTTTCTTGTCTCTCTGAAATATAGAAGGAAACAGACACAGTTGCTCTGATGATGGTTTGAAGCTTTCCAGGCTGCAATCAAGATAAGAAACTTGACATTGAGCAACTATAAAAAAATGAAGACATAAAACGTTTTAAGCTGTAAAAAATCCTCACTCTGTTATGCAAAAGTCATGCTAAGAGTACTCTCAACTTTGTGGCTATATTTGTGATTGAGTTTGGTTCACAAAAATGTTTTTAAAATTGTGGCTTCAGTAATAGAAATAGAAAATTAAGCAGAATCCATATATAATTGTATAACCTACATTAACATTTGTGTAACAGTGCTGTAGATAATACAAATATTAGCATTATTAAGGAAATTTAAAGAAGTGAAAGCTCAGAGAAGGAGAGTGGCCAAGAGTTATTTTCATTTATATGTTTTTGGTTATACCAGCAGTTCCATGCAGATTCTAATTTACAATGTAATGGTGTGCACTGAGCCCTTTTTTCCACTAGCTGTAAAAAAATCAGGAATAAAGTTGCATAAATAAGTTGAGGAATAGGTTTTTCTAAACAAGTCTTCTACAAATGAAGTATCAGAGAAAACCTGAAGTAATGAAGTGTATTTTCTAACCTCCAATGATCGAAAAAGTAGTCAGATTTTTTGAGCAAAAGTGTAAAATCTCAGACTATTGACGGACTTGCTAGTTTATGAGAGTAACTAGTAAACTGCAGAATCTTTTGTTACAAGACACCTGTATTTATGTTACGTACCAGCCTAATATGCTCAACAGAAAACAAGTGGACATCTTAATTGACGAACTAGAATTAGTCATCCCTGCTCCACTATACAACAGAAACTACTCTTAATCATGGACTTGTCAGTGAAGGGAAAATCATGTGAATCATAGTCTGTCTTCAGGATCTGCTGCAGCAGTGAGCTTGAGACAGGCAACAGCTTTCTAGCATTTCTGGCTGGGTGAAGGATTTTAGGGGAGAGAGAAATACCAATGAGTGTGAGTCCATTCTCTGTCATCTTCAATGTTATGCTTGCTGGTATTCTGTGAACACGAACTTGCAACATTCCTTTCCCACTGTAGAGAGGTTTGCTTTCTCTGCCAGAGATGGCAGACCAGATAGGCAATAAAGACTGCGGAGAGGGCAGCATTTTTCTGATCACAGCCAAGTTTTTACAGAGAATGGAAATCAACATGGAGAGCAGTGATACTGTATAGCTCTGCTGAGAGCCTAACAAAGAATCTATTATGATAACACAAAGGAGAGCCATTACCATTGACAAAGAGCAAAAGGAATAAAGAATAGTCATGTCCTGAAGAAATTTCAAAGAGTACCAAAGATGCAAGTAAACTTCATGCACAAATACACTTGAAATAAAAATGAAAACACTTAGGCAATGACTGGCAACAGGAACCAAATGAAATGAACATGAACTGTATGTTTATCAGGTCAAATTTTAAGACATAAAAAGTACCTAAATTTTGTGCTCACATGTAGGGAAAAATAAGAGAATATTATTAAAAATGAAATCAGCATTTTTTTGAAGAAAGGATTTGTTGCTACAAGATGCCAAATTCTGGCATATGTTTGTCTGACTGCTCAGAATGATGTCAGCTTGAAATTTATTAATCCTTTTTATTTTTTTTTCACAGATACATTTTTGAAGACATATAATTGATATTGGTAGTATTTAAAAATCAAAAATCATAGAAAAATTATTTAAATTAATTATGGTTAATTGTTTAGTAACAGGGGTTTGTCCTTGTCACCATATATATGTGTATATAATTCTGCTAAGTGTTTGTTCCAAATACAAACTGGTGCTTAGAACTGCCCTTTTGCTGGTTTTGTTGCATGTTTGCTCATGAGGTAAAATGTATTTGATTAATTTGAAATTCTGAATTTAATCAAAGACTGTTAGAAATGAAATCGAAAATATTTAATGATGAAATGCCAAATTTTCTATTACAGATGAACTGACATTGATGTTGATCATTCGCACCAATTTTAATAACATCAGAGTTCAGTCCACATGCCGGAGAATTCAGCAAATTGGAGAATTGGCTGTAGAAGGCTTAATCCACTGTATTAATAGAAATGAGTTATTTTCCTACCACAGGTAGACAGTAAAATGAAACTTGAACCTCCCACATGGAGAATGGAATACTTTAGAAGGAGGTAAAGACATTTATGTAGTCAACACTGCATTTTAATTTTGTATTTCTTTTTTTCAGACTTTCATAGTATTGAATAAGGGAAAGGCAATTTTCAGATTCAGTGCCACATCTGCCTTGTACATTTTAACTCCTTTTAATCCCATCAGAAAAATTGCCATCAAGATTTTGGTACATTCATATCCTTTTATAATTCATGTTGATTTAAGGGTTGCCATTTAAAACTATTAAATTGCTGAAATAATACTTTTTGTATTGATAAACATATTATGTATGGGTACACTATGCTGATCACACTTTAAAAGCAGAAATATCACATGTGAATTGCATTATGATCTTCATTCCCACTGAGCGAATTTCTCTACTGAACCTCTTAAGCTGTCAGAGTTTAAATATCAGGCTTTATATACAAAAGGAGACCTGATCCCTACTAAGCCCTGCAGCAAAGTCCAAATTAGTAACAAAACATTGCACTTGAACATATCTAAGGTCACACTTTTACCAAGACCAGTAGCACTTGTAATGAACTAGAAACGCTTAGCAAGGACAGAAGAGCATGAGTAAAAAGCTGCTTTACAGGCATACTTTTTCAGCATTGCGTTTTTAGCACGAGGGTAGGTGTCCTATAAAAGATCCAAGTCAGAATAAAGGAGTATATTTTCAAATATACTTCAATCATATCCAAAGAACAACTTGGGCGTAAACAACCAGCCTCTGCCTAAAGATCTTTTAAAATGATCCACCTGGCTTCAGTGAGTAATTAGGCTTGGGTACTCATTTCATATTTTTGCAGACTTAAGGATGTGTTTAAATTTCGTTTAAATTTCATTTCAATCCTAAACCTGCCAGAATTATAAAAGTAATGCATTGTTTTACAGTAACTGCATCATAACATGTCAGATGGCTTACCATTTAAAATAGATAAAATCATGTGCAAAGCTTTAATTTCAGATTTGATTTACAATGTCTCATTATTTGTACATGTTTTTATACACATATTATTTTTAATTATTTCAGTGTTATAAAACTGTCAAACTTATGTGACTTACATGCCTTGACTATAACCTACATTATTCAGCATGCTTATCATGTGCACTATTTTGACCAACTGTGTATTTATGACCATGAGTAACCCTCCAGACTGGACAAAGAATGTAGAGTAAGTCACACATTTTTATTCTTTTCTTTTTTGTGTCTTTGTTTTTGTGTGATTCAGAAGCATTTATGGAAAGTTACATGCCAGAATAGGCATTCCAGAGTTATGAAGAATCAGATTCCAAGATATCAATATCTTTCTGGTTTCCACTGAATAATTTAAATGCTTTAAGAGTAATATCTTGTTCTATAAAACTATGTCTGAGGAATAGCTTAAGTTCTACTGTGAAGTATGAACACGAGTTCTTGTCCTTGGGTATTCTGAGCTGTAAATTGGAAAAGGAGCTCCAGAACTACAAATGTTTGTGTAAAATTGTTGCATGCCATTGGTGAGACCAACCATATATTGCTTGAGTATCCATGATCTTAGCACAGTGGATGACCCATTCCTGGAAGTGTTCAAGTGTGGACTGGATGGGGCTTTGAGTAACCTGGTCTACTGGAAGGTGTCCCTGCCTTGGGACAGGGGTGTTTGAACTAGATGATCATTAAGGTCCCTTCCAACCCAAAACATTCTACAATACTATTCTATGATCTATTGTGGCTCACTGATGTGTACTTATAAGCGCCACCTATAGCAAACACATACAACACCCAAATCACAAGAAACTCAAACTGCTGAGGAAAGGGCCTTACCTATGAAGGAGTAACAAATTGCTGATAGAAGTGAGGAAACCATAAAGTATCTCTGTTTCTTTTTCTTGTTCATTGTTATATATGTTCTGAAACAGATAAGCATTTTCCTTTGAAGATTATATTTTTCTTTGAAATAGTACTACTCATGAAAAACCTGGGTCTAACCACTTTATTCCCTCTTGTTCTCCAAACGCCATTACTGATTTATATTTATTTGTTTCACTGCATTAAGAAATCTTACTTTGAATACTATATTTAGAAACTGTACTAATATTCGCCACTTCCCAGTATGCTCAACTGTGACTATGGCTGAGAGTCTGAAAGGTGATCAGTAGCATCTGTAGGTAGATCTCTTTTATTGTAGAGGTCCTCACAGACCCACATGGGTCTCAGGAAGTCCCTGCACTTCACTGGCTATAACTGACCATTCTATGTTTTTAAATGAATGGTAGTTGCCACACCAGGTGAATTGGTAATCACAATCCACATCTTCAAGAATAACAGTTTGGGAATGCTTTGTTATATTTAATGAATATTTATGAAATAAACCTGTATTATGAGTGTAGTTATTATCCACAACTGATTTTGACAAAACTCTGATTTTGACCTGAAAAATATTATTTTGTTGTAGTTCTTTGTAATATTTAGACCCTGATTTTTGAATAAAAACCAAGTGACAGCCCGGCACAAAAAGTGAGATTAAATCAATGTTTTAGAAAATTAACAATATACATGTATCAGGTTCAAATTTCATCTACAATTACATTCTTAAGTGTTTGGGTCAAGTAAACTTAATGATCTTCTCCTTTTACTTCTAAATGCTTTTCTTTTTTTGCAAGACATATTTGATAATGAATGGCACTGTCTATAAACATAGATACGCAAAAATCCATTATGCCTGCTCTGATGCTTTTCAGATACACTTTCACTGGAATTTATACCTTTGAATCACTTATCAAAATTCTTGCAAGGGGCTTCTGCTTAGAAGGTTTTACTTTTCTGCGAGACCCATGGAACTGGCTTGACTTCAGTGTCATTTTAATGGCGTAAGTGGCTCAACAATTTTCTAAGCTTTTAGGGCATGAAATTAGTGGCAAATACTATAATAATATATTTATTTAAAAGTATTTATTTTCTGAAACCTGTGAAGTTTAGACACCATATCGCACATTTTAGTACTGGTAAAGTATACATACAGCAGGAGCTAGTATGAAATGTTAGCCACTAGTGTAATTACTGCTGAGAGACACTAATTTCATGTCCTACATTTTTCTGCTCACAAGAATGGAAGTCATCCCTTTGACTTCATATCACTGTCCTATGACAAGCTAATTAGTTTAATTAGCTGTTCAAATACAAATCAGTGAGTTTCACTTCAATGAAATTTAAGCAGAATGATGAAAATTTATAATTATAAAAGTGAAGTGTACTGAAGAGACAGGCAAATTTTGAAGTATGAGTGCTAATATTGCCACAGAGGTTTTGAAGACCCACACAATTAGTATAAGCTCTGCCTCAATTCTGAATAACTGTGATTTAATCCTACAGGTATGTAACAGAATTTGTAAACCTAGGCAATGTTTCAGCTCTTCGAACTTTCAGAGTATTGAGAGCTTTGAAAACTATTTCTGTAATTCCAGGTAAGAAGTAGTTGGTGTAAGGTGTTAGGCCCCTCATATCTCCAACTGTTATTTGTGTGTTGTCATTGTGTTTGTGTGTGAACTCCCCTATTACAGATATGTGACAGAGTTTGTGGACCTGGGCAATGTCTCAGCGTTGAGAACATTCAGAGTTCTCCGAGCTTTGAAAACAATATCAGTCATTCCAGGTGAGAGCAAGGTTAAACACAGAGGCTGACTTTCGTTCCATTGAAGTTGAATTCACTTCTTTTGAGCATATGTCTTGCTGTTCACTGCTCGTGTTGCCAAAGGAGAAAAAAAAAAAAAGGCTTGGATCATCAGCCTGGATTATGATGCTTTGCCTTTTCAGCATTAGCTTCCTTTATTTTGCAAAATCAGCCTTTGCGTTTAACAGATTCTTGCATGAAACATAAAATATGAGGCCTATGGGTTACTTTGCTTTGGTTTTCTGCATTTTATCACAAGAAATTGCTATACATTTAAAAAGCTTTAGCGCTATGGCTTTCTTGGTTTTGAATGTTTTCATTTATTTTGCCACTTAGAATTAACATTAAAGACAATCAAGTAACAACAAAAGCAGCTACCAAAAAGGAGATAAATATTGCGCAGGAAAATTTATCAAATGCAAGTGATTTTTTTTCCCTCAAAATTACTTGACTTTCTATCTCATACTATCTTCATACTGTTGTGAAGTCATAGTTAATATTAACTGGAAACTGAATTATTGGCAGAATATTAAATGCAGAGAAAAAATAAAAAAACAAAATTAAATCTATAACAGGAAAGCATTATTGATAAAATTTCCTGCTTGAGAATAACATTATATATCCAATTTAGTGGAATATATGTACATTGCATATTCATAAAAAAGAATCTTTTTCTTTCATTCATCTTCACAAGCTCTGAGGCTGTTCATGAAGCTTTACTTTTTGAAAAATAAAAAGGAATTTCTTTTTAAGTGTCTGCATGACATCCTAATTACATGTCAAGGGCAAAGATACTCTTTGACAAATCTATGGATCTTTTCTCTTTGCAGGCCTAAAGACTATTGTAGGAGCCCTAATTCAGTCTGTGAAGAAGCTCTCGGATGTAATGATCCTGACTGTATTTTGTCTGAGTGTATTTGCACTAATAGGGCTGCAGCTGTTCATGGGCAACTTGAGGAATAAATGCCTGCAGTGGCCTCCAGACAATTCTACTTTTGAAATAAATGTTATTTCCTACTTCAACAGCACAATAGATGAAAATGGTACACTTATTAATATGACAGTGAGCATATTTAACTGGAAGGATTACATTGAGGATGAAAGTAAGAATTTCTAACTATTCTTAATATATTTGTGGCTATAGTATGCAACTATTTGTGATCAAACAAAGAACATTGAACAGTTTATATTTCTGCCTTATGTAAAATTGCTTAAAGTCACTGAGATCAAAAACATACAATAGAAAATACAATAAGCAGAAGAGTTCCTAAACAAACTACAAAGTGACCAGCAGCTGCCCATTTTAATTTTATTACAATTAATTTTTATTTTACTTTGTAGTACTTTCAGGTTAATTTGATTTATTCACGTGTATTTCTAACGCTTTCCACACAGCTCACTTTTACATTTTGGAAGGACAAAGAGATGCCCTCCTTTGTGGTAATAGCTCTGATGCAGGGTAAGACCCTTTCAAAAATCCTCTCATGTTCTGTAGAAAAAGCAATAACATGAAACCTACTCATTGCAGTTTCAACTCCATATTAGCAGGGTTACAGAACTTACACAGTTTTGCTGCTAAACAATGATATCTTACTCAAGTCAAAATATTTTACTCGCTGGCTAAACAAAATACTCATTAACAGCCTTTCTTCCTGCTCGATTGGAAAGTGATGTTGGTGTTAATGATGAAATACGAACTCTCGTAAAATCTATTTCGGAGACATACTGATTGAAGAAAGTAGGATGAAAGCAAAGGTCAAAACCAAGAAAGAGAATATACAAAATATTAAGGTAGCACAGTAGTGGCTTCATAGTTCCAGATGGATTTTTTTTTTTTTATAAGCCTTACCTCTTCTTCGTTACTGGCAAATTTTGCCGTACATACATGCCCAATTATGAGCCTGGAATTGTTAGATGAACTCCAATACGTAACTGGCAACAGTGAAGAAGCTTATTAAAAAAAAAATAATCTCAGCATTATGTGGGAGATCCTTAACAGTACAATTGGATTTAGGTAATAATATTGCTTAATCTGTCTGTAACCTTAGCAGCATATTAGCAATTATTTCTGCCAGGAAATTAATTTGGAATAAGGAATCTATTTGCAATATGTGACTGAGGAGAATTTAGATATTTAGGTCATTTCAACCTCTGAACGGATGGAAAGGATATCTTTCATTTACAATCTTATTAGTTCGTTTCTTAGGACTTTTTTTCTGAAGGAATTTAACTGTAATCCATGGCTTTCTTGTAGAAAAAATAATGCATATTGTTCCAGAAGATAACAAATCTGCTGCAGAGGAAATAAAAGTTATGACTAAGTAGCTCCTGTTTGGTTTTCACATAGGCAGTGTCCAGAGGGATATATCTGTGTGAAAGCTGGTAGAAACCCTAACTATGGCTACACAAGTTTTGACACCTTCAGTTGGGCTTTTCTGTCACTCTTTCGTCTAATGACTCAGGACTTCTGGGAAAACCTGTATCAGCTGGTAAGAAATTTTTATGACAAAAAAGAAACTGTAGGTAACACGGTAAATTATATAAATAGGCTTATTTGTACATGAGTTGAAAGCATAATGCTGTTGTACTAACAAAGTGGCAGAATAATATTTAGATATCCTTTCTACTCCCTAGACACTGCGTGCTGCTGGGAAAACATACATGATATTTTTTGTTCTCGTGATTTTTCTGGGGTCTTTCTATCTGATCAACTTGATCCTGGCTGTGGTTGCCATGGCCTACGAAGAACAGAATCAAGCAACCATGGAAGAAGCAGAGCAGAAAGAAGCAGAATTTCAACAGATGCTAGAGCAACTGAAGAAGCAACAAGAAGAAGCTCAGGTAAGGACAGAAATTTACTTCCTGAACATCCTTGTTTTTAAGGCAAAGATAATAATTTTATGAATTAGAACATGTATAAGTTGTGCAATGAATTACAGAATTTTAGACCAGTGTCTTGAGCAGCAGGTCTTTAAGGAACAGTGATATCATTGTTATGATGAAGTCAATGTTTCAAGTAGCTCATGCTACTAAACAACGAGGAGCTATACAACTCAGTTTGCCTTCAGTTCAATTTATTTGTGTACATTTGCATACTCAGGGGTGTACAACCAGCGATATTACCACAGTGATAATAAAAATAGTTGATAAAGGCTGTAAAACTGTTCGTTTTTGGCCTACTAGGAATACCTTGCTTTGTAACCTCACAGGCAACAGCAGCAGTAGCAGCAGCATCAGTTGCATCAAGAGATTTCAGTGGTGTAGGGGGATTAGGAGAACTCTTGGAAAGTTCTTCAGAAGCATCAAAGTTGAGCTCAAAGAGTGCTAAAGAAAGAAGAAACAGAAGGAAGAAAAGAAGACAGAAAGAAATATCTGAAGCAGAGGACAAAGGAGATATCGATAAGTTCCCCAAGTCCGAGTCAGAAGACAGTATCAGAAGGAAAAGTTTCCGCTTCTCCACAGAAGGAAATCAACTGTCATATGAAAAAAGGTTCACATCTCCTCACCAGGTACAGGACTCTTTTTTTTATTAAATCATGTATGACTACTTTAATTTGGTTTTGACTGACATTACAACAGTTTTATACATTGGAAGTTATGTAAAAGGTGAGTGAAGGAAAAGAACAGTGTTAGTACTGTTAAGATTGTTAAGAGTTTGATACGGTTTGACCCACTGTATCAGCAAAGCCATAAAAAGAACATTGCATGGGTACTGTAAATTTAATTAAAAGATTTCTGAAAATGTACTTCTAAAGATGTATCTAGTAGATTGGAGGAAAAATCAAAGACTCTTTGATTAACACTCATATATTTGCATTAATCAACGATAGGTTCTCTGTACTGCATTCATTTCAAAACTATACAAATATGAGGGGGGTTTTAGCAGACCACATCATGAGAATACTCTGCATAGGAAATTTCACACTACCATCAGTTGCTATTGTTTTCCTTAGTTAGCTTCTTTAAATGGCAGATAATGAGAAAAATAGCTCCAGTATTCCACAATAAAGTCACACTACGTAGGGATCATTTGGGCTTATAAGAATTTAGTTATAATGTTCTTTTTCATTAGAAATTCATTATACAAGATGGAGAATCATTGCAATGACAGAAAAAAGTAGTTTAGGAAGGACCTCTGGAAATCATTTAATCCAAACTTCAAAGTTCCCTTAAATCAAAGGATCTCTTCCATTACTTGAGTATAACTTGCATATTTCAAGTCTACACACAGTTACGGTAATTGCAGAAAAGTCACTCAGATGCATTCTTCAACATGATCATTGGTCTCAGCCAATAGATGACATGTACCTACTAATACTACCCACATTTAATGACCAATGTTTATCCTATTTAATGTTCATCTCAAATGTGTTAGTTTACTGACTCATATAAAACATGAGATTCAGTGGCAGAAATAATTCACACAGAAATGCACGCACTGAGAGGAGGAAAACTTAAGTTTAGACAAAGCCTTAGTCAAGTATAAAGGATGATGCCTGGTCTGTAAAGGATACATTTGCATTTCTAAGAAAGTGATGTTTATTATAATTAAGAAGAATGACTAGGTTCTCTGGATAAGAAAAAAATAAAATGTAAGGAGAATTATTAAACCTATTGCAACTCCTTTGAGTAATACTGTAAAGATGTATCTCCAATCTAACAAAATGTACTATCAGTTTTGGGCCAACACTGCTCCAAAAAATCATTCATTAATTGGAATGGGCTTTGAGTCAGGCTGATACAAAGGAGCTGCAGCCAAAGATCTCATCTTAGACTGTACAGTCCTGCCTTACTTAGATATCTATGTATGTGTCCATACCATGTCAGCTTTCTCAGCACTCCTCAATAGGTGAAGGGTTGAGTGTCAGTGAGCAGAAGTAATAGCCCAGGCAGATGATCCGCCTATTTCATGAACTTGAGAGTTTACAAGCTCTGAGGGGCATCCCATACAGAGGGAGATACTGGTCACAGCCCACTGCAGTTCAGGATTGCTGTCTTGGGACCATTATTTATAGGGTCATAAGGTGATTGGCTTTATTCATTAGTAAATTTTTGTCCTGGCCTCAATTCTGTGTTGGTTGTTTCAGGTTGTCAGGGAATGATTTATCATCCCAAAAGAACTGATGCAATCAGGGAGTATCCAACCTTCCTGATAGCTGTGTGCATCTTCCCACCCTTGCTAGGCAATTATTGTTCATGCTATGGCCAGGAAGCACCCAGCTGTCCAACTCCTTGTACCTGTGCAAAAGCTAGGGCCTAACAGGAATTCTTGGGGAAACAGAGATCCAGGGGAGAGGACGGGGGGGATGCACCACCACAACAGTGCAGTGAGCTCCCTGGTGAAACAGTGTGGCAGACTGTGAAACAGTGTGGTAGAATGATAAGTGGAGATGATCTGCTCGCTTGGCCGCTGTAGAGGTTTTGTCTTTTGACACAATATTCCACATGCAAATAAATGATGTAGCCTGCAAGAAGAGCCAAGCTTCCCTTTCAGAGATTACTTTCCAGAAGCATTTAGACACGTGTTTCTGCCTCTATATGTGTTGGAATTGCAGCTATTCTGGCTTATCTCTTTTATCGCAATCCAGCAGGGACTTGCAGAGCAGTACTCCTCCCAGATCCCTGGGGGGCCTAATCCATTTAACTGTGCTGAGAGCATGATAATGCATATTTGAAAGATTGGGCTACAAACATACATAGCAGCCATGGAAACATTCTCTAAAAAAGCAAAGGCAGCAGTGGTAGTCAGATGAAACCTAGCGATCATGTGGTTTTTCAAAGGACTGTAGGTTGACCAAATACATTTACAAAGAAATGTACCAAGGGTGCAGTAATTAGTTTATCACTTTGTCAGAATTCAGTGTCATGCTCTGTAGCAGCTAGAGCTTCTTTTTGGATAAAATTATCTTTCAGCGTAAGCAAAACAGCACTTTTTCTCCAGCCAAGTTTACATAAATGGGTTAGCAAAACCATTTGGCTGATATTCTTCAAGTAACTCAGCCTGAGGCTGACAGCCAGCATATAAAATTTCATCCCAAATTATTAAAATTTGGGGTAGCTGTAAAAGCAGCAAAAATACATCTCATAATGGTGAACACCCGCCAGCCTTTATAACAGGCAGTACTACCAGTTCAGGACACACATTATGTGTATGTACGTACAAATCTCAGTATGTACATCCCAAGATACATATGGATCCGTGTATATATGTATTCAGTGATTGGTTTTCACAGTATTAATATAGGCTTATATATTATAATGCAGTTTTTGCTTTCACTTTAATTATCCTGGGATAAAAAACACTGCTATTACATACAAGCACTTTCCACCTGCAAACTAGTGAAAAATTGAGAATCATCTGAAACCAGGTTTTTGATGTACTAAGAGGTGAACATTTGTACAAATGCAGAACTGAAGAAAGCTTAATGCAAGGTTTCTCTTTTCCACAATTAGTACTCATTTTATTTATTCATGAATGCTGTTAATAAAATGTGTAGCAAGGGAGAAGAACATTCCATTAACCAGCTTCTACTGTAATTAAAAGATGAATTACCAACAACTACTGATTTATTTTTCTCATTAGTAAGAGGATCTTTATGTAACTGTGTCCCTGGCGAATGCTTGCATTGAGCTGCCTGATGGCCAAGTGGTACCTTCTGGTAGGTGTGCCAGTGGGCACAGCCCCCAGAGTGCTATACCCAAGAGTACTACTAGTCATGTTCACACTCTACCTCCAGAGCTTCTCCAAGCTGTTGCCTCTGTCTTCTAGTTTTAGAGTACTGCATATGTTGTTCCCATGCTATTGAGCTTATTGTGAAGATGGGAGACAAATTCTTTACATGAACTTAGACTGAATTTAATACCAAACTTAAGAACACCCCTGCCTCTAGCAAATAAACTAGAAAGCAATGATCACTGAGCATTATCAGTTGTTACCCAGGGGAATCCAGGCGATGAGGAAGGGAAGAAAAGTAAAGATTTTTAGTTCTGTCCTCTAATAGAAGGAATAAAAAACAAATACCTGCAAAGCCTTTATAGAGAAGTTGAGAGCTGTCTTCAGCAGAGTCATGGATCCATACCAGTTCAGCCTGCTGCTTTTGCTCAAAACTGTGCAACCTTACTTATGTCTCCTGCACAACTTTTCCTCAGTCCTTAAAAAGAATTTTTCACCTCCACTTTAGGTCCCCTAATAAGCACATTGCCCTAATGGACACACTTGATACTATTGAAGAAAAAAGTGACTATTCTTCCTCCAGTGCTGTAACTTTTCCTTGAAAAGTCACAAACTTAGAACTTCAGTTCTAATGCTGTTTTGTTTTGTTTTTAATCTTTTACAGTCTTTGCTGAGCATTCGAGGCTCCCTGTTTTCTCCAAGGCGCAACAGCAAAACAAGCATTTTCAGTTTCAGAGGTCATGCAAA
Source organism: Psittacula echo (assembly GCF_963264785.1). Classification (NCBI taxonomy): domain Eukaryota; kingdom Metazoa; phylum Chordata; class Aves; order Psittaciformes; family Psittacidae; genus Psittacula; species Psittacula echo. Next base: position 64,128,455 of record NC_137743.1, on the reverse strand, counting down.
GGATGTAGGATCAGAAAATGACTTTGCTGATGATGAGCACAGCACTCTTGAAGACAATGAGAGCAGAAGAGATTCACTCTTCGTTCCAAATCGACATGGAGAACGACGCAACAGTAACATTAGTCAAGCCAGTGTGTCATCTAGAATGGTACCAGCCCTTCCAGTAAATGGGAAGATGCACAGCACTGTGGATTGCAATGGAGTAGTTTCCTTAGTTGGAGGACCTTCACCTTTAACTTCACCTGCTGGTCAGCTTGTACCAGAGGTAATTAGAAGTAAATCAGTAATTATGACAGTTTTCTTCAGGCATGTTTTTTTTTCTTACTGCACACCTCTGCATGCCTTATCATTTCGTACAGCTGTGAGAAATAACTTGCAATGGTTTCTAAACAACGAAGTGTAAAAAAAAAGTCCTCAACCTGCTATGTCTGAGCTTCAGTAAAGTATCGTATTCTCCCTGCTTTCAGCAAGAGATCTGTACATAGACAGAAAAAAACCCCATACATTGAATTTGACAATTTCTATATAGTTTCACCCCATCAACAAAGGCAGACATTCGATATATAACTAAGGATATAACACGGAAATATGCAGAGGGAAACACCTGCAAAATTAAGCAGAATGCAGTTACTACTCCCATGACAATTTGTAGAAATACCCCTTACTGAATTTATCTTGAAGAAATTTTTCTCATAACTTTTATAACATACATATAATTTCTATGTATCTTTGCAATTACTTTGCATTTCAGTCCCAGTTTCAGACTGCTGTAAGCTAAGATGTTCTTTCAAGCTTTCAAAAAAGGAAACTTTTTCATTGATAGTATTTTAGTATGGATTCACTATGGCATTTTGGTAGCTGTAATACCACTGTAATCACCCTGACAAATATTTTCATCAAAAATAAGTATTGAGATTTCACTACTTCTATTACACATTTCTTTTTACTTTTTTGTTTCTCTGCTATCCTGATACAGACCTTCATACCAGAAATTTAGTCAGATTACCGCAGAGGTTATGTGCATATATTTCTCTTTCAGAAATACTTTCACTTGAAATTAACCATTTAACTCAAGAGTCTTCACTAAAGAAATAGCACTAGTGAATGCTTGAAAATGGTTTTTGATCTTCATACTAAGATAACCTTGAAATCCTGTATGAGTTCTGCAGGCTTTTTTATTCTTTTTCTGGGTAGGAACAGAGTAATGAGAAAAAAAGTGAGTGGTTTCCATGATCACAGACTTGGTGGTAGAGCAGGCACCAAGATTTAGGAACTTTTTAATCCTACTCCTGTGTTTAGATCCCTAGGCCACACTCCAGAAGAAAACCAAAACAAAGACAGCTACATGTCGCAGAGTAATGACACATTAGACATATCGAAATTCAGGCATTATTGCTTTGAAAAGATAATTAGAAGCCACACAAAACAGAAAGGACTTGCAGATCTATTGCAAGAACAAATTCTGTATGAACACTGCAGTGATGAGAATTAGGTAGAAGAATTATTAAATAAGATGTGGTTTTCTTTTTTTTTCTCCTAAAAAAAAATCCAAGCACACTTATCAGGGTAGGAAAGCAGTGCATAATATTAAAGAGATAATGAATTCCTAGAATTATATATTCATGTTTCTTGTAGGAAAATTACTTTCTTAAATAATGGTTCACTTCTTTCTGTGCTTGTGCTTTATTTAATATGTCTAGCTGGAAATTAAGGTGGCAGGTTCCAATTTTGATATTTTTTTCTTTAAAGAATAATCAACATTAGCGAAAAAGATACCTAGCAAAATTTTCACTCATGCAACCTGGTCTACTGGAATGTGTCCCTGCCCATGACAGGAGTGTTGAAACTAGATGATCTTTAAGATCCCTTCCAACACAAACCATTCTATGACTCTATGATTTAAATAAGAATCACCTTTGGTCTGACATTGCCTTGGTATGTTGTCCCTCAGTTGATTATTTGCAGAACTGTAAAAACTTCCCACTGAGTTCCTCAAGAAAGAACAAAGTAATTCCTACATGAACAGAAAAATGCAGTATGTGAGAAAGTATAATGTGCTGCACAAACTTGATTTTTATTATCACCACAATACTTATACAGTAAATATTGTTAATTTTTGTTGAAAAGGATGGTTTAATTCTTCAGTATTTCATTTACAGGGCACCACTACAGAAACAGAGATAAGAAAAAGAAGACTGAGTTCTTATCAAATTTCCATGGAAATGTTAGAAGATTCTGCTGCAAGACAAAGAGCAATGAGTATAGCCAGCATACTTACAAATACAATGGAAGGTATTTGATGCATTTTATCTGACAGGCAAAATAGTAATTTCAGCTAACTATAGGTACAGAGCAATTATTTACATAATTTCTTTTTTAAATGTAAAACTGGACAAGTGAAATCGGTGTACATCAGATATAGAAGGCTTTTGAGCATTTCTAAGACTGTTTACACATTCTGAATGCTTAGTCATTTATTTTTTTGTGGCACGTTCCAAATTATTACTCTATTGAGTGGACTAACAGGCCCAAAATAATTATAGCTAGGGGATTGACAGATCCCCAAACAGAGAATACAGGGATTTTCTTCTTATAAGATATCAACAGAAAAAATCAATTAAGATACACAGAAATTGCTATGATAAAGGCAGTGATGTCCTAGAACAGATATTTTCCTTAGATTAAGTATCTAAGGATAGACAATAGGAATTGGAATGAAAAAGATAAAGAAAACAGTCAACTATAATCAGCCCATGGCAATGCACATGAACTGCCTTCCTCAAGCATTGCTTAAACTTTCATAGGTAAGTATATCAAAGATAAAAAAAAAAAAAATTAATATACGAAAAAGCTTGCATTGTAAGAATTGTTTTGCTTACTTAATGGAAACTGAGTACACTCACGCTTCAAACATATGCCATTAAAGTACTTTTATAAACTTAAAGGATCTATCTACTGGATACTGGCACAGTGTGACAGTTGCTGCAGTCACACAAACCCTGAGGATGTCCTACAACACGTATTCTAAAAGGGCAAGAAATTACCAATAAAATTTACAGTGTTCTTAAGATTAATTTAAGCCAGAATTGAAATATACCTTTTTAAAGGGAGTTCTGACACCCTTTGCTCTCAGATAAAGAGATACCAAACCAATTGTAGTCAGAAATATAGGGTTTATTTTGCCTATTTTCTTCTAAAAGTATTCACAAACCATTCTCACAAACATGTGTCTTTCTGAGTATATCTGAGTATATCTTCTTACTTTATTGCAAGCAGGAAGTGTTGGTACCTCTTGATTCTTGTTGTACAATTCTTAGCTCTCCTCCCAGGTAGGGAGGGTATCCCCTTAGAGGGTGCTACACTCTTCTTCCTGTTGAATACTTTGTCCCTCCATTATTCTGGCCAGAAAAAAGCATGTTAATATTATAGAAGACTTTCTCTACTGACAATACCCTTTTGTGTCTGGAGGCTACAGTCTGATGTGAGGGGAGAGCTTGCTAGTTTCAATGAATTTGAGATCTGTGTCAAGTGACTTTCTAACTTTCTGTAATTCCACCCATACAGGACAATATTAGAAGCAAAAATCAGTCCACTGGTCCTCAAAGTGTAGAACTGAGCACTAAATCCTTACCAGCAAACACTCTAATTCAGCATTTTTTCAAGGCCAGGTTGGACAGGGCCTTGGGCAACATGGTCTAGTGTGAGGTTTCCTTGCCCATGGCAGTGGGTTTGGAACTAGATGATCTTAAGGTCCTTTCTCACCCTAACTATTCTATGATTCTACGTTTGCCATTTTAGCAAAATCATCTAGAAGTGTCATAATGATGGAGACTTCCTGTGCTCTAAGTGATGTCTGAAAACCGACAAATTTCAGATTTGGGTTGATGCCACTATGCAGAAAATCTGTCAAAACAGTTGTGTCCATTTCTCATGTATTTTATAGTTTAAGTATTTCTCATTTAAGCAAATATCAGTCTTCTTTCTGGGCTGCACTCAAACATTCCATCACATTAGAGATCCATTCATTCTATTATTAACTCAGTAGAAGTTACTTTTCCTCTGTAACCTTGACAATATTGACAGTGAAATGGAAGAAAACAGTTTGTAAAGATTCTAACTGAGGGCAGAGTTGTTCTTCTAATATTATAACATTGTTCTGTTTCTCAATGAATGGACACCACTTCTGTACAAGTCAAGTGATAATTTTTAAAATAAGAAAACAGGCATTCCGAATATTAAAAATATTGATTCAAATAATCAGTGATAGGTATGCACACAGAATCATTTATCTGTTATGATACTGTAGTGGATCAGTGTAGTAGCAAATATAATGCTTTTAGTAGCTCAAATCAAAATATGTATGCATGTTACATATTTACACAAAAATTTCATATTTTATGAAGCTTTTACAACTGACAATGGAGTCATGTTAACTTTTAATATCCAAAAGACATCTGCTGTAAGCAAGTCAGCTGACCTAAACCAAATGTCTAGAGTCTCCCTATTTACATGGGAAAGAGACAAACACATTTCTCTCTTTACATAGATATCTGAGGTGATTCACTCTTTAGAGATAATTTCACTGTCTACTGATTGTAGAGAAGCTTAAATAAGTTAGATACTCAATTTTAAGATGGCTAAACATAGGTGAAAGAAATCACACGTTAATGTGAGCTGTTTCTTTGATTTAATCTTTGTTTATATTTAAAACAAGAACTTTCAGAGGATGTAATTGGGATATTCATTATTTGTTAATGTTTTTCTATTATTTTAATTTTTTCAGAGCTTGAAGAGTCCAGACAGAAATGCCCACCATGCTGGTACAGATTTGCAAACACTTTCTTGATCTGGGATTGCTGGAATCCATGGTTAAAAGTGAAACATCTCGTCAATTTAGTTGTGATGGATCCATTTGTTGATCTTGCTATAACTATTTGCATTGTTTTAAACACATTGTTTATGGCCATGGAACATTACCCAATGACAGAACAGTTCAGCAGTGTCCTGTCTGTAGGGAACCTGGTAAGTGGTTTGTTATGCACTACTTGTTAAAAATACCTTTTCTAAAGAAGAAATGCATAAATGCATTGCAATTGTTTTAAATTTGTTCCAGATTTTTTTGTATAATCAGTTTAGAAACTGTATATATGATTTTCATAGATAAAGTGATTTTTGCTGGAGCCTTTAAATTTCATTAATCTGTTTTGTACTTACTATAATGGTATAACCGAACCTGTTTAGAAGTACAGTCTTCACTGGCTTGTCAGATTTCTTGAGGTCTACCTTGGGCTTTTTCTTTAAAATGTTATGGTAGATTATCTAATTTTTACCAAAGTACTGATATTTCATCACAGAAAATATTTTTCTTCTGTAAGAATGTAATGAAATATTCAGATGTCAGAATTTCTCTTTGATATATTTTCAGTTACACTATTTTTCCAAGAAAGGAAAGTACATTTCTTGTTACCATAGTCCTTGCCTTTTTAGGTAACTAAGAAGTACTTAATAAACTGGAAGATTATTATTTATTCTCTAACAAAAAGCACCTTGTACCTGTAGCTTTATTAGTTATGCCTTTCCTGATTTTAAGCTGATCCAGAGATTTAGGGTTACATGTAATTCTGTTTCTGAGCACACACCTAAGTGTGGCATAACACTCAAATATCCTTGTCTGTTTCTTTCCATTTGCTCCTAATGCTCAGGAAGCAGAAGACAGAACCTTGCAACTGTTTCAGAAGACTCATACATTTTTAATCTTTTGCCAGCACACATAAGTACCAATAGTTTACACAGGAGAGATCTGGATTGACTGACACAGCATGCAGTCCTGAAAATCAAAACTAACCAAGTTTTCTGAACTAATCATTCAAAAATATTAGTTTTTTTAAATCTGCTAACGTTTAAATAGAGCAATAGATTTCTCGGTCGGAGTATGCTCTAAAGTCTAAACACTCTCCTTATATCTACTGGTATTATATCCTTCTGACTTTTCAAAAAAATAGAACTAAAATTGCACCTACTACCTATGGGTTCTTATGTGCATTATGGTTTTCCTTCTCCTGCAAAAAGGTCTAATTACTGGGATATTCTTATATACATCACAGATTACAGAATATTGTATTTTAAAATACTGCCATATTTTTAGTAGTATTTCTCTTCAAATATTTACACTTCCAACATCGTCTGCCTTTTCCCATCTCATGCTTATTTCTTCTACTCTAAGCTAGAAGCAGTCATATTTTTAACTGCCTTTGTAACAAACCAGTACATTTAATTATGACTATTATATACATGCAGTGAATACTATTCCTGCTGGTTTCATTTAAATTCTTTGTTCCTCACTGTACTAATCTATTAACCTTGATTTTGTGATTTCCATTCAAAATACGTTAATTTACTCTTTGCTTGTGACAACACGGTCTGTTTGAGGATAAATTAAATATGACAAATATGACTGCCTTTTCTGCAGCATTTTAATGAGAAGATACAGTTCTAAACCACAATGATTCATTTTTATAATTCTAAAAGCCATTCATTATTCAAAAGTCCTAAGTAATTATAAGAAAACTTGAGTTTACTTCTGTAAAAATGTATATTTGTGTATTTGGGGTTGCAGTTATGCTCAAGAAAAAGTAGTTTATGGATGGAATGGGTTATTTTGTGAAGGAACTATTTTAAAATAAAATGGTTTTCTTTGCCTTTTCCCCATTTTTTTTTTTTTCTAAAATATGACAGTTTTGTCAAGAATAATTTCCTTTGTCGCATTCTCTTTACCAAACATAGCAATATCTGTTACATGCTTCTGAATATATGGTAACATCTCTCACATCTCAATTTAATAGTGAAATGTTTCCTGCTGTACTTCTGTTTTCTCAGAAGTATAAACTTTTACACTTTGACAATGGTGAATGTTTTCATAACATTATATCCACCTCCTAATCTTAAATTATAAGGAAGTCATGAGTGTAGTTATATAGCGTTGTAAAAAGTCAGCTTTGCTTCCATGAAACTCACTGTTGGAAGACTGACGACAAGCTGGGTAAAGAACTGTCACGAGGCAATGACAGAGTATGTTGGTGCACTTTAGTAGGCTTTTGGATCATCTAGGATATTCTTTGAGTATTGTGCAGAATATTGATGTTTTTAGTGGTTTTGCATTATGCTCCAAAACTGCTTTTTATGCTGCACAAAGCACTGGTCCATACTCATTGCAAGAAATTTAAATGGGTTAAATTCTGGACATTAAAATTCTAAGGAGCATTGATAATTTCACATTTGGCGCTTTGAGATATTTCAAACATTATCACCTTGAAGCTCTTTTTCCCCAAAGAAAATAGCTGTCACACAGAAGAGTAGCTGTGTGTGAAACCTCAATGTCCTTACAAAAAGCTGTGCAAGAAACTCCAACTTCCCCTGTCTATTCCACTTTTCAACTCTGACCTAAAAGACAGACCTTAGAGAGTCTGTCCTTCAAGAGTCGAACTTCAGAGTTTCTAAACCACTTCTGCTTAGACTGTGAGAAAGCAAAAAAAATACTGTCGAGTCTTCTTCTGCTTTACTGGGACTGTTCTCTAGAGACAGAACTGAAAACACATCATCTTCTGGATGGGTTGTCCAGCAGTATCAGTCAAATATGAACCAGAGCTGAGCTGCTGACTGGTGAATAGCTTTTTATAGGTTTATCATATCTCTGCCTTCCTTTAGCTATCCTGATTTAGTAATCTGTTTTTAATTACCAGATTTCAGTGTTTAGAAATACTTCAATGCCATTTGGAGATAGCAGTCAGCTGTTTTTAATAGTGACAAGTAAAAGTAACAGGTATGACAACTCAAGCTTGATTAGAAATATTTACTCAGGTATATAAATTTCTCATAACAACTCAACTAATTACATTTTGTTTTAGGTATTCACTGGGATATTCACAGCTGAAATGGTACTAAAGATAATTGCCATGGACCCTTATTATTATTTCCAAGAAGGCTGGAATATTTTTGATGGTATTATCGTTAGCCTTAGTTTAATGGAGCTTGGTCTTGCAAATGTTGAAGGATTATCTGTTCTTCGGTCATTCAGATTGGTAAATACCTTGATACTTAAATACCTGCATGCAATTGTCTTTAAAAAAAAAAAAAAAAAAGAAAAAATAAAGTGCTGATTTCTGTAACAATTGCTAGCATTGTAAATGTATATACTTATATGGCTCACACTATTTTTCATATATACCTAATTTGCAAGCCAGTTTTGGTAAGTACAAGTTTAAGGTGTTTGTGAATTGATGTCCTTCAATATGTTTTGGTATCAAATTCTCCTATTGGTATCCTTTGCCAGCATAAGAATAAATGCTATCTGTTTGAGAATTTTGTAAATCTTCATTATACTGATTTCATCAAGATACATCCAAGCTGACTGTCTCTGAAAATATACATACTTCCTCTAGCATAAAGAATCATAACATTTTTAGTCTTTTCATTGTGAACATTACTGTTTGTTACACATAAAGCCCCTAAGCAGATCCTCTCTTCACGACATTTATTTTGATGGGCACTGAGAATAAACATTTAGTAAGTCCATTGCATATAACAGAGTCAATCTGAGTAAAGTCAGACTTAAGCATAATGCCTGAATTGAAATTTGAGCTTCTACTAGAAATGTCTTTTTAATAGCAGTTAGCATCATACAGAAGCTAATTTATAGGTATGTTTACTGGAGGCACAACATTCATGATTTACAAGTCTATATTACTAATAGTTATCACATCACTTGAAAAACTAGGTTAATTCTTAATACAGAGAGCAGAAAGTAGTGACTTAGCTTGTGACTTAGTTTATCAGGACCAGTTGCAATGGTACCCAACTTCATATACCACAGCTTGGTCACTGAATATTATTTTTAAGTTAATGTTTATGATTTGAATGAGCATCACAATATCAGCATCAAACTGTTGCTTAAAAAAATTGTTCTCTAAGCCCGGAAGACCTTATGTGGCACTGAGGAAAACGTGGAACCAAACCAGAAAAGAGGGTGTAGTGAAGATGATGAAAAGAGTAAAAACTTCTAAAATGTCTTTAAGAATTGTTCAGTAATCATCTGTAAGTGGATGTTTAAAAATATTAAAATCAAATGTGGTACAAACACAAATTAGGCTTTTTTTCCTATGTGCATCACTAAGATGAAATGCTGAAGACTACAGTTTAGGCAAATACTCCATTCTCCTTCCTTTCTCTTAAAATAATAAGACGCTCCTACTGAAGAACAAATTAATCTGCTGAACAACTTGAACCTAGCTTCTGTTTCATAGCTAACACTGTTTATTCCTGTGCATTTTTGTTTTTCAGTTGCGAGTTTTCAAATTGGCAAAATCTTGGCCAACTCTGAATATGCTGATTAAGATTATTGGCAACTCAGTGGGGGCTCTGGGGAATCTGACCCTGGTGCTGGCCATCATTGTGTTCATTTTCGCTGTGGTTGGGATGCAGCTGTTTGGGAAAAGCTACAAGGAATGTGTCTGCAAGATCTCCAGTGACTGTGTGCTTCCACGCTGGCACATGCATGACTTTTTCCACTCTTTCCTGATTGTATTCCGAGTGCTGTGTGGAGAATGGATAGAAACAATGTGGGACTGCATGGAGGTTGCAGGCCAAACCATGTGCCTTATTGTTTTCATGCTGGTCATGGTGATTGGAAACCTTGTGGTACGTGATGAATGTTTTTGAGCATTAATTCTAATGCAAAACTGTACATAAGTTACAACTAGGCAATGAGAATGTTATAATTCTGTTTATAATTAAAAAATAAATCTGAATGTGCTAGATTTTGGATAAAAACATAAGATGATTCTGTTTTCCCCCTTTTTACTCATTTTCATACACTGAAGTACTCTCACTATGGGTTCAAGAGTTTAGGAATATACCAAAATGTCAAATCATTGGAGTGCTGCAGCTATTTTAGAGGTGATGTTTAAATCCAAATGTCTTCCTAACTACTCTTGAAATAATAAAGCTTATGCTGCATCAGCTTTTGGGCAGCTGCATCCTCAGAGAAAAAAAATCTAGCTTTCTTACATCCATGAAAGCTGATTCCAGCACTAATACTTCTGACTTACTAAAGTATAATGTAGCTGTTCTTATATAGAATCTCTTGAATGTAAGTATTGAACTTTTTGATGTGTTTAGGTATAAAAACCAGAAAAACAAAATACAGAATGATTGGATGTCCATCCTAAAAATTTGTTTGAAAGCTTCTAACTCAAAATTATAGAAGAAACCTTTATAGAAAAAATTTAATTCAAGCCAAGTTAAAATGCCAAAGGTTCAATTAGTAAACACTGAATTGGTGAGAACTTCTTCGAAATCAGGATTGTAACTGGAATGCAGCATTTACACTTTTACTTTAAAGTGTCATTTACTGTTAATCCCTGCAGTTAATTCTGTTATGCCTAAAAACTGTATTTCATTACCTGTCAAAATTATTTTCCTTTAGGGATACATTTTAACACAATTTAAATTTTTATAAAATAGAATTCAAAATGTTCTTATCCTAGTTATCTACATGACCTTGCAATCTTGATATTATATCAGCAGAAATGTGCAGACCACCAGACAGTTATTTATGATCAGTAACCTGCTCTACTATTCTTTTAGAATCATAGAATCATTTAAATTAGAAAAGATTTTTAAAATCATTAAGTCCAACTGTTAACCTGGCACTGCTAAGTCCACCACTTCTTACATGTGTGTATTTACTCTACAGCTGTATTTTCTCATCTTTTAGGTATTGAACCTATTTCTGGCCTTGCTGCTGAGCTCATTTAGTTCAGACAACCTTGCTGCTACCGATGATGATAATGAAATGAACAATCTCCAGATTGCTGTGGCAAGGATACAGAAGGGAATAGATTATGTTAAAAAAAAGATACAGGAGTTCATCCAAAAAGCCTTCATTAGAAAGCAGAAAGCTTTAGAGGAAATCAAAGCACTTGAAGAGCTAAACAACAAGAAAGGCAGCTGCATTTCCAATCATACTGCTGTTGAAATAAACAAAGATACGAATTATCTTAAAGATGGGAATGGAACCACCAGTGGTGTAGGAACAGGTAGCAGTGTGGAAAAATGCATAATCGATGAAAACGATTACATGTCATTCATAAACAACCCAGGTCTCACTGTGACAGTGCCCATTGCACTTGGAGAATCAGATTTTGAAAATTTAAATACAGAAGAATTTAGCAGTGAATCTGATATGGAAGAAAGCAAACAGGTAGGATTTTTTTAATCTTAACAATTGTGTTGCTATGCATTTATATATTTAGAATTGTTTAAAAACTGTCTTATCCCATGTAAATATATTTTATATTTTTAGTATTTAATGTAATGATAATTGTAAAAAAATTACCCTGTGTGATGGTACACTAGTGGATCCTTAGAGTTTACATTTTTAATATTGTGTTTATTAGCATTTGGCAGACGTATAACTTTAAATATGATTGTTTCTTTAACAACTCTGAGGTTTTTAGGACTAGCACACATTTCATAAAGCATTTTTTCTGTAGTACCTATAATGTGATCAGGATTTATGGAATCAGGATTTATGGAACTGTAGAAGGTTAAAGAAAAATTAAATATATACATCTTTGCATACTCAATGAAATGTAAGTGGAGAAAAAAATTATATATATAGATTAGTTCTAAAAATGAACCCTAAGACACCATAAATCAATGATGTATTCTGGATTATCTAAAAAGTTTTTTTGAGTAATATTTTTACAGATTTTGGGTTCATAGACTATGGCTGGCTGAATTGAAGTAACCTAGATACCAACCAATGTCATGGTAAAGCAGCATCTCAAAATATCCTGGAGAGCAGAATAATCTTGTAATATAGATGCATCTGGAAACAGTTTACTGGAAAGCCTTATGCTGTAATTATTGTGCAAAGAGAAAGAAGTTGGTCTAAAAACCAGAAGCCATGTGCCTCAAAATATAAGGGGCTCAAACACCAGAAGTGATCATGAACAGGTTTTAACGGTACTCAAGGAAAACTCTGTATGTTGGAATAATGATCAATGACAAGCTAATGAATGCATCAGATTTAGCTAATTTAGCATTTAGCTAATAAAAGCATATAGCAGAATATAATTATATTCAATGCCATTAGAAATGTAGGAACTGTGAGGTTTAAGGGATAAGGACCATTGGTAAATGTTTTCAATTAGATGAGAAGCTATGATGTTATGTGATTAACTCATTAATACAAAAGGATTTGTTTACCATAAAGAAAGCTGTTCTATTAAGAAGCCCTGTGTTCATGATTCTATCATAGCTGTAGAGCTGCCGTATTTGCAAATAATGCTGTATTCCTCAGCAATAGCAAGCTACATCACATAACATTAATGGATAACCATAATCCAGTTAATCATAGTATGTTTGGGTTTGTTGTGGGGTTTTTTTGCTAAAGAACATAAAGAAACATCTAAAGTGTATTTACTGGCAACTGTAAAGAAGGTTATTCTGCATAACAGTTGTAAGATTAAGAGCAAGATATTCTATCAATCATCAGACTGAGTTGCTCAGTTATGAGACAAATATTTTTAATGCAGATATATAAGAAAGTATAGCACTAGTGCTTTTCCATGACAATTTAAGAATATAAGAGACACAGGAAGTGTAAAGGGATATAATTTATGTGATCGACTAGTACAGAAAAAAAAAAGTTTTCAGAATGACTTTGAGTCTGAAAATTAAGTATTTTTCACATAAGCTGTTCTAATAAAAGTTGTTTTTTCCATTAGCAAAAGACTTAGCAAAGACTATTTTCATGTATTCTGATGTTTGTTAAAATGACATTTTACTAACTTTTTTCTGCTTTCCTTCTGGGTATTTTTGATAAATACAATGATGAGCCTTCCAAATAACTCCATCTTATGAAGTTACATGCCTAAACACTTCCTGAATATGTTACTTTAAAAAGTGTTCGTAATATGCATTAGGAAGTTGGTATGCTTATAAGCTGTGCAGATGCTAAATGTGTGGTTACATGGCATGTCAGCATCAGCAGAAGAGCTGGCTTGGGAAGTTCCCATGCACACCTGGCTCCTCTTCCCCTGGCAGTCTTTACCAGTTTCACTGCTGCAGTGCTTGTGGGTCAGTTCTATCAAGCATGTCACTGGAGTGGTGCAAATTAAATAACATCATCCCATAGGTGTTATTTGTATATTTCTTCTTTAAGAGAGATGAATGATTCAGTTTATGGTGTGTTGCTATCTATTCTATCAGAACAGCTGAAGACAAAACAAAATGCAATGCAAAGGCAGAAACTCCTCTGCTTTTCAAGTGAATATATGATGTAAACACACCCTAAGAAAATGCAGTAAAAGCCCGTGCTGTGCTAAGAAGTTCTGAATTGTATCAGTTTCAAGGTGACTTCACAAGTGAATTTCTCTGTTCATTCCCATCTTTTCTCAGTTCAGACATCATGCTTTTTTCTTCTAAAGCCATCCTGAAGTTTCAGGACCGTAATGAATCAAAAGGGATTTTGCCTTGTTTTACAAATTTTAGCTGTATCTGTATGTCTTCAGGAAGAGAAACCAAATTCAAAAATCTCTATAAGGAATTTGAAAGTGAAAATTTCAGGTAACTGTAGGAAATCTGCCGGTAAATGATGGATGGTGTTTATATTAAGAACTTGTACAGAAATTTTCAATGGGTATAGGATAAACTTAGGACTTATGTGGAGCCTCAAGGTTTCTGTAGACTGTAATAATCACTACCATTGTAAAGCATTGTGAAGCAGGAGCAATAGTGTTTCCTACAAGTTCTACTCACACACAGCTGTTTAGCATTTAATTGTTTGACAGGTATTTGTACAGTTCAAGTGTGAATGTTGTGAATGGTATGTAATAAGACAGGAATTTATTACCAGAACCCTGAAAATTGTTAATTCTACATTACTTGCAGTTTCTGTTCTGGTTTCCTTAATCCATTCCTTCTGGGTTATTTTTAGGAGAAGGATTATATGCTCTTTTTTTAAGTGTGTCTATAAAAATCCACTTTGATAATATAAGAACAAATGTTCCGGTGTGTGATAGGAATTTGCGAAGATTCCCAATCTTCTCCTACCAAGTCAACAGTACTGTTGAATCTTTTGCTGCCTCCTAATTGTCTTTTGAGGAGTATATTGGTGCAGTGTTTAAGTTACCTCTGTAGAACAGCACACCATCATTTACTTTATTTTCCCTCTCAAGGGGTACCCTGAGACAACATTTCTGCTAGGAGAAGGCCTAGTCTTCAAAAGGAGGGATAAGAGATGAGGCAGATATTTCCCTGGCTTAACTGTGGCAGTACTTAGCACTTACAATACCCTCAGAAGCTATCCTCTTTAATAACCTTTTATTTCACAACAGAGTTGTTGGAAACTAGATCTGCACAGGAACTGTAAAATGGCCCATTTTTTTTGTGTCTTACTGACTGTCACTAATGCTAAGAGCAGAATGATTATTTAAAGTCTGTCAGCAATAACAGGTCATGCTAGAGCTGAGGCAGAGGCTGTGTGCCCTTGAGGAATATGCCAAGAAGAGTGCATATTCCTCAATGAGGAATGTTTCAGGTGCAAGGCTACAGAGCAGGCAAGTGAGCAACAAATTGTAATTTTTCTTACTCCCTGTCTTCCTTCATCAAAACACTTTCTAATTAATTTGCTAGTTAGTAACTTGCCAAATCTGCTCCAGAATGTATTCTGGAGCCTGATTGCATGTTCCAGACCAAAAGAAGATCTTTCTCATATGTATCACTAGAAATTTTGGAAAGTCTCCATTTGGATGAAACAGAACAATAACGTTTATTAGATTTCTAAGTTGCCCACTGCTTTAACATAATAGTTGTCAGAAAGTACCTGAAAGAAGCAAACATTTCATTGATACTTTGAAGGAGGATTTTTTTTTAATATCTGCTACAGAAAATAGAGGTGATACCCAGTGAAATAACCATCAGAAATAACAGATTTCTGCTCTAAAAATAAGATACTCGAGATACTTAACTATGAAGATAGTAAGAAAATTAGAAGTAACTAAAGATGATAATGATGGTTTTGAATTGGGGCTGCTCTTTCTGTTATAAAGTATGCCTGCTAGTCAGTGAAATCAATAGACTCTGTTAACTTTACCAAACATAAAACTCCTTACTTGTATTTCTGTACCACTTAAACAACTGCTCATTCTATCTGAATCACAATTTTATGAATAAGGTTTGGATTTCAACATGGAAAAGTAATTTCAAAGATATTCATCAGTTATGGAAAGCTTATTTCACAACTAAAGAAATACATACACCTACAGGCATCTAACATTCAGAATTTCAAAAGCCTTTCTATCTACAGTGTATGTACAGTAAGTACAAATTCAGACTGGAGAAGTAAGACTGCTCAATTAACTTCTGAAATTGCAACTGGTGCTTTTAATAAAATTAAAAATATCCTTCATCACCTAATCCACTAAATTTTCAAAACAAGGAATAAGTTCAGTTTTCAGATTGACATCACTAGTGATTTTGTGACTAGGTGAAGACAGGAACATACTGCATTCTCCAAAGTTAAGCATTGTCACTGGGCTTCAATAAATTTCTTAGCCAAAACATACCCTGCAGTGATTTGATCAGTTTGTTGGATGATTTTTTTATCACATTTCTTTTAAAATATCCAACAATCTAAATTTCCATTTTCTATAACTGACCAATTCTGAGATGGTGTCTTCAGAAGTCACAGATTCTTTAAGTTATGGACAAGCTGTGGATACTTAATGAATGAGACCACATCTCTGGACACACTGATGGGCCTCCATCCAGACACCAATCCAATCCTCTTGAGAATTAGAGAGAGATTACGAACTTGGAAGTATATAGCATACTAAATCTAAACTTATACAATATGATACTTCAACACATTCCATTTAAACAGAAATTATGGAGGTTTCTTTTCATTCAGACTCAGAAATTTTATCACTATTATTAGGGGATGAAGGAGGAATGGGAAGACATACATCTTCAGTGTATTTTTCTTACTGCATGTACATTTTTTTCAAATAAAAGAGATAATCACAGAGTCACTTAAATGAAGACTAGAACATTAAACCAAAAAAAACCCCTTAAAATTTTATTAATATGCATTAAGTACTATATAAATACTGGAATATTTTCCAAATCTGCTAACTATGTCTTTATTAATTGAATTAATTCTATTTTTATTTATGAATCATCATTTCAGAATGTGGTTTATTAGGTCTAGCTTCTGCATTTCTTATTTCTCTAAAATAAACAAGTTCTGCAGAAAAAGTCTGTTGAACGTTTCGCGTGGTATATATTTTCCTTTTTGCCAACTGATCATGAAATATTTAATAATTCTGTTTTAATTGTGTTAAAGCCATGTTTGAATTAGAGATTCCAAAAAGAGGAAAACTAGAGATCCTGTGTCTTGAACTTCACTACCTACCATTCTTACTTCTCACAGGGGTAAAACCAAGCTGGAGCAATCAAGAATGCAGCTCTGGTGCTTTTTAACCAGGTAGAGCAACGTGTCACCACTTTCACACAGGTTACCTAAGCAAGTTATACATATATATGTATATATATATATAATCACTTTATAATGGATTTTGACTGGCCTGCATGCTATTCAGCTATGTACCTTCCCTATCCATTGCAAGACAGTACAAACATGCACAGCTGCTCTCTGCTGAGTCATGAGACTCACATCACAGCATGGTCAGGTGGGATTGGCAAACCCAACATACATTTTTTAACGTGCTAATTATTTTTCTGAATAATTTAATACAGTCTTTAGCAATAACTGCATGCTCTACAGGTTTTGAAGTATGGATCATAAAAGTACTGGAATGTTATACATTAAAGAGGCCAAAGAAAAAGGGAGCATGCACAGTTTTTTTTTAAAAAAAACAGCCCTTTTTGATTCAGCCCTTATAAATGTAAATATGTAATGAAATGTGTTAAGTGATTTTTATAATGATTACTGCCACAACTTCAGCTCCTTCATGAATAATATTTAAACTACTGCAGCAGCTACTTGCATACACATTATACTGTTATACTTTTAAATCTACGATGCACTGTAATGCAAATCTTAAAGATGCTACAAACTGCATTTTATATTCATTTGTGCAGTGCATATCTTGAGTTTTATGAACTGTAAGCAGAGCACACAGTTTCATAATTACTAAAATTATACTTAGCAAATAATCCCCCTTAAAAATCTCTCAAAGCAAAGCATTTTACAAATGGTCTTTTCTTAAATTTTAAATTCCTTCATAAACAGTGGTGTTTCATGATAGCAGTCTGTGACTGAGTTGGAGGTCCTCACTTGGTGTAGATTAGAAAGACTATGGAGTAGCCAGCATAATTTTTTATAAAATTCCATGTTGGTTTTGGGGATTTTTGGTTTTGTTTTTGGTTTTTTAATTATAGGCAAGTATAATCTCTATGATGCATAACTGGCAGAGCTTTCAGGAGCAGGGACAGCAAATATTGCATGAAACTAAGGAGGCCAAGCTATCCTAGTAAAACTAGGTGTCAAAATTTTGCTGGGATTGAGATTTCAGTCCTACAGCAAAATGCAAAGCTGTTTCCTTCCGGTATGATCTACTTATACTATACTGTAATATAAATTTTCCAGAGATGCCGAAAGAAATTAATATTGATGTTTATTCTGAAAATTCTCAGGTTTTACTGATTAAATTTTAAACCAAGATATGCTTTGAACATTAAATAAAACTCTAAGGAAATAGATTTTTAAAGTGGCTTCCTTAATATTATATAGAAGTCAAATATCATAACATCTGAGATTGAAAGTCAGTTTAGAATCACTTTGGAGTCATTGATCCCCATTATTTTACATTTTGTCACTCAATTACAGTGCAGCTTCCAAGGCTCAAAGGATAAAACCACATGGCTGAATTACTAAAGGCAATTTGTAATGGCTGAATCCTTTATTTTATTGTCACTTGAATCATGAAGCCATTTGTAAAGCTTGAAATTTTAGTATCCTGCTCTTGCTCTTATTGAAATCTAGAGTAAAATCAAATGACAGCAAGACCAGGTCTTAGGTGAATGCATTTTCCTGTAAACGGGCACATTAACATGCTGTTGGTCAGAGCTTGTTTTAATGATCGAAGCTGAAAGAGATGCACTGCTCTGAAAGGACAGAATGGAGGCTGATTATTACATATATTAACCAAGTATTTGGGTTGGTGATGAAGCTTTCTTTGTTTTTTTGTTGTTGGTTTTTTTTTTTTTTTTAATATCCTATGCAATAATATTTATACATAATTCTATTTTCAGAAAAAACCCCAAAAAATCCCAATGAGGTAGTCTTATTTTCTATTTTATTTTTGTGTATGATTTCCACAGTATTGCTCAGGCTTCTGCTGTAGCCAAGCATGTTGTTTTGCTGATTCAGGCCTTGAGAATGCTGCATCATAAGCAATTGCTTTCAATTTTATCCTTGTAGAGGAAAATGTGACATCATTGAAGTTGCAAATAAGTATTTATAGGGCATGGCATGTTCAAGAGGCTGATAATCACATTTATGAGGTGAAAAGAAGACTGTGTTAATCCATGATGTATATTGAGTTTCCAATTAGCTTCATTGGTTTTATTGCTAGCAAAAATCCCACCATTAAAGTCACCTTATTTAAAATGTAATGATTCTTTTCTAATATTGGGTCTTGAAGCAAAGAGGAGTTTTATTAACTTAATGAGTTTCTTTTTATAATGTGGTTGTTTAAAATTATTTGGAAAAAAATGAATAGAACGCTTTATGTGAAAAAAAGTGAAGAGAATTATAGCAGGTTTTGTTTGAGGTGATTATAAACTGCACTTCTATCACTTGTTTTTTAGTAACTATGCTGACAGGACTACCTGCAACAGAGTTGACATGGGAAGATGCAGTTAAAAAATTGAGTGCCTTTTAATTCTGTAATTGGCACTTATATAGATTAATAATTGATGCCTACTATGAACCTCTATCCTGCTACTATTAAGGCAGTAATTGATTTAATGATGATGGATCAGGCCATGAATTAGTTTTAATTTTCCTAACTTGAATGTGACAGATTCTTATTTTCACAATATTTGGTTTTTATTTAATGAAGAAACTGCCTATAATTTCAGTGACAAGTTTAAGACTTCTTATTTCTTTGTATTACAATGATATATAACAATAAAGTTAATTCACAAATCTTATTTCCTTTATAAAAGAGAGCCTTATGTGTGTATAATAAGGTGGTGTGCTAATAATGCTTAATACAGTGTATATTAATGCGTATTTTGATCTGTAAATGTAATACAGAAAGCAAAGTTTAAAATACTCTCATAATGGGAAGTACATGATATTTTATTTCAGACTTATTGATCTCCATGACCAGTAATAAAATGATGCCATTTAGAGGCAATATGGCTGTAATTATTTTACTTACATAAGTTTTGGAAATTACAGAGGAAGATCGGTATGAAAAAGAAAACATGATTTTTTTACAAGTTTACTAAGCAAAAATTAACCAACATCCCAATCTCAATGTATTTATCCAAATCTTTTCACATTTGTCAGCATGATTTTCCATGTATGACGGATCACAGTATTTAAGAAGAGAAAGAATGTTTTTCAAACTCATACCTGTGTGCTTGTCAGAAATCCTTTCTATTATGCAACAAGTCATTTGTTTTTGGTCACAATGCAGTAACAGCCATGCAGCCTGAGTGTGAGTGACCCTGTAATGACTGCATTTGCACATGTGTGTGAAGGGCAGTTTCTTGAAACTTAACCCTGAAATTATCCATCACCCAGCATTAATATTTTTTAAAACTTCATTCATGTTATGTAGGAGCTAAATATGAGGGAAAAATTGCTTACCAAACTATATGAAAATATATGTGCCATTTACCAAATTTCTGGCAGAAAAAAAAGCCCTTAGTTCCTGATGCATTTTCCTGAAGGGACTGAAGAGTTAAATAAGTAGTTTTAATTTGCAGCAGTGTCTCTGAAGAAGAGAATACATGGAAATGCCTCTATAAAGAGTTATTCTTTATTATTTGTTGCAAAATCAATTTCTGATTACAAGACTTATTTCACAGTAAAAGACAATGTAGTTAGGATGGAAGTGATTAAGGACACACAGTATTGACAACTGAATACAATTTACAACTCTATGTCTGATTATTGCATTAGTTGTGTTCATCTTTGGCAAGTTTGTCCTTTCAAAATATGCTTTCTTAAAACGACAAAATTATGGGCAGTCTTGCATGTGTGATAAACAGCTTGACCTGATCCAAATTCCAATGTACTTGGTAAAAAGTTACCTAATTTCAGTTGTTTTATCTAACTAAGCTTTTACCATAGTAAGGAATACAGTATTTTACTGAACACAAAAATAGTAGAATGACAAAAAAAATCAGGATGGAAAGGACCTGAGGAAAGGACCTCAGGGGTCTCTCAGTATGCACAGAAGACTGGAATGCAAAGATGGTATTTAGGATCTGGTAATTTGTGCTTTCTGCAAAAATTAAATTGTGCAGAAATTTGCCATTAAATGATATTAAATTTACAAATTTTTAATCCAGATATGGTGTATGTTTATGAAAACACCATCTGTAGAGGACATGAAGATATATGTGGAGCTTTCTGTTAGTTCATTTCGCTGGGAAAATTAAGACACAGTTTCAGTGTAATCCAGTAAAATGAAATAACTCGAGAGTGTGGTACATGCAAGCTCTCCAGTTTTATTACTACTGAGAATACTTCAGAAGTCTTATACATGGACCAGGTTAGTAGACAAGTTATATTTAATTGTTCCCTATGAGAAGATAAACTGGGAAGCAGAACTATACAATGCACGTCATTACTATGTTTTTACTTATGGTGATGCACATTTATGAGTATAAATTTAGTGTTCCTCAAAAGTCAGACTGGCATGATTTGATTCAATATCATTTTTTATAGAATATGTATCTAATGAGAAAAAATTGTTCTGTGGAACTTTATTTGCAGAAACTAAATGCATCCAGTTCATCAGAAGGCAGCACAGTTGATATTGCTCCTCCTGGAGAGGGCGAGCAAGCAGAAATTGAAAGTGAAGAAGCTCTTGAACCAGAAGCCTGTTTTACAGAAGGTTGTAAAATTAACTGTGCTTTAAGAGATGTATTAGTAAAATGGCATTATTACTAGGCATATTTAAGTTCTTGGGGCTTTCAAATCTGGTGGACCTTCATGACCTCAACAATCAAAAGAAAATACTCAGCCTAGAATGGTGGAAATTAGATGAAAATCACAACACAGTTTCCCTAGGCTTTGAGTAACTTTATCTGCCTGGCCACTGTGTATGTCTTGTAACTAAGAAACTTTATTAACTTTTCTACTTTTAAAACACTTTACACTGATTTGGAAGGGCCCTTGAAATTTGGAACAAATTCATCTTTATGATAGTCCATCAACAAATGGAACAGTTTACATGCCAACAGTCAAAAATATCAGTGGGTCTATTTTCATTGTTTACTCGTACTGTGTGTTCGCTATTATCTGGTTTCTCTTCAAATTACTTACCTAAATTCTGATATTCAGCATCCTATAAAAAGGATTCCAGTGTTTAATTTAGAAAATTATTATAAAATTTGTTAACGCTTCTAACAATGTTGATACCGCAGTAAATATTGACTTGGAAATAATTTCCTTTTGGATCTTAATGTCTCTTAATTTAATACAGGTTGTGTGAAGAAATTTCCATGTTGTCAAGTAAGTATAGAGGATGGCAAAGGAAAAATTTGGTGGAATCTTAGAAAAACCTGCTACAGCATAGTTGAGCACAACTGGTTTGAGACTTTCATTGTCTTCATGATTCTCCTCAGCAGTGGCGCGCTAGTAAGTAGAAAAAAAATTGCAGATGCTGAAATATTTAGATATCTCCTTAGAAGCAGCAGCAAAATTCAGATTTGCTTCAGAAAGACTTGTTTTACTTGGAGCTGAATATCCATCAATAAAAATTCCATCATTTCAGGATGGAATGAAACTTGGCCCAAACTTGAAAATTTCATCAACTTTCACATGCACTTTTTTAGTGATACTTTTGATTTACCACTGTAAAGCTGGCAAAGTTTCATTTAAGCCAGCATAGCTACTCAAGATTTAAATTGCCTGTGAATTTTCATCATGTTCGTCAAGAGATTTGAGTACAAAGGATCATTGTAAACTGAACATATAACTAAAAGTTCTTAATTCTTTCTAGGCTCAGCCACTTCTTGGATTCTGCTTATGAAAGACCATACATAGAAAAAAAAGAAATAATTACTTCATTCTGTTCCTTTTTGGAGGCAGAAGATAGGGAAGAGTGTGACAACAAATTAAACCTAACAACCTCTTTCCAACAAGATTTACATTACCCACCTCTCCAGCTTTACTTAACATTCGCTACAGTATCAAAGTGTACATTCTAGCAAATACATTGCTCTTCAGTTTGTCTGCTAGACATAAGTTTGATTGATGGAGTATATAAATGTAATCTACCTAATTGCTTTCTAGAATGGAATGTACATATCTGGAACAGATTTTGTATAAGAATGGGGCATTTTTGTGTGTGTGTATGTGAAAGTTTCTTAATACCACATTGGATGAAAATTTGTGCTTTGGGTTTATTTCTTCATTCATTAGTAAAATAGTATATATACATATATATATATATCTCCAACTTCAGACAGGGCAAATTGCTCTAATTTGTAGTGTGGTTAAAGATGGGAAATATGAAGAAGAGCAAGGGGAAAAATTAGCTTATTTTTATCGTGTGTATTCTGTGAAGCATTAGTGATCCCTGAATATATTTTTTTCGTAGGCTTTTGAAGATATATATATTGAACAGCGCAAAACTATCAAGACCATGCTAGAATATGCTGACAAAGTTTTTACATATATTTTCATTTTAGAAATGCTTTTAAAATGGGTAGCATATGGTTTTCAAATATATTTTACTAATGCCTGGTGCTGGTTGGACTTCCTGATTGTTGATGTAAGTACACAGACATTAATATTGTAAAATTTACTGTAGTTAAGTCCTTTATGTTGTAAAATTCTTTACTACCAAGCAGTCTTACAAACATGCAAAAATAATTCACATTGTCTTACTGCCCTAGTAATAGCCTACAGTGATCTGGATGTATTATTTAAAGTAGATTTACATGCCAGAAGGAAAAGAATGGCTGGCCATCAGTTTGTTCATTCCTCATGGTTAATAATTTCATACCCAGGGTGTATCAAACTTGAGATTTTATGAGGACAAAACCTAATTTTGAAACATGCTATTTTTAATGACCTCTGGTCATTCTACCTTATTCCTTAGCAAATAAGTCACTACATTGTGAAAATTTCCTCTTACAAACACTGCAACTTTGCAAGTGAAACAATACATTTGGTCCAGATTTCATATGATTTCTCAGTACTTTGTCCCATGAAACTATTCTGTTATCATTTTCAGTAAAACAGAAACACAGTGGCTATCTGGTCTAAAAATTAATTAGCTTAAGGGGCTGTCAATCTGCAATAGTTAAAATGGCTGTGACAAGGTTTCTTGGCTGCCTTCCCAGCTGTGATACACTTCTGTGCAAAGGCCTTGCTTAAGGATCAAAGCTGGTTTTACTCCCAGAATATTTTGGTCTCTTGCCTTCACACATTATGTGACCCAGTTCATTGGCTATACATGTCCACAGTGTGGAACTGAGAAATGGCATTTCAGGGCAATTGTGGCTTTATAGTTGTTTCTGCCCAAGCTACTGTATTAATTGGGAAGTTTGCATAAATCCTGGTTCCATAAATACTTATTTGTTAAAAATATATAAATGCATCAGATTTTTTACTCCCAGAGAGAAAAACACCTATTTAGATTGTCCCATAACTCAAAATGGAAGACCTTAGCTTTTTAAACTGCCCAAGTTAGTTTTGTTATACTGTTAATCTCTGTCACAGTCCTGAAAACCTACACTGGAACAGTTTCCTTAAGAGGATGTTAATGAAGAAGAGATGCTCCTTTCCAAGATGATGTTCAAACTGTTTTCAGATAAACTACAACTCATGTTTTAATTATTCTTTTCATAACATAAAGCTAATATTCTAAGACATACTCCACTTAGTAATAGTTTAACCTTAGAGATGCTGTTACCTGAGCAGGTTCTCAGAATTATTAAAAACATCACTGTAAGTAAAGCAGCTTATTTTGCTAACTTTTTACCCATAATTTTTAATTTTATAAATAAAATCATGACTAAATGAGATTGGAACCTTCTACTTTTGAAGCATTATATTCAGTATTCCAGGAAGTAGTAAAAAATGTGCCTAAGGCTAATGCAGCATTTCCCTCAACACCAACAGGCAGCACTTAAAAAGAAATATATTAACTCATGTTATCTTTCTAGAGAAAAGCAGAGAATCTACACTGCTTTAACAGGCAGTTTAAACAGCGAGAACACCAGTGAGCCCATCTTCATTAGAAGTGACTCAAGTTAGTCAAATTGTTTAATTCCATCCTCTAAAATTATTCAAGAGTAAACACTGATAGTCCTTCATGGCTTTGACCTTTAATATCTTATATAGCTAACTCCCTCACTGTGAGAAATAGCCATAGTTGCTCTCTGTGATTTTGACCAAATTAGTTTTAATAATTACACAAAGGAATGGCAATTTTCCACTCTGTCAGTTTACGGCCATGACAGATGACTCTTGGTATGTCTGGCTATCTCAGTTTTTGACCTTATCATGCCATCTCTCTGCCCCACTCCTATGCTAGAACCAACGATATCTGCAGCAAGGAGCAGATATTTGCGTGGAGTGCCTTATCTACCCAAAATCACAATCTGGTAAATTAGTTCAGTGGTTTAAGTGAAGAGACTGAATTTTGGTCAAGCAGCTGACAGCCAGGGACATGCTCACTTTTTTAGGGAAGACTAATTCTGGCAGAGATATCCAGTAAACGCCTGATACAGCAATATCTTAACACAGTACAACCAGAGCATGTCATCTTGTGCCTTGGTTTTTGCTCTTACTCCTTTTTCTAGAAGCCATCTGTCATAAGTTTATTATGTCTAGGTTTTGATGTACAGCTGTAATGAGCCTAAGTTGTCTTTGCCATATATAAAGCTAGGAGATGGGACATTAGGGAAGGAGATAAAGAATCTGGGAAGACCCAATGAGTTTGTCAGTTATTAAATTTGTTTGTGTAGTTTTCTGCTAGGATATGTAATCTTAGATAGTGATTTTAGTGTTAAGTGGATATAGTTTATGCTATGTATTTTTAGACTTTATAAGCTAGTCCTATATTTTGGTATAGACACTTAATTTCTAAATTATTATGTTAATAAATTGTACTTGAATGAAATGGAAATAATATTTAAAATGAAACATGTATTTGTCAAATACTGTGGGGTAGTAATGAATGTGTAAGTGGAAGGAAAACTTTGACCTCCCTGAAATTGCTCATGCCTGAGAAAATTCCAGTGGGTACAATTTTTGAACATTTAAATGTAGCAAGACAACCCTCCAATTTGGCTTATTGTATTGTACATGAAAACTGGTCGTGTCGATGGCTTATATAATATTTCTTCACATAGCTAAAAAAATATCATGCTTTTTGTTAAAACAATTTAGTTCAACCATACTCTTGACCTTTTTATTAGGTTTTCAGAATAAATAACTCAGCAGCAATATTCTGGAAAACATTAGGGTCGCATTATACTAATACGCTAAATGCTGTATGCACAGAGGAAGGGGCAACTGCTGCCTTGACAACTTCATAATCAAAATAAGAAGAAATAAGATGAGCATATTGATGTGTTGGGGGAGCAGATACAGAAAGAGATGTCACTTTGTCTTCCTAGATAGTTTTATATGTCTTTATGTGTATCCTAACATTGTATATTATGATAACATTGGATAATCCAAAAATTAATGAAATTAGTTAATTAATTCAAAGGGATATTCAGATGATGCATGTATGAAACCTAGTGCTCTTGTTCTGTGAGTTAGGGAACAGAATCATAGCTTGCAATTATGCATCTAAACAAAATTAATTTTGAATACTTGCCAGTAAAATATCATAAATTAAGAGTTATTCACCAAGTACATATTGAAAAAATATATTATTTAGCATAGGACCATAACATAAGAAAGGCTACATAAGGAATAAGAAAGACTATACTGGGTCCAGTATCCTGCCTCTGAGCGTGTCAAAAATGCTTACCTGGAAAGCCAATCATACAGTGTCTATCTTTCAAAAAACAAGAAAAAGCATTAACTTCTCAATAGAAAGAAAAGTCTTTAGGGTTGGTTTTTTTTTGGTTGGTTGGTTGGATGCTTTTGGTTGGGTTTTTTTTGTTTGGTTGGTTGGTTTTTTTGGTTTTTTTTTTTTGTTTTTTTTTTTTTTTTTTTTTTGTGGTTTGTTTATTATTTTTGCCCTACATCTTGCAGTTTGTTTTTATTCCTAGTTAAGTGTAATACCTAAACACTTAAACTATGTGAAAGGTATGATAAGCAGTGTTGGAACTGAGGAGCTGTAATCAAATCACATATATAAGCTACCTCACCAAGTAGCACAGAATTCACATGGAGTAAAAATTTAGGCTTAAATAGAAATAAAGTCAATGTGGAGTGTATGACTGATGGTCTGGCTTGGATTACAACCCTAACTGAAGATCTTGAGCAGGGCTAATTATGACTACCAAGTTTCAAAACATTTTTTGCAAAATTAAAAGATCCTTACACAAAAATGTGGACATTTGACACTCCAGTCTTAGGAGATGAATGTAAAAATTTGAGTTCCTTTTAATTTTTTTAAATTACTGTATCTGCATGCATTTTAATCCGTAAAATGTGCTGTCTTCACACCAAAGTTAAAGATATTATACCAAATGTCTGGGTACCTTGTTGATGTGAGTGAATTATGATGAACATTCTATTAATAATACTGAGAATTTAATGTCTTGTTACCTCTGGAATATATAAAAAAATTGATAAAAAAATCCCTCTCTCATTGTAGAATCACAGGACAAATAAATTGTATTAATGGCAATTATTAATATCAATGACTCTAATTAATGTAATGGCAGAAACAGTAATGTTATCTCTTGTACGTGAACAGACAAGTTACAGGCTACAGAAAGTCAGTAAGATTTTCTTCTTAATATGCTCGTATATCATAGCAAGTTCCTTTAAACTTTTCCATTATGGCAATAAGCCTTTCCTTTGATAAAAAGAATTACATCCTTACATGTAATCCAGTTGAAAGTTACAGTGATATGAATTCACTAAACCACGATTTTTGTTAGACTAATATACATAGCATCATAGTAATGAATTGATTTCTATCTGCTCTCAGATTGTCCTTTTGAGACATGATTTTGTAACGCTTGTGTTTCTGATTCACTTAATTGTTCTTTACGGATACAAGTAATATAGGAAACTAATTTTTCATCTAATGTGCAAAATCTTACCACCATTATCAGAGAATGCCTATTTCTGTTAAGTGAATTATTTGAAAAACTCTCTAGACTCAGGTATTTTGCAATGAATATTTGAAGGATTTTCTCAAGAACTGAAATATGCTCATTTATGCTTTTGGTAGTAGAACTGAATAAAATAAGTAGAGTGTATTTCCCTACTCCTGTCTGCAAAACTGCTCAAAGTAAATTAAATTAAATTGAAATAAATTTAAACACTGTTTAAAATACCATTCAATTTGAGAAGCAAATTAATTGGTCTTTCCTAAAGTAGAATAGCTTGTAATAAAATCCCAGTAACATGAACAGAGGCTCACTACTGTTGTTGATAACAAAGAACTTATTGTTATAATGCCAGCATCTGTTAACATATATCCCATAATATTTCCCTATATTTAGAAGAGAGAAAAAAAAAAAAAAGAGTTGTCAGGCAAGTGAGAAAGTAAACGTTCTGTCAATATATATTTCATAGATACCCTGGCTATTGTTGCTATGAACTGAGTGACTTAGAATTAATATTTATAACAAAAGCTAATTAACCACTACATTATTTAGCATATTATTAGTGATTATAGATATTAATAATATTTTCAGTAGTTAATAAACTATCCTAATGTATTCAGAATTTTAAATTGCTTGAAAGTTTGAACCTTAATGAGGTTACTGAAAGTATGGCTATTTTGTCTTTAAGTACTACTGAAAATTATATACTTCACCAACACTGAGCTTCCATCTAACTGTTAAATCCTACTTAGCTATAACAGGCATTTAATAGCATATATTCATTTTTCAAATATGCCTTCATATGACCTGTTGACCTTCCAGCAAGTATGAAAATAGTGGGATTTGGCCTCCAATGTCACTATAAGCAAGAATGGTGTCACTGTTGATATTTCTGTTGATTGAACCTGTATTTTTTTTAACTAAACAGTGTAGAACAAATTTCATAATAATATTTTTTTCTGTGTTTTTATAGGTCTCATTGGTTAGTTTAATAGCCAATGCTTTGGGCTATTCTGAACTTGGTGCCATTAAATCGCTTCGGACATTACGAGCTTTAAGACCTTTAAGAGCCTTGTCACGATTTGAAGGAATGAGGGTGAGATAAAATGAATGAGTCTGAATGAATACGTGCATACAAAAAGTAATGTAGAAGTTTGACACTCATGCAACTTCTGCAAAGAACTCCAGAATGGGAATGCGTGCAAAAATGTATGGAAAAAGCCTCCCAACATGTCCTTATACACAAGATGTGTACAGTTACATTCGGAGATGAGACTTTGAGCTCATTAAATTTGCCTGCTGACTGTTGCATAGTTGTATTTTCCATTAATTTGTAGATCTCTATAGAAAAGTAAAAAGACATGATAAATTTTACAACAAAGGGTTGAAGGTTTTTCCTCCAGTTTAGCTGGGAACTTTATGTTACACATTTCTGTACCTCACTTCTATTCTCTGCCAGTTTGTCAGTGGTTTAGGTGGAACAGGATTATCTGGAAAACAAAACAAAATAAAGCTAAGCAAAGCAAAGCAAAACAAAACAAAAGGTGAAGAAACTGACAACAGTGACACACCAGAAACTATAGCCTCCCTGTGGCTCCCTGTCTACCTGCCTGGGGAAAAAAATCCCATAATAAATGCTGTAGTATTAGGGAAAGGTTCTCTGATAACTGTGAGGTTGGAAGTATAGACAAGGAGAGATGGGAAATAATTTTCTCAGCTAGTGTCCTTTACTTCATATGAATGCATCTGCTGCCATCTTACCTCTCCTCCTACACTGCTTAAATCCTTCCTGTTGAGGAAATTATTATCTTCATATTCTGCCAATCTGACAAAAAAAAAAACCCACAACCCCCCAAACTATTGCAAGCTGTCTGCTGAAAATGCAGACTATGCTATTTCCTGGAAAAATTGATTCAGAAAAATTTAATATGGAAATGTTACTAAGAAATTTCCTTTTAATCTTTCACCTCAAAACATTCAGATGCTGCAATACAAACTTACAGTTTGGTCATGGGTCTTAAGTTTCCTGAGAAATAGGATGGTTCCTGTCTAGGGTGAGGCTGAGATATTCTAGACATGGCCACAGTAGCCAGTGTAGGGGGTGATTTGCATTGCAAACAACACATAAGTCTCTATCTAATAAATGGGCAAAACCGCGACAGATATTAGACTACTTCCAGTCAAATTAGTATACTGAAAAATACTGCTATTTTCAAAACAATACACAAAAAGCTACTGCAGCCTCTACTGATTTGGTAGGAAATTATCATGTGATTATCTGCAGCTTTCTTTTAGTTCAATCACAAGAAGTAAAAGGGATTTCATCTATCTTTTACTGCTCTTGCCCTTATATATCTGCTCAACTGTATTAAATGCAACCAATTAAAAAAAATGCAAGAGCAATTACAGTGAGCCAGGCAATTTAAACCCAAGACTTACAGCAGTTGCTGTTAATAAAAACTAAATTAGATATGCTTAATTATGTTATATTGTATGTAGATGCTAAAATACACTGGTGCCAATATATACAAAGAGTTTTCGAGAATAAAATAATTCATAATGATAGTTTTACATGTAGACATTTTTATTGAGTCTCCCACATCATCATTCTTTGATCTTTTTCTGGTTTATTTTCTATTCATAGATTTTGATTTGTATTGTTGGAATTTAACATTTATTTCTCTCTTTTTCTCTAGAGCACACAAATTCTAAGAATCCATCTTGCTACTAACAGGTTTTCATTTGCTTTTTGATTTTTTTCAGACTTTTGCATTGTATTGGTTTGCATATTATTTTATTTCTTGCTTTTTACAATCTCATTAGTGTTTTTATTAAATCTTAAATAACTTTTCCCCATAAATTTTAATGTAGCATTTTAACTGTCCATTCCATATTAATACTGTTTAAACATTTTTAAAGTATTTTTTATTTTTCTGCTCACAAACTAAGTGGCTATTTTGTCTAATTTGTACACTAGGTGGTTGTAAATGCCCTTGTAGGAGCAATTCCATCTATCATGAATGTATTGCTGGTTTGTCTTATATTCTGGCTCATCTTCAGCATCATGGGAGTAAATCTGTTTGCTGGCAAATTCTATCACTGTGTCAACACCACAACTGGTGAGATGTTTGATGTCAGTGATGTCAACAATTATACTCAGTGTGAGGAACTCATAAAAAACAATCAAAGTGCCCGATGGAAAAATGTGAAAGTTAACTTTGATAATGTAGGAGCTGGATATCTTGCTCTTCTTCAAGTAGTAAGTAAATTTATATAATTTCTTTTTGCTCTTTTTAAAGAAGTCTACAAAAAATGGGCAAGTTAAGACTGTTAAGGAGTGGAATAATTTCTTCATAGCACTGATGTACAGCTTACATAATTCTACCGCATTGTTACCTATATTTTTTGTATTAATGATAGTAAAGTAACTTTCCATTTCAAGGCTAGGGAACACAGTCTCATCATGATGATACAATGTGAAAATAATAAATGTAAAAGGTACAAGAATATTTTTAGTCCTGCACAATATAAACTGCAGGAATATATTTCATGTGTCTTGCCATGGTGGGCAAGGCTCCGAAGTCCCTATAGTTATTAAAAAGGTCTTTGCCCTCCTTTATGAGCTCTGTTACCTCATAAAACAGGAGGGCGGACAGTAGCTTAAAAGAGGGCAGACAACTAACAGGTCTGAAGTGAGAAATTACTGCCAATGCCTCTTACATTCCAGAGGTCACTTGCAACCCTAATGACTTGGTGATTCTGTAATCATTACACATCCACAGCAAAATTCTTTCAGAGTCAAAATCCATTAATCTAGGTACTTTGGCACTGTAAAATAATTTTTCTTTTGTCAACAGTGTGATCAAGGTAAAATGGATTTTCCTTCATGTTTATGTTCATCTAAGGAACCAGTATATAAGTTAGATGGTAAAAATAAAAACATACCAACCCAGTGTCTCTGGTGAAGGTATTTGTTTAATACAGCCTTGATTTTCCAGAACTGCCAGTGGGTTTGGGGAAAGATATAAGAAATAATGCAAGATCTGAGATTAGGGCACCCAATGTTTCATGTACCTTGGAGCCAATTCTTTATTATCATAATGCTTGTGTAAGAGGTCTGAAATCCTCTAAGAGAAGTAGAAGCTGTCCATGGGAAGAATATGGATAGTTATTGATAGACAGATCCTACTTGAGTATTAGGTCTGATTGATCATATAACACTTTCTCTTGATGTTGGCAGATAAACAGTACTTGCTACTAAAATAAATGTATTTCATTAAGAAGTACATGAAACTACAAAGACATTAAACTATGGCTAAACCAGGAAAATGTAAAATACTTTTATGAAAAAAATACTAATGTTTTATAACTATTATATTCCATTAATGCTTGTTAAAGAATCATTATAATATACTTACGTTAATTATGGTATTGTTCTTGTGAAGTATTAGATGTTATTGTATTGCATGCATATTCTATTAATTACAACTACATATTCAAAGTCCGTAAAGTCAGTAATCTCATGTGCTGAGTAGTAGTACTGAATGATGATCCTTTCTCTGACCAGATCTCGTTGCTACCCTTGAACTAGAGACTAAACCATCTTATTACCAATACTTGACTCTGAAGATGTACAAAGAAAACTTCTAGTCTCTTGAAACTGTCTGAATGTCATCCATGTCATTCATGCAGACAGTGTTGGTCTTTAATTACTACATCACTACTGTGAACCTTTCATTCTTCTCTTTTATTCTTTTTGTTCTGATTCTTTTCTTTTTCAAATATTCCCTTCTGCCCTTTACTTTTCCTGCAGAGATTAAAGGATCCTTGAGCATGTATCATGTCACCTCTTCAGCTGATTGTCCCCATTAACATTCTCCCACCACTCTTCTCCTGTGTTTATTGCTGTTACCAAACTCTAATCCTCTTCTAATATTGCTATGCAAAGTGCACCAAATGGCTGCCAATTGTCAACTGAACCACAAAGAGCTACGAAGGCTGGCTTCAAGCATACCTTCTTAATATATATCTGTATTGCACTGCAAGATTCAGGACACAAAAACTCCAGGAATGCAGTTTTCTGCTGTGGAAAGTAACAGCTGTACCAAAGTATCAGAACTACTTCTGGAAAGCACAGATGCAAATAAACCAATTGTGATAATTCCTCTCCTCAATCTCCTTAGGAGAGATCTTTTTTATCTGTTCATTTCACAGGCGTTATAGCTCTTTTTTTCTTTATTGTGAATAAGCTTGGAAACCCTGGCTAATAGGTGGGCACTTGCGCTTTCAACTGGCATGTCACACCAACCCTTTGGTGTTCCTCAGATAGTGGATATTCCATGTCCATGAAAATCACTGCCTTAGAGCAATGATGGCAGATCTTATTTTCCTCTATTCTACCAGAAATCTCTATAGGAACTCAGCCCAGAGTTTTGCTGAAGTTAATCCCAGTTCTTTCACAGTTCACTTTTTTGTCTTTTGAAAATCTTATTCCTCAAGAAACAATGTGTGTTTCTATTCCTTTTCTATTCCTTTTAGTTATGTGGGATTAAAACATTTCTAAAAATACCATGGTACTTTAGCCATAGCAAAAACATTCAGATGCATGTTCATATCTATTCAGAAGTTGTATTGCTGATTCCATCAATTCATACTGTGCACTTGATAAAATTTTTGTCAGCATGAATGGTTCTAGTAAATTTTAACAGCTCCAGCATTAATGTCTATCCAAGTCTACCATTCTTAATCTGCAAAGCAAGAATCTGCAGCTCCAAACACACTTTGCCCCTGCTGAGACTTTCAGAGACTTCTAATAACTGAAAAATAACTTCTTAAAAAATAGTATTATTATAAACATATACCTGTGTTATTAAATGTGGTTTACATATTTAGATATTATTTTACTAAAAGTTAAGGCCCAAATGCTGTGACCTAGTTATTTCCCACATTATGAATTTTTATAGAAAAGACAAACAACTGTATTTTATTTCTAGGCTACTTTCAAAGGATGGATGGATATTATGTATGCTGCTGTTGATTCCCGAGATGTAAGTGTAAGACTCTCAAATATCATCTGTTGGCCATGTTCTGAGTATAGAATTTAAACAACTACACACACAATAACATTAAGAATTATAATCAGCACCAGTAGATACTTTTTCTAGATACATTTAGTCTAGAAAGGAACTTTTATCTAATTTCATGACTCTTAGAATTTGTAGTGGAAAGAATTAATCCTACTTCCTTCTGCTTAGGCAAATAAGATAAATGAACTTAATGGAACTTTTTTAAAAAAGCTAATGTTAATTAAAAAAAGAGGGTTTTTAACCACTTCTTTTGGTAATCTTGAGTATTAATTTAAGATTATATAATGTAATTATTACATATTGAATATATTAATCTTGTTTCATAATATGTAACTACATTTCATTGTTTATTTAGGTCTGTGCACTTCCTTTATCTATATATTTATGTGCAATTAGATTTTAAGCTTGAAGAACATCTGTTTTGTAGGAACTGGAATTTTAACTTGGCTACAGAACTAAATCATGTAAGCCCAAAAGAATTCCAGGGAGATTTAGGCAATAATAAAATCGATTGATTCTGTTGCATCAAAATATACTGAACATAATATAAAATATTTAAATTTGTGCTGTTAAAATTTTAAGTATTAATGACTGCTCTCAGTCCCACATGGGTTCTTCCTTCTGTACAAGGAACTTTGTGTATATGTACATACATAAACATATCTGTGTGCATATTTAGTCTAAAATTCCATATGAGCAATCATTCTGTCAACCTCCAGTTCTCCAAATATTGAGTGGAATGGACATGTTTAGTCTCTTTAATAACTGAGTACAGTTTAAAGATTTTCTAGCTAAGTTAGCATATACGTACTCATAAATTATATGCACCATGTTTTTACATTTAATATTCCCATGGTTATAAAATTTACAATGTTTTGCAGGTAGAAGATCAACCTAAGTATGAGGACAACTTGTATATGTATCTTTATTTTGTCATTTTTATCATATTTGGATCATTCTTTACCTTGAACCTTTTCATTGGTGTCATCATAGACAACTTCAACCAACAAAAAAAGAAGATAAGTATTTAAAATATTTCCATAGTTCTATAAATTATTAACTATAATGAATAATAACTTTTTCATGTAAAGCTAATAAAAATCAAAAGTAATTTTGAGTCCTTGAATAAAAATGTCTCTTTTTTTAACACAATCTCTGTTGAATCTGCACACGCAATTTTGACCTTTGCATTTCATCATTTTGACAAGTGAAAAGGGAGTTGGGTCGTAATAGTTTGCAAATTGTGTAAGAGCTAAACTGAAAATGCAAAAAGGGAATGTGCATTATTCTTTTGATTAGATGTAATAATATCTGCCATATTAAACTTTGAATTAACTTTAAAAATCAAGATAAATTAATTTTAATTAAACATAAACTTTTGGCATTTAATGATAATATAATATGGCATTGTTTTCGTACAATAGATAATAGTTCTGCAAAGTGATTAAATAGTGGGTTAATAGTGAGTTCGACAGACTTCACATGAATAGGCTTAAAGATACAAGTAAAAAAGTGTACAAAAGAACTCTATTTTTCTAACAATTTTGTAAGAATTAGATGAACTTGTTAGACACAAACACAATCTATAATTTATTAGCAATAATAATGCAAAGGTATAAAAGGAAGGTTTATTTCTATACATTTGACATACAAGTCTGCTTAAAAAATATATTGATAATGCATATAGTTTTCTAATAATTTTAAAAATAAAAAAATACAAATAATCACATTTAAAATATTTTGAAGCCTCATGATTCTCAGCCTTCAGCTGCCAAAATGAACCTCAGGATCATTCTAAATCTTTGTATGCTGTGAAAAAGCAGTTTTGATGTGGTTTTATCCAGTAACCAAGTAGAAAGCAGCAGTACTAAACAGAATCTGTGGTTAAAGTCAATTGTGAACTACAGAAATTTTTCCTTGTGAAAATATTCTTTAGCTTCTTAAAAGAGCCATAAACACATCTGAGGCTACTTCCTTTGTTTCTATCAGTTATGCTTTGAACTTCAATATCCAGTTTAGCAGACAGAGACTTTGGCATTATGTTTCTATCTAACTTAGTTCAGATTCAATTTATTTCATATGTTTCTATCTAACTTAGTTCAGATTCAATTTACTTCACATTGAAATTCAGACAGTCAGTTGCACATCTGACTGGCAGCGTGCGCATCTGCAAACAAAGGCTAATTTGAGTTAGTCGAGGTTCTAGTGATTAATAATTTGCTATGGCATGTTTTGGATTGCTTTTTTTAATTTTGTACCAAAGGTGATTAAACCCCTCAGATTAGATCCAAATACTCTCCCCTGACACAACTTGTGCCTCAAAGTTACCCCATTTTAGACCTAGCTATCTGTAATCTTAAAAGTCTGTCTAGAATTTAGGACACATGAGGAACCAATCAGGGTTGTATGCCCCAAATCAGCAAGTTATTTAACAGCATCAGTATAGTAATTTTATAGTAAAATAGACATTTTAGCCATGTCAGCAAAAGCGAGCATGAAGAAAAATTCAACTGTCAGCCTGACAAATGGGGAGGTTTTGTTTTTTAGGAATGCATATGAACATCCACACTATACATACCTGAAAAACATCACTTTTGTTATCTAAATCAAATATATTATATTACAAAGAGACATACTCTGGTATTATATTATAGAGAGACATACTGTAGTTAAATGCTGTATGCACGGATGTGGCAGTAATTAGTTTTGATACTATTTGCTTACTTTGGAGGTCAGGACATATTTATGACAGAAGAACAGAAGAAATATTATAATGCAATGAAGAAACTGGGATCCAAAAAACCACAGAAACCTATACCAAGGCCAGTGGTAAGAGTGATTTGATTTTAAAACCCCTAATATTAAATATTCATTGGGGAATATGATTTTAGCCAACAAGAAAAGGTTACATGTCTGGAAAGAAAATATTCTTTCTATTTATTTTATTGTAAAGGTTGAATTTGTCCCTTTTTTTCTTCATTCAGTGGACTAGATTGTTTATGTTTCATTTAAAAACATACACGCAGAAATATGAACTGTAGGTTTTAATAAGGTTAATGTGATAAATTTCATAATTCCCTAAGTCCTAGAAAAGTACAGTTGATCGTATCATTTATTGGTTCTTGTTACCCCCAGAGAAACTTAATTTTCTGTTTTCTCCTCCCAGATAATGTGTAGGAAATGGGGAGGCACTGGTCCTTGCTGAAGACAGAAGGGGGCAGTGGTCACCTAATGAGAAAGACAGATGCAGATAATCTTACAGGATAAAAGGACACCCTAAGGAGCAAAGCATAAACTAGGATAAATTTGTCTCTGAGATAAGAAACTGTTATTTACTGTACTCCTACAGTGTTTGGAAAAAATAAGATACTTGTTGCACCTTATGCACCAAGTGGTTAAAAATATTCTTTCTGAGGAAAGACATATGGCAATAAACATCTAGCTAAGTACTAAAGAAAAACTAGGATATTGCAGTCACGGTGTGTTGGAGACATGTAACTTCAGCATTTCAACGATCTCACCAAGCACAATTAGGTTAAGAAAGAGAGATGCCTCTCTGGGTATTAGTATTACAAACCAACTAAGAATAATAAGTTTCTATTTGGCTGGTACTCTTGCTAGCTGTCAAGTTATACCACCTTTTTTACACCAATAGAATCAATTGACAATGTTAGTACTGTTATTATTGCATTGTTTCCCTTCCCATCCCTTCAGCCAACAGTGGTACACTTCTTGATCCGCTCTCAAAATGATCTCACAGAGTGAGACACAAATCAGCATGTGTTTAGTATATATTAACAGATGTGTCATGAATGGGTCTTGCTCTGCACTCCTAAATCTTGCAGGGGCTTGCTTTCCCATTTGGCATTTGTAAAGACAAATATTTTCAGACTATAAACTGTATCCCATCTCTGGTTTTGCAGAACAAATTCCAAGGCATGGTCTTTGATTTTGTAACCAAACAAGTATTCGACATCAGCATCATGATACTCATCTGCCTTAACATGGTCACAATGATGGTAGAAACAGATGACCAAAGTAAAGAAATGGAAACAATTTTATCCCGGATTAACCTTGTGTTCATTATCCTTTTCACTGGAGAATGTGTCCTGAAACTGATTTCACTTCGCCATTACTACTTCACTCTAGGCTGGAATATTTTTGATTTTGTGGTTGTGATTCTCTCCATAGTAGGTAAGAGCAATTCCCTTTCAAGAAAGAACTAGTGGAAGGAAAAGGGAACATTTGTTTCAGGAATGTTATGATATTGAATATGAATTTTTCTGTTTCCTGTATTACTTAAATGTTCATTCAGATCTTCATACATTATAGCGTACAATATATGAAATGTTGCTTGTAAGATTTTTATCTCTTCCATATTTTCTGTCATCTTCCACATTAGAAGACATAAAGGAACTATTTGGCCCATTAGATTAACAGGGAATGTTTAGTGGTATATGTCAACTAACCACAAATTTGTTTTCAGTACTAAACCTGAAAAGTATGTGAAGGGGATGAGATTTTTAATCACTTTTGACAACTAAGGACTTGGTGAATATTTAGATTTCTGTCAACTAAAAGCTCATGACACTCCAAGGTGCAAATGAGTTGTGTGACAAAACTTAGAGTGATACACCTGAGCAAGGTTATGCTGATACAGTGTGTAGATACTCAGGTAAAAAAAAAAAAAAAAATTACTAATTTGCAGAAATTAAGTAATACAATTGTTCATAAAAGACGGTAGTAATAGGCTTGGCTTCAAGAACTAATTATATCTAAGACAGAAATTTCTCTTTCCAGCCTGCTTTAGGAATAACTGAAAACTTAGGCAGACCCTAATTACCTTGCCACAAGCGAGTCATCTTTTACTTATTTTCCTTCTCCTAGATAACATTTCAACACCAGGAAGGTGCTTTCAACAAAATGGAAAACTTGTATGATGTTTTGCTATAACTATAGGCTCCCTATACTGATTGTTTTGGAGACAGCAATAAATAAATCTTTCTATGGCCAGTGAATTAATGAATTAAAATTACATTTTAAATATTCACCTTTTTTTTCTACAGGTATGTTCTTAGCTGAGATGATTGAGAAATATTTTGTGTCCCCAACACTATTCAGAGTCATCCGACTTGCCAGAATTGGCCGAATCCTGCGTCTCATTAAAGGCGCTAAGGGAATCCGCACTCTGCTGTTTGCTTTGATGATGTCTCTTCCTGCTTTGTTCAACATTGGTCTGCTGCTGTTCTTGGTCATGTTTATTTATGCTATATTTGGCATGTCCAACTTTGCCTATGTTAAGAGGGAAGTTGGGATTGATGACATGTTCAACTTTGAAACGTTTGGCAACAGCATGATCTGCCTATTTCAAATTACCACATCTGCAGGCTGGGATGGTTTGCTAGCCCCAATTCTTAACAGTGGGGAGCCAGACTGTGATCCCCATAAAGATCATCCAGGGAGCTCAGTGAAAGGTGACTGCGGCAACCCTTCTGTTGGGATTTTCTTCTTTGTCAGCTACATTATCATATCATTTCTGGTAGTGGTGAACATGTACATTGCTGTGATTTTGGAGAACTTCAGTGTTGCTACTGAAGAAAGTGCTGAACCCTTGAGCGAGGATGACTTTGAGATGTTCTATGAAGTCTGGGAGAAGTTTGATCCTGATGCAACACAGTTCATAGAATACAGTAAACTGTCTGATTTTGCAGCTTCATTAGATCCTCCTCTTCTTATCGCGAAACCAAACAAAGTCCAGCTTATTGCAATGGATCTGCCCATGGTAAGCGGCGACAGAATTCACTGCCTTGACATTTTGTTTGCTTTCACAAAGCGTGTTTTGGGGGAAAGTGGGGAGATGGATGCCCTCAGAATACAGATGGAAGATCGGTTTATGGCAGCCAATCCTTCTAAAGTCTCCTACGAACCAATTACAACCACATTAAAACGAAAACAGGAGGAGGTATCTGCTGTCATTATTCAGCGTGCTTACAGGCATTACCTTTTAAGGCAAAAAGTTAAAAAGGTGTCTAGTATATATAACAGAAATAAAAACAAAGAAGGAGATGAACCAGTTATAAAAGAGATAATTATTGATAAACTAAATGGAAACTCCACTCCAGAAAAGACGGATGAGAGTTCCTCTACAACTTCCCCACCTTCTTATGACAGTGTAACAAAGCCAGAGAAAGAAAAATACGAAAAAGATAAAGCAGAAAAGAACTACAAATGTAAAGATGTCAGGGAACATAAAAAATAAAGATCTAAGAATTCTGCTTGTTGGACGACTTGTTTACAGTCTTTGAGAGCGAAGCATCAACTGGACTCCTGCAGGAGATTTATGCCAAACTGACAGTTTTTACACATAATATATGTGTGTGTGTGCGCGTGTGTGTGTGCATATATATACATTATATATATACTTAAGGTCAGTGCCTATAACAGAACAGTGAACCTCCATCATCAAACTGTGACTCTGTGAATCAGGGTAACAAACTTGACAAGAGGTTACTGTTTTCACTACAGCTGACACTGCTAAGAACGAGGGAAAAAGTGGCTCCATAGAGAACATGGAGCATGAATTGAGTGCAAAGTGATAATTTTTTGTTTCACATTCTGCAAACACATAGAACAGTAATTCTCTTCACTGTTTGTAATGCAGCTGCTACATGTCAGATTTTTACAAAAGCAGTATTAGTGTATTTATTATTTTTTAACTTACAAGTTGTTTACTCTTACAAGTGACTATTTTTGTAGTAGGTTTTATGTTGGGGAAAGAGGTATGAGGACCAGGTGTTCTACTCTCAGATTCTCTATAATGCACAGAGGGAAGTGATTTGCATAGGCACGTTGCACTTGTCAATCTTGCATAAATGAAAATATGACATTGCACAAAGCTAAAGATTTTAAGAACTTCCAAGTTTCAAGGTTGCTCTTAAACTTGAGGTGTTCTAACTACTTGTATGACTGCATCCAGATTAATGTGCCTGGAAAGTCTCCCCTAATTTACAGGAATCTGCAATGACTTATTTTTATGCAAATCATTAAACATGCACAAGTTCTTGGTTCTGTTAAAAAATATTGTGTGGTTTCTGCACTGGAAAAACAGCTTTGCCAACATATACTTGAGAGTTCTCATTTTTTTTATATAGCTAGATTTTTTTCCTGGATTGCACTTGAGTTACTGCCTTCTCTCATTATAGCCGACATCCAGTGAATCAATAATACCCTTTTCCATGTAAATATTAATGGTATACTGTTGTGCATATTTAAGCATAGAATTAAATGGCTTTGCCACATTGAATTGCATCAGATATGTACCACAGTATGGGTAATTTGCAAGATCTCAATGGGACATGTTGTCTTCTGTGTCATTATAGTTAGTTTGGAGAGTATCACTGATGCATGTCAATGCTTTTGCTGCTGTATCTTGCTCCTTCCACTGTCAACAGTCTCCACTATAGGAAGCCATGTGTCAGTGGTGAAGTGAATCAAATTGTCCAAGCAGACCTCATTCTTTCAAATCATTAAGCAATAGTTTGCAGCTATTTATGAGCTTCTTTAGTTTTGCATTTTAAAATTGAAGTGGCTACTATATGGTGTAGAATCAGACTGTACAGGCCGTACTGCAAACTGTTTAACCTGCTGAAAATGTGGTTAGCATATATAAATAATGTAAAGAAATACCATTGGCAACAGTTTTGTATATAAGAAAAGTGTCTTCAAGTTTAGATCACTGTTTCTTATATTTCTTTCCTCATTGACTTTCTAACCACAGTTATTTCAAACTGGCATCATCACACTATGAGAAAAAAAAAAACGAGTATTCATAGACTATCTTGTTTTAATATTATATTTGAATATATTTCAATGTGAAGTAAATTGTGTAAATCTGGAACCCAGCTTGTTTCCAAATAGTTATATCTGGTAACAGGATATAGCAAGGAAAGTATTAGAGGAATGTGTGAATTTCTAACGCTGTTTGAATCAGAAGTTCAAAGATAGTCTCATTGTTCATTAAATCTTTGCTATCTTGCAGTGTCTGTTTACATAGCCTATTCATATTCTTTTTGAATCATGCTGCACTAGACTTGTAAAACTAGGATCCACAATATTTCCCAAGAACAAAATGGCACATTTGTATAATTAAGGACATCAGGACATTTTGTGTTTCATACACAAGCTAACATTAAATGTAGAATCTTTCTTTTACAAACGCTTTTGACTTGTAATGTGTTGGTGAAATGCATGCAGGAAATTGCTATTACCATAAACAGCGTAAACAATATTACAAATGAGCCAAAAAATAAAGATTTCACTTTTTTATTGTTTGGTTTTGGTTTAAGGTTTTTTTCTTTTCCTTTTTGTCTCTGTCCTTCTCTTGGTTAAAGCAAGATAAAAACTGGCTTTGGTATAAATAAAGAATGTTCTCTTTATCACTAGAACCAAATACGTTATTCTTCACATTCTAATTTTTATGTAAAACAAAAGATCTGATAATTTTGACCCCACCCCATTGATTTCGACTTCTTTGCCACCAGCATGCCATCTGGGGATAACACAGGACACCTACGCATTCTGCCCCAGCAGCCTTTCTGTCAACCCTCAAGAGCCCTTCTGAGGCATAAAGGCAGTGCTTGTTATCTAAGGTATTGTTTTACTTTGCCACATTGCTGCTACCAAAGCTGCTCACATTTTATGAGTCTTAAATATGCAAACAAACTCTCCAACAGAGTTCCTCTGTTAGGTTCTCTATAACATTCAACGAAAGGGCTCATCCCAAAGAGATGAAAGTTGGTTTTAATTGTACCATGATTCTGTTTATTCCAGCAATTCTCAAAAGTAATAAATACCATTTCACTTGATCTCCCAAGAAAGGGTCTGCACTGAAACTCAGCTGTGTTAAGTACTTTTCGTAGTCATAATGCCCAGATGCTATACCATAACTTTTGACTCAACTTTTTTTTTGACCCTATAACTTTTGACTTCATGCTGTTCAAGAACAGAAAGACGTAGTACATTGAAACACATAATCTGATTTAAAATAACATAGTTTAAAATTAGCAATAAGTAGAATATTCCTGGAGTTTGCTTACTGCCATATTTTCAGCATTTTCATCATCTCTGGATATTATGCCATATAAGCCATACTTTGGCTAAATATTAAATCTA
This sequence comes from Psittacula echo, assembly GCF_963264785.1. NCBI lineage: Eukaryota > Metazoa > Chordata > Aves > Psittaciformes > Psittacidae > Psittacula > Psittacula echo. The sequence goes on along the minus strand of NC_137743.1, from coordinate 64,085,673 downwards.
TTAAGATCTCTGATATGATAAGCATCAACAATCACCGCAGCCGGGTCTCCGAGTTGGTACACCATGAAATAGGGAACCTGTATTTGCTTGCATGAATGGTTTTACCTACACCAGAAAAATGCATTACCAAGAACACATGGAATTGTCTAGCCTGCTCATATGATTAATTCCTGGACCTGGTCCCTGGCCTTGTAAGAATACAGGGTTAAAGCTCAAGACACTGTCTTCCACAGGCATCCTTAAAAGTACCTGGCCTCTAGGCTGAAATTAGAGAACCATCTAATCACATTCTGTTAATGTCAATATGAAAATCTTTGAAGTCAAAGTTATGTACATTATTTATTCCAACACTCTTCTAACTACCTTATCTAACCTCATAAATGATTCAGTTTACTTCCAGAGACTTTTAGAGCTCTTCTGCTTCTTTGGTCACTGACTTCACAATTAGCAATTCCATTTTACTCATACCTATCCATATTACTGTTCAAAAAATCACCTAAAATTTGCAGAACTTCTCTGTGAACATGCCAGCAAGTGTTCTGATGAGGAATGACAGTTCATCATTGATTTTCAGGAACCTGGAGTCTCTTACCCTGTAGGATTACTGTACCCGACTTCATTACCAAGAACTGTATGTGGGAAAACATTGACACTGCTTTTGGCCTGGACAAGCAGGAATAGCTGAGGGTCTTGGTTTAACGTAGACTATAAATAGGCTCACTGCTTTGTGGGCATGTCTGTCCTTTTAATTACCCTTTGCTGCTTTCATGAACTTCTTGCCTTCTACCTATTCCTTTTTCCACAGAAATATATCGATAGGGGTTTTATCATTTGAATAGTTCATATAATTTGAATCTCATGTTACATACTCTTACGCTTCCAGACCATTTGAACAGAAATGCTATTTGAAAGAGCTCCCTCCATGTTACTCGGCAATCCAATAGCAATGGTTATCCCACTCAAGTGTGGTTTTATATTCCACACTACCACTACCATTGTGCGTGTAGTCCCTTCTCCACAGTTTCCAGTCAAAGGAATATCCCTTATTGGCTCCTAAATTCCTCATGACTTAATCCTCATGACTGTATTGATCCATGTCCATGAACAGGTGAATTTGTAATGCATCCAACCAAACAAAATGCCTTCTTCTCTGTATTAAACCTCTTATCTGTCATGTATTGCCATAATAAGAGTATTAGTAATGCTGACAGTAGAGCTAGGTCACTCTCATAGTATAAATTCATTACTTGCTACTTTTATTTAACAAGTTTTTAAATGAAAAAATTTCCACATGGATGCCCAGAAATGAGACATATTCCTGTTCAGTACATTGCAAATTAATTCACTAGGCAGTACAGCTTAATGTGTTCCCAAGCAAGTGTTCCCAGAAGTCCTAGTGCCTCACACGAGCTAATGCAGCAGTACTAACATGTGCACACTCATAAAAGAGTAATGAGCCTGCAGAATTAACTGAAGCTAATTCAGCACTGAAGTAATATTAACAAAGGAAGGAAGCTCAGTACATGGTAGCAAAACCAAACAAAAATATTAACACACACCCCCCAACCCCAAATCAAAAACTCAACCAAAAACCAGTCACTCACGCACCCCCACCACCCCTCCCAACACTTCCTTCAAAAAGGAGCAGACTGGCCACAGTTACAATAAACAGGACTGCCATTATGACACATTAAGATCCCCAGCAGTCAAATGCATTTACTGTGAAACTCATTAATCCATTAAAGGAAACTATAAGTATTTAGCACTTCTTAGCCAATTATTAATTTCTTTATTGAAAAAAGAAAAAAATCAATCATTTAGACAGTACAGTTATGATAGGAATTAATAAAATCAAGAAAGCCCTCACTTGGGGTTCATCTCCAGTATACGGCTTGCATGGTATGTTATTATTATTGCCACAAGAATAGTTAACATTGAATATTTATATATCGAACAGCTTAATTCTCTTGAAATGCCATTTGTTGTGATTTTTTTATGTTCATCTCTTTAGTTCTTCATCCAGATAGATAAATTTAAAAAAGAGAAATCTGAGCAGGAAAAGAAAAAACAAACCCAAAACACTGAAGTAACAACAAAACCCGATACTTAAAATGTTTTCATTATTTTTGGTTTTTTGCCTGTTTGAAGAATGTTTGGTTATCCAGACAGAGATAAAAGAGAAATAACACCATGTGACTCAAGCTGAAAACCTCAGAAAAAATTCATTATAAATAGACAAAAGCAAATAGTAACCACAGTTCTTTACTCATGTGTTCAAATTACTGAGCTAGTTACACCAGATGCTTTCTAAAAGATTATGATTAGTTCATGTGCGATTTAATAATAAGAGAGGATAAGGTGAAGGGGGATGGTGGAGTGCTGTGATCTGTTTCCACTAAACACCACAGAGCAGGGATGTGCTGTCTTTATAATGCAACACATTCTCTCCACCACCTTACAAATTAAATACTTCACCCCCATAGAAGAAAACATGAAGCAACATGAGCCTCAGCTAAGCTAAGAAAATAAATTGTACAGCAGTAGCCTAGGTAGACTGAAGCAAATTACCATCTCCCAGAAGACAAATCACATGCATCTCTGCAGCAAGTGCTATGTTTGATGCATATAAGGAAAGACATATCATGAACAATTTATAGCAGTAAAGCAGGCATCCATTCCCAAGTATTCTACACTTCAAGTAGAATTCCTGTATAATAAAAGCCATTTAATGTTTTTTTCTCATAACCTACATTAAGGGGTAAGGGGAAAAATGGTATCAGCCTTAAAAGGTATCCTTCATTGTTATAGTAAACACATATTACAAATACAAAATACATTTACCAGACCCTACATGGCACTCCTGGGTTTTTTTGTAAGACTGCAAGCCTTATGAGAATTTCAGTATCAGAGGGTTATTTACTCTTTATTATAAAACCTGTATAGACTGTACATGGATCACACTCTGTCCCACCAGTCTTCTGGTGTAGCAGTGCTGAGTTTGCTTTCAGAAGGCATAGCCCCAGGTATGCGCTTACAGCAAAGGACAAGCAAAGTACAGTCTTAATGAGTGAAATAGGCCATCCTAAATCAAAGTGGGTCATGCTGTTTTGTCCCTCGGTCTAATGCAGTGATATCAAATCCAGCAAACCAAAAGAAGCAATTTAACAGCATGCCATATAATAGCAGTTATATTCGAAGCTAACATGCACAGTTTTTTTAATTATGTCATACACACACTGTAAGTGGTTGTATTATGAGTTTCTTTCCCAGAAAACTGAAACTGATTGACTGAGTTCATCAGTCACAAAAACATACACTTGTTCACATTTTTCTCTCTTGTTGCTATTATAGGGGGATGACAGTGATGGGTCTAATCTTACAACAGCAGGAAGCTCAGTTCCAGTATACACTTCACAGATCTCAGCTCTGATCTAAGGAAAGAAATTGATTGACCCAGAAAAAAAATAACAGCTTTTTGTCTCTGCTGAATACCAAAGGCCTTATCCTACCCCTTCATGCAAATAAGCAGATAAAGATCTGAAAAGCTTGTGCAAGTATGCAACAGGAAAGGTGTATAAATTCTCTCTCTTAACTAAGAAACATTAAAAAAAAAAAAAAAAGATGTAAACACAAAAAGTTATAGAAGAAAAAAGGGATGGTGGCTTTAATTGGCATGTCAGATCCTAACATGTGGGACACATATCATAGGTATCATTCATTTTTTGGATGGGATTTTGCTGCTGCAACTCCAGGCATCAGAGAACAGCACATTCTTTTCAAACTCTGAAAGTGACAAGGGACAAAACTGGCAGAGCATATGCTACTTCCATGAATGTGTGCTGTGTAGAAAGGATGTTACTAACATCTCCCATCTGCACCAGGCACATCCTTAATTCATGTGTTGCAGAGTTTGTACAGAAATGAGGACAAGCAATTATTTTTATTTTATCTTTATTTTATAATGCAGCATTTTAACCCAGAGTCTCTATTTTAAAATGCTTAATTTACACAATTCAATTATATATTTTAGACAAAACCTGTAACTGGTCCGTTTAGCACAATTTTTTTCCCTCTTTTTTATTTTTTTTCTTTCAAAGAATGAGAATAAATTATCTGGTTCGTCCAAGCTGTGCAATAGGAAATACAGAAAGGCAGCAGTGGGATTTAAATTACCTTCATCCTCTGCTCGTGCCCTTCAGCTTTCTGATATACAGCAGAAGAATTTCAAGAGCTCCACATGGGGACATAAAGCAACATTCCACTTGCTGGCCATATACATAGAAATATATACTGAGTGCAAAGAGCTTTGCCTCTGTTGGTACTTGGTCTCCATTTGGCAGCCCTATAGTGGAATTCCCCATGCTCATGCTCAGACCGAGCATGATTATAAACTTTTTTGCATACCATGATTTGAGTGCATTAGAATTCATGTTGACACCTTGTATGTCTTCATGCCTGACATGCAAGAACAAGTCTTAAAACTTAGCAAGTAACTAAAATACAAAGCCCCCCATTGTTTTATTAGTTTCAGAATACTTGCCCAAAACAAGTAATGGTTTTTAGACAGATGATTTTTGCTATTTAATTGTCAATGGAGTAGGCAGGGCAATTTGATGGCTGAGCTACTAAATTTTCAAAGCTATTAGGCAAGCCTGTATTTTTTGTTCTAACCATTCTACTTCTATTTTTCAGATTATATGCATATACAAGAATGCTCCTTGTTGTACTTCAGATTAAAATATGTAACTGATAATTTTAAAAGACACTTTACTAGCAAGGCTGCTCCCAATTCATCATTCTGAAGAATTTGTCTAGCCACAGCTAGAGACTGTAAATATTTTACAGTAAAATCATATTTCTATGCTTTCTAGGTCACTGCTTCTTTCTGTTCTTGAATCATCAGGAGCAAACAGCAGACTGAAGGAACTGCTGCATCTGAAGATGGAGTACAAAGGAGACCAATCATTCCCTGCAGCTCACCACTGCTCCCGCACTCCTCCACAGCGCTGAAAACATACACAGAGTCTCTTCCTTTGTGAAATTAAAATCCAGGTGGTAACTCTTATTCACTCACTATGGGGACTTAAACACTTGAAGGATTAACTAGTCTTTTCTTCTCTTTAGCCAGTTCTATGTAATTTCCATTCAAAAGGAAGGGTTTCTTCCCTTCTTTACACTCCTCATGCACTAAAATCTCATTCTTTCTGTCAGCCCACATTAAATTTTAATCAGGGAGACCTTCTCTTTTTCTATTTACAGCATTCCTGGCTGAACTTATGGCTGGAAATCTCAACACTTAATAACAGTAGTAACATCACAGATTACAAACTCTTTTCCAGAACTCATCTTGACTAGGTATTACATGTAGACATATAGAGTGACAGCTGCATTTTCCTAAAAGTAAATTTTCAATCATGTAAACAACAACAACAAAAAATCCCTTCGGAACTACAAGGCCAGCTTTCATTTTTCTTGTTCTGTCCCTTCAAGTCTGATAGCCAGGTTGAATGGGGCTTTAAGCAACCTGGTCTAGCAGAAGGTGTCCCTTCCCATGGCAGGAGGATTAGAACTAGGTGATCTTTAAGATCCTTTCCAACCCAAACAATTCTATGACCATAATGATTTTTTGGTTTATGTTATTTAACTCTTTTACATCTCTCTCAAGTTTCTCTCACATTACTCAAACACTCCAGTAGCAGAGACATTTACATGTGCCGCTGCAGGAGAGCAGTAGAACTGAAATGACAAGTATCCTGCAGCAACACCACCTCCAGGTGAGGTCTTGGCAGATCTCAGAATTTTAAATAAGGCTGTGCCAGGTCAGGCTGCATAAAAATATGTAAAAGGACAATACTGGCAATTCACTTAAAAATTATTTTTTAAGCCATTCGAATCTGAAGCCAAAGATGAGGCAATCCCATTTTTCAGCTATGACATCAACAAGGTCAAACTGCATTTAATTACTGCAAATATTTTTAGACCTCTTTCACAAGTGAAAGCTGGTGGTCTCTGAGTGCCAGGCGCAGCTTCTTAGTTCTACTTACCTAAATTGTCTGGACTCACTGAGGGAGAACAGAGCTGAAGGACTTTTTCCCTTTACCCTCACTAACACTACCCACTACTGCATGGCTACTTTCTGTCACTAGATGTGGTCACAGCCACAGAGCCCTTCCTTTCTATTTAGACCAACACCCTAAACCACTGCCAGATTTAACCTCCTTTCACCTCAGCACCAGTATACCTTTCCTTCTGAAGCACCTAACTCTGGGAAAATCTATGGTCAAGACAATGCAGAAGCTTAGACAGTGTGACTGGAATTGTTCTTTTGCCTTTCAAATCCACGTAAAGACTTTTACAGTAAATGGTAAATGAGAGCAGCCCCTGCTAAGCTGTCTGCAGTGATGCATTCTTTCTGATTCCTTCATTTCAGGGAGTACACACGCATGCGACAGGGGTAGGCTTGTCATCAAGTGCAACCCATACAAAAGAGCCCACAGCTAGGAGGAGTATATCTTGACGCCCTTCCCCCATTCAGGAATTACTATCATCTTACAAGAGCCCTCCCTAAAGGCTGCATGTAGTCATGGTGACAGGACATCACCACCTGTCTGCCCCTGCAATGGAGGCGATGAGCCAGAATACAAAGCTCTGTTTTGCTACTGCTGCTGAATGCATACAGCACATTTCCAAATAACCTGATCCTAACAGAAACCAAAGAAAAGAAAACAGTTTTCAAGGTATAAAATCTGAAGAAAGTTCCAGATTAATTAATAAAGGCTTATGAAAATGAATTAAAAAACCCAGTGTTTTATGTACATGTTTCACATTCTTCAAAATGCAATTTTGAGCATAAAAATCATAAAAGAGATGTTTTATGTCCAAACATATAAAACACAGGCATTACAGAAATAGATTTTATGATGGGCTGCAACTGTTATTACACATGGCTTTTATTGCAAGGGAAACACACACAGATTATCTACTGTTCACCTGCAGTTAAGAGTGTCCAGGTTGCAGCATTTTGTCAGTTTATGAGATTCTAAACATCAGCTGACCAAAAATCACAGAGAAACTGGCTATACTATTATCATGGTAACACTCAGTGAAGGGAAGAAGTAAACAGTATAAATAATGAAATAAGCAGGCAAAATGCATCCCAGCACAGACAGGAGACAGCCTAAACAGAACTCCTCCTTCTTATCCCATATATCTAGGCTATCCCTCAGATTATGCATACATTGCGGAATTAAGCAGGACCTCATAGCTCTCAGATGTGGAAGTACGACCCTGCCTTAGCTTGACCTTACACTGGACAAGACACAGCGATTATCTCATTCTCTTCCCAGAATACTTTGTTTCCCCAGGAAAGAAATGCAAGCTGCTAGGTATTTTCAGTGTAGCATTACATGGAGTTGTTGTGATGCAGGTGCAGGACCCAGCAATAAGCCTTGTTGAACATCATACAGTAGGCTGGATCAGTGTACTGAGGCCAGTCCAGATCCTCTGCAGAGCATTCCTACACTCAAGCAGATTAACAGTCCCACCTACCTTGATGTCATCTGCAAATTTACTGAGGGTGCTCTCAATCCCCTCATCCTAATAGTTGATAAAGTTATTAAACAGAACTGGCCCCAATACTGAGCCTTGGGGAACACCACTTGTAACCAGCCACCAATGGGATTTCATTCTCTTCATCACAAATCTTTAGGCTTGGCCATTCAGCCCGTTTTTTACCAAGCAAAGTGCATGCCTTTCCAGGCCATGAACAAGCCAGTTTCTCCAGGAGGATGCTGTGGGAAACAATGTTAACGGCTTTACTAGTCTATGTGGGCAACACCCACAGCTGTTCCCTCATCCACTAAACAGGTCACCTTGTCATAAAAGAAAATCAGGTTAGATGTTCTTCCATCCTTTACTATATGATTTGTAAACGCTTTACCATTTTAAATGGTAAAATGGTTAGCAGAGAAGTCAGAGTTTTGATGTAGCTAGGTAAAAAAAAGAATTGCTTAGTGCTCTCAGATATGTTATTGGTTCAAATTTTACTAATACCACTGCACGAAGGGGAGGTGCTATGCACTCTATTTCCAGCATATACTCCTTTAACAGGCAGGCAGAGGCTTTCTGGAATCAATAAAACATTAAGGCTTCATATCTAAAATCAAAATTCAGCAAATGCTGAAGGTCACATATGCTAAAGTTAATCTGCCATCTTGTGGGTATATACCACAATACACCTCTTTTATTATCTACTATGCTGTTTGTTACAGACAAATTAGCATCTTGTATTTATATATTAACTACCTAAGAATAGACAATAAAACATTTCTGAAAGAAAAATGGGAGATGAAAATACAATTCATCATCTGGTAGTTAACACATACAGAATAAGTATTATACACCCTGAAGAAGTAACCACAGAGCTACATTGCCCAAGATACAGTACTAATTCTACGCTGGGCAGACACTCTAGGCTAGACTCTTGGTCACTCTGAACAATACGGTTAAAAACAATGATTTAACAATGACATAAATTAGCATTAAAAAAAAAGAAAAAAAAAAGATAAAACCAAGTCAGACTCCTTCTTCCAAACACAGGAAAAAAGATCAGTCAAGAAAATGTGTCATCTCTTCAATGTGAAATGGAATGAAAACCTAGCAATGAATTTTATCTAGCTGTAAATAAGACTTCGGGTTTATTTTTGGCTGATAAATTTACCCATTAATAAATTAAATCCACCTGGAACTACTATTGCATTTGGTCTTAACACAAGTTGTAAAGTGTACTTTTGTGACTTGCTGAGTAAAAACTTTGTTATTGCTTTGACTGACAGCTAAATTGGATGTGGCATAGAACAAGTGTCAGTACAAAAGTAGAGTCCAAATGACATCCGCAACGATACAAACAGCAAAAGGATTCCAGTCTCGTTCAACATCTTTGTCGGTGACATGGACACTGGGATTGAGTGTGCCCTCAGCAAGTTTGCCGATGACACCAAGCTGTGTGGTTCAGTTGATACGCCAGAGGGAACGGATGCCATCCAGAGGGACCTCGACATGATTGTGAGGTGGGCTGATGCCAACTTTATGGAGTTTAACCATGCCAACTGCAAGGTCCTACACCTGGGTCGAAGCAATCCCAGGCACAACTACAGGTTGGGTAGAGAAAAGATTCAGAGCAGCCCTGCAGAGAAGGACTTGGGGGTGTTGGTCGATGAGAAAATGAACATGAGCCGGCAGTGTGTGCTCGCAGACCAGAAAGCCAACTGTATCCTGGGCTGCATCAAGAGGAGCATGACCAGCAGGTTGAAGGAGGTGATCCTGCCCCTCTACTCTGCTCTCGTGAGACCTCACTTGGAGTATTGTGTGCAGTTCTGGTGTCCTCAACATAAAAAGGACATGGAACTGTTGGAACAAGTCCAGAGGAGGGCCACAAGGATGATCAGGGGACTGGAGCACCTCCCATATGAAGACAGGCTGAGAAAGTTGGGGCTGTTCAGCCTGGAGAAGAGAAGGCTGCTTGGAGACCTCATAGCAGCCTTCCAGTATCTGAAGGGGGCCTACAAGGATGCTGGGGATGGACTCTTCATCAGGGACTGTAGTGACAGGACAAGGGGTAACGGGTTAAAACTTAAACAGGGGAAGTTTAGATTGGATATAAGGAAGAAATTCTTTACTGCGAGGGTGGTGAGGCACTGGAATGGGTTGCCCAGGGAGGTTGTGAATGCTCCATCCCTGGAGGTATTCAAGGCCAGTTTGGATGAGGCCTTGGGTGGCATGGTTTAGTGTGGGTTGTCCCTGCCCATGGCAGGGGGGTTGGAACTAGATGATCATAAGGTCCTTTTCAACTCTAACTATTCTATGATTCTATGATTTGTCCAGATATATATAACTGTCAGAAATATACGACCAAAGAAAAAGATAAATTCTCAGATGTGCTTAAATATTGCTCTAAAATGCAAATACCCTTCTTTCCTTCCTGTGTGGAATATTGTTACATTAGTACATAACAATGTCATTAAATTGCATTAGTTCTGTTGGTGACTAGTTTCAACAGTGTTGTGAAATCTTGGTCCCTGGCAGGAATTCCCAAACTGCTATCACACTTCATATGCATTTTTTGTTTTCATTCTAATGAAAAATCTCTCCAATTGTGACTCGTGGAAAGTCTATATAAAAATAACAATAGAACATTGATTCCACTTTAAATATAGATAAGGTATTTCAATGTAAACCTTTCAATAAGACACCTTTCCTCATCTCTGATCATAATTACTATCTGCAAAGCTATCAGTCTTCTGTTATGCTTTCACAGGAGTGATGGAAGTAACGTTCTAGGTATAGAGATGTCACATGTCTAATACCTTTCACTTTTTGAACAATTAGAAATCAAAATTATGGTTATGTCTTAAAAAAGTAGTTAGGGTGCATAAATCAAAGCAATAAGATGGACTCGTTCAGTGTTGAGAAGTGAAAGCTTAGGGGAGACCATATCACCACATTCTAGTATTAAGAGAGTGGCTAAAAAGAAGGTGGAGACTCTCTTTTTACAAGGAGTCACATGGAAAAGAAAAGGGGTAATGGGTACAAGCTAATCCCAGAAAGATTCCAGTTGGACACTAGAGGAAAATATTTCACAATGGGAAGAATCAGCCATTGGAAGAACCTCCCCAGGGAAGTGATGCATTCCCCAGCACTAGACACATTTAAGATTCAGCCAGACAGGGTGCTGGGACATCTAGTTTAGGTCATGCTTTGCCTAGAAAGGTTGGACCTTTGATCCCTGAAGTCCCTTCCAAGCTGGTATTCTATGATGCTATGAATCTATTACTCAAAGGATAAGTAAATGATGCTTTAAACCATGATAGTTAGAGCTGTGATGTGTGTCACAGGTGTAAATATTGTGGAAGAGACTCACTTTTTTCTTATACAGGATTGAGGTATTAGCTTCATTCTTGGGTTAAAAACCTGGAATCTTTATAGGCTAAAGTAAAATAGCCAGCTTCACTCAATAAAGTGAGAAAAAAGGCTGAAGAAACAGCAATAGAAAGTATGGCTCAATAGTTCATTGTGTCCTCCCAAACAAACAAACAAAGCTATTAAAAAAAAGAAAATAACTTTATAATGAACATTTGGGATATATTTTCAGACTGAGAAAACAGTCTACAGAGCTTTTGGCTGTTTACCCAAAGATAACAATCCTAGCAGTAGGTAGACAAGACAACACTGAAGGTATGCTGTTGGTTTTGAATCCTTGAATTAATCTGGCTTGGTATAAAACCTATATAAAAGGGAAGACAAGATCAGCAGAAGACCTCATTTGGGTAACCTCTCTCCTCCAGTGTAGCTGATTTGGAGGCAGTGGGACAGGCAAACAGGAGAAGCTTGATTTAATGATGACAGTAAATATTTCCATGGCAGAGTGGCCTGGTAGACTGTTCACTCAGAATTCTTCCTTACCCATGCAAAAAAAGGATTATACACGTCAGGTCGAAGACAAGGATGCCTTTTTACACTTTTAAAGGCGGAAAAGCTATAAGAGATATACAAATTCAGGTACAGCAGACACAGCAGAAAATGTGCAATTTATTTGTACAATCCCCCAGGATTGTTTCCGCCACACTTCATGAGTGTTCTATCAGTTAATTCATGGGGCATTGCCTAATTGCAGTTAAATGTCATCAGAAATGGAAAAGAAAAAGAAGAAGACACTAAAAAAGACATTGATTTTGAGCTACAAATCTTCTGGGGGAATTACTGCCAAGACTTTGGTTCAGTTCACTTTAAAAATGAAGTATTGTTTGCAAATCCAAATTCTGTATATGGGTTATAATTTTGAATATAAATTCTCACCATTTCCCTGTACCAATCATGGCATCCTACACTGATTTTGATGTGGTACCTGTATATAAATATATTCTTAAAACACTTCCCACAATGACACTGAATACCAAACTAGATTAATTTCCTTAGTTATCTATAACTTTGTCTTTCCTTATTATGTGCATTTATTATATACACAAAATACAGTTTAGACAATTTATATACAAGGATTCAACAGTGTTAAACAAAGGTGACAACAATTTCTCATTTAGGGGTAGTAGAGAATATATGAATATCTGCCCATGGTCAGAACAGACATTACATCTGAATCTGTAACCTGAAGATAGGGATTCTGTTTTCCTTGCCACTTTACATGTGAGCATGCCTCATGCCTAACCATCATGTAGTGTAAGGATGCTTCTACACCATTTAGGACAAGTCAGATCATTCCTGTCAAGAATGACTCATACAGATAAGGCAACAGGTTTATTGAGAGATAGTTGCCATGGCAAACAGGTAGTGAGTTTAGTTTTGTATGAATCAAAAGAAGAGAAATAACCTCCAAAATAGCTAGGCCCTACCTGCAGTACATTATGTGGGATTTTTCATCTGCAAATATTAATGAGCCAGTGAGTTTAGTTTTGTATGAATCAAAAGAAGAGAAGTAACCTCCAAAATAGCTAGGCCCTATCTGCAGTAGATTATGCGGGATTTTTCATCTGCAAATATTAATAAGCCAGTGCTATCCCACTAACCAAGTCATACTGTGTACTTCAGATTCATTTTAATCAAGAGATATTGTAATTTCAGTAAGTTCTACTATTGATAAGCTACAAAAACACCATATCCATCCCCCAAACACTTAAATATTGTAAACATATTCTAGAGGCAACGTGCATGACAACCTCTGGCACACAGAAACAGCAAACTATGTAGGGAAAAAAAACCAAAAAAACTTTCTTTTTTTTGTTTAAGAAAAGGTATGAAACTGATGCTCCCAAAAATTTTGAAACGAAATCATCCATGACCAAGAAAGTGTAACAACATTAGTAAAATCTCAATAGCGGTATCAAAAGAGAACAGTGTAAATGACTTCCTAATTCAATGCCTTTTACAATACATTACGACTATCTAAGAAAATGAATAAATACCACTACTACAGCTGTAAAGGAAAAATCAACATGGTTTATGCAGTTAGCTACTTTTAGCCGAAACCAGATATTCTCCAAATAAGATCAGCAGTCAGAATCACAGTACAACGCATAACAAACTATCATTAACTATTAACTGCTTTGATTTCAAAAGACTTCAGGGGTTCTATGTGTGATACACATACTCAAGATATATAATCTCTAAAGCAAGGCAACAGTATTATAAGAGGACAAATGCAATCAAGAATATCTCTGCCAGAATAAGAAAAAACCCCAAATAAACCATCCCTAAACCCCCAAAACACACCAAAACAAGAAATTTTAGCCTATTCAACAGCCTTGTATTTTATTTGCAAAATATTAACAGACCATACATGAAGGATGTTTCAGATCAATTTGATCTACTGCAAACCTTCACTGATGAAAATGCCTTTAAAGTTGCACTAAAATAATATTATTGCTTCAGTGCTTCTGATGTATGTTACATTTACTCAGGTTGCAAATCAAGTAAACTTAAGTAAATCATTCACTAAATTGTGTTGTTTTGTTTCTTTCCCTTCCTTTCCAAATTCAAATTCTGGAAACAGAATTTAAAGGTCAAGCTAAGTTATTTCTGGCTTCTCTACTCACTCCAAGTGAAACATGTTCATGTCCCACTGGCTATAATTTACCTATCACTCTCCCCAAGTAAATGATCACCTTGGCACTATCTTCTTGCTTGTATCCTCCCTCCCCACTTCACTAAATAGGAAGCAGCTATCTCCTTTCTCATAGAATTCAAGACCAATTATTCTCAATGGTATCTAAGTTTAAAGTTTGTTGTTTTTCTTTCAGATCCAAAAAAGAGGTTTCTGTGACCAAATGCCACTTTGCCAACCGTATTAATCGTTCCAAGAAAACAATCACCTGTACCTACAATTCCAGTCTAGCATTTGGTAAGACATATGCAGCCAGTTTTATCAATAACTTATGTAGCTGTTTTAATAAGTCAAAATGAGACAGAGATGAAGACATTGCCCCACTTTCTATGCCCTCTCAAATTATTTTATGGCATTTGTACAGATTACATTGCATAGCTGCTCAAGCACTGCAACTAAGATTTGTGTGTAAATGAATAAAAGATATCACAGGTTAAAACTTCAATAAAATGCTAGCAAGAGTTAAATTCTGTTTCAATCGTTGGACAGTTGAGTCACATGGTTGTTACTGAATGTCATCTTTGCCTCAAGCCTTAAGCTTTTCCTTGTAATATGTTTTGATCTGTAAAGGAGCAATGTATAAAATAACTAGAAAATATCATTTTTTCACTCATGATGGGGGAAAGAAGGGAGAGTAAGATTCAGTTTGCATATGTAGTGGATTCAAAGAACCAAGTGTACAAAGGAAAATGACAGCAGTGTCATCAAAATTGATAACTACTTAATACAATATTACATTCATACACTGAAAATTTCAGATGAAAACTGGACCCTTTTCAGGTTTTAGTTATTTAGCTTTAATGGAGCTAGTCATTTGCCATACAGGTTTTGTTAAAAATCCAGTCATCCAGTGAAAAACAGAACATAATCAACCTAGCGTAGCAATTTTTGCAAATTTTATCTTAAATGAATTTTCCAAGCGAAGCAAATGCTCTAAATAACAAAGCAAGCTTCTTCCATTTCTGTTTTATATCATCCCAGTGAGTTTAAAGTGCTAATGTTTTGAGTAAACCCCACACACTATCAGAAAGTGAAGGAGTTGCTAAATAAATCACAAATTGTACAAGATCAGCTATTTAAATATATTCATATGTTTCTAAAACAGAAGCAGACAGGAAGATAACAGGCAGAACAGGATGAGGCAGGGAAACAGAAAGAGATAATAAGCCTTTCATGTGGACAATATACTCAACCTACCAAGCACTGTGGTAAGATTTTGTTATATCTATTCCTACACCATTTCTGAGTAACAAAAAGGTGAAAAATGCAAAAGAAAGGTATCTTACAGAGACAAATGCTCAGTCTGTTAAGGTGGCATTAATGCAGATTTTTGCACGAGGACTTTAATCATTTACAGAGTCTGAAATTAATAAGGAAAACTTAAAACTAATAAATATTAACCATTTTCTCTCAGTTCTCATGAAACTCCATTTTTGTTCTGAACAAGACTGGAAAATAGCAGGGGTAAATGAAGCACTCTTCTTGTGCTATTTACCAAGCTGACACGAAAAGCACTGAAATCTCAAAATTTTCTGAAATCTGGTATCTTTCTTATTACTTCCATAAAGAGGCAAGAGATTCAGAAAAAGAAAACAAACCTGAACTGTGAGTAGGTCTTCATTAGAAAACCAGGCTGCATTTTAATGCACTAAAATCATGTCACTGAAAATACTGGCTGTGAACATGCAGCATAGATAAGGTGGACCAAAATTTTCAAAATTCTCACTGTGCCTTTTGAGTGTTGACCCTAGTTCACCATATGTGATCCTGTACTGTCCATATAACCTGTTGTGATGTCAGCATTTTATACTTACCCTCACAGTCCTGACTAATAGTTAAATAATAAGGTTTTGCAGCAAGGACAAGAACTATTAGCCTGTTTATACGCACCACTTCAGCAAACTGAATGGCTTACAACAGATACGGTATGACTAACATGAGCTGAAGGAAGGAAACAGATTTATGTCACCACATTTCAAATTAATCTTGTGGTTAAAAATATGATATGAGTATAATCTGACACAATTCTACTCTCTTCATGGTGACCAGTCTTCTGTAAAGTTACCATGCAAAGGAGACCAAATTCTAGAAAGCACTGGATCAATCCTGGTGAAATACTGGTCTTAGATTCCATGGGTTAGATTTTGAGTGAAGAATCTCCTCAAAAATTATTCACCCAGAGTCTGATAGCTAAAGTAAATCCGAGTAAGCAAAAAACAGAATTATAATAGGTGAATAACTAATAAAAAATAATGGTTAGTTCATGGCAGGATGCAGTAAGGATACTCTAACATTCTTATTGACTTGCCTAATCCTAGGAATATCCTTTAATTTGTTTTTATAGATCACCAATCTGCAGTACAGCAAGCAGAGTTTGTGCATAAACAAGATGACCTAGTTTTCAACATCTACAAATCTTAGCTTGAAGCTTGTTTGTTACTTGAAAAGGCAATTAAAATTTAAACAAGTGTGAAACAAATTCTTATTTTCCTTTAATTTATCTGGAAAAAAAGAAAAAAACAAACCAGATATGCATTAACTAATATTCAATTAAAAGTCACATAAGAATTCACAATAACAGGGGACAATTAACAGTCATATTCTTTCAGATTAAAACAAACCACAGACCAACACTAAAATGTATGCAGAAATATATACAAGAACAGTAAAGGTAAACACCTGAGCAGACTTGGTTAATTCTTTGCAATCATAAACCATGTAAAGGAAGCATAATTCCACAAAACATCCTTCAAGTAACAAGCTCTGAGCTCATGAAAAAAAGCAACCTATATATTTTTGTATGGAATAAATTAAAAATCCAGGCACTCAACTTGCAGAAGACAAACACCTCACATGATAGCTGACTTTTAAACATCAGTATTTACATAGGCAAACTTATTCCTGTTTTCTTTTATTTGTAATTTTTTCGCATTGTATCTGCATCTGTTATTATTTAACTATGCATTTCTGGATGGATTCACTGCTATTTATTGTACTTGTTACTTATTACAAGCTGAAAAGTGATACACAAACCAAGTCAATTTCTATTCCAAAGAGCTTGTAAGCCAGGCAAACACAGGGAAACACAGGAAAAGCTGTCAAAGAACCAAGGGACACCCACTTTTCAAGGAAGCTAAAGAAACCCAGTAATTGATACTTCCCAGTGTCCTGAAAAATGTTCTGGAAGACAAAGGTGCCAAAACTTGTTGAATGTTACACTAACAAGCTATTATAAGTAAATTATTTTAACCACTTGAATACTGAAGCAATGTGAATATCATCTACAAATTCTTGCATGCAGAGGAGACTCCTTTTACATTTTTTAGATGTGAAGTGTTAAGAGATAGTATGGCTTGCACATTATTCTTTTTAATATCATAATCGAGTAACAGATGTAAGGCTTAATACAGAATCTTGGAATTCTTGTAGAACATCTGCATACAAAAAATGCTTTAACTACAGCTCTGTAAAGTCACCCTTCTTTAAATATGAGTTTTATACCTTCTTTTAAGAGAAGGATTTACTAGAACTATTACTAGAATACTAGATAAAATACTAGTATCAAAACTGCCTTGAGAAATAGAAAATAACACGAATTAAAAGGTGGTGGTGGGGGAAAAAATCTTACAAACTTCTCTGATTCACTTTATTATCATGTACCTGAGATTACATACACTGGAATTAAAATTGCCTGATTCCAGTATCCTTCTCACCATTAGCACAGCTTTATATCTTAAAAGATACTTCTTTAAATAACATATATCTTATTATCAAAGAATTCGGCCTTAGTGTAAATTATGTTTAGATTTCTTATTTTTACCATTCCCTCATTCTCTTAAGTAATTCATTTGCTTATGGTACCTGAGAAAAGATTACAGGTTAGCATTCTGGACCCTATTAGCCAGCAGATTATTTCACTTCTAGAGCAGCACCTCTGGGCAGATGGTCTGGCAATCTAGTTCGCTCCATTCTGATTCTCCCCAGACAGGGAGACAAGTGATTCATCCCTCCTGGCAGATAAGCTGCTGACATTTCATCTGCGTTTACTGGGTTAGCTGACAGATTGTTGACATGATCCTTTTATTTTCTCCCTATTCAGTTTACATAAGAGCTCGAAACTTTAGCAGGTGAACACTCGCTTTCTGCTACAGTCTGCTACCCCATAGATTCAACTTTAGTAGTAGTTTCATTTTCAGATCATAAAAGTTAAGCATGCGTATTAAAAATCTACATTGTAAAACTCAGTTTGACAAAAAAATCAGAATGCCCCGAGGAAAAAGGCATCACAAGTCATACGAGATACATATTAATTTCACATACGGATGTTATTTATCAAGGAGGGCAAATGACTTATCAAAGATTTCTTAACGCACTGAAAAAAGAGATGAACAGATCTTGCTCCATAAAAAATATTAAATTAGACCTCTTTTTTAACTTAAATGACAAGCAGTTAAGTTCTGTAAGCTAATGCATTTTAAATTCAGAATTTCCCAAAGGGTATCACAGTATCACAGTATGCTAGAGATTGGAAGGGACCTCAAAAGATCATCCAGTCCAATGAACATTTTAAAAGCAAAAACCTGACTTAAGTAACTTCGCGAGTATAAGATTCAGATCCAAAAGTTCTATCTAGGTTTAAATAAGGGATATATTATAAATTTTAATGATGCTTGGCAATCCATAAATTTTAAGCAAGTTAATCTTGAGGTTGCTCAACTGTACAACACATGAAATACTTACTTATATATGGCATTACACAAATAAATCTTCCTAAGACTGGAACCTTACAAGCCCTACAGGATATGGAGAGAGGGAGGACAGGCTGAGACACAGGGTTAGCAGAGTAAAAACAGACCACTAGTGCTCTAAGAAGGAGCGAAAGCAATCACTAACCGCTGTAAGGACCCATAAACTTCCAATCCACTGGACTACATTACATGGCAATCAAAAAAGTGGAAAGCCATTTGTTTAGCTGCTGTTTACTAAAACTCACTAAATTGTGATAGTGTTTTAATACTCAGGAAAAAAAAAAAACACCACCAAAAACCAAAAAACAAAACCCAACACCTAGAATTTTGCATTGTGATTGCATTATTTCTAAGTTATTAGGACATATTATCAAGATACAAACTGACAGGATTTTTAGCTCTAGATTCTCCCTTTTTTGTCCTCAACCACCACCAGCTATACTTTGATCTCTGTAAGTATCAAGTAAGGATCAGGTAAGTACACAAATAGTACAGAGATTTCAGA
Organism: Psittacula echo; assembly: GCF_963264785.1. Classification (NCBI taxonomy): domain Eukaryota; kingdom Metazoa; phylum Chordata; class Aves; order Psittaciformes; family Psittacidae; genus Psittacula; species Psittacula echo. The sequence goes on along the minus strand of NC_137743.1, from coordinate 64,066,748 downwards.
TTTAATTGTCTCCTCCCCAACTTTAACACAAACAATGCACTTTTTGTAACATATATTACCATTAAATACAACTTTATAGTTCTTCTGATATTTTATACAAGCTTTATGTTATTTGGCCACTATTTAAGATGCACTTTAGTACTCATAAAAAATTAAATTCTAGTTTTCTAGGGGATATCTGCAAAAATAAAATATTTTGTTACATTCTTATTCTGCTTTTTCATGTTCATGATATTGTGAATCGAAAACACCACTCCCCTTTAAGAAACAGATAACCCTTCTGGGAGGGTGAGCAAATTTAATAACTTACAGCAAGAAAACATTTAGTTTAATTAATTAAACAATAACCTATCTGAAATGTTTTCACATGACCATCTACAAAATGATTGAACTAACAAGGAAAAAAATTAACATAATTAAATGTTGAGAAGTCCTTACAATTAGTATTTTCCCAGTATGCCCTTACCTTCCTAGTTAGTTATTCTAAAGTTGCAAGGAGAACAAAGTTACCAGTGTTTCATTCCTGTTATATCTAAATTCTGAAAGAATGATGCTTTCCACTGTAAATGGGTTCACAGTATGTATTCATTCAATGTATTGAAATTAACTCTATACTAGAAAGGGAAACAATTTCTTCATGACATTTTCTGACTGGTTATATACTTGACCTCCTCCAGGGTAAATGCCTTTTCCCTTCATTTTATTTACATGAATATAAACCCAACCATTTTAAGATTTTACATACCTATCAATATGCACAGGAAGCATACTCACTCTTCTGACCTACAAAGAAAGAGCTAGGCCACTTTACAGTGAAAAACAAATCAGTGCTCAAAGAAACACATCAGGGTTGTTTTGGGTTTTTTTTCAAAGAATAAATCATTATAAACAAGGACAGTTGAAGAGTGAGATGTCCTGCAGCATCCTAATTGCTGACTAAACTTTTATATACTCCAGGAATTCACAGGATTTCACCTTGCGCAGATCCTCCTCTCTAGGCTAACACTGCCTATTTTCTGTTTCTTAGGCTTGAACAAGTACTGCTTACACACAGTTAAAAAATGTCTCTGTAAAAGTTATTTGTGATAGCCTTTAAAAATAAACCACAACTAACTTACTTTGCTGAAGCACATAATGAACTCCTTTCTCAGTATATTTTTTCCTTGTCAGTTTTAATGACAGCTGTTGGTGAATGGCACTCAGCACTGGACCCACCAGAACTTCACTCTTTATGACACAGCACCTAATGAGACACTAGAAAAGAGTTGGTTTGAATAATAAAAATAAAATTTAAAAAAAGGGGGTGGGATGGGACAGGGAGGAGGATTTTCCCATCAGCTTCTAGGTTTGAATTCTACATGTTTGTGAACACAGACTATTTCTGGTGAAACTGCAAGATTTCATTCACTACACATTTCAGAATTAACTGTACCTAAATGGGACACAACTATTGAAGGGTAAACTAGATGACTGAAATCTTACTATGGTTATAGAACAGTTTACTAATATGAGAAAGATTTGAACCTAGTTAAATTCCATAATGATCAAAATTACACATATGAATTTATTACTCAGCTGTCCACTAAGTTTCTAAGTATCTGAAAGTTATGCTAATCACTGTTGGCACATTTAGGTACTAGAATCAACAAGAACTTCAATCCCAGAAACAAATCACAGGGAATTTGATACACATAGAATCTCCTCTTTATGTCTGCAGAGGGGGATGTTCCATTGCAGTATCAATGATTTCACATGCTTGCATAAATGAAGTAGATTTTTCAGTTTTCACAGCATATCATGGTTTTCACCTAAAAAAATGTTACAGCTGCATCCTTGCTCTCTCCCCTTATTCCCACACCCCATACCTCCCCATCTTTTTATATTTTAGAAAATGGAGACCTGCAAGTAAATTCAATTTGTGGTCAAAAGAGACACAATGTTTCCTTCAAATGCATGGTAGGATAGCTCAAAGTGCCTGTAAAATGTGCTCACTGATGCAAATGCTTAAAACATTATCTACTGCCAGTAGCTGCACCACTGGCAGTAGATTACAAGGGCAGAAAATTTTTAGCCACTATAGCAGAAAACCGACACTTTATACATGCTTGCAACTAGGCAGAAAAGCCTAGCAAAAACAATAAAAGCATTTTTAATAAATATGATAAAAATCAGGGTTTAGATACAAATTTTCATACACCACAAAATTTTATCTTACTTGGGTGGTTCTGATGAATAAATACATTTAACGAAATTATGTTTACTAGAGGTTTTTACTTACCTATACAAATGGACCTTTAAAATCTGAAAAAGAGATCCTAAGATCTATAGGCTTGACAGCAAAGAAAATGTTACAGTGGCCACTTTGCTGTTATAATTAGTATAGTTCTCAGTTTTCAGTTTCCCTAAGCACTAAATATATCAGATTGTCTATAAATTTTTCCATCACACCTGCTTATATTAAGTGAAAATGGTGTTGTGCACACATTTTATTAGGCCATTCTTTCTTTTTACTATCATACTGCAGTGCCAGATGAACATTTCCAATCACCTGCTGACAGACTGGATCTATGAAAGCTGAAACTCAAAAATTTATTTCATGGATCTCTAAAGAGCAGTAAAGTCTTGGCAGGAAAGATACCAGAATCCACTGGTTTAAGCACAATCCTGAATTTATGGGGAAGCACATGAGCACAAGATGCATCGCTGCTGCAATGACAGATTCCACCACAGATTCTTTCCACATTTCAATCTCATGAAGAACAGCTGCCTGTGATTTATGCATGTACTCGGCCATTGTGATATTTTTTTCCCACCATAATATCTGAAGGTAAGAGAAATTGCAGAATCCTTTAGGTTAAAAAGGACCTCTTTGAGATCATTTAGTTTAACCCCCTTGTGCAAGCAGGATCACTCAGACCAGGTTGTGCAGGATTGTGTCCAGACAGCTTTTCAGTATCTCCACAGATGGAGACTACACAACCTTTCTAAGCAGCCTGTTCCAAAGTTTGACCATCCTCACAGTAGAAGAGTGTTTTCTTTTGTTCAAAGGGTATTTCAAGTATTTTAATTTGTGCCCATCACCTTTTGTCCTATCAGTAGGCACTGCTGACAAGAGACTAGCTCCCTCATCCTCACTCTCTCCCAGAAGGTACATAATATAAGACCCCCACTGAGCCTTCTCTTCTCCATATTGAAAGTCCCAGTTCTCTCAGCCTCTCTTCCGATGACAGATGCTGCAATCCCTTGATGATTGTTGTGGTCCTTTTATGGACTCATTCATGGAAGTCCACGTATTTCTCATACTGGAAAGCCAAGAAGCAGACATGGTACTCCAGATATGACCTCACCAACACTAAATACAGAGGAAAAGGATCACCTGCCTCAGCCTGCTGTCAGTGCTTTTCCTAGTGCAGCCCAGAATGCTGGCTTTCTTTGCATGAAAGCACATTGCTGGCTCATGTTCAACTCAATGTCCACCAGAAAACCCTCAAAATCCCACTCCACAGAGCTGCTTTCCAGCCATTTGGCCACAACAGGTACTGGTAGGCCTTGGCACTGCCTTTTGTTGAACATCATGGGATTCCTTTCTGCTCAATTTTCCAGCCTGTCCAGATCCATCTCAATAGCAGTTCAGCCATTTGGTGTATATTATTGTGTAGCAAATCCTTCATCATTCTGCAAATTTGCTGAGGGTGCACGCTGTTCCATTACCAGGTTATTAACAAAGAGGTTGAACAGTACTGGCCTCAGTATCAGTCCGTGGGGTACACACCAGTTAGTGACTTGCCTTCAACTGAACTTTGTGTTATAACGTTATTCTTTAGCAAGTAACAAAAGAACTTTGGTTTTGCTTGCTTCAATATCTTTTTTTCCTTCGTTCAACAAATTCCATAAATATTAATACATGTGCTATCAATTAAATGACTTTTGAATACAGTTTTTCTATTTGACAATCTGCACTCAAAAGAAATTTCTGCGGCAAAATGGAAAGGAAATCCAAGTACTACAAAGCCCAAGAGCACATGGATTTAAAGCAGAGACTATCTAAACACAGGCTGAAGTTATTGTGTCCTCTATCTGTGGCACTAATTTCTAAAGATGTTTTTATACTGTTATCTTTGTGGTATTAACAATACTATGCACATTTTATCACCATTTCCCTTTTGACAGAACTGGGTCTCCATAAACATGTACGGATCTGGAAGCAGACTAAAAGTGAAAACAAACATCTCAAATGTTGGGCAGCATATAAAAGCTAAAACATTGTTTTTACTATTATTGGTATTGAATTATATAAGGACATTACACTGGATTTTCTTTCTGATACCAGTAACACAATAAGAAGCCAAAATTTGTAAGACCCTTTTCTTCTGAAAGCAAAGCTGCTGTTAAATTCTGTCCACTTAGACCTGCTAGTAAAGCATGTGGGAACATGCTCGAATTCTGACTCTACAGGCCACAGGACCTTTGTCATAAGTCCAAAGAGTCTTACTATTCATAATCCCATATTTTACTTCATTTAGTTTATGCAGTCACTGATGTATTTTTAAGACCATTATCCAGAGGAATAATTAAAGTTACTTGTATCATATTCCTGGTACCAAGATTTTCTGAAGGTAAATTCAGGTACTCCAACACCATCAAGGTCTATGTCACTAGACTCCTATCAAGTGCCCTTTAGACCAAACAGATCTAAAGGTAAACTCAATTTTTAAACATAAAGAATAAAAAAAAAAAAAAAACACCAAAAAACCCAAACACACAAACCCCCCACCACAAACAATCACCAACACCATACACTGCTCTGTCAGGTTGGGGATGTGAGGGAGAAATGAAGTAACAGCCAAGAAATACCCTTATAAAAACACAGATTTAGGTTTTTTTTAAAATTCCTCCATGCCTTAAGTGATGTCAGGCAGCTCTGGAAGGACCAGACTTAGAAACTTGATTATGGTATGTCAGTTTCTACAATACTAAGCAGAGTTCTGCTGTCAAGGATTCACAAAGTCCTTCATCTAGCTCAAGGCATAGAGAATTTCACTTTGCTGAGTCCAATGTATGCAATCAGCAGGGTAAAAGTAGTGTGTAAGCTATACTTCTGGAGCCAAGGCTGCCCAGTCCAATAAATAGATTCATACTGTATAATAAATCAATTCCTTGCTATTTGTAGATGTTAAGGGATTTGATCAATGCTGTAGCATCCATTTTGCACTTGTATCTAGCTGGGTGTTATTCTCTTCCCACTCAGAATATTTATATCTGTGTATGTACTAGATCTGTTGCAGTACTTCATTAAATGACTTAAACATCTTAAAAATGCTGTACATAGAACAGCTGCTGTTATTTTTAAGGACATACAATTCACAGAATTAGCTATTTAAAACAAAGCCCACAAGACAACATTTTCAAAATGAATCGTGTTAGATATTTGCTGAATAGATTATGTTAATATTCAGCAAAACAAACACATTATTAAACATCAGTTAAAAATATAATGCAGTGGAATATATGAAAACATCTGGATAGCTGCAAAACATCTATAGGTTTTGTGACTGAAATATCTTACTATTTGAGAAGAAAAAATGAAGTAAAACAAATACAACAAATAAAAAATACAAATTAGATAAAATAACACTGAAAAGAACACTTCTCATGTATAATACCGAGATAGTTTTATGTCTGTTTCTCATTATTTGCACAGAAACTGTTGAGACTTTTGCACCTAAAATTAGACTTACTGTATCAGTTATGTTTCAATTCTTGGCTGCAACATCCTTTCAGCCACCCCTACACTGCACTCTTGTGAGCTAGTATGGTAATGCAATAGCTCAAGATGACTCAATAGTGTGCAGGGTCTTCAACACAAAGATGCATAATGGGAAACGAGTGGCATAGCAGCTGCATGCATGGGAGGGAGCTCCTTGGCCTTAATTTGCTGCTGCTGGAGGATTCAGCAAGAAAAACAGATTCAACACACCTGCAAGCTTTCTTTTCTGAACTGGCACTGTAGATCAGGACTATTAAATATTTATTTTGCAAATAAAACAGACAAGAGAAAGCTGTCAGACAGACAAGCTTTAAATACCATATTATGGTTCAATAATAAGTATTCATAGAATGATCATGAAAAAGAGTATTTTCATTTTAAGTGGAAATAACCTGAAGCAACTCATTATGCAATCAGAACTCTTGGCTATAACAGGAATCAAGGTATTCCAACTCCTTCACAGTAATGTGTGTTTCCTCACTTTAAGCACCTCTGTGCCTATCCTGCCTATAATGACTGCAACCACAGTAGTACACTTAACCAAATCTTGTGAACTGTACCAATTACCTGGATCATGCAGACATTTCCAATTTTATAATTAACTGAACTTATGTTTTTAAGGTAGGACCAATAATCTTTAAATCATCTTTAGAGGCATTTAAATAATATATCTCTACTGCTATGCCAGGAAGTCAACATTTGAAAAGCCTGGGCAAGGCTGTTCATCTAGCTTTCAGTTATACAAATCAGATGTTTATTTGCATATGTTATGCTAGTAAAAAAATGCAGTGAGGAAAAAAGGAAAAGAATTGATAGAAGACAATCTTAAATAGTTAGAACAATAGCAGTAATCCATAACTATATTAATGGAAAATCTAGCTGCAGTCTTTTGTGCAATCTCACTAATGGTTGCTGTGGAAATAACAATGTCATTAATCCAAAACTGCAAGCAAGGAGTGTCTGGAAACTCAAAGCCCAGTTTGCAGCATCTCTAGTGTTAAATTTCTAATGTTAAATTTTATTTACAGGATTGTATTTCGCATCCATAAATCATATTCTCTCAATCCTCTTTTCTGCCTCTCACCCAGCTGCACCTCCACCCACGCTACTTCAAGTCTGTACTGCTCGTGTAAGGTAATGTTCATTGCTGCATATAGTAAAATCATTCTACCTTCTGTTACCCAACAGTGCTTCTTTTTCAGTCCATATCATTAATAGTTAGTCATAGAGCTATTATTCATTCTCTGAACTCCTAAATGAGATATCACTGATAGGTTTATATCCTTAGCAACTGACATAACATGGTGAACTATTTTCCTCAGCTGTATCATCACATGTTCTTATTTCTGCTTGCAAACAGACTGCTGTTGTTGAATAATGTGTCAACAACAGCCTTCAACAAGATATTTCATATCAGTTAATATTTAAAACATGTCTTCACTTCCCAAGCAATGTCACCAGTTTGAGTTACTGCAGTCTTTCAGGCCAAAAGTAGATCACTGCCAGCTAGTACTATGCCAGGTACCTATTAAGCCTTGGTTCTAGTATAAAAACATACATATGCATATATATATCTGGTCTTGCTTTAAATAATACTGCCTCTTTATATGTAAAAGCATGACAGATATGTTACATTGCCTAAAATATTTGATCGCATAATAAAAATTGATCCCATGAACAAAAATTATGGTTTTTATTTTAAAAATTTGTATTTACTATAGATTACTCAATTTTACTCCATGTGCCCTCTATTTGGGAGTGCCACAAATAGAAGAGCCAAGACTAAAATTCTTTGTAGAAAATAACATTGTTTCAATAATCACACTCAAATTTTATATTTAGTAGGCAAAAAGTGCAGGATATGCAATGATTTTAAAAAAGAATGCATCTAGTTTTAGATACATGTTTGCATTAACATACTATTGTATAATAAAGAAAGAGGTGTTGAAAGACTACCTTTTGTTATACTAAGCATGAAGCAGATTCAGTGAAGTCAGCTGGTCTCTTAGCATAGACCCAATGTAAATAGACCCTCTATCATGTATAATTTATTCCTTTCCTAAAAACAGTAACCATTTTAAGAAATGAGGAAAGACATAAGACCAGAGAATACTACAGCATCAGGAATACTAAAAAGCTGACATCTCTGTAAGTAAATTCTCCATTCAATGAGGAAAATATGTCTATTGTTCAAATACACATCTTGTTTCTGGATGTTATTTGGCCAATATTAGCAGCAGACTCCTTACAATTCTACATTCCTTTTAGACTGACCATGCTTAGAAAGCACTGCAAGGAAGCCAAAAAAAACCCCCAAATTAATACAACTAATATCTCAGTACACAAGGGGAACTTCTGTTCATGCACTACTACAGCAAAATCTTGCTCCATACACAAACCTAGTTGGTATTACCTGCTTTCCTTTTCCATAGGTACAACCATGTTAAGAAAATTAAAAAAAAAAAAACAAAAAACCCCCACCAAACAACAAAACCTCACACAAAACCAAAACAAACACAACAAAAACAACAAGAAAACACCCTTAGAAAAATCATTTATGAATCTCTTCATTACAAAATACTACTATTTTGCTCCATTTGGCCCTCTTTTGGTTATTCTTCTGCCAGAGCCTCACTTTCTTAAACCCTTTCAAATGGCAGAAATACTGCATCTTACAGCCACAAATACTTTACTCCTAAACCTGGCACAGATTGCCCAGAGAAGCTGTGGCCATCCAATCCCTGAAAATGTTCAAGACCAGGTTGGATAGAGCTTTGAGCAATCTGGTCTAGTATAAGGTGTCTCTGCCTTTGACAGTGGGGTTGGAACTAGATCAGTTTTAAGGTCCCTTCCAACATAAACCATTCGGTAATTCTATGAAACCAGACAGAAATAATTATTTGAATCTTGAATAAGGGAGGTGAGAACTACAGGGACCACTGTTATTCCCTCAGGCTTCAAAGACAGCCAAAAAAGTCCGTTGCTCATTTTCTCCAAGGATATTATCAGCTCAGCACAAGGAGGTTTTCTGTAGGTCTTCTGAAAGCAGGCAGAATTGGGGAAGTAGGTAAGGCAGTGTTTCTTGAGAAGCAGAGGGTAAAATTAGGCTGAGCAAGGGATAGCAACATGGGACTGAGTGTGTGGGGAAGTACTTAAACCAGCATACTGTATGTGCCTTTCTTTTTCTTTTTTTTTTTTTTTAAAGAAGATTGAATGACAGAGGGGACAAATTAAATAAATAGAACTACAGTATTACATGCCACCCCTACTTCTATTAGAGGCATTCATTATGCACCTTTTACACCAAACTCTTCAAAAAGGTGCTTCTTCAGTAACTCTCCTAGAGAAAGTATGGGTTTGGCCTTGAGAGGGAAACTATATTTTGTAATAACTTCAGCTGAATTTGTCTGTTGAACATAGATATATGTATATATATGCATATATTCTCATAGTTGCACATACAGTTATCAACATTTCCTTTTCTTCCCCCCTTGAAAATGCTACTTTGAGTGTTAAAAAAGTCCCTTGTCAGTTATCTGTACTGAAAAAGGAAAGAGATTGTTTTTATTAGCAAATACTTTATTGTAATTGTATGCAGTTATCCATTCCTTTAGTTAGCTGTTATTGCCAGCAAAGATGATCCTTAGTCCTTCTCCAGTGACGTCAGATTTGTCACTATTCCGGGCATTAATCCAAGTACAAAGATAGGAATGAAAATTATAGGCTCTTCCTACATAGCTTTCCTTTTTAGCAACTTCATGCAGGCTCCACATTAGCAACTTTTAACTTCTCTCAGATTTCTTCCTACATAAGTCACTCTCCAAATAGATCAAAAGTGAAATAAATTCAGCTCACTGCTATAAGGAAATTTATTCCTTAACTTCTTGCTGAAAACACACTTTTTAAAAATTCAAATAAAGTTAATAGGTTTCTGTGTTTGTTCTTTGTTTCTGTTATTTTCTATAGTATCTATCACATTAATATCTATGCAAAATATTAGTGGCATTTTCTTCACAATAGTTCTGTAAGTGGAAAACACCATTATCCTCATTTTAGCAACAGCAAACTCATGCACGAGAAAGTGTATGGCATGTTCAATATCATAAGAGAAGATCATGCAGAAATCAGGGATACTTTTCTGAAAGTACAATATTTCTCATTCCCAATTCTTTCAGTGTTTTGGAAAATATTGCTATATATTCTTACTGCTGTTGTATGATGGTAATTACATGGAATGCTGAATGCAACCTCTTTATTTGATCTTAATCATCATACTACCTTAATGGCTAGGAGCCCACATAATGGGTCAGGACTCATTCTGCCAGCATTAACAGAAGAACAAGTTGGAAATGTTAAAAATAATAAGTATTAAGTAACCAAATAAAAATACATAACCAAATTTAACTCAGTCCTGGTCCAAATTGACAGCAAGGCTATTTTGAAGCAGGAAACAACTAAGGTGTCACTGATACCACCTGTCATTTATGCTTTGACACAGAAGAGAAACTTGCAAGGCACATCCACATCCTACTGGTAACGGAAAAATCTCCATATTTGATTATATGGAGCTCCTACATAGCAGTAGGGGTATATTTAATTAAACATTGCTCTCTCTCTGTTTATCAAATCCCTTGGATCATGTCAAGTAAATACCTTAAAAAAGGTTTACTGTTTCACTGAATTTTAAATGGACATATTGACAACACATTGGAAACCTGCTAGACTTTTTTTGTTTCTTTCCTTTAGAGACCTTTTCTCTTTCTTCACTTCTCTATTTATAATAACAAAAAAATAAGGAAAATGTATTTGCATGTAGCTCTTCATCCTCACTTTGAAATAAAATCAGAAACTGTTGCCAAAAACTTCTTGGCTGCTTTTCACAATGAGATGTATTAATTTAGGGTTAAAATGAGCAATCAAATGTGATTACAAATGGAATGGTGATTGGGAAGCACTTAATCACTTAACTAAGATAAAACATTAGGAATGGCAAATCAGAAAATACTTCTAGAAAGAAAAATCTGAGAGGCTGCAAACACAATCAAAAGAGAAACTAAATGGCAGGGAAATCATTAGCAAAACAGCATTTGACAAGCCTGATCACCTCCTACTTATCTTTGTCCTATCATTTTAAAATTGTCACTTCCAACAGGCCATTTCTAGTTTTTTCCTTCTTTTCTCCTTCCCCTTGCTAGTCCTTTTGGCAAACAAAAACTACCTGTTCTTCTACTCCTTATGAGTCTTTCACTTACTAACCACTCCAAACATGTATTACTGTAGAACCTACTACAGGACTTTACAAACAAGTCTGTCAGATATACCAGAAACAAAAACACACAAGAAGCATAACAAAATAATCCATTACACCCCTCCAGATGTATTTAATTGGTTAGCTCTTATGCTATATTCATACAATACCATAGAGCATTTAGGAGTTACACCACTGACTTCACTTTGTCCAAGATTTTATGATTAATATTCTATCCATGACTCAGATTTTAAAATAACAAACAAAAACTAGTGGGGATTTCACAGTTTCCCAAAGCAGAGCAAAAATGTTCAGTCTCTTGGTACATCATATACTGGGCAGCATCAAAAGAAGCATGACCAGCATGTCAAAGAAGGTGATCCTGCCCCTCTACTCAGCTCTTCTGAAACCCCACTTGGAGTACTGTGTGCTGTTCTGGTGTCCTCAACATAAAAAGGAAATGGAGCTGTTGGAACAAGTCCAGAGGAGGGTCATGAGGATGATCAGGGGGTACCTCCTGTATGAAGACAGGATGAGAAAGTTCAGCCTGAGGAAGAGAGGGCTGCGTAGAAACCTCATAGCAGCCTTCCAGTATGTGAAGGGGGCCTTCAAGGATGCTGGAGAAGGATTCTTCATCAGCGATTATAGTGATTGGACAAGAGGCAATGGGTTTAAACTTAAACAGGGGAAGTTCAGGTTAGCTATAAGGAAGAAGTCCTTTACTGTGAGGGTGGTGAGGCACCGGAACAGGTTGCCCAAGAAGTGGTGAATGCTACATCCCTGGCAGTGTTCAATGCCAGGCTGAACACAGCCTGGGGCAACATGGTCTAATATGAAGCGTTCCTGCCCATGGCAGGGGAGCTGGAACTAGCTGATCTTAAAGCCCTTTCCAACCCTAACTATTCTATGATTCTATGATCATAAATGAATTATAACATTTATTGCCTCTAATGTTTTACACTGTAAATATGTTAAATACTTCCATAGTGTGATTCAAATACCAACTTCCTTTATCATATTTGCAACCTTTAGAAACAAAGAGGCACATGATTCTGAAAACGATTAAGAGAAGCTGTGTCTGCCCCATCCCTGGAAGTATTCAAGGCCAGCTTGGATGGGGTTTTGAGGAACTTGGTCTAGTAGAAGATGTGTCTGTTTGTGGCAGTGAGGTGGAACTAAATGATCATTAAGGTCCCTTCCAACCCAAACCATTCTATGATTCTATGATCAGGACTCATAAATGGACAGTTATAAGGAATGCCATTACCAAGATTGTCATGAACAAACAAACGGGAGACAAAAGGACACAATTATCACTTTCTGTACTTAACTTTTGTCATATTTCTATATGACACTCTTTTGAGAAAAAGAATTTGAACAGTATCACTTGATTGTATTTTTATTTTCCATCTCTAACAAATCTTCTAGTGTGTCAAAATGCCCAAAATGGATTTTAAGTTTAGATGCTGGCTTTTTCACCATTTGTTTTAAACTGTCAGTGTGTTTGTAGAAAAAACTTTTCCACTAGGGCCTATGTAAGCAGTAAATGAAGTGAGAATCCTGACACTTATTTCAGTGCTTACAAGGTATCACTTACAGCAAGCTACACCTCGACAGGCCATAGGGGACCGTTAGCAGTTTGCAGTATGCACCTAAAAGAAGTCAAATATTGCCCCCTAGTGCCTGCAGGACCAAGCACGTCGTTTATGAGCAACTGACTTTGAACATTGTACCTTAACAATACAGTCTTTTAATGGGAATTTGCAGCGGAAGCATAGAGGATTGTGGTGATGTATTAACTCCAACACCCAGCAAAAAGCTGTGCTCCTTAACCCTTGCTGGGTGAATTCATCACAATATAGCTTAAGAATGAGCTGTATCAGTATATACCTGGGTAAGAACACTTAATTCTGCAAAAAGGAATTAAAAACATTAGTAAAGAACTTGAGGAAAGAATTACTATTGTGTATTGGGGATACAAGGGATATGCATATCAAAATATTAGGAAAAAGGTGTTTTTTTTTTCTATTCAAAGTATATTAACTAGAAGTACTGAGTAAATTGACCCTAGTTTTCCAAATGAGCCCATAGCTTATCATATTAAAGGCAGCATTAAGCTACTGCAAATATACATTCAGTTCACCATTCACTTCAGAAAACACAGAAGAGAGATTCCCTAAAAAGCAAGGGAATCATGGCATTGAGTAGCATTCTTTCTGAAGACATTCAAGGATTAAAGCACAGAAAAGCAAGAGCAAAAAAGCAAGCACTAGTAACAGAAATTAATACAATAACACAAGTTTAATCTTTTGAAAACAAAAGCACATATATAGTAATCAAAGCAACTTGCTTTATTTCTGTATAGGATATGTTAAGGCACTGGAAAAATATTATAGTAAAAGCTCTAGGATTGCACTTGGCTTCATGTCATCAGTGAATCATGAACAGAAAGTTTTCCAAAAGAAACATCACTTGCAATATCACCATCTTCTGCTACAGTTCAGAAACAGAACTGAACCAATTAAGCTAACCAATCCGTAACCACAATGCTGTTACACTCAGCATATATCCAAACTGTGAATGTAGGAAAGAAACTTAGCACACTTCACAAAAACAAACTTTAAAAATACACTTTATACACAAATAATACATACACCTGCCACATATCTTTGTGTCCTTACCTTTCATTCTCTGAACACTGAATGCCTCCAGGCTAGCTGCTGGCTGGCATGTCATCAGTCACACCTTACTCTTCTGCCTTCAGATCTCTTACTTGTCTTTATTATGTCCATATTCTTTCACCTAAAATTATTCTGTAGTAGTATTTTGTTATGTCTATAATCCTGTAGTCAGAAAAGAAATTTAAACAAAAAACCTGAAGGTCCCACATTTCGACTCCTCATGACAACACCAATTCATCTGCTATTGCACATTCAGTAAGAAACCTATGATATACACTGTACACTATAATTCCTTTAAACATGATCAGCATACCAATTATCTACCATCTAGGAAAAAAAAAAATCTGACATTAAGGGCTTCAAGTAACATAAACATGTATGACGAACACAGAGTATTATAAAATAAAACTGTAAGATCCACGATAAGAGGAAAAAGTGATACTAAAAGCTGAAGCCTTCAATGGAGAAGCAGGATAAAGATCCTATTTAATAAGCCAAGGTTGTAACCAAATAGCATGTCTCCATTTAGTTAACACTGAAGAGGCACAGAGTGACATAACTGAGTAAACTAGTTTTATTATGGTGACAGCTTCAGGCAGCTACCTAAATCAGTTCTTATATGTCTTCATGGATTAGAATTGCTTTAATACTTTTTTCCTGACAACTAGTCAACTTCCTCTACCAGCCACAAGCATAAAAATTTATCCATTGAATGAGGCATATTTAGATGGGGGGGTTTTATGCTTTTTTTGTAGACCTGGCTTTTGGGAGACCAAAACCATTGCATAAAAAAAAAAAAAAAAAAAAAAAAAATTATAAATGTGTAAGAACATTAGCTTTCCAAAAACTTGTCTGGTTTGTGGGAACGAGTGCCTGCTACCATTTACTTTCAACTCCAGATAAAACTGACAATTTTAGCGTGAAATAGCAAAGTAAAATTGGAGGAAAAAATCTAAATTGACATTTTGCTTCATTACTTTGTCTTGCCAGAATATAACTTGTCGATCCCAAAGGCTGATGAAGATGAAGCTAGGTGGATTTCATTCTATCTTGCTCAGACACATCACAAAAGCTCATTTCTCCATAAAATCTTTTTTTTTTAATATTTTTAGAAGTGGTCCATAACAAATCTTACAGACTGTTAGATATCCTATAGCTAAATTAAATTTACTGTTGAAAACAGTAATTCTTTTTTAATATGTTTGCTTCCTGGACAAAGACACTATTAGAAAGTGAAACCTTTCCAGGAAGTACTAATCAGTCTGATAAGTCTGACATTAAAGTGTCATGTGACTGCAACAACCATTCTCTACCAACCTCCCCCCCCCCACCAAGAAAAAATAAAATTGCTCATTTGTTTTCTTTTTTATTCATTCTTTTAAAGAAAGAGATAAAAGGAAATTGAATTTCTCATGTTTGGCAGTTTGCATCACATGGCTTTTCTTTTTCCAGACCTGCTTTGATTCTGATCTTTCTTACAGCTTTTATCTTGTATGTTTTCAGATGATCTAGACCACATCCTTGGAGGGCACAAAGAGCTTACAGTATCAAATTTTCTGTCTTTTTAATGCCTTGTTTGCTTTAATATATGTAATGCTTGTGAAAGATGACAGTGGTTTTATTGGCATTTAGAAATTTAGTTCTCAAGCAGTAGCAAAAGCTATAGTGGTGCAGGCATCTCCACAAAGCTCTGCCAATACAGCTTAATGCCATCTCATCCTATTATTTATTACAGTTCCGTTGTCCATTGGAGATGTCAGGCATATCGATATTGGTACATAGTTTCCTGGCTCATTCCTGAAGTCCCTTTAGGCAGTCATATTTGTGTCACATTTGCCATTTTCCAACACCACTTAGTATCATGGATAGTAAGCAAAAAAAAAAAAAAAAAAGTCTACAACTTATTTTCTCTGTTCTGGTTCTATTATGATTGCTCTTCCCACCCAACCTTAACTCTCTGCAGATCCTCAGGATTCTTTTGCAGGATTTCTGCTCAAAAATACCAAAGTTACTAGTTTTGATTCCTTTTTGCTGAGTTGTTGTTCTAACTCATTTTAGCCTTCATTCAACCTCATTTTAACTAATCTAACTCATTTTAGCTTTCATTCAAGATTTCACAAAGACTTCCAATCCCTTCTGTTTCCTTTTTGGACACAACCTCCTTTAGTGTCCTTTCTGGAAAATTCCCCTCCCCTTTTTTTCTTTTCTTTTCCTTGGGGGTAATTGACCTACCTCTTCCAGGGGTAATTGACCTATCCCTGTGTTTTAATTGTGTTGGCATCCTTCAGAGCTTGGCCCTCCACTGCAGCCACAGAAGTAAATAATCACACAAACCATCCTTCTGCAAACTACAGAAGAATATAATGCAAACACTGAATAGTGAATTTTCAGTGCACCCTGTAATTTTATTCACAATGTGCTACTAGTCTCATTGCTAAGATGAAAACTAGCAGTAAGCTTTTCATACAATAAGCACATCCCAAAGCACAGCAAGGAGCACAGAGCAATCCAAGTGATCAAAGACTACTCTCATAGCACAGGAAAAAGACACTCTACACAATCTTTTAGGAACTGCCAATTCCTTTCCCTAATTCAGTGCTACTATAGTGAATTAAAACTTTAAAGTTTACAAGCACTGCTCAGAATCATGCCAGTATCAAGAATACAAGTTAAATTCTAGGACTCTAAAGTAAGTGGGTGCCACATTCAGGCACCAGCCCCCTCATATAATAAGAGCTGCATAATCGGAGCTTGACTTATTTTGAGTCAAATAAAAGCCTGAAGAATTGTTAATAATAAATATTAATAACAAGGACATACACAAGAGACCATTTGAACAAAACAAATTATTTTCTAAGGTAACAAATGCACACTCCAAACTGGAATTTAAACAAAATCACAGAACTCAGGGGGACTACTATAGAGCATATGGGTGTTAGATGGAAAGGCCTGGAGAGCTTGCTACAGTACTTAAACATGGAGTCTGGTAGAATCCTGTCATGAAAACCTACTATACACTTTTTTACACTCTGCTTTAAACCAGCTTAATTCCATGTTTTCACACAGCACTCTTCGTGCAGTCCAATAAAAAAAAAACAAAAAAAAAAACCAAAAAACAACGTTGCTACTAAATCACAAGAACTCTCTCTGCACCTCAGGCCTCTCAAATTTTCTCTGCCCAGTCATGTCATCTGACTGGTCACACAAGAATATATGTCAGCTTGGAGCTTGTCATGGAGCTGATTAGAGGCTGTTTTTCAAGGAGCCGAAGCTAATATGCTTAAGCTATTGCACAAAAATGTCATATATGCTCTTTATGTGCACTTTGCTCTCTGCATTAAATCATATGCATCATAGATCTTTAAGGACAAAATTATTATAAGGACAAAATTATAAAGGAGCACATGCACTCCTTTAACCACTGCAGTTTACCCTATCATTCTACTGATGGGGCCCTCCAGTAACCAGATTATGTTCCCAAAGTTATTTTTTTAATCTTAGACTAATTTTACATCGAGTAATACTCCATGAAATTAATTACAGTCTCCAATGTTTTTACTATTGCTTACTACTTCCTATGTTTTCATTTAACATATACTTTTCTTTATATGCCTTGTTCTATGCTTACAAAGCACCTTCCTGCTGGAGACTGCCTGGTCTGAGCTCATCTAAGAAAACTTTCAGAGAGAGTTGAAAGAAGATATTTGAGCCAGTTTTCCCTGCACAAAAAGCTGTCTTCGTTCATCCGGGATAAATGAGCACTTTATAAACTCAGGGTTTACAAAGACATGGTGGAGATGCTTACTTTTCCGTCAAGTTTTAGACACAGGACTGATCCCTCACACCCAGGCTCCTCAGCCGCCGCCTCACAACCCTGAGGCAGCGCGCGCCCCACCGCACTCTCGCGCGGGGCGCCGGCTCCCAGCAGCTGGCCCCGGTCCAGACGGGCGGGCCAGCGCCGTCAGCTCTCGGCTTTCCCAAGCGCATGAAGGTGTCGTGGCACCCTGCCGAGCCCGCCTGACGAGGAGCCCGCGCCGCTGCCCGCCGCGCCTCTCCACTCCTTCCTCCGGGCCCCGTAGAGCTCAGGAAGCAGCTCGGAAGCGACACGCCTGCCCCGCGGCAGCCGTCGATGGAGCGCGACGAGCCGGAGCCGCTGCCGGCCGCTGCTCAGCAGGTACCGGGTCTGAATCAGTCGACGGGGATAGGCGAGGTGAGAGGCTCCCCGCGGCTCAGCAAGCTCGCTGGTATTCACCTGACTTCTCTTTACTTTTCTCAGTCCCTAATCGCGGGACATTGCTGGGGTGGGAAAGTT
Organism: Psittacula echo; assembly: GCF_963264785.1. Lineage (NCBI taxonomy): Eukaryota > Metazoa > Chordata > Aves > Psittaciformes > Psittacidae > Psittacula > Psittacula echo. The sequence goes on along the minus strand of NC_137743.1, from coordinate 64,048,740 downwards.
TGAGGGGCAGCGCGGCCGGTTATGAACGGCTTCAGAGCGACCAGCTACGTGAAGCAGCCCGGGCGGGTCTGTGCTCTTCAGCCCGGCTGACCTGACAGCAGCTGTGGTTTCATTTCTGTGCAGTTTACTTCTAATTTGGATGAGGAATATAGAATCATAGGTGCCCTGCAGGAAAAAAAATACAGTCTGAGGAGCCTTATTTGTGTGATGTGGGGGATTTGTGGCTGCTCAGCACAGCTAAAATTCCATGTTGCTTGAGAACCAGAACTTGAGCACCCTCTTGGTGGGCCTGCTGCTAACAGGATGATCTCCTGGCCTGCAGTTAGTCCCTGGGAGAGGACCAACACATCCCATTCACCTCTTCAATATAGCCTTACATGTGTAATAGCTTACCTCCTAACAGACACTTTGTCCCTCATCTGCAGTCCAAGTGCACCTTTAAGAGCATTGATAGTCTTCACACAGAAGCCATTTCATCTGTGTCACAATTTCTGTTACCCCTTCTTGTCTTTTCTTGCCCGTTCAGATGTGTCTCTTCCAACTGGGGAAGGGACCAGTGTTCATGATAGAGTCTTTGAGCTGTACAGTGCACATTTTCTTGTAACAACTGGAGAGGGGCAACTAGGCTGTTCTAGTCCAGTGCAATTTCACGTGTATTGTGCTATAAGTAGCAGAGAGCATTAAAATTTTAAGAAAGAATGAGAGTGATGCTTTTGCTGCTTGAATCAGTGGTGAAATAAAATGTAGCACCTGTAAGTCTGAATGAAAAATGCTGAGGGAAAATGCTACCTATAAAACTACATATGATATGGAGAAGATAAGTAGGTAATTGGGGGTTGGGTTGTCTGTGATGATATAAAAAATTTGGGGAACTCAAGTGGAAATATTTGACAAAGAAAAGTGCTTGTCTCTTCATGTGATGCATAGTTTAGATGTGGCATTCATTGCCACATGATATGCTCCATCCCTGTCAATGTTCAAGGCCAGGTTGAACAGAGCCTTGGGTGTCATGGTCTAGTGTGAAGCATCCCTGACTATGGCAAGGGGTTTGGAACTAGATGATCTTACAGTCGTTTCCAGGTTTAAGCATTCTATGATTCTATGATGTTGTAGATGCTACAAACTATACATGGCTTCAGAAAAGTGGCAATTCCAAGGAGCAATCCATTAAGGGATGTGATACACTGTGAACATACCTGCTTTGAGAAACTCTTGAGATATGAAACCTGATGAAAGCTGGGACAGGGAAGTTGTGTGCTATTATTTTTCATGTCTTACACTTGTGTCTTCTATAAACCACTCTCAGATAACAGGGTACTTAGGCTATAATAGCTTTTGATCTGAGCCAGTATTACTTTTCTAGTTAGTACTTTTAATGATTAAAGCTTTCGCTTGGGCTTAAACCACGACAAAAAATCGATATTGGTACGAATTTGTCCTCTGGTTTAGCTGCAGTCATTATCACTGTGCTTTGAGTAGCAACAGTACTTGTCGCGGGGGGTGGTGTAGCTGCTGTGGTTGGGGCTGGGGTAGCTTCGCTATCTGTTGCAGTTGAAGTTTGAGTAGTGGCTGTACTTGTCACTGGGAGTGGTGTAGCTGCTGTGGTTGGAGCTGGGGTAGCTTCGCTGTCTGTTGCAGTTGAAGTTTGAGTAGTGGCTGTACTTGTCGCTGGGGTAGCTGCACTGTCTGTTGCAGTCGAAGTTTGCGTAGTGGCTGTACTTGTCGCTAGGGGTGGTGTAGCTGCTGTGCTGGGAGCTGGAGTAGCTGCGCTGTCTGTTGCTTCGCCCTCAGATCCAAGGACATTTCCTTCCTTTTGAAGGTGCTGGATAGTGTTGAACAAGGCCCGGTAAGCATAGGCCAAGCCCCAGCACGTTGACATGATTTGTCCCTCTCTGGTATGACCAGGATGACAGCACACCTCATTTAAGTGTTTTACTAATTCTTCTGGATTTTGCACTTGTTCGGTGGTGAAGTTCCAAAACACTGGAGGGGCCCACTGACCTAGATACTTGCCCATACTATCCCACACACCCTGCCACTCATGGCTGTCCAGCCTCGGGGAAAATCTCTCGGTCCCCCTATTTTGTCGTCTAACCCCAGACAAGGCCCAAACCCGACTCTGCTTAACTCTTGAGATCAGACGTAATGGTTGTGGACAAAACACACTCTGTATGCGTGCCAACATGGTGACCCCCATCACAATCAGCAAACAGGTCTCAACAATATTAAAAGGCCACTCAAAAACTTCAAAACTCTCAAACGATGCTGTAAACAGTCTGGAAGGGGCACTGGGAGGGTAAAAGAATGTCTCCTTCATAGGTTGACCACCCAGGAAGGAGAAAAAAGATGTATAGTTGCTAAGCATTGTGACAAGTGACTATCAATCCAAAACACTGAATGCTTATCACAAATACGATTAGACACACTCCGGTCAGATCTGTCGTTATCTCAACCCTTCGTGCCCCACGTTGGGCGCCAAAAGAACTGTCGTGGTTTAAGCCCAAGCTGTAAATCAGAACCACGCAGTCTACTGCCCCCCCCCCCCCCCCACCTTTCTTCCCTCCGCTTCTGGAGGGACGGGGAGGAGAATCAAAAGAATGCAGCTCCCACGGGTTGAGATAAGAACAGTTTAATAACTAAGGTATAACACAAATCACCACTGCCGCCACCAACAATAACAACGACAAGAGAAATAACAAGGGAAGAGAATACGATACCGCCCGCCGGAAAAGACAGCCCGCCCGACCAGGGGACGTGCCCTTCCGGGTAGCTCCCAGTTCCATCCCCTGGCATGACGTGCTGTGGTATGGAACACCTCCTTGGCCAGTCTGGGTCAGGTGTCCTGTCCCCGCTTCCTCCCGGCCCCTCCTCCTCCCTGGCAGAGCATGAGACTCACAAAATCCTTGGTCAGTCTAAACATCGGTGTTATCAGGTTTTTTTTGTTCCCAAGCCAAAAGTCAAAAACACAGTACTGCAACAGCTACTAAGAAGGAGAAAAAAAACAAAAAACTGACTGCCACTGCTGAACCCAGGACACACTTAAATATGTAGCCCTCTTTGAGGCACTCTTATGCTTGTTAGCTTATACTACTACCTACAGATGCCTTAGCTTTGTCAGTAATTCAGTTTCTTTTCCAGGAGTATTAGTGACAAGCATCTGAGTTTGTGCTACCCACTATATATGTTAAATAGGCTCCTGCATCCATGAAATAGTGGTTTTATTTTCATGGTAAGTGCACGACGTTTTGCTTTTGCAGAACACAGATGAGCATTTTCTTCATTAAATGCATGTTCCTCTTTTGAATTACACAACTTCATTTAAAATACTGGCCTTCTAGTGAGTGACTCTAAAATGTTCTCTGACAGCAGAGTGGTGATCTGAGGAGAGGACCATTGCATGCTCATGAAGAAATGCTTTATGAAGATAAAAGCTTTCATTTTTGAAGCTATTGGCTACAAATTGTGCTTTGGTTTGTACCAGACCTTCCCATAGAAATTTCCTGGGACTAGCCAATTTTATAGTGTCATTAACTATTCATAATGAGCTAAACCATTGGATGATACAGGAATATTTAAAATGCCGGATAAAACCTTGAATTAGATCATCTTCAGATGTTGGCATACTTTACTAGTAACCCTTGACATTTAATTCCCCTGATTCAGGGGCCTATTTTTACTGACCAGTTGTATTAGCCAAGATATTTTCAAAACTAGTTGATTCACATTTCTGCCTTTGGAAAGCGACTAAAAAGATCTTTGTTTAACAATGTGCCTCTGAGTTTGTATACATTTCTGTCCTTTCACATTTATTTTTTTTTTTCCAGAGGAGAATTAATTACAGAAGATTTTGGGTCAGACTTATATAGGAATTAGTCGCCTAACATCTCTTTGATTTCTCACTGAAAAAAATGGGATTTAGATATCAAAATACCCTACAAATCTGAGTCTATGACTTTTTTTTTTTTAATCTTGAATAGACTGTCTGTAAAATCCTTTTTCTCACCTATTTTTCTCATGTATAATGTTATTATTGTTTTTCTGAAATAGGTAGATGACCAAACAGCCCTTGTTACTAAACCCAGGAAGAAAGGAGGAAAAGGTGATCTAGCATCAGCTGGATTTAACATTATCAACTCTATCATAGGATCAGGCATAATCGGTAAGTATGCTTTTCTTCACTAGTCTGTGTTCAGCCTTCTTTATACACGCATGACTAACCAGTTTGGAGAACTGACACTGTTGTCTTACTGTCTTCTGCTGTTCCTAAAGATTTTTCTCTATTTTTATTTGCTTACTATTCAAAAATGCAGAGGTATCAGCTGAGATCAGGTCTCTCAGTGATAAATACCTTACAGCTGCTTTGCCATAATGATAAGAGGATGGGCTGGGCAAGTCCTAACTGAATTTCACACCTAGGCAACACTTTGTCTGTTAAAAATGATCTTTCTGCAGTTATTGAACGTGCTGGTCTGTTTTGAGCAATTGATGGATTTTTTTTTTTTTAATCTGAATATTTATTTTGGTTATCACACATAAGTATGTGGGAAGGTTTTTCTATAATCTCTCCTCTTGTTATTTGCAGGACTGCCATATTCAATGAAGGAAGCTGGTTTTCCACTAGGAGTACTGCTTTTATTTGGAGTTGCCTATATCACAGGTACTTTAAAAGCAGTTTCTGTTGTAAAGTGAAAATTAGCCTTGAAACATTGAGCTTATCTTGAGCTTAATAATACCTTAAACAAGTATATGTATGATAATGTATGATAATTAAAATGAGAGATTTTTTCCTTACCTCATTAATCCCTTGAGCAGATTAATAAAAGTAAAGAATTATACTGTACAGCATATAAAGCTGCTTTTTGTGTGCATTTTATTTTCGTAAAGATAGTTTCTTAGACTAGGTCAAGGTGACATTTGAAGAATAGCTCATATTTGTGCCTCATAATCACCTGGTCCAGTGTTTTTACCCTAATTAAGAGACTGATCCTTGAGGGGATTGTATATCATTTTTCAAAAATCTACAACAGAATGAAAACCTTTGGTTGTATACTATGATTTTGAATATTTTATTTAGTTACCATCCATCAAAAAAATAATGGATTTACCTTCAAAAGGGACAGGGTTTGAAATCACAGAGTAAATGAATATAAATAAATCTGCTGACATCAAAGGCAAATTTCCATAAAGACTCTGAATTCAAGTCTTAAAATAATGAACCAAGTCAACATGAATGTTACAAATTCTGTTACTCATGTGCTGAGCTTTTCATTGCTTAATATATCATGTAAGGTTCTGTATAAATGATTGAGGTTTGACTGGAGAGCAATATAACATAAGGAATATGTTCCTTACGAATGGAAAATTTTCTCTATTGCTTATGGCAAAATAGATTAGTGCAATTATATCATAAACATAGCTGAGAAATTTCAGTTACTTTTCCGTAGAAAATCTGATTTGTCCTTTGTATGTGTAAGTATTTTGAAGGCTCTATAGCCATAGGCCCAGAACCTGTGAATTAAAACTTACCATTTTATTATATTGAAGATTTGGCTCAAAATATCTTGCATAAGCAAATTATAACTATAGTTACAACTTTTCAACTTGTAGCATTTAAAATACAGGCTAAATATGTACCATTAGCATTTATTTTCCATAGATTTTACTAAATAATTGCTGAGTAGCTGTTATTGATCAATTCTCACTGTATTTCATTTTGGGGAATGTTTTCTGGTTTATCCTGGGTCTATGTAGGCTGGGTGTAGTCCAGATTGACAGACAAATACATATGATATGATATGGTAAATCTTTTTTAAAGTTTTGTGGGTCTAAGATCCCTTGCTATAAGCACTTAATATTTCTTGTGCAAGATCAATTTAGCATGCAGCATAATTGAAAATGAACAATTCTGTACTTCTCTTTTTGTCTGCTCCAAATTATAGTGTGAGTATATATTGTGTAAGAATTGCATATGCTCATGGAATCTCTGGATTAGCTTTTACATTAACACATGGTAGAAATCTCCTTCATAAATTTCAGTCATTCCCAGAAGATAATAAACACCGATACTGTTCACAGAAAGGAACTGTTCCTATTGCAGCACAAATTACAAGCTAAGGGAAAGACAAATGAGGAATAGACGAGGTCTAGCTACTGTCTGTCAAGACATCTGTACTAAGGTAATGAATTCTGTGCTGGACTGGAAAATCCCATGGTGCTCAAATAAATTCAAAAGCATAGCTTGACATAACTACAATATTTTGTTCCTCATAAAAAGTTGAGGTTCAGTCTGGGAGTAGTTCTGCCTGAGACATCAGCTCTGTCTCAAGGCATGTTGCTTCATGGGTTTCCAGAAAAATCACTTTGCATGTGTTTTATTTATTTACCCAATGAAAATGTTTAGAATATTTTATTGTAAACAGAGGAGAAGATGCAAAATACTAACCAGGCTTTATCTTTCATAAACTTAGATAAATGAGTAAAGTGACTGAGAGTTCTAGCACTATGACATAGGCAGTCCTTGCATTTTACCTCATTTCAGGATATAATCAAATGCTCCATTCATTCAGGAGACCTCTGTGTTATTAGTTGAATTTTCCTTTTTTGGTGCTTGTGACAGTTATTCCATTTGACCACACTGGGAACCAATGAAAATGAGACTTTCTGCTCTCCCTAATTGGGAAAGCTGGAATAGCTTCTACTATGCGCCTGTAATTCCTGCATTTGCTAGATTGAGATCCTTTGAGATTTTTCATCCATTCTCTTCCCAGTGCCACTGTTCTTTTTACAGACTTTTTTAAAATTTTTTTTTTAATAAGTGAAAAAGATGAACAGGAAACACCATTTGGTTCATATTGTCTTTAACAGTAATTTTCTATTTTAACAGATTATTCCATTATATTACTGATCAAAGGAGGAAACCTCTCCAGTGCCAACACCTATCAAGATCTGGTCAGAAAAACATATGGGCTTGTGGGTTATCTAATTCTTTCAACTCTTCAATTTTTATATCCATTTATTGGTAAGATTATATAAAAATATAAATGTTTAAGTTTTACAAAAAACAAGCTTTTTTACATTGCCTCATTCTTTCACTGGTTAAATATTAAGAACTCCGAAAAGAATATACTGTATATGCCTCTTTCCTATTAAAAAAAAATAATTACTTGGTGTGTTCTGAAGAATGACTGAGGAAGGATTCAATGAACTGGAGGACCAGAATAATAGAACTGAAATGTAATAGCAGATAAATTCATGATCACACACTTACAAATTAATAACAAAGTAGCTATGAGAAATAGCAAAGAAGAGATTCTGTTCTAGAAAGAATAACAGAGCACAAAGTTGATGTGCCTGAAACAAAAGAAAAATATAACTTCAAGAGTATCTTGAATTAATATTTTTCCAAAGATGTAGTATTTCTGTCACTGGAGAAGCCACTTATCAGATCTCACTTGAGTAATATGTGCTATCATTGCTCTTCAACAGCCTCATGCCCAATGAGCTACTAGGAAATTGGGCGGTCAAGGTCCCTTTGAAGAAGAAATAGTAAAAAACCAAACAGCTATAATCTGGGCATGAATTGATTAGACTGAAAGTTTAAAATAAAGGGGTATTCTGAATCTGTCACCTATGATTCAGTCAAGTCTTAAATAAGCTTGTTGTTTTCACACACGGGCCTGTAAGAGAAGGTGTCTTGAGATACCAAGACTTTTGTGACCACAAAGTCCCAGATCAGAATTCCTACTTTGGGAATAATCAGTCTGAATTTATTACAGGTAGCTGAGATTTTTCAGGGGGTCAAGTTAATGCCACTGCAGGCAACAATGTTATACATGTTGACTTAAAGAGTATAAGTACTACTTCATAGAGAATATGGAAGAGAATTTTAAAGATCACAGTCCTTACCATGGACTAGTTATGCATATATATGTGCTTCTATTTGTTTCTATAAGTAGTGTTAATGACTTACAATTTCACAATAGTAAATATTTATGCATTAGTTGAGGTCAGTACCTAGAATCCTTAAAGACCATCTAGTTCCAACCCCCTGCTATGAGCAGGGACACCTTCCACTAGACTAGGTCACTCAAGCTTCATCCAGCCTGGCCTTGAACACCAGGGATGGAGCAGCCACAGCTTCTCTGGGCAAGCTGTTCCACTGCCTCATCCCCCTCATAGGAAAAAGCTTGTTTCTAATATTTAATATAAATCTACCCTCTTTCGGTTTAAAGCTGTTTCCTCTTGTTCTATCACTACAGGTCTTTGTAAAAAAAAAAATAACTCTCCAGCTTTCTTGCAGGCCCTCTTTATGTACTGGAAGGCTGCTATCAGGTCTCCCCAGAGCATTTTCTTCAGGTTGAACAACCCCAGCTGTCTCAACCTGCTCATCTTCCTGGCCCTCCTCTGGACTCCATGTCCTTCTTATACTGGGGGCCTTTGCGTTTGGCCTTGTTGAACTTCATGAGGTTTCCACTGGCCCACCTCTGGATGGCATCCCTTCCCTCTAGCTTGTCAACTGCACCACACAGCTTGGTGTCATCTGCAGACTTGCTGAGGATGGGCTCAATCCTACTGTCACCAACAAAGATACCTATACGTGTGGTGTGTAAATGGTGAAAACCCCATGGGTCTTCAAAATAAATAAATACATTTTGTGTGTACACACTGATGTACACATACACACATTTCTAGTGTAGAATAAGGTAAGAATGAAATATAGATGTTAAGGCTGCAGTTCTTATTAATGAGAGGAAGGAATGGAAGTCCATATCTGACACCTTTATCTATTTTCTCATTTTTTACGGTTTAAAGATTTTGCTAACTTTTTACATGAGCTTTTGTTTGCAGGACTGATTAGTAGACTAACAGGCACTTTACTAAATAGAAACAAGTTTGAAAATAAACTGACAAAGAATTGCTGTTAGAAACAAACAGTTTGAAAAAGCCTTTTTTCCCTATTCTGAAGTAAGCTTATATGGCAAGTTAGCACAACTGCCTTGCTGATCAGGCTGGATTCTTGCTTAGATTGTACCTGTTTAAAAAAAGAAAAAAAACAAAAAAAAAAGCCTTAGAAGATGTTGGTGCTAGCCAGAATTCACCCAAGAGGGAGAGTGGTATATAATCCTGAAATCTACAAAACATGTATTAAATATTCATCAGATATTTCATATTTGACTTGTACTAACCAAAAAATTGTTTTTTCGTTAAGCTATGATCAGTTACAACATAATAACAGGAGACACTTTAACTAAAGTTTTTCAGAGAATTCCTGGAGGTAAGATACATTTTAAAAATTCAGGATGGGGAAAATGTGTTAGATAGGAATACAGCACAAATATCTAGGGATTACCTGTTACATTACTTTTAAATTACTCTTAAATGTAGTTCAAATTAAGAACTTGAAGCATATTTGTGAGAGTAGGGTTTTGTTGTTTCGGGTTTGTTTCTTTGGGGAGTGGGTTTGTTTGGGGTTTCTTGTTGTTAATAAGTCTTTCACAAATAAAAACTATGAATCCTAGCCCTTGGTTATCGTTGTACTCAGTGTCAGTGAGAGACCACATGCTTCAGTGAAATACTAAGCAAATAGAAAGAGTCTTCTGCAGTGGTATATTTACAAGGTCATCACATTTTGCTATCTTTTTTTAGGTATTTCCCATAATAATATTTTGAATAATAAGACTGCACTTTATCTTGAATAATTCTGGATGGCTTGCAAATAATATAGTGGATTTAATACTTACTTAAGAGCGTGTTTATAATAGTTGGTCATGAACTGCATATGTAACTTTCAGTTCTATTAGATATTCACTGCAAAACCAAATGTGGAAATTTGAACTATTTAACTCATGCACTTGTTACCCTTCTGCTGTAAATTTTCACAGCAGGAGCAGTGGAGCAATTTATTTGCATGTTTGACATCTACTTCAGCACAAAGCCGGCTAAGTTAAAACATTCTTCACTGGGAAATTAAAAAGAATATGTCTGCTATGAAGTGGAAATTAGTATTTGTATAAACTGTCTGATTTTCACCTCAGGACTATAATTTTCAACAGGTGAAGCCTGCAAAGCGTAGATTCACTTGTAACTGTCTCACTCAGTTGTTCTGTGAATACCTGATTGGGTTGATAGTGACAGTGAATATCTGATAATTTATATGCAATACCACTTCTGTAATAAGAGGAATCCCCAGCTTGGCACATCTTTTCACCCAGCTGGTAGAATGCCTGCCTAGAAAGAGGTGGGAAAGCATTATAATCTCCCAAAGATTAGAGAGAACTGAACACAGACTTCCATGTCAATTGCCAGACACTTTTCCTCCATAATTATTCAGCAGGCTTTCATTCAAGCCCGTGATTCATGGTAGCCTGACTGAAACTGAATTATGTTTTATTTTGTCATTAGCTTTAAAGAAAACCCCCACCAGCTGTACAAATAAATCCCACTGATTGCGGGGAATATTATATCATTCTTGTTGCCTTCACATGGTAATCTGTATTTTGCAGTGTAAGCCAGCTGACAGCAAGAAAGGAGGTGCTCAAAAGAAATCTAAAAATTAACTTATTTTAGGGTAATTTTTTTGAAGAATTTGCTTCTTTTCAACAGCACAGTAATTGAAGTGAACACACAGTGCCAAAAATTCCCCAAGAGTAAATGGCAGAAAGAAGTAGTGGAATGTTTTACTTGCAGTCTGCAAACACTGGCCCAGGCATGCTGAAAAAAAATTAATACTAATCTATATGTAGAAATGCCAGACTCACAAAGTTTGGTATAATATATCCCATACGTTATGCATTTGTTTTGAATTTGTAGAATTCTTGTGATTATGCACATGCTGTGAATGGCTTCCTCAAAGTTAGCTAATGCCTAGTCTTTATTTCAGTGTTACTTAGCTTAAGTAAAGGGGATAAAAGCCTGGTCAGTATCAGTTTGTTACTTCTAGACTTTCAAATGTAACTGGACAGTTCCTCCTGTCAGTCTCTTATGAAAAATAAATTATTTTCTTTTTTGCTTTAGTTGGACCAGATAACATGCTTACCGACCGTCACTTCATAATCCTTCTTACAACCATCATCTTTACCTTGCCTATATCTTTATATCAAGACATAGCAAAACTAGGAAAGGTAAATCATAATAGCAGTTGATTTTTGGTTTACTTTTCTGTATGCAATTAGAAAATAAGTGCTAGTTATAACTTAATTTATTTGAAATCAATTATATCTAGCTAAAACATGTTAAATATTTAGAATTTCTCTCCCAGGAAATATTGGCAAATTTGGAATAGTTTAAGCAGAACTTTGGTCTCCATGAATCGCTGGAATTTTTCCGTCTACTGCTAGTAGAACTCAAATCTTGCAAAACACTGGGTGATACGGACCTGATATTGAAACGCTGATAACCATTTACTAGAAGTGTTTAAATGAGAATATCAGTTAAAATTAGACAAATAGTTGTAATTGGCTAGTTACTTTAAAAGTATAACAAATTAAAATATTATGATATAGGACAAGCTTTTTAATTATAAATATTTTATGTAATATTTAAAATAAAAATATTATAATTAGAAAAAAAGCACATTATACTGAAAGCCTTTCAGCAGCTTACTGACTAAAGTAGTATTTTTCCCTTAACAGGTATCTCTTATTTCTCTGATTTTAACTGTTGTCATCCTGATTGTTGTGATGGTGAGAACAGTAACATTCAGTCCACAAGTGTGAGTATTCTTACACTTGCCACAAAGTGAATTTTTGATCATATATAATTTGTTATTTCACTATTGCATTGTATCTGCATAGTTTTGAACTATGGCTGTTTTGAGAGAGAGGTAATTGAAAAAATAAATTTGTTTTAACAGTAATAGAAAATGAACTGCTAAACCTTATTTTATCCTCTTTTTAACCCCTCCATTGCATATAAGCAAACTTAGGAAAAGTCTAAAAAAAGTTACATATTAGTTGAAAACTGTGAGATATGGCTAAGAGGTGGCTCATGAGTGGGCATATGAGATTGTCATTTCAGAAATCTTGAATTTCATCCATTACTGTCAGATGGCCTTTATTTACAATCTTAAAATACATAGCATCTTAGTAATATTTCTTTTTCTGTTAATATAATTCTTTGTATTACGTTTTTATTATGAAACTATGAAAAGAAAAAAGATAATATAGTAATAAAAACTTTATTCTGTCATTTGAGAACAGCAATATAAGCATGCAAAACATTTTCAGCAGTACAGACACTCTGAAAGTAGTGTTTAACATTGGACATCAGAGTATTCTAGACAATTTAGTACACGTGAATATGTGTTGTGGCAATATTTTTCTAAATACATTGCAAGAAAGTGTTAGGAATCTATAGTCTTTCCTTTATGGCCTAGAAGGTCTACCTTTTCCTTATCCTTTAAATGTGAAGACATTACTAATAAAGACAACAAACTCTATTTCTGAAAGTGCTTTTTCATTTATTGGAACAGTTTTATATAGTATTTCTAATGTTTCTCTAAGAATTAGATTATTCCACCATGATTATTTCAGTACTGTTATGCATAATTGTTCATTTGTTTTACGGCTGTGATATGTGGGTTACTTGCACGATATTTGTGTTTAATGCTAGAAAGATGTCTAGAATAGCAGTTTCTAAAATTGTAGCAGATGATATTGTCTATTATCCACAAAATGATGCACTTGGAACTGTGTGAGAGTCTCCCTCTCATTTCTTCCCCTCCCCCCCAACCCCCCAAACCCCCCCCCCCCGAAAAAGAAAGCATGCTTTTCATATTGTGTGTTAAAGGGGTATTTGAAAGTGTAATACCAAAATCCCCTTCCAAAAAAGGAAGAAGCTATATGTAATGGTTGCCGATGACCTTGTTACTATGGTAACATGTCTTCTAAACAGTTGTGATGCACTGAAAAAATCTGGTATGCGTTCATTTTTTCTTACAATAACTAATGTTGGGGTTTAAGTGATTCTTGAAGTTTCACATTTTAATTCTTGAGAGACTTTCATTTCTTGCCTGGTTTTCAGAAATGCATCTAGCAAGTTGATTAACTGTTAATCAGAATCTTTTGCCTCACAAACATTCTATCAATGTTGGTTTTCATATTTGTATTTTACCGTGGGAATTAAATATATGCTTTAATTATTAAAGCCCTCTTGTTATATTTATTAATGGTATAATGCTATGCCATCTCTTTTTTTTTTTTTTTCAGTGAGGATGAGGAACACTAATATATTTTAGCACTAATATATTTTAATACCATCCAATCATAGTATTATAACAAGTGAAACAAGTCAATAATGTATTTACTGTGAATCCTTATTAAAATACAGTAGAAGCTGGAGTTTTAAAAGAGATTTTTAAAAATCATGATTACGGAACACAGTCCTTAGATTTGTCAGATAGGAAAAGAATTTGTCTTTTTGCTTAAATACAATTCATGCTCTAGTTGAAAATTATATCTATTATTTGGACAACAGAGAATATTTTATTTCCTGGAAACGTTTAAGTCCATCAGCAAAACAACATTATGGTTATTTTTAATGATTTGATGAGCTTGAAACTGTAGGCTGAAAAATAGCAATTACAAGTCTTTTGAGTGTTGCTTTGAGAATGGAGTGGGTTGTCCAGGAACATTTTAGGAACATTATTTTCTAATTAGTCCTCGAGAAAAAAAACTATATATTTATGATGAGGGATTACTTGATTTAACTTATTTCCTTATATGACAAATATGAAACTGAGGTACTTCCTGCTCAGTTTCAGTTTTGATTAATATCGTCCATATAGTTATTGTTTGCCTGAAGGACATATGAGCCTGCAGATAAAACCACATGTTCTGGACCCAGAGTTTATTCTCAGTAGGTTAAGATGCTGGATAAAAACACGTTTTGATAGTCTGTTCTTTATTTCCATTTGCTTCTAGATGGGTATTTTTCTACTGTGATCAAAAACAATGGGTTAGAACTATCTCAGACTGTAAACATGCTGTATGTTAATACTGCATAAAATCACGCTTCAAAGCTGAAACCAACATCCATTGCTGTAAAAAGCAATATTTTATGTAGCTTATAAAGATGGATCATTTTAATTTTGTGTTCTTTTGGAAAGAATGTTGTGGTGTCAGTGTCTGCATAATACATAGATCTCTAGGAAAAGCTTCAAGAGCATCTGCTACACATAAATAAGATGTGACAATTACTCAGCTGGCAGCTGATCACAGGGGTGAAGCACCAAGTGTTCATGAAAATAACTTGAAAGTAGAAAGTTGATTCTTTCCTTCGTATAAATAATCCAATAGTAAGTAAAAAAAAACTTTAATGTGTGATGAAATTAAAAAATAAAACTAAACTACCATATATTTACAGACTGCTAAGTAGTTCATTAAGGAAGAGGAATTAAAGCAGCTGTAACTAAGTGGGGCTGACATATAGCTTTGCCTTGTCTGTGTTCTTTGTGTCCTCTCTACAAATTACTTTTTTTTCGTTTGTTTTTTTCCAGTCAGTGTTTTATACCTGCAAACTGGGTTTAGATCGAGACCTATGTTTCTCTTTCTCTCCATAGAGGTATTTTGCTTCAGGTGCACTCTGCTGTGCTGCATTTCACAGCATTTCTACATAAATGACAGAAAAGACTTTTGCATGGCATGGATCTTAGGGAATGCTATATTATGTTTTGCAAGAAGTAGAAGATACGCTGTTTTAGGCTGCCAAACAATTTTGCCCAACCCTTACTTGTGATCTGGATGTGAAACGCCCTGGTTTACCCTGTTAGGAAGTCTTAACTTTTTCCTAGTTCATTAGTTCTTTTCATTTTCCCTTGTTATTGTGTAGATAAACAGAAATATTTTCAAAACTTTTTAAAACTCATTAGCATGTTTATATGCTATATTTTCCATTAAGTATACTGAAGACTCTGTAGTTTCCTTAACCTTTAGACTTTCTTCATCGCTAGGCTTTACCACCTTCCTTTACCACGGACAGTTCTTATTGTCAATCTATCTTGCTGTTGTCTTACTTTCAGATAAAACTTTTTCCTCTCTGGGATCTCCCTTCGAATGTCTAGTGCTCAATCTTTTACTATTTTCATTCCAAGAATCACAGTTATATTACTTCTCAGTTTTTATTTTGTGTGACAACTTCTACTGTATGATAGGCAGTAGAGCTCTCAACAAGTGCATTTAGTATCACAAATGTATTTATTCTGTAACTTTTATTGTGTTTTATCTAACTACTTCTCCAGCATGAAAAAAGCTGTGTGTTCATGCAGACATAGCCTGTGTTTTTATACACCGAGGAACAGTAAGTTAGCTGGTTTTGTTTATTAATGTATGAGCAGCAGTTAAATCTTCCCCTAACAATTCTTAACAAGAATGTAGGTCAAACTGGTCAGAACAAAGGTCCTTCTCAAAAAAAGAAAACCCAAACACAAAACCAAACCAAAATTCAATCTTGAACAGTAGCAGCAGGATTGAAAAAGCCAAATAGGTGTAGTGTTACCTGGTATTCTTGTGATAAGATACTTTCAGCCTGTGTATGCATCTGCCTACACAGACACATATTTATATGAATGTATGCATGTTCACCTTGACACTTGATACTTGATATTGCCATTAGGTGCCGTTTGTCTTGTGAGTAATTTTATGTAATCACTCACCGTGTGGCTCTTCCCTAACTAACAGGTAGTTTTCTGACACAATTTTGTCTTTCTGAGTCTGAAGTCTTATTTTATATAGACACTTTCATGTCAGCTGCACTCCTCTCCAGGAGCTTTGCATAAGTCTGTATGTTCTGCAGACTGGACTTGGGTCTTATTTGTTGTTGATATGATCAGAATTCTTGAGCTGTTGACTCTTAGTTCTAATCACTGAGAAATGGAATTGCTTACTGTGTTGCTTTCCCTTAGTTTATCACATCTGTGTGAGATCCCTCTGTTCCCAGGGTATGAAAATGTTTTCCTAAACACATACAGCAGTATATGATTTATTGTATGAAAGAGTCTTGTATTGTTGCATATCTAATCTGTATCACCATGCGTTATATGCCATTGCAGTCTGCTGGTAGTGTTCAAATCACGGATCTGATATTCTTCCTCGTTCTGCAACTAGAATGGAAAGAATTTATCTTCTTAGGCTGCTACATAAGAAGGATTTTGTTCTTTTGTATTTGTTTTTCCTCCAAATAATGCTCCTAATCTTATTTGTCATTTATGCATAAAACAAAGCTATATTTTGGTCTATTGCATATTGCTAGTGCATAAGCTAACATTGTGCAGGGGGAAAACTAGCTCCTGTGATGGTGTTTTTTGTTGTTGTTTTTATTTTGTTATTATTATTTATTTTGGCACTTTATTAAAAATGTTTTGACTGAAATTTACACACTTTCTACATTCTTTTTTTTTAAATCCCTATTTGTAGGAAATTTTTATTATAGCTATACTGTTACACGAGGTGTACCATTTTCACAGAAATCATTATGTGCTTCAGAGAGAAGAATTCTTTATTTCTGTGCATTGATTTATAGGGTCTTACATAATCTAAATGTTAATTATTAATAAAAAAGGGGTAAGAAGACTCACAAATTCTCTTATCAAAGGATAATATAACAGAAATTTTCATTTTGAATGTTTGATATCAAAGCTGACCTCTAGTGGTTACCGAATGGAGCAGTTGTAATGTTAGCATTCTATATTCTATTTTTTTTTTTGAGATATTATTGACTTTTTTCCAATCAGATGTGAATGTTTGCCTGAAAAATAATGCATTCAAAATTATGGATATGAATTGTCCACAGACGTCTGTAGTGATTTGGTATCAGTTGAGGGAGGGTACTCTGTACAAGGAACTACAGCAGCTATAGTGATTTGGAAGTCCTATTTCACCAGAAAATGACAGATATCTCTATTTCATCAGTAGCATTTATTACATCTACATTCTGCGTCTGAGAATGTTTTAGGAGGGCCATATTCAGCTGTTTTAAGACTAGAAGCAGTGTGTTACAGTAGTCAAGACAACATACTGCATCTGAGGGTAAAAAACTGAACTTGATTTTGGTACTCAGGTTCTGTTCGCTTCAAAGTTAAGCTTAGCAACCACAGCTTAAGAGCCAAAAAGGTACTCTAAGTCTGAACTGAATGTGCATTGCATATGTTTCGGGTTTTTTTTTAATATGGAAAAGGCAGGATTGACTGTTTGAGCTCTCAAGTAATCGTAAGATATGAGTTTTGAAAGACGAAGCAGCATTTTTTTGTCTTCTTTTTTCTTTTTAGGGTGTGGGAGTGGAATTTAAACATTTGAAGGCAATGAAACCTAGCATAACATATGCCAGTATGCCACCAGATAGAGGGAGATACAGAGCTGCCTTTGTTTCCTTCACAGAACTGGCATGAATGCCATACTGCTTTCTAGGGCAGTAGGAAAGTAGCAGCTAAAGCCTCAGGTGGTAGCAGCTTTCCCTCTAAATAAAAACAGAGCAAAGTTAGCAGCAACCAACTTTTTAAGAGCAAGTTCTCTGTGCTATTTCTTTTGTCTGTGTTTTATTGTTAATTACAAACACAATGTTCAACTGGCTTGTGAATTTCATTTTATATTTTTAGCAAATTGCAGTTCTGGAAAATGATGTTTTGTGTCATCCTTTCCTTCATTTTTGCCCTCTATGCAGAGAGGAAGTTCATGCATCAAATGGGTTTTAACAAAGTTTGCTGATGGTTTTCTGTGGTCCTCCTCTAAGAATTACAGTTACCACAGGTCCAGAATTGTGAGCATAACTTATAAGAGTAGATGTGGGGGATATTACAGTTCTTGCCTGATTTATCACTCCTTTAGGAACTAGCAGAATCCCTTTACTATGGGGAATATTTGGAACAAGTGTAAGGAAAGGCAAACTGCCTTACTTGATTTGTAGACTAGGAAAAAAAAAGTGTCTCTAGACTGCATGGATTACATGTGCAAATTCCAAGGAAGAAATTGCCTTTAAGTAGCCAGAAGAGATTTTGGGTTGAGATAACCTTAGTCAGAATCAGTAACAGGTTTAACCTTCCCTGTCGCTTGGTATATGACTTGAAGAGTTTATTTACAAATCTGAAACAGGCTGACATTTGGCTGTAAAAGCTGGTTACAGAAATACTTTAGCCAAAACAAGGGAGGTGAGAAGGGATCTCCCTAGTTTCAACTTATTGTTGATGAACACTCTGGCCTGTTTGAGAGAGTTCTGGAGATCTGACTAGCAGTTCTGTATTACAACATAGTATTTTAAATTGTTTTTAATAGCTGGTACTTGAAGAGGGGATAATCTATTAAAACAAATGTCTGTTTTAGACCCAAATCAGAAAATGCATGGATATTTGCAAAATCAAATGCAGTACAAGCTGTTGGGGTGATGTCATTTGGTAAGTAATTTTTTTTTATATTTTCAATATTCAAATCAACTCTTAACAAAGTCTTTAATATTTTGGACCTAGAAATTGGTTTGGTTTTTTTTTCTATGTATTCATGCTAAGATGGCTTAGAAAAAAATGAAATTGAATTTGAGACATCCATATGAATTTAATTGTTATGATTTAAGACATTATTCCTGTTATTCCTATAATTTCCGAGGGACTATTGCCACTGTAGCACAGACAGAGGTGTAGTATGTGAATCTAGCTCAACTGTCCAGGTCATCCTAAAACACCTGCACCAACAGGGTTAGTATAACTGATAAATTGAGGAGGAAGTCATCATTCTGTATTCTCTTGGATAACCAATAACAAAAAAATCTTAGGCTGCAATTCATCCATTTGCTAGAGAGTGCCTGTTACTTTCCATCTCTCACAGTGAAACACTCAGGTGAATCTCAACTTGCTTCCGTTATCCTCATTCTAAAATCTGTTCCTGCCTGCAGGATCCAGTATATTACTTCTTGTTGATACTGTGATAATCTGAGGCCTAAAATGGATGTCATAGGAAGTCTGAAAGTAGCAAATGGCTCTGTGGTTTAAAAAAAAAAAAAAAATAATCTCAAAACTGCTGTTGGGTTCCTAAGCAAAGAGCAAGAAGAGGAAACAGGTGGAATGGAGGTGTGGAGGGTGGGAAACAGCATGGCATTTTAGGGTAATGAAATCAGAATCATTGCAGGTTGAATATAAACCTCATCAAATCAAATAAGTAGAAGTTCAAGCCATTTATCTTTGCCAGTCATTGCAGGATTAATGTTTGTATTTAATAATGAGTGGATTCAAACTATGCTATCTCTCCCCTACCCTGGAATTTATTTTATATGCATGAATTCATATATTTGCTTCAACTGTCATGTGTTTCAGCATTCATCTGCAACCATAACAGCTTTTTAATATATGGGTCTCTGGAAGAACCTACATTAAAGAACTGGTCTCGAGTCACACATGTGTCTGTCTCACTTGCTGTTATTATCAGTGTAGTGTTCGCCGCATGTGGATATATGACTTTTACAGGATACACAGAAGGTAAACTGCTTGATTTTGTTGCTTGCTGCAATCCTTACATTTCTGCCTTTCTGTCCAATTTTTGCTGCTAATATCTTAGTGAATTTAAAAATTACAAAATCATACTGTGTTTGGACAGAAATGATTAGGACATTGCTTGTAGTTCCCCAGCCACCAACACAGGATACAAAGATCTGAGCTGCATGCTAAGAGATGTCAGATTCCCAAGTGTAAGCCTCTCTGGTCACAGTCCCCTTTGAATACTTCCATAATCAAAATACTTCTGAGCACTAAGCATCTCTAATTTAGCGATATGGTCCGCTAGCAGAGAGCAGTAAGAACAAAAATGGCTTTGAGTTTTCTACAGGATGCCTGGCATGTATTTCTGTACATTCTGTATCTTTTCCTGTCTGTGCTAATACAGCGTTCTACCTCTGACTTAAGAGATATTTCCTATCTTTACAACAGCTGTTTTGCTGTAACTAATCCTATTGCCACTTCTGTGGGTATATGACTATACATAAATGTATAAATATATCTAATCAATGTTACATCATATTATTTAACATCATTTTGTTGAAGTATAAAAGGTCCTTTCAGAGGAACAAGGCATAAATTTGTTCAATGCATTAGCTTCTTCAGGAAAAATACATACTTCACAAGCAAGCAGATTTTCTGTTATTTAATAGTGCTGTTCCACATCATAGAAGGCTTACAAGCTTTTCCTTTCCTGATGAGCAGCAGCATCTAGTTGAGAACAGAAACTGTAGGATATAGATTACTGGTTGATCTGTCCTTTTTTCCTCCTTCTAGTGCTGTTTATGCTGAATAACTTACTGTCCTAGATGCACCTGTAGCTAGACTTAACAGCAAACTGGCTGAGATATTACAAGTATAGAAAGCTCTGACTGCAGCTGTCCCTCAGCATATGACTCTACTGCAAGCAGGTTCCATCTTACTTTGTCTCCCCTGTCAAAATCTTTTGTCTATTTTCTTTTAAGTGCACCCTAATCCTTCTTCAATGCTGTTTTGATCCTAAAAGTGGTGAATCATAAGACAGTATAGTAATCAGGTAGAAAAGACCTGGTAGATCATCTGATCACTGTCTTGCGGTGTCTGTCATGCTTCAGAGATCATTATTCCAGATTCTTTGTGGTAAACTCTAAGCAAGATGATGATTTGAATTCTCTAGCAATGTTTTTGTTAGATGCAAGAAGATTTACTAGGTAATAATCCATATGTTTATAAGGCCTTTCAGGGTCAGAATATTTGAAATTCTTTACTGCAGTTTACCAGCTGTGATTAGATACTATCAGAAAAAAAGCAGTTCTCCAGAGGTAACTCACTGGTTGTCTTTGTGTAATTGCTGTTTTAGGAATTACATTTTTAAAGGAAATATATCTTTCACATACAAGCTTTCTTTCTGAGTCTGTCACATATTTATTTAAACAAACACCAGCATCTCATACAAAATCTGTGCTAAGGGGAAAATAACAGATGACAAACTCTAGTGTGTATATGTTAAAATATTTTTGAAAGATAAATGCTACTTGAAATAAAAACATCGCTACTAGCAGGATAACGTGAAGGTTCCTCTTGGATGTAATTTCTGGGTGTAACTACAGTTTTTTGAGATGAATCAGGAAAGGGGATCAGAAAGTCTCAATTACTCCAGTAACTTACACTTCAAGTTGCAAATAGGCCAATGACATGAAGTTCAAACTAACTGATGCTTTGCTATGCCTCAGGAGATCTATTTGAAAACTACTGTAGAGATGACAGTCTTGCTACATTTGGAAGATTTTGTTATGGAGTTACTGTAATTCTGACCTTCCCCCTTGAATGTTTTGTGACCAGAGAGGTAAGAATTAACTACATTCTCCCATTAACAATGTTGATATATATTAATATTATTTTCACATTATTAATACATATTGTAGCTGAAGTCAGTGGTTGATCTGTAATAAATATTATCATATCCTATACTGTTACATGCAATGAGTATGACATACAAATTGTACTATTTGGATTCTGATAACATAATGCTGTATTACATTTATTATTTATTATAATATTATCCAATATTCTATTAATAGCAGGACTGCTTAAAGTTCCAAGTTTGGCATAAATACCACTGTTGTTATTATGTTGAGAGTAGCCCAAAGTAATATATTTATCGTGCTTAATAGTTTTGGTTTGTGATAGTATCTCTGTCTAGGAAATCCATCTATTCAATAAATAATTGTAATTTTTTATTCTGTAGTGGGCAAATGAGAAGAAAGTA
Source organism: Psittacula echo (assembly GCF_963264785.1). Lineage (NCBI taxonomy): Eukaryota > Metazoa > Chordata > Aves > Psittaciformes > Psittacidae > Psittacula > Psittacula echo. The sequence continues at coordinate 64,027,024 of NC_137743.1, read as the reverse complement.
AGTATACTGTAGATCCTGCAGGTGTAACTAAGTCAGTCTTGCATGTGTTCTGCAATTTTAGTCATGCTTTTTATGAGTTATTTTTGGATGTGGATGAAGATGTTTTCTTGAAGCAAAATAGGTAGAGTTTGGTCAGTGTATTCTCACCCATTCTTTTAGTTTCCTAATGTTAGAAGATTTGGAATGAGCTGTTTGTTCAGGTAAAGAACAAAACCAAGGTTTAAAATTGTGGTTCTGTTTCAGGTGATTGCCAATGTGTTTTTCCATGGGAACCTCTCCATAGTTTTCCATATTGTTGTGACAGTAGTTATCATTGCTGTGGCGACTGGTGTATCATTAGTGTACGATTGCCTTGGAATAGTTTTAGAGCTCAACGTAAGTGAACTTGTATACTCTTGTTTAATAAATCACTTTTTTATAAAACAGAATTATGAAAAATCCACAGCTCTACTTAAAATCTTATGTAATTCACCGTAGTAGTCAGTAGAAATGTTAGTAGGAAAAAAATTAATTATTCATTGCTTCAAAATTGGATAATAACAGGAGAAAGGGAGTTCAGAGGTAAAGTTCGTATAGTTGGAAAGTGCTTTCAGGGCAGTCCTGAAGATATGGCAAATTACTATGATTTACCAAATGTATCTAAACTGTAACAGAAATCACTAAAATACTCATCCTAACTGTATTGCAGGAGTGAATCTAGCATGTTTTTCTGTAATCCCTGCTTCTGACGAAGTTGGCAAATTACTAACACTGAATCAGATCCTAAGGATTGCCTTGTGCCAAAGAGACAAAAACAAGGGGATAAAGAAAGAAGCAGTAGTAGTGAGACCACAGAGGTAGAAACTGGAATTTTTCCCTGTGGTGTCCTTGCAGCCTTCTCTTCTCCAGTCTGAACAGATGCAATTTTCTTAGACTGTCTTCATATGGGAGGTGCTCAAGCCCCCTTATCATGGCCCTCGTCTGGACTTGCTCCAACAGTTCCATGTCCTTATTATGTTGAGGACATCAGAACTGTACACAGTACTCAGCTATTATTAATAAATAAAGAAGATGTGGAAACATATTCAAGGATATGAAAGTTAGAATATGGAGAAAACTTTTTAAGGACAGCCCTTACTTCTTTATTGAAGTATTTTGGAATTGCTTTCTTACATCCCTGTCCATGCATTCATTGATATTTTCAAGCCGTATATTGCATGCTTGTTGATGGAACAAAATGGAGGGAGTTGTTATTTATGCTATGTGATACACATACTTGTATGTACATTATGGTACAAGTATACTGTTTTGATCCACAGAGCAGTTTATCTGCTAACTGAGCAGTAACGAGTGATTTTGTATCTGTGATTTTACCGGGTTATATATTATAGAACAGGTTTCAATATTCAGATAAGTTATATAATTACCCTCAATTTTAAATAATTACCTACTTAACAAATCATAACTAGTTCAAAATAAACACTATTCGTAATGGTTTGGTTAGGATGCATGTTTCCATTAAAATTTTCTCACTCATGGCATCTGTTGGTAATTTCTTTTCCATTTTTTTTCCACTCTGTTTCTACATTACAAGTGCAGAAAATTCACCTGTGTGTATATATATACACACCCATAAAAGTATTTAAATGTGTGCATATGTGCATGCATATTCTGGGCATATATCTGAATACTGGTATAATGAGCCTAATTAACTTTTTGTGCCCATATAATCTATGTATATGTATGTGTGGTTTACATTTATTATATGGTATAACATATTAAGAATAAATTTACACCAGAGAACTGCCAATGAGTCTTTTTAGCATGAACAGATATAGAATCATACAATCATAGAATTGTAGAATAGTTAGGGTTGGAAAGGACCTTAAGATCATCTAGTTCCAACCCCCCTGCCATGGGCAGGGACACCTCACACTAAACCATGCCACCCAAGGCTCTCTCCAACCTGGCCTTGAACACCTCCAGGGATGGAGCATTCACAACTTCCCGGGGCAACCCATTCCAGTGCCTCACCACCCTCTCAGTAAAGAACTCCCATATGTCTAACCTAAACTTCCCCTGTTTAAGTTTTAACCCATTACCCCTTGTCCTATCACTACAGTCTCTAATGAAGAGTCCCTCCCCAGCGTTCTTGTAAGCCCCCTTCAGATACTGGAAGACTGCTATGAGGTCTCCACGCAGCCTCCTCTTCCCTAGAAGATTTTTTATGTCTGTACTGATCACTTTTAACAGGTTCTACCCGTAATACAGAAGTTTATGCAAACAATGATGCAAAGATATTCAGTAGGCTGGATTACTTCCTCACCATAATTAAGCTGAAACATAGTGTTTGTTAAGTATGTGAGAAAGTAAACATTTGTAATTTCTGCATTAAAATACTCTTTTTTGGCATGTAATTTGTATGTTATTTTGCAGTAGCTTTACTATGAAAAGTACTTAAGCAGGTGCTTTTTATCTGTCCCTATCTAAGAGAGTATTTAAAGAGGAGTTGAATTTTTAATTCTCTCAAAGGGAACTTTGCTTTCATATGAAAGCCAACCCAAATCAGGTCATAAATGTAGAAATTGATCAGAATTCTTTGAACTGCTACATGATGCTTCCCCCCCCCTTTTTTTTTTCTGAGTTGTATTACATTTCCTACATGGAATGAACTTAAAAATCTTGAGTCAGTTATAGTATTTGCAGAGCCAGTATGTTTGGACTTTTACTGTACTGCTGAAACCAAGAAACTTCTGATGATCAGAAAGAAAATCAGAAAGAAAATTGCAGCAGAAAATACTACTCTGTATCAGCAAAGAAAAAGCATTTAAATAAATCTGAATTATTTCAGATCATTTTACAGATATTCCTGCAAGTAACTTTTCACTTCTAAAAGGAAGTTTTGCATATAGCAAAACTGGCAAAGGCCTCTATTCTCTGACTTTACTGTTGTATTAGTCTGATCACAACCATTTAAAAATTTAGGGGTTTGTTCTTCACATCTAAATAAATATGCTTATGAGATTTTTTTTTCTATTGTTGTTTCCCACACACAGGGAGTTCTGAGTGCTACCCCACTTGTTTTTATCATCCCATCAGCGTGTTACCTAAAGTTGTCCAAAGAGCGATGGAACCATTCAGATAACCTCATATCCTGCCTGATTCTTGCTGTCGGTGTGCTAGTGATGACAGTTGGGTTTGTTTTGACTGTATTGCATCCCCAGGAATGTAGCCATGGAAGAGAAATGTTCTACTGCTTCTCTAGTAATATTTCTTCTCACAACAGTACACTTCCACCATAGGTAGAACACCAGTCTGCAGACTAGGTCATATACGTCTCACAGCAAGCCATACATGCCAGTTTAAATGAGAGTGGAACAAAGAGCTTTTATGTTTTGATATGCACTAAGAATTTTAAACTGTGTAACTGTAATTACGTACTTGGTTTTATGGTGCCATCCTTTTCCAGGTAAGACTTAAGTTTTAGCTGTTGAAACAGAAATTCTCAGAGGTGCCTTTCAGTAGACATTACTTGAATAACTTGCAAACATGTCAAAAAAAGGCTTCATTTTTTTTAACTTAGTCTTACAGCTGATTAAAAACTGTAAATGAAACATTTAGGAATGTAGACATCTCCAATATTTCATTGCTGTAGTTTGGTTTTTACTAATTTTAAAATCTTTTAATGTATATTTATTGGCACACTATAGTATGGGGTTCTTTTGAAGTCCTGAAAATGAAAAAAAGCATGCTTGGATCTCTCTATGTGTATTAAGCTTCTGCTCTTCAATTGAAAGAGCCCTATTAATTGTGTCTTTGATTTTGCCATAACTGTCCTGTAGTGCTGAAAGCGTCCTTTGTACTAGCTCTTGAGTCAAGAGCAAATTTGTATTCTGACTGAACTGTAACTGACGCAATTCAACTGTTATTGTTACAACTTGTGGTCTTCTAATTAAAAGATACTGCATGAATAAGTCTGCACAGGTGATTTTTAAAAGACTCAAGTAAACAGTCTTTGTAAAAATTTCAGGATTGACGGAGAAGAAAATATAAGAAACACAGTTTGGTTCTTACATTTATAACCCTATTGATTATTTCTGAAGCTGGATTGAAACATTGCTATATGCTAGGCCTATGCAGCTTTAACAAAATCTGTAAGAAAACATTCTGAAGTTGGTTATCATTCTAGTCCTCTGTTTCTTTTCAATATATGGCTATTGATTTTTTTCATGGCTTGTTAAATTTCAATTTTTTTTTTTTTTTTTTTTTTTTAATGTTCTCCAAAGGCTGTTTAATATTAAGGATTCATGTGTATATGTACACATACATATATATACACAGATACATAGATGTGCCTATGGAATACAAGTGACTTGAAGTTGAGAATGAGTAATATTGGTATCCTCAGTATCAGTGCAGGGGTTTTGAATACATTTTGTTAACAAATCAAACTCTGTACTCTCAGTCAGGTTTTGCTTTATTGTGATCATTGTGGTTCCTTTTGCCCACCATTCCCTGACAACTATATGTATAATGCTACTCCATTTTTATGGTATCAAGTGAGGTGGTGATGGTTTTTGTCTTCAGTTCATCCTGCGTGACACAGCTATTTTTTTCAAGCTAGTAGCTAAATAGATCTTTAAGCAAGGATTGCTAGATGGTAATAATACTCATAGGAATAGCATACTTCTTTCTTCTGAAAGCAGTGCTTTAATAATGTTTTAAGTATTGTTGGGGTTTTTGGAATGGTGGGTTTCCTTTGTTTGTTTCTTTTTAAGTCGTAAAACTATTAGAGACCTGGAAGTGTTATTCTGCTTTAATTCCCCTACACAGAGTCAACTTTAAGGGTGATAATTTATCTGTAGTCCAGGTACGTGGTACTGTTGACAGAGAATATTTTTCATGAGTAGATAGACCTACCAGAGTAGATCCAGCAATAGCTGATTTTGTCTTAGCTGTGAATAAGTAGTCACTGGATAGATTCATCTCCTTCTGTGCCAAATGGAGTTAAATATTTCCTTGTGACAGCTAATGAGTTCTTTCTGATGAATCAGAAATCCCTCATTAGTCTCATAAGCTTTTTTGTTCTTAAGTACGTTACTCCTGTTTCAATTATTAATTATAAGCTATCCCTGCTTTACAGGGTCTATAGAATAATTTATTGGATGCATTGTAGTATTGCCTGTTCAACTTAAAGATTCTTTTGAGGCTCTGTCAAATATTAAATCACATTTACCTGTCCTTTATGAAGGCCAAGTCTTTCTATGACTTTGTACTTTATAACTGCAGTTTTAAAGAAAATTGGTTTCATGATGCTTTGTAATTTAAAAAGTAAAAAGTCTCAGGTTGTAATGTTCAGTTAAATTTTCATTGATGATAAAACTTTTGCTCTTAAACGTTTCTTTTGCCAAAACTAATTGCATTCATGTAATCATATTAGTGGTTATCATTCATGAATTTGCCAGGGGATGATGGGGCTGTCTCAACAATAAGTATACTGAAAAAGGGAAGTCAGATGTCATGGATGCCAGAATTTAAAGTTAACTGCTATTTCACTAATGGCTTTATAGAAGCTATTTTTATTTCCTTTCCAGTATTACATAGTGGCAAGTAACAATAACCTGCTATATGCTTTCTTAGGACCTAGGAAGTCTGAACACAGAGAGAAGCACCTTTTTATTTCATAATAGAAACTGTGATAGCCGATGTTTTTTGGAAGCAGTTAAGACTCCCAAAAATAAAGTTGTACCTATCACTAAAGCAATACAGAAAGCATTTAAAGATATAAAAATAAAGCTCATATAAATATGACAGTAAGTAAGTCTTGTTGCAATAGTAAAGAAAGATTTGAAAATGTAAAAGGAAACATTACAGCAAAGAAATTACAACAACACTGAAGAATTACTAGTGAATATACTTTAAGCTTCAAACAGAAATGTCTTTCTGTGACTAAAAAAAGTAAGGCAAAAGCAGCAATTTACAATCTGGTAGTTTTAATAGAGCTTACTGAGAATTAATGAAAACTAGTTACTACCTGTTTTATACTACTGAATAGAATTTTGCACTGAAGAATATACTTTAGATTTGTAGGTATAAAGTAGGTTTGGTTGGTAAGCTAGAGGGATATAGCATTGCTTAACTACTGAAAAAAATCACAACCTCTGGCTCTTGTTATTTCAGTATGATAAAGGTTTCTTTTTTATCTTCTTATATTTTCAAATTTTTATCTTGGTTTGGCTTGTTAACAGTGCAAACTGGAGTTTGTTCTAGCTTGGTAAAATCCTTTGGGATGCTCTCACTGGCCTCAGGATGTGCAGGATCCATAGTACTTCAAGCAGAGGTGTCCTGTGTGCACAAGTGGAAGGAGTGCAGGAAGTAGTGATACCCCTGACTCTAAATGCTCTGTGGTGACAGGAATTCATGGAATCCAGGCAGAAGGAGGGCAGCAATATTCCACAAGCACTTACTGGCAGGTTTTTCACATCAAAAGCTGGCGGTGTGACTCACTATTTCTTCCAAGTTCCTCTCTCTAGCTGAGAAGGCATTTCAGGACACCAGCTGTACCAATTACCATTCTTACAGAAGCTAAGCAGGCAGTTTTTGACTTTCTTGAGCAGTGTGCTTTTTACCAATCACAGACTTTTGCATGTTCACAAAATACTTTCTCCTGAAGTTTGTCAGATGAGCAAACCCCTTGTACTACCGTAGACTTCCTAGAGAATCTTCCTTCCTCAAGTTTTTCTATGGAGGGGGAGCAGAACGGCTCAGGTTTGCTAAATGGACATAATCCTGTATATTTTCACACACAAAGGCTTAGGAGATGTCTCCATACCTGGTTCATTGCATTTTGTGACTCTTCTGAAAAGGACACAAGTGTCAAATACCTTATTTATGTAGCCAAAATAGTTAAGTAGTTAGTTATTAGTTAGTAGTTAATAGTTCAGTAGTTATTCTAGTTTTTGAGAACTCTTGTGAAAAAGCAGTACCTTGCCTATTACACAGAATATGTTCAAATACAGGGCAGGCCTGGCCCTCTTGGAATGCTAATTAACTCATCAAAGGAGGCATGTCTGAGGTCATGTGACATTTGATGACATGACAGCTGTCTAATTTTGGCTGCCTTTCCTATAAACTCATTTGGAAAGAATTTTGAGGGCAAAAAACATATATTTTTTTTTAAAGCCTAAACTGCTTGGATTAAATGTAAATGATTAAGATAGCTAGACTTTGTCTATTTAGAGACATCCTTGTCTCTAAATTGGAGAGACATCAGTTTGATAGGTGGACTGCTTGGTGGATAAAGAACTGGCTGAATGGCTGCACACAAAGAGTTGTGGTCAATGGCCCAATGTCCGGCTGGGGACCAGTAATGAGTGGTGTCCCTCAGGGATCGGTGTTGGGACCGGTCTTCCTCAACATCTGTGTCGGTGACATGGACAGTGGGATTGAGTGCGCCCTCAGCAAGTTTGCCGATGACACCAAGCTGTGTGGTTCGGTTGATACGCCAGAGGGAACGGATGGCATCCAGAGGGACCTCGACATGATTGTGAGGTGGGCTGATGCCAACCTTATGAAGTTTAACCATACCAAGTGCAAGGTCCTACACCTGGGTCGGAGCAATCCCAGGCACAGCTACAGGTTGGGCAAAGAAGAGATTCAGAGCAGCCCTGCAGAGAAGGACTTGGGGGTGTTGGTCGATGAGAAAATGAACATGAGCCGGCTTCAGTGTGCGCTCGCAGCCCAGAAAGCCAACTGTATCCTGGGCTGCATCAAGAGGAGCGTGACCAGCAGGTCGAAGGAGGTGATCCTGCCCCTCTACTCTGCTCTCGTGAGACCTCACTTGGAGTATTGTGTGCTGTTCTGGTGTCCTCAACATAAAAAGGACATGGAACTGTTGGAACAAGTCCAGAGGAGGGCCACGAGGATGATCAGGGGAGTAGAGCACCTCCCGTATGAAGACAGGCTGAGAAAGTTGGGGCTGTTCAGCCTGGAGAAGAGAAGGCTGTGTGGAGACCTCATAGCAGCCTTCCAGTATCTGAAGGAGTCCTATAAGGATGCTGGGGATGGACTGTTCATCAGGGACTGTAGTGACAGGACAAGGGGTAACAGGTTCAAACTTAAACAGGGGAAGTTTAGATTGGATATAAGGAAGAAATTCTTTACTGCGAGGGTGGTGAGGCACTGGAATGGGTTGCCCAGGGAGGCTGTGAATGCTCCATCCCTGGAGGTGTTCAAGGCCAGGTTGGATGAGGCCTTGGGTGGCATGGTTTAGTGTGAGGTGTCCCTGCCCATGGCAGGAGGGTTGGAACTGGATGATCTTAAGGTCCTTTCCAACCCTAACCATTCTATGATTCTATGACCTTAGAGGGAGAAAAGTTACATGATTACAGAGCTGTATTTAAAAGTGTTTCCCTTATACTGAGCACTAGCTTTTTCCTTCCACTTTACTTTTTATATATCATAGAAAAAGAATATTTCTAATGAACTTCAGCAAGTAGGTTTCAGGCTCTTTTCTCTCCTATTGCAAGAGGCATGTTAGCTGAGAAGAGGCAAGTACAAATATCTTCCTACACTCTTTAACTGAAGAAGTCACTTGACTAGACAGTAACATACAACACTTCCCCTCAAAAAAAAACCTAAACAATGAAACCACACACACAAAAATCCCAAAACAAACAAAAAGCCCTCTCCAAACAAAACTTCAAAACAAACAAACAAAACCAAAACAAGCAAAAAAACCACCAAAAAAACTGGAAAAGAAATGATGAAATGTGAGCCTATTTAAACAATGGTCAGGTTACATAAATTCACTTCTGCTCATTTACTACTTCTCTTTCCATCTTGTCTGGGTTTTTTTTTTTTCACAGAAAGGATTGTCTGCCTTTTGAATCTGAACCCAGCACAGTCTTCTGATGTATGAAGCACAAAGTCTTTCTATTTTTCTTTACATTAAAATTCTTGGCACTGGCCTACTACAGAATAATAGATGTCTTAAAATAACATGAGTTTTCACAGAAGGATTATTGCCTTCCCAGGGCTATGTAGCTAGCTGTCTTGCAGAGAAGAGATAAATCCCTAAAATTAAATTTTGAAGGAGGTAGGATATAAAACAATACCATAACACAGTGTTCTACAACATTTTAAATTAGCGGCATGCTGTATGCTGACACCAAACATTTGTAACAATGCTAGTCTGCCTGTGGTGTGAGACAAATGGTGCTCTTGGACTCCATTCATAGATTTAAAAGCATATATTAAATCTGTTCCCATCTAATGACTGGGCAGTGGGATGAAAAAAAGATTGTTTCTTCTAATAAGACAGTATTTTTTAAACTGTACAAAAAGATTATGGTATAGCCCATTTTTGTCTCTATAAAAAAGGCACGAAGGAGCCCAGAAACTACAGGCCTGTCAGCCTGACCTCAGTGCCGGGAAGGTCAGGGAGCAGATGATCCTAAGGGGGATCACAAAGCATGTGTGGAAAAAGGCAGGGATCAGCCCTAGTCAGCATGGGGTCATGTAGGGCAGGTCCTGCTTGACCATCCTGATCTCCTTCTACAATAAGGTGACCTGCCTGGTTGATGAGGGAAAAGCTGTGGATGTTGTCTATTTGGACTTAGTTAAAGCTTTTGACACTGTCTCCCACAGCGTTCTCGGGGACAAATTGGCTGCTTGTGGCCTGGATAGGTGGATTCTTTGCTGGGTTGGAAACTGGCTGGATGGCCAAGCCCAAAGAGTGGTGGTGAATGTGTCACATCTAGTTGGCATCTAGTGGTGTCCCTCAGGGCTTGGTGTTTGGACCAGTGTTGTTTAATATCTTCATTGATGATCTGGATGAGGGGATTGGGTGCACCCTCAGTAAATTTGCAGACAACACCAAGTTGGCTGGGAGTATTGAAGGGCTAAAGGATAGGAAGGCTGTGTGGAGGGATCTGGACAGGCTGGATAAATGGGCTGAGGCTAGTGGTATGAGGTTCAACAAAGCAATGTGCCAAGTCCTGCATTTGGTCCACAACAACACCATGAAACTACAGACTTGGGAAGAGTGGCTGGAAAGCTGCTCATGGAGAAGGACCTGGGAGTGCTGATTGATGGCCACTGAACATGAGCCAGCTTGTGCCCAGGTGGCCAGGAAGGCCAGTGTCATCCTGGCATGTATCAGAAATAGCATAGCCAGCAGGACCAGGGAAGTGATTATCCCCCTGTACCGGACACTGGTGAGGCTGAATCTCAAATACTGGGTCCTAACTACAAGAAAGACACGTAGATGCTGGAGTAGGTCCAGAAAAGGGCAATGAAACTGAAGAACGGGTCTTATGAGGAGTGGCTGAGGGAACTGGGGTTGTTTAGTCTGGAGAAGGGTCAAGGGGGGTACCCTATCACTCTTTACACCTACCTGAAAGGAGGTTGTGCTGAGGTGGGGGTTGGTCTCTTCTCCCAAGTGACAAGTGAAAAGGTAACAGCCTCAAGCTGTACTGGGGAGGCTTAGATTGGCTATTAGGAAAAATTTCTCCACAGAAAGGCTGGTCAGACATTGGAACAGGCTGCCCAGGAAAGTGGTTGAATCGTTGTCCCTGGAAAGGTTAAAAAGCCGTGTAGATGAGATCCTTGGTGACATGCTTCAGTGGTGGTCTTGGCAGTCCTGGGGTAATGGTTGAACTTGATGATCTTAAAGGTCGTTTCCAACCTAGCTGATTCTGTGATTCTATTTTGTGCAGTAATCTGAAAGATTTCTGAAATTATGATTATGAAAGAACAGATTATAGTGTGCTTATCATTCCAGAGACCTTATAAGACATCGTGAAGCCTGCCTGGAGAGCTGGGACAAGTGTGAAGTTACCCAGTTACCATAGGATAATTGACATTTTGAGTCATTCAGAAATGAGATGTAATTTAATTCAGGTTTTATAAAAGAAGGGTAGACCTCAATGGTGAAATGCAAATATATAATTGATGGCCTGTCAGATCTTTGCTGGTAGGCTCTGTTGTACTTGTCCAAACTAGGAGAAGCATGTGGATGCAGCAATCTTAAATCAGCGTGTTGGAGAGAAGAAGGGGAGCTAGACCGTAGGGGTGTGAAGCACTCTCAATTTTCTTAATTTAGGTTCTGCTACAAAAGCAGTGGGAATCAATGGCATAATATGCATTTTTTCCTCATAACTCCTCCTTTCAACCCTGTGTTTCCAGTCTGTTGCATTAAGTGATTTACAGGACACTGTAATAGGAAAAGACCACTAGAGTGAGTGAGCTGGAATAGTATTGTAACCTTGTAGGCAGAGAGAGTGGAATGGTGTAGGGTGTAGCTGTTGGTCCTGCGGATCTGCAGGTGCTCTGAAGACCCATGCCATTATACGTCAAGTTACTCATTATGAAACTGAGTAACTATGAGATGAGAGACCCTGTTTCATTTCTTGCACATGTAAAACACAGATAAGATGGCACAGGAAGCTTGTTATCTTAAATTAAGAACTGATTCTTTAATCTGCTTTCTGCAAATATCCAATCTTGTATCATCTAAGAATACCAATGGTAAAGATGCTAGCAATTCTACTTGCTGTAAATAAATTAAAGCTTTTGGGAATTGATTTAGTCATCTGTGTCTATTCTGAAGTCCACTGTAACTATTGACTAAAAAGGTCAGTGCAATACAGAAATACGCAAGGAAAGTTGAAACTAGGCTTTCACTTTGGCAGCATCTGCTGTTACTAAACAACAGCTGAACCAGGAATCAATATAAACATTTGAAATGCAAGTCTTAATAGACAGGAATACTCTAATACACACATTAACTCAGTCTGTAACAATAAAGAGCTGTGGACTTCTTGGAGCAAAATTAGCTCTAAAAGATTCTTCCAAGTTCTTTTGCATGCTACTTTGTGTTATTAATTGCTGGCAGTCTGTTCCCACCTTCTTTTATTAGGATGCAGTTCTTCCTTAGATGGACATTCTATTGTAATTTTTTTCCTTGGAAGAATGTGAAACTTGTAGGGGGCTTCCAAGACAGCTTTTATCTTGGACCTAAAGCAGGATGCAACAGAAAAAAACATCCTGAAACTTCAGTGGGGCATCAAAAGAGGAGCCTCCTAGAACGGAGGAAGGAACTTTGTTGAAAATTTGCAGACATTCCCAACTGATGGTTAATGCTTTCAAAACTAGAGCCAGAAAACTCCAACACTGTGTTTGTTGTTCTATAGTTAGCTATAAGCTGGGAATTCACTTGGAACTCATTTGTAACATCAGTATTTTAATAATGTAAATTGCATTTCATTGGACTGTATTTTTAAACTGTTGAGAATGTTTTACAAGTAATAGTTGTTTATGGTGAGAGTTAGTAACTTGTGCAACAGCTTCTAGCTATTTCCTACAAATGGAATGGTGCCAGTGTTGAATTGTAAAACGGATCCCATGCATCAGGATGTCCCTAGGTGCTAGACAGAGTATCATGGGACTGGTACAGTTTTAGGAAGAATATCACTGTGACCCAAGAGAAAAAAGTTGTTAGTGGGAAAAGGTGAAGCGAACTAGATAAAACCAGGTAACTAGATAAACTGTTGTGTTAAAATTTTTAGTTAATTTTCCTTCTCTATAGAACTATGATAAATAAAAAGTGGTTTATATAGTTTCATCATACTAGACCTACCCCTTTTAGAAAAAACAAGAGAGCACAAAGCGAAACTTTAAACTGCTGTTTTGCAAATGCAAAAAATAATGTCTTAATTTGAATATAAAGGAATTGCAGAAACATTTCTATTTGTGTTTATTCCAGGATCTTCACTTTTGGACTAACTCTATTCTTAGTATTCTTGTAAATGAAACTCTATTGATGCCCTTGGGATTCCTGCAAATTACTAATGGGTATTAAGAATTCACTGCATTTTCTCTTTTTAGAACCATTTTGATACAGACTACCTTGGGTGGGTTTTTTTTTCTCCTGTATGAATTGTTAGTGTTCCTTGAAGTATGAAGCATATTTTAATTCTGAAAAGACCCCATTCATGAACAGTAACAGTCTGCATGCCATTTTACTTGGATTTAAATTTTTGTGAGGCTCCACAGGGATCCAGAGTCTCAGCCCTGTACATATATGGTTAACTAAAAATGCAGAAGCTGTCCTATTTGCTTAACATGAAAAAAGAAAAAAGGGTTAAGCATTTGTTAGCATATTGTAGGAATCATGGTTTTACTCTTGACAAGTGTCTCCAGTGAAATATTGACCATTATACAGAATATACTCAGACTGACTACAATATTCTGGGCAGTAGACAGAGCAATTGTGGAATATAAATAAATTAATATTTCAATTGAAAATTGTTAGTGATTATTCAATAATTCAGTACTCAAATTGAGTAAATAACTGTTCAGCGTATCATCAGACTAGCATTTTATATCTAGGCCTTGCAGGTTATACCTTCAGTTTGATACTGAAACTAATTTTTATTTAAATTATTTGATATTTTAAAAATACTTAAGTACATTTATCAGAATCATAGGAAGAAAGTGGAAAGATTCACATTCTGTCTTCAAAACTGGACAAGTCAATTCAAACTGGAAACAAAGTATCTTTAACAGAAAGCAAGTACAGATTTCTTCCATTACAAAGTATTTCCATAAATGCAACCTAAGCAAATATTTATGTAGTGTTTAGGGAGAAGGAGAAAAGAATAAGACTCCAGATTTGCTAATAGTGAACCCCATCAAAATCCAGGCTCCTAACACAGGACCTTGTCAACTTGTCCTAAAGGAGATGTTAGGTCTTTCTCGTACTGAAAAGGAGTAAGGAGAAAGACAAAAGAAAAACCAGATGGCACTGTATTGCTAGGAGCAAGAGGTGAGCAAGAAGTAATCATAATAATATATTTGAAGGTGAGGTTCTCTCTAGATTTCTCCATAACTCTTTCCAGTAGTGTCTAAGACTCTGCAAGAAATAAAAGACGGCAGTGATACCTCTTCTTTCCTTGCTGAAAAGAGTTGTGGTAGGGGTGACATATGGTATGTTAAGACAAAAACAGTGGCCAAGTTGCTTTCATTTTCAGTGTACTTTAGAAACCTTTTCAGCTTAAAAACATCACTGTTGACAGGCTTTTCTCAACCCATGTTAACAACAGAGCAGCTATTTTAACTTTTGCAACACATCTCTATAGCTGTCCATTATTACATGAGTTCTGTTATTTCCACTAGAATGATGATAATGCATGACTCGTGGGAACTTTTAGTAAATACTTAACAAAACAAGTGATAGGTCAATACAGACCTGGTTAAGTATCCAAGTGTTACCAGCAGTTGAGAAATGTAGTTGTTGTTTTAGAAGTAAACCAGCAGATGGTGCTCAAAAATTAATTGCAGCGTATCTGGGTTCTGATGGTGCATTGTCAGTTCATTTATTTTTCTTTTTTGTTCTTTATAGAATGGTTATTACACACATTTCTTAATTACACCGAAATGTGAATAAGTATGGAGGAACAGAATACTCAACAGTTCTTGGAAATCAATCTCTGAATCCTTACTCGTTTTCTTCTAGCAGTAATCATTGTTGGGTTTAATTTCATCATTTATCTTATATTACTTACTTTCAGTTCAAATGTTAATAGTTTTAAGTTAAAACTCTAGTCTTCCTCCTAATCAGACTGAGATGATTTACTTGTAGGTTTAAGAATAATTGTAATGATATTTGGAGGAGTGATGGGAGCTGCAGATGAGAGTTATTAACTAATAAATATTAACAAAGAAACAAAAAAATCCTAGCTTGAAATTAAGCTGCAAAGATACACTTGTAATCTTAAGAGCCTTGAGAATTCTATGCACATTGTATTAACCATAAAACCTCCTGCAAATCAGAAAATTCAATGTTAATTTCATATTCACAAAGTAAGCATTGGCCTATGTTAAAAATGCAGAAAACTTACCATGCTCTGCCTTCCTGTTAAGTCTCAGTCTGTGGCTGTGACAACCTGTTGACATGTTACATTCTAGATGCTCTGAATGATAGGCCCAGGTACTTTGAAACCTGGCAGCTCTACAGTCCCTGCTTTCTTGGATATTTCACTTGCAGACACTTCGATAAATGTTCACTTCAGTTTATGCAGTAGGGTGTGAAAAGGAGCCTAGCTTGGGAGCTTTGCTAAAACCCATCCAAGGTGTATAGTCTGTTTTTAATAAAATGTATTGTCAAGTTAATTAAGCTGATTTGTTTGAATAGTAAAAGCTTAACATTGGCAGTAACTGCTTTGAGGTAGCTGTACTGGAAAGAAAAGAGTTGACAAAGAATCAAAAAAAGTGCCAAATGGTATAGTGGTGGTGGCATTTTGTGAAGGAAAGATGAATTAGACTGGTCCTTGGCAGGACAGGGATGTAGACAGTGCTAGCTTGCATATCAGTGGAGACAGATCTCACAATTAACGTAAGAAGTTTATGGCAAGTAACAAATTTTGGGTTACATAAACTTCAGAAAATCAAGTAGAGTTTGAACTATAGTGGCATTCAGGAAGTAGACGTGACGTATACATACACACACACACACACACACAGAAACCCCACTTACAACCAAACATATAAAAACCCAAAAAACCACCTGTGCATTCTTTGGAAAGGGGAAAATACATTTTAGAAACAGGACAAACTTGCAAAACAAGATAAAACACAGCATGCAAATAAACCAAGGAACAGATCTCTTGCTACTAAGCTCATTGTTACACTTACTCTTAAAAATAAACTTGCCATTAGTGTTTTAACAGATGCATCAGGGGAAAAAAGTAAAGATTTATCTGTTCTCTGTTAGGTTGCACATAAAAGGAAGGGCATTAATACAGGACTTTCCAAAAAGCATTTTCAGATAATCAGAGCTCTTGTAGTTGCTCTGTATACTCCTCAGTGCTTGGCATACCTGTAGCATCCATGAGAAGCATGTCTCTGCACTAGGTTTTCTGCTGTAAGCTACTGAGATTGCTGCATTTGCAGAAAAAATAAATACTGAAATATAAACTAGGATTCAAAACTGTATAAGCATTCATACAGTGTTATTTTCGTGGACCTTAAATATAGAATCATAGAATAGTTAGGTTTGGAAAGGACCTTAAGATCATCTAATTCCAACCCCCCTGCCATGGGCAGGGACAGCTCCCACTAAACCATGCCACCCAAGGTCTCATCCAAACTGGCCTTGAACACCTCCAGGGATGGAGCATTCACAGCCTCCCTGGGCAACCCATTCCAGTGCCTCACCACCCTCTCAGTAAAGAATTTCTTCCTTATATCCAATCTAAACTTCCCCTGTTTAAGTTTGAACCCGTTACCCCTTGTCCTGTCACTACAGTCCCTGATGAAGAGTCCATCCCCAGCATCCTTGTAGGCCCCCTTCAGATACTGGAAGACTGCTGAGGTCTCCACGCAGCCTTCTCTTCTCCAGACTTAATATCCTTGATAGACTGAGAATGAATCAGATCGAGTCCAAAGCCATATATATGGAGACTGACTTTCAAGTGTGCTGTAGGTATGAATAAGAAAAGAAAGGTATTTTTATAACTGCCTCTGTCACAATAATCCAGTTTGCAAGTTATATATGCGGTGACATGTCTTTGAACTCAAAGCTGATCAAACAGTTCTCTGCTCCTCAGTTCTTATTCTGCTGGCAGTTTAGGATCCTGTATGCAGTACACCTCTCATTGCTTTCTGAAATACAGGAGTGAAGTAATTTGTTCATGTTTTTAGTGAAAAGACAAGCACTGTAATGGTGTATATTGATTTTGTAGACTGTATGCTTTACCTGAACTTCCATGGCAGAGTTATGGACAAATACAAGCAAGTCCATGCAGCTAGAGTCTTTGAATGCAGCTCTGACTCTGTACTGCATATGAATTTAGAGCTACAGCTCATGTGCAGCTTGAAATCAAGGCCATTTGTTTGAGTGAATGTACCCTGAAGCAAGATGTCTTGGGCATGTTCTCATGGAAGCTCTCAGTAGCTGCTTTGGGAATAACAAGGATGATGGCAACTATTAAAATTAAGTATGGCTATAGATTTTTCTTTGTCACACGACCGTCCCTTTTGGTTTCAATTTCTAGTACTTTTGTTGCTTTGTTACTCTTGTTGCAGATGACATTTACTACACACCACATGGTGTCCATCAGTCCTCTTATTCCAGTAACAACTGTGTTTAAAGGCCTTGCTTCCTGCTCTGAATTCATAATAGTCTTCAAACAGTTTTATTCACATTCATCTTTGGCTAGGGGATGAGATCATTCTTCTCTTAAATTGAGTGGGTATATTTATATTTTTGTTGATCTCATCCACAGTAGACTTGGCCAATCAGAAAACCAGCATGGATGTGCTGCGATGGAGGTCATGGGGCTGAATGTCACAAAGAGTTCAGGCATACAATAGCTGCTGACTGCTATTTTCCTGTGAAGGATAGGGGATTGCTGTGACAGAGGCTCTGAAATCTCTGGCAACATGTAGCGGACAGACTGCAGTAGGATCAGAGCACGCCTATCAAAGCCTGGTGGTTTAGCATGTGTTTTGATAACAGCTTCAACAGAAAGCTATTTTCACCTGATGCTTGTGGGCTACCTAACATATGGTGTCCCCCACACTAAACTGACCCTTCAGGGAAATGCAGTATTGATTACCTCAAAACCTGGCTCTTGCAGTAGCCAGTAGAGACTTTAGAGAGAGAGGACTGGTCTCCTGATCAGAGGCCAAATGGCACAGAAGTGGTTATATCTACAATACAAATATATATCAGCTGGCCCTGGATGTCCCCTGGACAAAATAGAGTACTGCCCTGGCTCTAGGCATAATTTGTGTGTGCATGCATGTCTGTGTGTGAGATTTGTTTTTCAGCTCAAAATATTTAGAATGATGTGAAGGATATGCAGCAGCTATTGGGACTGGTGAAACACTCCCAGATAGCATTATACAGAGGGTATAGGAAAGAATACCAGCTAGTACAGTCACACCATGCCAAGAGTGTTGTAACTATTAAGCAGCATTGATGAACAAGGGTGCAGAGTTCAATCTTTCTCTATGTTTCTATATAATTCAGCAGTAGAGACACAGCCTGTTTTTATGACTGGTGAAAAGTCTGTGGTAGATTTATACCAATGGTATCAGGAGATTCCACTGTACCATTTGCAATTTTCAGATAATGTCAGAAGAGTCTAATAAGGGCTAATATAGACTTGTTTATTTAGAACCTGCTTCATAGACAAACTGAAATCAATCCCAGAATTACAGTGGTTTCTTGTTCTACCTGCAGAGGGCATTCATACTATTCAGTAGATCATTTCTCTCCACAGTGAATTCAGGGATTATTTTATGGTCATCTCAGTTAAGGGTACTTGTATCAGGAGCTTCGTGGCACTTGCTTTACTGAGCATACCTGCCTTCTGCGAAGAATCTGAGAACCTATAGCTGGCTATATATGAAAGAGTGAAAAATTGTGCTGGGAGCAGTTGTGATTCTGTGAGAAGAGTTAGAAGAGATGGTCAGATATTTTCTAAGCAAAAACACCATTTTATTTGCAGAACTTTTTCATGTTAATTATAAAGATTTTTAGTTTTATTATTAATTTGTAACCCTTTCCATTTTAATGGACTTTTACACTTAACTTGTGCATACTGATAATTTTTTTAACTCCTTTTCAATGAAGCTACTCCATAGAGCTTGCACTGACCTTGCAGAAAGCAGCTAAAGTTGCAAATATGAAAATTTTGGAAAAGATAATGAAATCCAGCTGAAGTGTAGAAAGACGGTATTTTATTTTCTTGGAACCAAGAAGCCTAAGAGGAAAAAAGCACTATATCAGGGCTATTAATCAAAATACTTTTCAGAGCATTTGTTTCAGTTTTAAATTTATTATGAACGTGATTATTGTTGCTTTCTTGAAAAAGGAGCATGCCCCTTTGGGAGGCTCAGGAAGTATCTTCATAAAGAATCTCCCCATCCTGGAAGTGGCCACGGCGCAGAATGTAGACTAGCTGGAAGAACAGGTCTGATAAATGGTAACCCAGGCCTATTGTATCATACAATGGCAACTGCTGAACAAACACTGGCAGGGCAGTATTAGTCTGCACAAGAGACAACCTGAAGCACAGAACAGTCCAGATCCTATTCATAAGATAGTTGTTGGTCCTTAGACGCCTCAGGAAGAGAAAATGATGGCTGTTAGAAAGTTAACAGTCTATTTCAGTTCAGAAGAGAGCTTTAAGAAACAGAAAAAGCGAGGAACAAGAGGAGTTTCTGCCTCTTTTTGAGACTAGTCATTCTACTTTTGGGCTTTCAAGGTTTTAAGACAATATTCTGAGGAAGTCTGTATTCATTATGTCAAAGTGACCGTGAAGTGTGCCACTGAGAATCCAGAGCATTGAGATGAGGGTAAGGTGCTTGTCAGGAAGGTCATCCTTGGCAGCACATGCACCTGTATTGTAGTCCACAGTATCGCTAGAACTGCAGTTTCCTTTCATGTAATAATCCAGTGTGTATTCATGAAACCGAGAGTGACTGAATGCTATATTCCAACTTCTAAGTGCCTGACAGCTCTCCCCTTGGATGCATATATTTCTGTAGTCTCTTTATACTGTCACAAGCTGCTTGACACACAACGTTCTCCTCTGAACTCTCATCAGCTCTCTGACAAAGCTTATTGACTATTCCGTAGTGGAACTTACATAATAAATATTTGAGCGCAATCACTGCAGATGGTGTGCTAAGACTTGCTGCTGCCAATCATATTTTTAATACAGAAGCCTTTCTGCTTATTCACACTTCCAGTAAAATAGTGTATGAGCCTTAACAATTTGAAAAGTGACTAGGGATACACTGATTGCCAGGTGAAAGAAATTCAGGAAAACTTTTCTTGCTGGCTGACACAGAGATCTCTTTCTATAGAATCCCCTCATCCTTACAATGAGCTCTATAACATTCTAGTAAATTAGGTTTATGATGCCTAGTGAATTTGTCTAGGTATGGGAATACAAAAAATACTCTTAAGTCTGCTGGGTCAGATATTGCTAAAGACATTAAATTGCAAGTTACCTGACTTTCATATGCCTGTGGGTAGTGAAAGGGAGGACAGGAGGAGTTGTTGGAACTTGCTCTTTGTTATAAGTTTGGCAGGGAATTCTACCCATTTTATTATTCTTCTTTTTTGTTTCCTGTAATGCAGATTAAACACGAATACTATTCAAGCAGGATGTGCTGGTCACATAGATCCTGAAGCAGATAAGTGAGATTTCTAGCAGAAGTGGGAAAAGGCATTACCACCCCATTCCTTTACCTCCACGTTCCATGGTGGCAGTTATGAAAAGTTTAATACATTAGTTTATAATTCCACTATTCCAAGAAGATCAGGTTTTTTATCATGCTTACTATGTAAATTTGAGGCCTGACTTCAGGGATGTTGAGCTGACTTTTACAAATCAGTAAAATCACTGTGGTTTTTCACTGGACAAGGTGAAACCTTTAATAATCTCTGGGAAGTTTATTTGGTCTTGACAAGACTTGTCACCTAAAAGTGCAAAAGGTAAAATATATATTAAAATCAGGTCCTGAAGTTTTCCTGTAATTTCCATCATGCTTTTTTTTGTACCTCAGTTTTATCAGCTACTAATTTTCTCCTTTAATAAATTAAATCCTTTCTGTTAATCTGTAACTGAAGTAGACTGTTTGCAAAAGAAATGCTACAGTTCTAATCAGATTGCTGTCTACTATGGCATTTTGCAATGTGTGATACTTGCTGCTATCTGGTGCAACCTGGAGAGATCTCTGGAAAAGCAGGTTTGCTGCATAAACACAAGGAGTAAGCTGTGTGGCATGGAAGGACTTGAGAAATACTATTTCACTTTTTTCTTCCCAGCATCAGGTTAAAGTTGCCATGACTTAAGCACATTTCAGATTGCTGGTATTCTCTGTCATATCATACTGACCCCAGATACCTTTTCTGTGCTGTACGCTTGTTTTTACCTGTATGATATTTGACTTACACAGTCGTAAGACAAGCTTTCAGATTTCAGTCTTTTTTTAAGGAACTGTATACAACTTAGGTTCCTGTTTGAATGGTTAGCTACACATAATTGCTACAGTACTTAAGAGAAGATTCTCTTCATAGTGACTGTGATAATGAATTCTGAACACTGCCCTCACTATCTCCCCATGTTCTATTTTGCTGAAGATTGCAAAGTGCTTCTTTACTTATCATAGGCCCCAGATGTCTAGGATTCTTTCATTGAAGTAACTTTCAGAATATATCTCATGATTTAATTTGGAGTTAAGAGAGAGACTCTGTAAAAACTAGAAAAATGGACGTGTAAAGATAGAACTTCAATATATTACAAAGCTGTTCCTCTGAAATCTGCCTCCTGGCTTTTTTTTCTCCCTCAGCACTATGGTTCAAATCTCTCTCTGAACTTAGAGAAAACTGGAATGTGTTCAAAAATGACACTGAAAGAGCCATCAGTTAGGGATGATCTCTGCAATGATCAGTAATTGTTATTGGTACCCTTCCAGGCACGTATATAGCACGATGGAAATCTTAGTACAAATTCTCTCAGAAGATAGCACGGCAGTTTCCAGCTGTCTGTCTCATGCAGGTGAACAGGCTTATAATTAAAGTCTCCATCGTAAACTACACACAAAAACCTGCTGTAAGCAGCATTAGGACTAAAAGTCTTAATAGAAGTATGCAAGATAGCATTACATCACGTATAAAGCAAGGTAATGTTGTCCACTATAATAAAATTTATTAAGAAAAAGAAAGGGGAAAAAAAGGTTTCCTCATATGTTTAAAAATAGTTTAAGACAATTCCCCTTCCTCATTACTCCCCATCTAAGTGATCCCTATCTAAGTCCTGTCTTTTACTTGCTTTTGTGCACTAACTTAAAGAGAAATGGGGACTTAAATGTCTCTGACCTTTGAAAAATTAGACTTCTTAGCCTGAATGGTAGGAAGAAGGTAAACCTTGAAAACTCACATTTGAACCTTGAAATATCAGGTACATTTGCACCTCTAAGAATCACAAAGGATATTGCCCTTGGTTGGAGTTCATCCAGGGTGTGCATTGGTGAATCAGTATGTTTTCTTTGTCGAAGTAATGCATTGTTTTACTGGAGAAGCAATATATGTTTCTATGCCTCCTTGACTCTTAGAATACAAGATTCACTTTTATTTGTTCTGCTTTCAACAGAACATATATTTAGTCTGTTTTGCAATTCATAAGCATCAGATTAACTGAATAAAGATGTATTCAGGTTAAGTATTAGTGATTTAAATCTTTGTGAACTAGAGTTTACTTGTCAGCTACAAGTTTATTCTGTATCACAGAATCATAGAATCATAGAATAGTTAGGGTTGGAAAGGACCTTAAGATCATCTAGTTCTAACCCCCCTGCCATGGGCAGGGACACCTCACACTAAACCATGTCACCCAAGGCTCTGTCCAACCTGGCCTTGAACACTGCCAGGGGTGGAGCATTCTGTAGTGAGGAATAATGTGGGTACCCAGACTGAGCCTTCTCGCAGACATGCGGCCGTGCAGGTCTCTGGCTGCAGTGAATGCCTGAGCCTGGCACTTGTATTGCAGGGAGCCAGTGACACCGCTTGTGTGCCGTGTGAGCAAATAAATGATCTGCTCAGGCAGGTGGTTGAACTGAGGGAGGAGGTAGAAAGGTTGAGAGCCATCAGAGAATGCGAAAGTGAAAAAGATTGGTGGAGCCACACCCTAAGGCAAGGGCAGAGGGAAGTGGTTGAACAAGTGATGGATCCCCTTCCCTCCAACCATCAGATAGAAGAAGTGAACTTAAGGGACAAGGAGGTATGGAGGGAGGTCTCTCCTCAGAGAGGTAAGCGAAAACCCTCGCAATCCCTTCCTCCCTCCCAGTTGCCCTTGAATAACAGGTATGAGGTCTTGGAACTACAGGGCCAGGTAAATGGAGATGGAGGGGTAGATCTATCTAGTGAGTCACCTAGGGCTTGTCACTCACCCCCATGCCTTAGAACTTCCTCAACCAAGAAGAAAAGAAGAGTAATTGTGGTGGGTGACTCCCTTCTGAGGGGAACAGAAGGGCCCATTTGTTGACCAGATCCATCCCACAGGGAAGTCTGCTGCCTACCTGGGGCTCAGATTAGAGATGTTAAAAGGAAACTCTCTGATCTGGTGCAGCCCTCTGACTACTATCCGCTGCTGGTTTTTCAGGTTGGCAGTGATGAAATTATTACAAGGAGGGCAAGGGCAATGAAGAGTGACTTCAGGGCCCTGGGACGGCTGGTTAGAGGGTCTGGAGCGCAAGTGGTGTTTGCCTCCATACCTGTTACAAGCAAGGGTGAAGAGATAAATAGGAAGAGTCTGCAGATTAATGTATGGCTACGTGACTGGTGCCAAAGGCAGGGGTTTGGGTTTTTCAATCATGGGCTGCTATATGAGACACCTGGTTTGCTGGTGGCAGATGGGATACACCAGTCCCAGAGGGGGGAAGGGTTTTTGGGACAGGAGTTAGCAGGGCTCATTGACAGGGCTTTAAACTAGATATGAAGGGGAAAGGGGAGATAATTGGGCCTGTTGGGGACAAGCCCAAGAGAAACATGCTAGGGCTTGAAGGATGGTGGACTAGGGAGGACTCTCAATCTATTGTTTCATTTGAGGGAAAGGATAGTTGTTTAGACCCTGTCCCGCAGGGGAAAAAGGGTACTAGGGCAAGAGTTAGCAGAGCTCACTCACAGAGCTTTAGGTTAGATTCAAAGTGCGAGGGGGTTGTAGCTGGGTTTGAACTAGTGGGGCATTGCTCTAGTATTAATGAAGACCAGAAGGCCTCCCGCCTCCCAAGGGTGCCATTCACATACTCTGCTCGCTCCCTGAAAGGCCTGTACACCAATGCACGCAGCATGGGGAATAAACAGGAGGAGTTAGAAGTCTGTGTGCGGTCTAAGGGTTATGATCTGGTGGCAATTACAGAGACATGGTGGGACAGCTCACATGACTGGAATGTGGTCATGGATGGCTATGTCCTTTTTAGGAAAGATAGGTCAGCAAAGCGAGGTGGTGGAGTTGCCCTTTATGTGAGAGAGTGACTAGAATGTATTGAGTTCTGTGCAGGGGCAGATGAGGGGCAAGTGGAAAGTCTGTGGGTATGAATTAAGGGACAGGCTGGTACGGGTGATACAGTTGTGGGGGTCTATTATAGACCTCGTGATCAGGACAAAGGAGTTGATGAGGCTTTCTACAGGCAACTAAAAGCAGCCTCGCAACTACATGCCTTGTTCCTCATGGGGGATTTTAACTACCCCGATATTTGCTGGAAGACTCACACAGCCAATCATTCACAGTCTAGGAGGTTCCTCCAGTGCATTGATGATAACTGCTTAATGCAAATGGTGGACAAACCAACTAGGAGAGGAGCGCTGCTGGATCTAGTACTCACCAACAAGGAGGGTCTGGTTGAAGTGGTGATGGTCAGTGGCAACCTTGGCTGCAGTGACCATGAGATGGTGGAGTTTAGGATCCTGTGTGGGAGGAATAGAATACCTAGCAAGGCCACAATTCTGAATTTCCAAAGGGCCAACTCTGGCCTCTTCAATCAATTGCTAAGGGAAGTCTCATGGGAAAGGGTACTAGGTGGTAAAGGGGCTCAGGATAGTTGGTCAGCATTCAAGGACATCAGGAAAAACTTCTTTAGTGTGAGAGTGACAGAGCACTGGAACAGGCTGCCCAGGGGGGTTGTGGAGTCTCCTACGTCGGAGATACTCAAGGCCCGGCTGGAGAAGTTCCTGTGTGATGTACTCTAGGTTACCCTGCTCTTGCAGGGGGGTTGGACTAGATGATCTTTTGAGGTCCCTTCCAACCCTTGGGATTCTGTGATTCTGTGATTCACAACTTCCCTGCGCAACCCATTCCAGTGCCTCACCACCCTCTCAGTAAAGAATTTCTTCCTTAGATCCAATCTAAACTTCCCCTGTTTAAGTTTTAATCCATTATCCCTTGTCTTATCACTACAGACCCTAATGAATAGTCCCTCCCCAGCATCCCTATAGCCCCCCTTCAGATACTGGAAGGCTGCTGTGAGGTCTCCATAGCATATGAAGGATCATAAGAAGGACTAAAAACCTGATATTTCATTGAAAATTATGGGCAAAAATAATGTCATTTTCTATTCAGTAATTTCAACCAAAAATTGCAGTAGTCCAGATAATTACATATAGTTGTCTCTGCCATCTCAGTTTGAAAGACTTAAATTCTGATTGACATTCCCTACCTTTCAGGTTTACATATGAATGATAACTGCTTGATGAAGCTCCATCCTGCTTTAGTTCTTTTCATACATTAAGAGAGTAACAAATCTGATTTCCTGACTCAGGCTTAGACAGTTGATCAGAACCATTGGAGCACAGACCTTGAAGAGTACCAGCATTAAACTCTCTCAGTCCTGACTAAGAATGAAGCTGTGGCAAAATTGGTACTGCACTATTCCTTATGGACTCTGCATTTTTTAATTTTTTTTTTCATTAGTGGCATGTGACATGGAAAAAAAGGTGGCTTGAAAAGAAAAAAGAAAAAAGGAATATTTTATAGGGATATTTTATTTGCTAGAAATTATGACAAATAGTTATACAGCCGAGCCTAATAGTCACTCTGATGTAGAAAGAACAGAGTGACTTAGAGATTAAAGCCTTAGTATGCATGGTTAACCATCTGTCCAGCCCAAGAACATTATTTTTACTTGTGCCATGAATCTGTTCCTATATCTTCACATTCCTTAATGTGTAGTCTGGCCTTGCTGGACATTTTTACCTCTTGGTTCTCTTTGTATCATCTCAGTCTTCATATCTTAAACTGAAAAAAATCATGTTTCCTTTTAATGTTGATAATCACAGTCGAAGTTTTAAAACAATTTCCTTTTGCCCTTCCAGGAATTTATCTCCTAAACCACTGTGCAGCTTTATCTCCTTGTTTTTTCATTCACTTTAAATGTTTTAAAAATCTTCTGCCCTTGGGCCAAGGATTTTCTGAAGTGCATCTTGAATTGCTTAAAACGGGTTATGCAGCGAGGTTCTGTCTGTAAAATCAAGAGACAAGAGTTAGTTCACTTCAAAAATGTTTGTGTGACTCAATTCAGATTGGTGCCATGTTGACCAGAGTCTACAGCTGCTTATTTCTCAAATACAGTTTTATGAGTAGCAAAATAAAAAAGAGTACAAAGCGTTTAGGGTGACTATTTCCCCTGTTTTCTTCTGCTTTTGCATCTGGGCAGTTCAACCCTGTTTCAAACTTTTCTCTTTAACTGTTTGGCCTAAATAGACTCTGATGCATTTAGTTAGCATATACATGCTTATCTTTGTGCATCTGTAACCTGGAATGAAGCCCAAGAACTTGTATTTGAGTATAATGAGCTGACTTTTAAAGTTCAACCAGGTCAATAAGCATTTCATTCACTGCTAGGGAGAGATAAAACATCTCCTTGTCCCAGTGCTGTCACTTTCACACACACTGGCCTCAGAGTTGTTAATAAGGCCATTCACCATCACTGTTTTACACAGAGCTTCTAAAGCCAATACCCAAGCAAAGCATTCAGCAGAGCTGTAATTTACCTTCTAACACCACCAAGCTGTCTTTACCAGCTCCTTGAATGCCTAATACTTGAAAGGTGTGGTGCATTACAATGTAAAAAATAAGACTGAAGGCAAAATCCTGAAATAATAATTACAGTAGGTTCAAAGAAACCACAGACATCTATAGCACTCCTTTACCTTTATTAAAAATCATGCCTTTCTATTTCAGACCTCCAAATATATCTCAAGAACCTCAGAGCATAAGAATGGCCTCTCTGTGTCAGATTGAATGTCTTATCTAGCCCAGCATCCTGTCTTAGACAATGTCCAAAAATGGATGTTGATGGAACATTATACACTTCCACAAGTATTCCTATCATCAAGCAATCTGTGGTTCAGGAACTTCCTGAGTCAGAGACAGTGCTTTGTATTTAATAACTCTTGATGGATTTCTTTCCCATTAACTTCCCTGTCTTCTCCAGGAAGAGACAGAAGAGAGAAAACTGGTGCACTTTTCATTTTCTAACCTTTATTTCTGGGGAAAATATTGGCTCCATTCCACAAAGTCAGAAATAGCTGTGGTGCTCTTATAGCAGCTGAGTAGCCTAGGGCTCAGTATAGAATGATGATGGCAATGTCACATCTGACATAAATGTGTGACAGTGGAGCTGCACATTGGGAGTGGAGTGGGACTGGCTGATGAATTCAAAATCTTTTTGCTGTATTTAGTTGGGGTTTCTTTCTTTTCAAAGGAGAAGGTTAACAGTACCTCCAATGAGCTACTTAAAAGTTGAATCTTCAGATCTTTTAATTGTGCAGTGGTACTGCTATGCATTGCACAGTCTTCTAAATCTGGTCTAATGCCCAAATCACATTGGTTGAATTAAGTGCATTTCTGTTTGCTGGTTTCATGTGGAGCATTTAAAGCTTTAGCTCAGCTTGCTTATTTTTTTACTTTAATAGAACTATCTGGACAACTTAATGCAACTTTTGTCTATGATTAGTATACAGTACTTAGCTAGAGTGAATTAATGTACAATAATAACCAATGTAAAATGCTGCATGTATACATAGTAATTAACATGTCAGAATTCTAAGCATCATAGTTGATTTTACACCGTAGTTATTTGTAAGACTGCTGCTTAATTACCATTTTTTGTTTACAGGGCAAATACAGTGATATATATACTGGTGCATACATACCAGAAAATATACTTATGCTGTCCTTGAGCTATCCTGTACTGTGTACTGCTACTAAGAATGGCTAAAGAGAGAAAGAATTTTGCTTCTCCAGGAAACCTGGCTCTGAAAAGGAGTTGTTAGCCTGTGCTGAGCTTCAGGCAGCTGCTAGTTTCAGTCTTTGACATGTCTGCACAAGCTGCATTGACTACACATAGATGCTCACTACCAAGGTAATTCTGTAAGGAGACACTGGCAAGCTGCAGAAAAGAAACATGAGTCAGAGCTGGGCTTTGAAAGGACTTGAAATTATTTATGCAAACTCAAACTCAGATCAGTAATAATTTTCAACTGAAGACCTCAAAGAATTTCTGCAACTGGTATTTCACCTCCCTCTGATGAGGCAAACACTAGGCATAAAGCCATATTATCCTAGTACACAGCCTTGAGCTGTGTAAAAACACGTCTCTGTTCATTCTTGCTTCTTAGAATCATAGTGATAAGTGATATAGTTGGAAAATGTATTTGAAAAGGTTGTGGGAATTGTCACAGTTGGTAAACTCTGCCAGGTACTCTGGCTGAAACCTTTATGTTAGTACCTGTTTGTGACTTTTATTCAAATATTTATTGGGGAAAAAAAAATAATCCATCTTACTGAAAGCTTAGACCACTCATAATTTCCGGATTTGTGAAGCAGCATATATGCCTACAATGTAACATAAATACTGCAGTGTTGTATTCTTGAAACTGCCACCATTTGAAGGTGGGATGAGCCTTTTTTCTTTGACAAACAGATTTTTTCCAGGTCCCTAGAATTTACTGTATGCACAGATGTGATCAGAATTATCCTGGATTTGTCTGTGCTGAACATTGCAGTACCATCCTTTGTTTAAAATAGACAGGATGAATACTTTTCTCTGGAGCAATGTTGTGGGGCCCATTCCAGTGGTAGGTCCCTAAAGCGTACCTGAATAAGAGCGCTGCACACAGAGCAGTGTCTCTTTCTTGTTAGCATTCCAGAGGAGGAGCACCTCTTTCCTCTCTCCTCCCCACTTATTCAGTTGTTTAATCAGAGTGTGCAGTTCATAACATCCGAGTTAAGTATTTAACTCTCTTCTACACTTAAAAGCATCTTAACATATGGCACTAGATTCCACCTAAATGTATGCAGTGCCTCAGAGGATGTCCAGAAAGCATGAGCCCTGTAGTTACCCAGGCTAGTTCTGAGCAGGCTAGCTGAAGTACCAAGAGATACAAATTTGTGCAGCATGAAGCTTCTCCTGGGCTAATACACCTTGCTTTCAAGATACAGTATAACCATAGCAATATAGATTTCAGGACCTAAGATAACTCCTCTATGACAGCTTACTACTGCTACATTTTCTGTATCTCTGATAACAAAATTCCCACATCTTTTGGATTTAAGTATATTTTTCTAATAGAAAAAGGAGATTATGTTTATTGTTATTGTACAGTAAGACATAAGCTAATGCATTACAAATCACTTGAACAAATATTATGAATGTATTTTTTTTCCAAATGTTTTTTTTTTTTCATAAATATTTTTAGTGGTTAGACTTTACAGACTGCAGTGTTGATGATTTTTGCACTGCACACTTTCTAGTTATATACATTCATAATTTGTACATTTACTGCATGATAGTAATTCAGTAGACTTGTAGTTTCTTCTAAACCCTAAGTAGGATTAACATTTAAATTCATTCTTATCTATCCTTCATTGCAACTACTGTGGTTAGTATGATTTGAAAGCATTAGATAAAGGTGTTTTAAAAAATAATTAATGTTGCAACAGGATGTACTTCAGGACATATGTGATTCTCTATATTAAATCAGTCACTACTCCACATCATTGAAGCTTTCTAATATTATTCAAGTGCAAAGTTACTCCACACAAATACCTCACTAATGGTTATTTTATGCATTTCCCAAAATACTGTTCAACAAACAAAGTAACTTACAAACCATGACATGTAATGTGGTAAAACAATCACCTCGATGATCCAAAGGCAAAAATAAAACACTAGCAGAGTAAAAACATAATGATAGCAATGGGAATGCATCGTGCTAATCTTAAATATGACCTAAAAGGACAATGTAACTCAAAAAAAGTAAATGTTTGAAACACATTAGGAGCAAAATATTTTTGGGACAGTATTAATGAAAGAAAAAAATACTTTTGGATCTAACCCTGTGTTTACTATTATATGTAGTGGCAGCTATTGCAAAAGTCCTCTATAAAAGACAAAAATGCCTTAGTCCTATATCTGACAGTATATGGGGTTCCTTTTCATAGCCTTACTTGTAGCTCACCTGTCTGGCCAAAGCACTAAACTGCCAACTGCATTGCTTACAGCTTAGAATAACGTGATCCATCTCCTTCTTAGAGTGAAACCTGTCTTTGTGTAGATATGACCTAGGTAGAAATTATTAAAATATTCCATTCTATTCTATTTTTTCTATTAAAAAAACCATAATGCAGTAGCCCTCCTGTAAACTGAATATAAATCCATCAACATATTGCATAGGATGTCTTTATGCTCAGATGTTTATCAAATCCATGTGTCAGTGCCCTGCTTAGTAAATCACTGATGCAAATATTGAGCCTACTCATTTTAAAACAGGTTTTATAATTTCCCATGTACTTAAAAATATAGCATCCACCTAGGCAGATGCCTTTTATTATTGTAATCAAATTTTCTTTTAAATCATCTGCTGGTGAACGTAGAGAATACAAGTAGTTGTGATATACAGTAGTGCTATCCCAGTTAATTAGCTGAGATTTTAGCAAATTGCATCATCTCCAGGCACTGAGGTTATTTAACATGAAAAATAGAAATACTAATTTTAACTTCTTTATGGTTATAACGTTTTACTATTTAGAAATGCTCCCTGAGCTCCTTACAAAAATGTGTTAACAAAATGCTTACTATTCCTCTTGTGTATTTATAGGTGAGATCATAGAATCATTTAGGTTGGAAAAGACCTTTAAGATCATTGAGTCCAATGTTAACCTAGCACTGCCAAGTCCACCACTAAAACATGTCCCTAGGTGCCACCTCCAGGGATGGTGACTCGAACGCTTCCTCGGGCAGCCTGTTCCAATGCCTGATAACCCCTTCCATGAAGACTTTTTTCCTAATATCCAATCTGAACCTCCCCTGGCACAACTTGAGGCCATCTCCCTTTGTCCTATCACTTGTTACTTCGGAGAAGAGAGAGACACCCTCCTAGCTACAACCTCCTTTTGAACAGTTGTAGAGAATGATAAAGTCTCCCCTGAGCCTCCTTTTCTCCAGGCTAAACAACCCCAGTTTCTCATCAGACTTGTTCTCTAGACCCTTCCCCAGCTTTGTTGCCCTTTGGACACACTCCAGCATCTCAGAGATGTCTTTTTTGTAGTGAGGGGCCCAAAACTGAACACAGAATTAGAGGTGGGGCCTCATCAGCGCTGAGTACAGGGAAATAGTGTTCTTCAATTAAGCACACAGTTTAGAGGGGCACACAATTTAGAGGGGCACACAAACCTGTCCCTGTGCATGCAGCAATACTTTCAGTGGCTGTATGCATGTGTGTGCATGCTTCCCAAAACCTCACCCACAGGCTGGAATGCAAACACAGAAAAGGCAACTGTTCAACAGGACGCAGTGTAAGTTCATTGCCTGCTCTGTAGAAAAAAATTACATACAGGTTTTCATTTAAACAAAAGCAAGAATCATATAATAAATTCTTTGTGTTATCTTTATGCCATAAGGGTAACCCCCCCAATTTTTATCATATCTGCTACACAGAATAAAACAGTTCACTTTTCTAATACATTCTAATTGTACATCATAAAATTAATTTAACAAGGAAAACACCCTTCCATTCCATATTTTATTTCACACCTATTTTGCACAATATTATTCAAAACAACAGCTCTGTGCTACAGTAATGTTTTTCTATGTACAAAACTGCATTAAGAGAGCATTCAGATTACATCCTTAAATCTTGATAGGTCCCTAATATGCAGTTATATATGAATAAATTTAAAAAGAAATAACTTGTAAACAGATCTTTGCAACAGTGAAAAATATTGTAAGACTCCTGTTGTCTGTTTAACATTTCTAATGGCTTTCACCACAGGCAATAACAGGCATACCTGTTTGAAAATCTGTTACATTTCTACAGCAGCTTTCATCCCAGAATATTTGTGTTCCACATTTCTGGCAACCTCTTGAACAGAGGAGAGCAACCACCAGCACTATCCTACTGTGTGGGTAAAGGCATGGAGATTTTCCTAAAGCCATCTAGGGACAACTCCTGATGTTACAAAAAATGCCATGGGATATTACTTTTTCAGAATAGGCAGGACTTTGTTTTTAGTAATTTAATTTGTATGAAAACACCATAGTTAGTAAGCTGCCTGGAACTCCCCATCTCCACCTAAGACAGAGGTTCTCTTTCAAAGAGCAATTGCAAATAACAGTTCTCACTACAAGCATAACTTGAAGGTTATACTAACAGATATCAGAACTAGGTAATAATCTGCAAACATTTATACTGAATATACAACGGCACCAAATATGTTCACCGAGTGCAGTGCAGGGCTACTTGTCATGGGGGCTAATGCCTCCAGATAAATGATTGTTTTAGCTCAAACCATAGACAAAAGCTTACATTCTTGGAGCTGTGCAATAATAACCTGCCACTTCATTAGCTGCTGCAATGGTATCTTCACAGATCAGAATGAAAAATCTAGGGAACTTTGCTTTAAATGTTTTTCTTTGGAAAATTCAAGAGGAGGCACAGGAATAGTGTGTTAATAATCCGCTTGGTATTCTCTGTTGCAGCCCTCTGTTTATTGTGTATGGGAGTTACATTTGCTTTATATGAACAACATTCTGAGTTCAGAACAAAGTCAGTAACTTTATAAAAATAGGGGGAAAAAAAAAGAGTATGTGGCTGTCAACATCTTTCGAAACTGGAGCACAGAACTGATTTTCTATTGTTAAAAAACCAAAAAGCCATAGTCACCCAGAACTTGTTTTTAAAAACAGATCTCTAGGACAAATCTTATCTCCAGTATCTCTTAAAACCAAACGATTTTAAGTCTAGTCATCATAAAACTGTCATTGCAGAACATGGCCTGCAGGCACTGAAGTTTAGAGCCTACAGTGTTTCTAGTGATTAGTATTTCAGACATGCTTAGTTAACAACCGAGATTTGAATAAGAGAAGTGGTAGTGTAATTAAATAAGCATAACCTCCCCCCTCTTAAGTGAGGTTGGCATTATTCAGTGAACTGCTTTTTTAGATAATTCTCCAATCTCTTGAAGATTGCCACCACTAACAATTTTTTAGGTTATTTCTCTGCTGTCACTTTCCTCCCTGGCTTTACTGATTTTCTACTATTAGCTCATGCGAGCTACTCAATAGACTGCAATCTTCAAGACATTAGTACTTGCCAAAAGAATTAGACTATAGCATATACTGGTTTTCAAATGACATTTTAAAGACAATGGTACAACAGTTTCCTACCTGCTGGTGGTCCAGCAAAGTTTATTAGAAGAGATGACATCACACCTACATGTAATTATTCTAATATACAATCAGCTACGATGGTCTTCAGTTCAGTCGAACCAGCACTGTAACGCTGAAGTCATCTGACACCTTTGCAACAAGGGGGTTTCACTACCATTTAGAAAATGGCGTCACCTAATGGTTTTGCCCAAGAAGTAGCTGTTTGGAAACATGAAGTTCTTTTGTACTTGAACTGAGGCTACACATTGAATGCAGAAAGTTTACCCTGCTCTGACTGCAGGAACAGGCAACATACAAAGGAATTTGTCAGCCTTCATCCTAACCTAGGAAGTGGCCAAACAATTTGAGGAGCCTGAGAAAAGAAAGTGGACTGTCAAAAGAGAGGATGGGTCAGAGACTTACATAAGGTCTTCAGTGGGTTTGTTCTCGAGTTTCTTCTTACTGATCAACTCGTTGAACACTGACTCTTTGCACCATGGAAAATCCATCTGACTCATCAGTGGTTAAATTTTTGGTTTAAGAAACGTACACAGGTTCATGGGGCGTGCCCAGTAATGGTATGTGGTTATTCAGGGTGTGAACAACCTCTGCAGTATGCCAAAACAGGCAACGTCAGGGTTATTTCAACTATTGAACAAGCAGAAAATAAAAGTAGAAGAAAATCTTTAATAAAGAAACACAATACAAATAAGAAGGGCATACAGGGAGAAGCATCATATTATTAAACTGCCATATCTGCATTATACTATATACAATAGTATACTAGGAACTGTCCATATTATGAAAAATATTAGCATAGAATGGTCAATTACAATAATTTTTCCAGATATGTAATCCTAGAACTGGTCAGGAAAAGGACATTACTAGAATGCAATGTTCTACTTTTTCCCGATGGAATAAAAACCAAAAAAAGGTATAAATGTTCTGTCATTGGCTGTTTTTAACCTTCTGTTAAGCACTGGCCAAAATACTGCCTGCATGAAGAGTTGTATATATGTGACTGTGCCACTGTATCACCTCCTGATCCCACGGCACAGCCGGAAAGGCGCTCTGTGCCCACACGGGTGGGTAGCATGCACTGCCAGATCTGATCGTTAGGTATGGCAAAGGAGCAGCTTGTCACACGGGAAGGGGTGAACTGCTGTCATGCTCAAAAAGCGAGCTGAAGATCGAGCCGAAACCGCTCTAACACCGGCAGTTAGCCCCCAGTGACACGGATGGGTCACGCTGTGCTGCGGCCGGCTCGGCGGCCCCAGGCACAGCCGCCGGCTAGGGAATACGGAGTGGGATTGAGCTCCGGGGCAACTTCATCGCACACACCCGGGGCAAGTCCCGCCGCGCACGACGACGGGCACACGGTGCGCTAGCTTTGATCCCCGAGCAGAATGGCTTTGCCTGAGGGCGCCGGAGCCCAGAGCAGGGTCTGATCACAGCTGGTCCGGCTGTCCCCACCTGTAGGGGTTTCGCCCCGCGCCCTGGTGGCTGGAATGGGGAAGGGCCCAGCCCGAGGCAGCCACCGGGACGCTCTGCTCGGGGAGAGGAAAATTCCAGCCGCGAGGAGCGGCCCTGCCCCTCCTGGCAGCCGCGGCCGGGCCGAGTCCCCGCACCGGCCGGGCGGCAGGGGGGAGAGCCGGGTGCCGTGTGTGTGGAGGCGGGTGGGCGGGAGAGGGAGGGAGGAGCTGGGACGGGAACAGGGAGCCTCTGTTCCTGCGCGGGTGGCGGAGCGTGGACGGTTCCGCGGTTCAAGTTTCTGGCCGCGAAGTTTCCTTTACTTTTGTGTCTTTGCCCCCTCCGCCCAAGGTGTGGTTCAGCGAGCAGCCGCCCTGGTGCAGGCAGCCTAGCCGAGCTGTGTCCGCGGCCGGCGCCCCATGGCCGTGCTGTAAACAGCGGGGAATGCCTGGGCTCTGGGGCAAGGCGGTGCTGGGGGCGGCAGAGCGGGACCGTCTTCCTCGGCCCGCCCCGAGCAGGTGAGGCGGGCAGCCGTGGCGCTGTGCGGGCGGACCCAGCGTTTGCACCCGCCCTGCCCTCGAGAGCCGACCGGCGCTCACTCAGTCCCACCGGCATGGACGGCCGCGCTCCTCAGGCGGCCGCCCCACCGCCCGCAGGGTAAGCAGCGCTGGCCGCACGGGTTGGGAGGCCCGGGGGGGCGGCCGGCGGGGACCCGTCGTCATGCCGGGCCGTGTGTAGGGCCAGGTGAGGTGAGGTGCGAGAGGGCAGCTCGGGGCGGGGTCCGGCCTTTGGGACGCAAGCGGGGCGAGAGACGGCTTCGGCGGCGGAGGGAGCGGGGCGGAAGCTCCGTATGGGACCGCAGCGCCCGGCCGAGCCCTGCTGGGAGGCGGAGGCAGATGGAGTAGCGCGACCGTTAAACGGTTGCCGGCGCGGCGGGAGCAGCGTTCCTCCGCCTCGACGGCATTTGGGCCTCTGGGAACGGGCTGCGGGACTAGGCCGTCCGGTCGCCGGCGCTCTTCGTGATCGGGATCGGCTCCTCGGGCAAATCTCTTAACGCAGGTCGTCAGCTGGGCCGTCTGAGAGGTGCGCCTATGCCGGCGTTCAGTTGTCCGTGTGAAAGTGCAGCGTGGGAGAGCTGGGCGCTCCTCGGCTTTTTGGGAACTGCCCGCACTGGAAGAGAAACAGCAAATAAACAATCAGCATCTGTTGGGAGAAGTAAAAGGGTTGGTTTGTTTGTTTTTGAATGCTAGGCTGCTCTGATGAACTGCTTATAATCTGTCAGCGTAACGTTAAATAATGCGTTTTTAAATCTGAGATCAGGAGGAGGATGGCTTTCTGTTGAGTTAAGCAATAAGGTGTGTTTGAATTGATTCACTCAATAACTTCAGTAGGAGGAATTTGAGAGATTAAAAACACTGCCAAGTCTGCTTGAGTTATCTGTAAATAGAAGGGAAAAGACTTTCTTGAAGCTTCCGTATTATATGCAGAAATGGATTATTTGTATTTCTGACCAAGTGAATACAGGATAAACAGGTGCAGCTGGTGGTAATTTGCTGTAGTATTTGCAGTAGCAATCACATGAGTTTTAAGTCATAGCTGTGGTGAATATGGAAGACTCATAGAGGATGGGTCTTTATTCACTTAGAGCCTTGTGGTAATTCCATGTTTATGTGTGGCCACTGAGAAATTAAGTTTATATTGTTAATCAATGTAGATGGTATAAGGGCAGTGTAGGTAATCACTGCAATTTTTTAGACTTTGGGTATGTAAGCACAGTTGAAAGTACCGAATGTAGGGCAATACAGCATGATACCAGTTTAGGAACTAACTAAAACAGTGTATCTGGAAGGTCTTCAGTTTTACTTGTGGGCAGGAGCATGGAAACATGCAAAAAGGCACAGTTAACACTTTGGTTGCTCTGACAGTTTCTCTAGGTTGTCACCTGCCATAAAGCTGTTGGTTATAAGGATTTTGGCTGCCGCTTGACTTACCTACGTCATGAAAAGTAGTCTGTTCCTTTAATGTGACTTCAAGCATCTGTCAGCATTCACATCTCAGTTTTGAAAAACACGTAGCTAACAGCAGTGCTCATTTTCGTTAGCCCTGCAGATATATTTTTCAGGCCTTTTATCAGCTGTTATCCCGCATAATTTGGTACTTAGGAAATCAATTTACCATTCCTTTCTTGTTACAACAAGAATTCTTTACTGGCAGACTTAATTATTTCCTGAAGATGGTCTAATTTGCTCATCCAAATGCCGGATTTGGGGGGGGGGAAAAACTGGATATACCAGCAAAAATGGCAACTCCCAGTTTACAGAAAATGATCCTTAGATATGTGTTTGAATAGCAAGCAGTACTGCAGTTTTCTCTCTGAGACGATGGGAAAAATTGTGCAATCTGCAAAGAATTTCAGTTGAAATAGCAATTTTCTTTAAATGTAATACCAAATAATGTGATAACAGCATTGTATCTCTGCTTGTCCAGCCAGGTGGAGAATGTTGTTTGTTAATCTGCAGCTGAAAACTATTGACCAGTAAATGTGTTCTTAAATTGCTGTTTGAAGTTACATGGTGTAATAACTGGTAACTCTTCATAGTTTAGAAAGTTCTTATGCTAACTGCCAAGAAGGCTAGAGGCCTTAAAGGTGTTTTGTGAGTTTTCAAGCATTGATGTTTATTTAGCCTTGGAACTTCTATGTGACTTAATAATCAGTGGCTCTTCAATATAGAATTTTGTTATCAGTTCTGTGGGGACAAGCTTTGGGAAAGTATACTGTGGGTACATCCTAGAAGACAACTTTTTTTGCATGCAGGATTATGCTTTTCTTGAAATAACTGAAAAATTGTTTATTAAAACTGGTTCTGGATAAAAATACGTGCTTGAATTTGGAGAAGAATATGCCAGTGCTTATTGTCACTGTACTGTCAAGGTAACAATATTTAAAAACAGCCTCTGCTGGATTTTCTTTTTTTAATATGGTGAATAGAAGGTGTGCCCAGTAACTGGCTGGAATTTTTGGAATATGGTGAATAGGAGGTGTGTCCAGTAACTGACTGGACATGACAAGTAGTTTCTTCTGGCAGAAGAAACTTGGCTAGACCTACTTTAGAGGCATTTTATAGCTCATCTATTTCGCCCTGAATCTGAGCAGCACTCATGACAGTGTGCTCCTGCCAGGCCAGTTGACACAGCCTGCTCCTGTTCATCACGGAGCTGAATATGTTTTGTGTATTGGCTATGTTACAGGATGATAGGAAAATGTGTGTTTTAATGCTTTAAAAAAGAAAAGTGTCTGTGGTTGGTATCCACCTCTTGAACACAGGTTTCCTGCTGTTGCTGGATAGTAATCCTGTACCCTGGAATAAATTAATGTTTACATTGCCAAGTAGATTTCACTAGTTGACACAGCTCTTTACCATGAAGAACTGTACCATAAGTTAATATGCTGTTAAAATTTTGGAGCAAATGTGAATTTCAGTAAACAGAAGATTTTCTTTTGCAATACTAAAATGCGCATTGAGGTCCACTTTCAATTTCTAATCAGTTTCTGATAATTTTACATTATTTCATTTATTCCCTTAAATAATATTTAAAGCTATGTACTTACTTTCAGAATAACTTTCTGACCTGCTTTACCTAAACAAAATCCCTTTGTTTTTTCATTTTCTTTTTGTGTGTCTAATGAAAATATACTGAGGAGATACAGCTGCTCTCCAGGGGCTGAAGATAGAGATGGTTGTATTGGAAACAGGTGGGCAAAGCCAAACAGACTTGTAGTTAATTTACTGGAGAAACACCCCTCACGTCTTCATGCTCTCATTCCCCGGTTGCTTGGCCTAGTGAATGTATTTAAAAAGTTTAATAAGAGGGACAGGTGACAAGTCTTTTTCCCATGGTTAGAGCTGTCTCAGGAAGTGAGAGATGTTTTCAGAAAGAACAAGAAATGTAACTTTTCCCTTGTGTGTGTAACCACTGAGCTTTTATCAAATCGTTTCAATCAGATTACGAATCTCTGGAGACATCAGCTGTGGCTCAGTGTTGAGAAGTGTCTGGCATCAAGCTTAGAATACCGATTAGAGCTCTCTTCCTCTCTTTCACAGTCGTTTGGGCTAGTTCACAACATAGCCATAGGTTTGTTCAAGTATAAATTAAAGTCTTGCCTGTTGTGAAGTGAGGGATGGGACAGAAAGTGTGGCAACAGCTTCAAAACAAGCATTGTATTGCCAAGCCACAGCAGCAGACTGTGAGGTGTGTGTGTGTGTGAATTTGCTGCATTGGTAAAATTTAGGTCAGGACTGAAACTGCATTTTTATTTTCAGTGAATTGGCTGTTGCTATTGCTCTATATACTACATTATTGTATACACATATTTATCAATAAATGCAAGACCTTTTGTGCTTGTGCTACTAAATGGTAGCGCTATCTAGGATCAAAAGTTAGACTGGCATGCATTTTACAAATAGTCCAGGCTTAGGTGTGCTTTATCCCTTAGACTAAGGACTTCAAGATAAGTAGTTCATTTTTTCTCACCCCTGTGACCCTGATGAAGATCAGCTGATTGAGCAATAACAAAATGGAAAGAACTTTGGGAATTAATGATCACAGAGCTTGCTGGATGTTTGAAGCAGGGAGTTAACTACTTTGTGGGTGGATGCCCATCAGGAGCCACTTGAATGCTAATCATTCCAGGGGCTAATTTGCCAGCTGAGTTCTGAACATACATGTAATATTTGTTGAGGTGATTATGTTGTTCTTTTTGATGTATTTGTTTTAACCAAGGCATTGGCAAATAGTTGCATGAGACAGTGGTGCTATGAACTGAACGTTGTATTTAAAATCTGGTTTGATTACTGAAACTTCATAAAGTCTGAAGTCAGCCAAGTGCCTATGGAGTAGTCAGTGGTAACGTTCACTGTTGGAGTGTGTTGCTGTGGGAATGAGATCAAGGAAACAGAGGGTTGAGGAATGTGGATACTAGGGTGAAAAAATGTGTGGGAGGGTAATACACAAATAGAGAAATCAGCAGAAATTCAAAGCTTTGTCCAAGTGTGGTGGTATTCCATGAAAAGGAAAAGCGAGAGCTAGTTAGTGAGGTACCAAACACATGTGAGGGGAGAAAGTGCTTGCATCTGGAAGGTGTCTCAGTGTTATCTTAGGGTAGATTCCTTTCTATTGTTATGGATTTTTTATTAATTTTTTTGTTGTTGTTGTTGAACTTTAAAGGAGGAGATTACAGTGCGTATGTAAACCTGAAGATCACTGTTTGTGTTGAGTAGGTGCATCTGTGTTGGATGGAAGAAGAAGAGAACCTGTTGCAGGGAACTAAAAGCTTAGATTCCAGAGGAAAGGGAAGATCTTTACAGATTCCTGTAATCTGACAGATAAATTAACTTGCTAGTAATATTTTAATGTCACAAATTCACTGTTTCTCCTGTAATCTGGTAACATCTAAATAGGTCACCCTTCATGAAGTCCAGTACTGTTTCTGACTTCCTTGGCTGTAGCTTGGAAGAAAGTTTCTAACTCTGCAAGTTTTTCTAGCTTGACTGCTGTTGTTTCTAGCTGTCGCTGTTACAGTTTTATGTGTGCTAGGAAGCAGCAGATGCCAAATTTTTCAACCAGCCATTGGAGTTGTAACAATGTTAGCCTGCTCAACTATTTTTTCTTCTCTAGAAATTAACAAGTCAATTTGATGAGTTGTTCTGTTAATGTAGTGGATACACTATGCTGGGTGTTCTCTTTTATGGCTGCTTGCAAGTTGAAACAGATATAATCCTGTGCTTTCTTTTCTTTTTACCTGGCTCTCACTTGCTTCCCCAACTGCTGACCTGCTGCTCTGACTTAAGGTCACGTAGCTGTCTGCTGTTTGAGGAAGAGTTGCTTTTCACTGTGAGTGTTTGCAGTCACTGTGTGCAGCTCTAAAGCTCAGAGTTGATGTCAGGGCATTAGAGGGTGACAAGAAGCCAAAATGTTGGCTTCTAGACTCCTGTGGAGTTCTGTGGCCGTGCCCAGCATTAGCACAATGAAGAGGAAACCGACTGTGCAGCGTTCGACAATGGAGAGTTCAAGGGGGAAAACCACCCCTGCTGTTTTGAGCTGTAACAAGCAATTAAAAACTTGAGGTTTCACCTGAATTCTCTCATAAGGTCCCACAATTAAAAATGCAACTCTTTGTATGAAAGTAAACTTAAACGTTTGCTAATTGGAGTTCCAGCAGATGTGTAAAAAATCTGCATGGTGTTGGGCTACTGGGTAAAAATGCTTTTTCTTTTTTTTTTTTTTTTTTTTTTATAGTTTAAGAAACTGGGGGGCGGTGGGGTGGGGATTATGCGTTAGAAGTGAAATACCATGTGAATCTTTACAGAACTGAGAGTGTCTGGATTTGTGTTTTATTTGCTAGGAGGTTATCCAGTTCAGAAGGGCATGTACATTGATGTGTATCTTTTGTGGCTGTAAACGATCAAAGTGCTGTAGGTGGTTAAAGGATGGATCCCTGATCTATGTAATGTTTCCCTGGAAAGCTTGCATGTATGTCGACTGTGCTACAAGACTAGAGTTGTCAGGATTGCTATTTTCAGTTAAAGAAAATAGAGCACATGAGTATTTTTAGCTAGGCATAAGCTTTCTTCTGTGAGAAAGCACTGGTTTTGCTGGAAGCTTTAGTTCTGCAGTGGTTTTCATTGAAGAAATAGCTTCCAAGCTGAACTTTCTGAGCTGTATTTTAAAAATCTTTTCTGCACATTTCCGTCAATTTTATTTCTGTTCTGGAAATAAAGCTACTTGGTTTGGAAGACATAGATCAATCTTATTTTAAAATAGACAAACAAACAGACTTCTTCCCAAAGCAGTGCAGACAATTGCTCTATGCTAAAGGTGAAATGTTGTGAGCTTGAATTTTTCTGAGATACCAGTAATGGTACAGTTTGGGTTTTTTGCTTCTACATCTATCCTACAAAGTGATACTGTCTTAATTAAAAAAAACCCAACCAAACAACAAAACACAACAAAAAACAACCAAAACCCACCAGCACTCTGTCTCAAAATAACAGCATTAGAAATGTGGCCATTTTTCTTTAAAATCAAATTGTCTTTCAGTTTAATATGCCTGAATATTGCTTTATTGTTTTTAAAATCTTGTTGTTTTCATAGGCCTTGGTTTCCTGTTCAGAATTAATTTTCCTTTTAGCATTTTAGCTGGCTTTAATGTCAGGCCTTCAGGTGGATTTTCTTCCACAGACAAAGTGACAAAGTCTCTGTACATGGGTTTTTAGCAGGTAACTTTTAAATGTTTTGATTCTCCCCTTCCCACCCCTCCAATAGTTTCATGTGCTGGATGCTTTGCTGTATAACCTGAGTTATGTTCAAGGACATGGGACCATGAGTAGGGTAGCAATGGAAACCGTGTTACTAGTGCCCAGATACTTTTGATGTGTATGTATCCAGGTAATTAGAAGGGCATATTTTTGTCATTTACTCTTTTACTATGTGTTTAAGTATTGTATTGCTCTTGACTTTTGTAAAACCTAGTGCAGTCCTTCTGTACTGTCAAACCAGATGAACAAAACAACTAGACATAATACTGTGGGTAGAAGATAATCTACTGACGTATCTATTGTTTAACTGTTCTTAGGATAGCAGTGTTGAAATCATTTTTTTACTTGGAGGAACAAAAACCAATGTTTTGTGTCTGGATCTAGTAAAAAAAAAAAAAAAAAAAAGAGGAGCCAAAATGTAAATGTCTGTCAGTAACAAAGTTGAGAAAACAAATGTTTACAACTCATCATGCTGGGTTGTAACCCCTTCAGGCAAATACCAAGTACATCTTTCTTCACTAGTGGCTGTGGACTTAAACCTTTTGTTCTTTTCATTAGAAATGCATGTTATGCAGAATTAAATATGAAACCATACTGGCTTTGAGAGCATAGAAATTATTTGCATGGGTGGAAGGTTTTTTTAGTTCTTTAGTTTGCAAGGCAAACAGGGCGTGTGTTAGTTGATGATGATTGTGTAGTAGGTGGAATTTCCAGAGATGGAATTTCTGATGATTTTCAGGAGTTTGTGTAAAATAAAAAATTCAAGCCATGACAGAAATCTGGGCTTTGACAAATTATGTATGTATGTATGTATGTATTTATTTGTTTATTTAAATTCAGAAACTTTAATTCCTCAAAAATCAGGTACTGCTGTGTTGAAAGTTGTCCCTAGGTTCCCAGACTTTTTCTTAAGAGTTATTGTGTTCTCAATCTACTCTATGAAGTCTCCAGACATCAACTTTTCTGTATCCACTGTTGGTCTCTGATTCATGGTCTCTCACTTCCCCTTGCCTGCAATTTTGATCCTCTCCTTCCACCCACATTGCAAGGCAGCCTCACTAATTCCATCCTTGGCACCCTCCTTGAGCTATTTTTACCTCATTCATTTTTTAAAGTACTCACTACTTGGAGAAAGTCCTGTTTTGCTGCATCTTGAACTTCAGGGTGCTACTACTTATTTTCTAAAAGCCTTTGTCGTAGATCACACTTAGGAACCTTGAAGGATTGTAATAATTCCTGAGGCACCTTAACTGTCACAGGTTTTAGCACTTGGAAGCTAAAGTGGACTTTTCCCATCTGCTTTTACTGGTGGCAGATGCTCTTGAACAACACTTGGTGTTGTTTTGGTTTTTCTTCTCCCCCCTCCCCTTCTTCTTTTTGAGGGGGGAGGGACGAGCTGCCTTCCTCCTGTTACATTAAATTGTTTAGCAATGTATGACCCTGTCCTTAAACTCTTTCATAGACTCCTTCTGCTTGTAGCTTTGTAGATTCTGTTTTTCTGTGTTCCTT
The DNA here is from genome assembly GCF_963264785.1 of Psittacula echo. NCBI lineage: Eukaryota > Metazoa > Chordata > Aves > Psittaciformes > Psittacidae > Psittacula > Psittacula echo. The sequence continues at coordinate 63,983,522 of NC_137743.1, read as the reverse complement.
TAAATTTTGAGACTTAAAAAGAACCTGGCCCTTCAGTTTGGTCCTTCCATCTGTTTTGGGTTTGTTGTTTTTTCCCCTGTTTCCCATTCTGCATGTATCTGATTTCTCTTCCCCTGACTTCACCCACCCTGAAACTATAGATTCTTCTTTTTATAAGTGTGGCTTTGTGTTTAAATATCATGTATCATTTTACCTAGATTAATGCATTTTATTTGCTTGTACTTATATGGGCATGGAGACTATTTTTGCTACCATGTTGAAGTAGGGAAAGGTTTCCCAGGCCCTTTCACAGGACACTCTAAAGAGGGGTCATTGGCTGTCTCTGCAGTACTGTTTTTATCTGCTTGTTGAGGAATGCCTTAGACATCACAGGACTTAAAGTTGAGATCTGAAGGCAGCGGTGTTAGCTAGAGACATGAGATAGGGTTTATTTTACTATTTTTCTCTCTTCCACTAAGTCGAATTTACTTACGACTTTGTTGGGCCAGTAGCAGTAATTTTATTACTGTCCTTCCTCAGAATCAGGTATATTCAATTTGATGTCTGCATGACAGGTTATCAGGATGTTTGCTGTAGAAATGAACTGATGGAACTGGGTCAGATATGCCTTCATTCCTTCAGCACTTTAATGTTTCCCTCTTGTTTCTTTTTGGTTGGCTGGGTTTTTTTTCCAGGGGTGGGGAGAGTGGTCTGTTTTTCTTCCAAGTGATATGTACAGGGATGAGAGGGTTTTGAAATCTAGGTAACTTTTGGGTTTTGTTTTCACTGTTCTTCTGCAGTGTAAGGCATGTATTCTCCCCACCCCCCTTAGCCCCCAAGTATTGTTGAGAAAATGCAAACACACTGGACAATATTTTTTCACTTTTATAGAAAAGCAAGGTGAAAATCTAGAAGGTATGGAAAACCAAAACATTTTATAAATGTTCCTTCAGAGCTGATTGTCAATGGTGAGTGGGATAGGAGAGAATTTGAAGCAGCTTATTTTGGAAAAATAATAAGGATCTGACATCACTGTCTGAACTGCTGGGATCTCTTTTATTTCTAAGCATCTTTCTTTGTTCTCATATTTCCACTGCCCAAACATTCTTACAAACTTTCCAGTCTTCCTCCCAAAATACATTGCTGTAATGCCTCTTTATCCATAAATCTCAGATGAATAAAGGAGAAAAGCAATGAATTTTAAATGTTTAGTGAAACCTTAAAAAGGCAGTGATTTATTTTAGAAAAAACAAAGGGGGTGGGGGAGCTGGTGTCAAGATAGAAATAGTCAAACAAATCAGTCATTTTCTGTTTTTTTCTTTTTGGTGGTGTTCTTTAAGATACAGCTTTTAGGGGTCTGTATTTTTTTTTCCTCCTCCTTTTACTTACAGAAAAATTTTCCTGGATACTGCAGCTCCAGTATGTAAATCCTGCCAGCCAATGGGTTTACAGGATTTTATTGTTTTTAAGTCCACTTGCCAGCACTTAATCCAGAATAAGTTTTTATGGTAAAATTGAGAATGCTTGGAAATAATGACACGTAACATAAATGCTGAAATTTCAGCCTATGCAATGCCGGGCAGTATTTTATGGGTTGACTGTAGATAGAGGTTTTAAAATTAATTGGTACTGGTCTTGTGGAGGGATCAATACAGTGTCAGTCAAAGCTCTGCCCCTCTGCAGAAGACATGTCCTGCGTGCTGTGTCCACTTGAGAAGAACTGAATTTTCCTTTGCATTTCTTCAATGACATCTGCCTATACTCCGACAAGCCAATGCTGCCTTTTCCTGCTCGTGTTGCAGAGATCTGCAGTAGGAAGTTATGTGCTCAGTGAATTGTTTATTTTGTAAACAAATGTTTGCCAGAACCACTTGAAAGAACATAGTCAACTTAAGGTAGAAATACCCTTGCAAAACCCTACTCTGATTGAGAAGTGTGCAGTTCATTTGCCAACATAGTCTTGGAAAGAAAAAATGGTTGAATGCATAAAGAGTTCTTCTGTTTCATGTAAACAAAAGCTCCAAGATTAGACATAATCACTTTATGAGGTTTTAGGTGTCATTTAAAAATAGAAGAACAGGGAGATCTGGAAAACTCTATCTACAGTTACCGGCCTTTCCCACATCCTGTCACATCATGTTTCACATCTCAGTCATACACTGAGAGTGTGTGTGTCCTTGAGTCAGTTTGCGGTGTCATGTGAATACATGCTCAACATGGTAGAAAGATCTCTAGTCTGTTTGCAAAAGGGCATGTGATGCTTTACCAAAGAGAAGTAGGGATAGCTATACATGGCATAGCATTTGTTGAAGTTGTAAAAATTCAGTCAATAAGATCAATCCATTAAAAAACTTCTGTCTTCCAATGGTAAAATGAGATCCATCAGAAAATGTGAATCACTTCTTCAAACTGACGTAACTCTACCAGTATTATGTATCACTGTGTTAAGCTGTTGCTTTGATTAACAAATATTTTTCAGGTAAATGGTAAGTTGCAGTGGGAGAGAAGTGGCTTGGTGACTCTTAAGAGAAAGACTGATATAGTCAGAGATCTGGTGCTGAATATGGAGATTCATTCTTATCCCCACCCCTCTTCATCATGGCTTTTGTTTGGTGTGGTTTTATTGGTTGGTTGGTTTGTTTTGTGTTGGTTTTTTGTGGGTGGGGGTTGTTTGTTGGTTTTTTTTTAGTAGTATAATAGTCAAATAAATAACAGAGGTTGCATACTTGTCTCCCTCCCTTGCAGATAACCTAGGCAGAAGTTTCAGTGTCTTGTTCTGAACTGGTGGAATAAGTTTGTTGCAGCTTCTTTATATTCTTTTCAGCTAGAAGTCAGTGATAAGCTGTTCGTAATCACAAAAGTCTGAGACAGCTCCTCTTTCTCTTTTTAAGGTTGGGCAAGACTTCTGTTGCTTTAGGCCTTCTTCCCTTGCCTATATTCATCTTAGGATATACTGTTAGTTTGGGGATGATTTTGAAGTGCCAGTTTTGAAGTTCTGGATCTCGTTAAGCACTTTTTGCTTTATAGCAGCACTATAGTAGTGACTTTATGTCCATGTAATAATTCCAGAAGTTTTTGTTGTCATTTTATGTGCATCAAAAGAACACCCAGATGGCCATTAGCCGCAACTTGAGTATCTTTTCTGATATGAAGTAAGATTTCTTTTAGTGGATTTCCATCTTTGGGTGGCACTTGAAACCCAAGCTCACTGACCAAGAGTAAATATGGCACTTAGGAGAGGTCAGTGGGATTTAGGTTACTGGCACTTAGAATTTTACTTGGTAGAGTGAGGCTGAACTTTTCAAATTATCACAGAGTTAAAAGCTGAAGTTGTCTTGTCTGTGTGTCGTTCTGTTCCTGTCATCTGTGTAGATAGCTGCCCATGAACTTTTTCCCAGGTTATTTGACTTCTCTGTTTTTCAGCATGTTAACCTTAGTTTTGTAATAATGTTCTGTGGAGCACTGACCTACTGCAGTTAAGTTTGGAGAAACTGGGACAAATTTTCAAGATATTTTAGCAAATGAGCACTCTGCAGCTTGTGCCTGGCTTAGCTCCTACCACTAAGGACAAGAGCAGAAGCTCTGGTTTAGGTGATGTTCATGTTCTGATTTACACACGTCGTCACTGAAGCTTCTATTGCTGTAGCTGTGTTGGTGGTAATTTTGCCTATCCTTTACCCCCAGTGCCTGCCCTACCTCATTGGCCTTTTTGGCCAATGTAGTCAAATTTAAGGTTCTCTAATGCTTGTGAATCAGCATATCATTAGTTTCTAAATAAGAAGGTTGCCCTATATTGGTATTAGTAATTGCCCTTTTGTTTACACTGATATTCTACTGGCATGGTGCTTACTACTTGCTTGAAAATAAATCAGTAAAAAATATGGCTGTCTGGTAGGTATAACTAGCAAAACATTTTATAATTTTATAAGTTTTTAATGATATGTGTTCAACAAGCATCAATTTCTTCTAAAACTGTTTTGGACAAGTGCAGTACTTAACAGTTAAGTAAGTCTTTCTATTTCTAAAGCATGACAACATGTGAATGGCATGTTCATGAGTTAACTGCATGGTTACAGAGTGTGATCATGTAAATCACTCAAAATCCTTTTTTGGCTGGTTACTTTCATGGGTAGGAATGTGGAGTATACTGGATTTCTGACAGGATTTTGACTTGTGATAACACAGGATGCAGGATTATTAAATACCTAAAATAATCTGAGATGTGTCTAATAAAATGGAAGTATATTCTTTTAGGCATTTTACAGAGATTATTATATCCAGGGAAACATCTAAATTCACGGAGAACTTAGAGATGATTTCAGATCTCAGGAATTTGTCTATGTGTGTTTCAAGGGCTTTATGAGTTTTTACATCTTAGATCATTCAAGCAATATTTCTGCCCTTTCTTCTGAAAACCATAAAGTAAGAAAATTCTTTTTCTCTGGATTTTCTTGTATGTTTTTACATGACTTCCTGGGTGGGAAAAGTGTGTTACTTTTTTTAGTCAATGTTTATAAAATTAAGTTACATTGTTTCAAACCACGTTAGATTACATCTATATACCCTGTAGATGGGTAGGTACTTTATTAGCATTTTCAGAAGGAAGGAACCAGGAACATAAAATGCTGCTAAGTTGGAGGGTGCTGTTTCTCATAATGAGAAGGCACTCAGTTATAGGAACTCTGATAAATAAAGCCTGTAGACTGCCCAGCTGTATTTTAAGATGAAAACAGGATGTTGGTTGCATTGCTGGAGAACTACTGTATAAATCAAAGGATATGCTATTATTGCTATGTAAGGAAGCTGTACTCCCTTAGAGTAGTTCTGTATATAAAAGAATGGTAATCACCATGCTTATCAAGGACTGGCAGTTCTCCTTTCCAATTGTGACCTGGTGAATCCACCTCAAGTTTATGACTGAAAACAAAATGTTGCCAGTTATTTTAATCCCCCATTCAATAGGACAAACTGAATGTGGTTATTTTTATCTCTTTATGGTTCCTTAGATTATACAAATAGAAAACCGCCTTCCTATATTCTAGCCAAAGGTGGTTTACTGAGAGGGATGTGGATTGTTACCCCAAAGCCCGTTGCGCCCCTGTCAGTTCAAGTTGTGTTCACTTAGTCATGTAGTCATGTCATTGGAAATGGCCAGGTGGCTTTCTCACCTTTCCTTTTCCTAACTGTGTTTTTTTGTTCTGGGTTAGGTTTTTTTGGGGGTTTTGGTTTTTATGGGAGGATTTTTTTGTTTGTTTGTTTGTTTTGTTTTGTTTTTTGTTGGTTTTGGTTTTGTTTTTTTTTTTCTTTTTTTTTTTTCTTTTTTTTTTAAGAGCTCACTTACAACCTCTTTAAATTTTTGTTTGATAGGCTAAGTCATTTTTTGTTTGCTCTCATAAGATCTTTCAAAACACTTCTCTGCCGCTATTCCACTCAGTGTACTGTTCTACTGTTCCTCAATGCTGACTAGAATGGTGTTGCCTTTAATTTTGTTTTTTAAAGTTAATAGTTTTTGTCCTTCTGAGCACTACATCCAAGTACACTTTCTTGCTTTAGGAAGGAAGTATGTCAAATTACTTTTCTGCTTTTGGTTTCTACCAGTTTATTTTTATTTTCAGGGAAATCATAGAACTGTAGTTGTTTGGGTTGGAAGGGACCTCTGAACATCATCTAGTCCAACTCCCAGATCTGTAGTACGCTGTAAGGTAATCTAGATTGTTATTTAAGAAATATATGTAAGTTCCTGTTAGGGAGAAGTAGCCAAATCTGGAACAACAATAAATGTATGGATAAATGTTAAATTGATATTCGTGTAATATTACGTGTGGTTTTATAGAAAATTTTGGGGGTTGATTCCTCAAAACCAGACCTATGTTGGTAGAGTGATTTTAGCATAGTGATTTACATTGGTTACTAGAGACTTGTCAGCCTCTTAGTATTTGTATTCAAGTGCAGGGTTGGCCTCCTTACCGTAAGACTTCTGAATCAGATTTGAAAACAGTCCATGTTGCTGATGCCTGCATGATGGAGGAACAGATTCTGATAAGAAAGTGAGAAGGCAGCAGTGGTGAGTCAGTTATTGCTGAACTGTAAGGAAAAGCAGATACATTAATTCTTGAAAGAATCATCACTCTTGAAAGCTTGTGCAGCATAAATATAATACTGTTTTAACACTGATTTTACTTAATACTGAATTATAAATTCATCTTTCAAATTTATAGTTTTCATTTCCCTGAAATTCTATGAGAGAAGGATGTTGCAGAAGCTATGTAACAGGTCATTGTAATATCTAAGGAAAAATATCTCTCTAATATAATGTTCCAAAAGACATTTCAGCCTTCTTGCTCAGATGGTAGCACATTTTAAATAGCAACTTTAAAAGAATTAATAGTGCTGTTATTTTTGAGTATTGCGCTTACAAATTTTTTGCAGTTGAGAGAACTGGTTGTATTGGGTTAAACAAGCTTTGCTTTAAAATGGGGATGTATGTCAGTATCAATTAACAAATGTATTTTCTAAGAAGTAAGGCCTCACTAATCTACTTCTTTAAGCTTTTCCACAGGGGTGGAATAGGAGAAAAGTCTCAGAATCTTGAATTTGTTTCATGTCTGCACTAAACAGTGGTAGGAATTAACTGGGAGTGAAGTCTTTTCATTGAAACACAAGTTCTGTGATACTGATTGGGTTACATTGGATGTACTTGGGAGGATACCGTATTACATGTAGAGATAGGTAATTTCTATGGAGGGAGAACTTTTTCTGGGGCCCAAAATTAGTTCATTTGAAAACATATTTCTCAGGTGTCAGATGTCTTAATGTCTGTAGCAGTGGTTCATGAAATAAGGGTAGGTAATGATTTAGGGTAGATCAGTGATTTTGGAAAATGCATGTAACTTTTAAGTAGTTCTAGCTGTTCATATAAATGCATGATGTTCTGTAAGAGGCTAGAAGCGTAGTTATCAGGAGACGTGCTGTGGAATTACCTTGATGTGACCTTCTAACTGATGGATTTGAAAAGCATTAAGCATTGTTTGAACTGGTCCAGTCCTCTGAAATCCCTTAATTATACTTCCAGTATTTTTCTTGAAACTTCTAATGAAGTTAGATGTATTCTGAAGCCTTGTCTCATTTACACAGTCACACTGTGAGGTAGTTCTCACTGTGCAGGTTGTATTATACCTTTAAATGATTGTGGTTTATTTGTTTTTAAATTTCTGAGTGAGTATCACAACTTTCTGTCCACAAAGCAAATAGCTGTTGCTTTCGATTGGTAACTTAAACCTTGGCAAGTATGTAAACTGCTCAGCAGGACGCTGGTTTTGAAGAGCTACTTATGTTCCAGTGAGAAATCTTTTGAACAGATTGTTTTAGAACATATGATTATTTTTAATTTTCTTTTTTTAATTTTTTTTTTTTTTAAACTTTTGCCTGCTTCTGTACTACATTATCTGCACTGATTTACTCCTTTCCTCCAGGAAACACATTTGCATTCAAGATCCGGTCTTCTGTTTATTTAGTTCCTGCTGCTTATTGCTTCCATGGGGTCCTCTTTGACCTTAACAATTAACAGGAAAATAACTGATATCCTGGAAATTAAATCAAGAAGAAATTAAGTACAGGGAGCTGATAAATTCTGATGAATTCTGTCACTAATTGGGCTTCCATTTTGACTTGCAAAGTTCCTCATAATAAAAGTAAATAAAAATATTTAAAAAAACCCATAAGGAGCATGTTTTTCATAGTGTCTCTGGTGTTTCATGGAAGGCTTTTAATTACAGGAGTCAGGGATACCACTGTTTTCTATTGTTTCATGTTGGCTTTGTCGTCAGAAAAACTTCAAATGTATTTGCTGGAAGGTACTCTAGGTACCTGGCCTGAGCCAATTTTTATTTATCTGATCTGTTTTGACTAATTGCCTTTTACGTAGAATATTTGCATTTCATAGTCCCAGCTGATATGCTGCATCTTCTATTTCAAATTGGTCTGCTGGTGTAAAGATTTTTGCTGCAATTAGTGCAACACTGAAGTAGTAGCAGGTGTAAGACATCACTCAGCTTGCTTTTAAGCTTAATCATGTACAAAAGATGGAGTGAAATAACAATGATGGTTCTGATTCTGCTTTGTTTCTTTATATTGTTTTGTATTATAATTTTGTTGGAAATAAAGAAGACTGGTGAGAGATAAAACTGGCATATGGAAGAATTGAAAAGGTTGGTTACAGTGTTAACTTAATATTACTTTAGATGTCTACGCTTGGTAATTTGGTCTGATTTCAACTTAACAGTGTCATGTTCAAAGGCAGAGGATGCTGCAAAAGGAAGGGGATGATTTGCATTGAATGAGCTTCCAAAAGTAGGAGTTTTAGATTGGTATTAGGCATAAAATATTCAGATTTTTGAAAAAAAGCTACATGATAAAACAGGATGTGGTACCAAAACCTGTAACTGGATGCTTTGGCAACTGAGCTGGTATGGACCTTTTCCAAAATGTAGGAAAGGATCTGCTCTGCATTGGCAAACAACCATCTTGTTTTAGTTTCTCCTGTCTTGAGTTTTAGACGGGGGGAAAAAAAGCATCCTTATTAGGTATCACCTGGTATCGTTATTAGCCACCTTTGACCCCAGAAAGCTAATGGTTTACAGTATTTGTAGAGGCTTTTGGATTATTATAGAATCATAAAATAGGTAGGGCTGGAAAGGACCTTAAGATCAAATAGTTCCAACCCTCCTGCCGTAGGCAGGGACACCTCACACTAAACTATGCTACCCAAGGCCTCATCCAACCTGGCGTTGAACACCACCAAGGGTGGAGCATTCACAACCTCCCTGGGCAACCCATTCCAGTGCCTCACCACCCTCACAGTAAAGAATTTCTTCCTTATATCCAATCTAAACTTCCCCTGTTTAAGTTTGAACCCGTTACCCCTTGTCACTACAGTCCCTGATGAATAGTCCATCCCCAGCATCCTTGTAGGCCCCCTTCAGATACTGGAAGGCTGCTATGAGGTCTCCACACAGCCTTCTCTTCTCCAGGCTGAACAGCCCCAACTTTCTCAGCTTGTCTCCATACGGGAGGTGCTCCAGTCCCCTGATCATCCTCGTGGCCCTCCTCTGGACTTGTTCCAACAGTTCCATGTCCTTTTTATTTTGAGGACACCAGAACTGCACACAATACTCCAAGTGAAGTCTCACAAGAGCAGAGTAGAGGGGCAGGATCACCTCCTTTGACCTGCTGGTCACGCTCCTCTTGATGCAGCCCAGGATACGGTTGGCTTTCTGGGCTGCGAGCGCACACTGAAGCCGGCTCATGTTCATTTTCTCATCGACCAACACCCCCAAGTCCTTCTCTGCAGGGCTGCTCTGAATCTCTTCTTTGCCCAACCTATAGTCGTGCCTGGGATTGCTTTGACCCAGGTGTAGGACCTTGCAGTTGGCATGGTTGAACTCCATAAAGTTGGCATCAGCCCACCTCACAAGCGTGTCGAGGTCCCTCTGGTGTATCAACTGAACCACACAGCTTGGTGTCATCGGCAAACTTGCTGAGGGCGCACTCAATCCCAGTGTCCATGTCACCGACAAAGATGCTGAAGAAGACCGGTCCCAACACCGATCCCTGAGGGACACCACTCGTTACTGGTCTCCAGCTGGACATCGAGCCATTGACCACAACTCTTTGCATGCGGCCATCCAGCCAGTTCTTTATCCACCGAGTGGTCCACCCATCAAATTGATGTCTCTCCAATTTAGAGACAAGGATGTCATGTGGGACAGTGTCGAACACTTTGCACAAGTCCAGGTAGATGACGTCAACTGCTCTGTCCCTGTCCATCAGTTCCGTAGCCCCATCTTAGAAGGCCACCAAATTGGCCAGGCAGGATTTCCCCTTAGTGAAGCCATGCTGGCTGTCACCAACCACCTCCTTGTTTTCCATGTGCCTTAGCATGCCTTCCAGGAGAATGTGCTCCAAGATTTTGCCAGGCACAGAGGTGAGACTGACTGGTCTGTAGTTTCCTGGGTCATCCATTTTCCCCTTCTTGAAAATGGGGGTTATATTTCCCTTTTTCCAGTCGTCGGGAACTTCACCTGACTGCCATGATTTTTCAAATATGATGGCCAGTGGCTTTGCAACTTCATTCGCCAGCTCCTTCAGGACCTGCGGATGGATGTTGTCAGGTCCCATGGACTTGTGTACGTTTAGGTTTTAAGATGTTCTTGAACCAGATCCTCTTCTACAGTGGGCCTAGGGTCTTCATTCTTACAGTCCCTGCGTCCGCCTTCCAGGACTTGGGTGGTGCGGTCAGAGCCTTTGCCAGTGAAGACTGAGGCAAAGAAGTCATTAAGAACCTCAGCCTTCTCCAAATCCCGGGTAGCCAGTTCTCCTGATATCTTCCGGAGGGGGCCTACGTTGTCCCTAGTCTGTCTTTTATTCTCCATGTACTTATAGAATCCCTTCCTGTTATCCTTCAGTGTTATTGTGACAGATGTATCCCCTGTTCAACACTGTTTACATCAGCAAATATGCAGAAAATAGAATTATGAAACTAAAAATTATGGTGAGCTTGAGAAACCATGTGAATGCAGACACAGAAATAGTGCATTGTTACAAAGTGTTTAATGGACAGCCATTATTTAGCCATGGCTGGTCTTTAGACAGATGATGGTGAAAGGCTGCTGGACCTTAGAAGGAAGAGGGTGAAGGCATCCAGAATTACACAGTATATTTCCTCTGTCTTTACCTACTGTAATCCCGAATTTGACAGGTGAATTCAGGTGTTTTGTAGCAGGAAGTCACAGCTTGTTTGATCCTCTGTAGATACATGAAGTGACAAATAAAGCCATAGCCTGTCTTTCTGATCTCTATCTGTATATCTGAGTCAATATCAGACCAACTTTGTCTAACAAGTTTAATTTGTGGCTGTCCTCACACTTTCAACACAAAACCGCTTATGTATTATGGTAACTGCAGTTACAGGATTACATCAATTTTCCATGCACATTTGATTCCCAGTTTTGCTGAATTTGCTAAAGAAGTCTTAATGTATGCCGGCTACATTTTCAAACTAGGGGTAGAAATTCCTTTTTGATACATCAGGTCATCTTGATAGCTGTTCTTTATCTTCTAAGTAGGTGATAAAATAAATTTATTTCCTCTAAAGAAATGCAGAAACCGTAAGTTTTAGTCATGTCAGGAAGAGACAGAGACAAGATTGTCATAATGTTATGAGTCTTCTGCATCAGAGTTTTGGGATTCCTTCTGAGAGTGAGCTGATGCAAGTCACCCGTCTAAAGTTTTAGTTTGACATAATTTGTACACATAAAATACTCTTGTGCTGTTCAGTGAAACAGGATTTTTGTATATGTTTGTAGCTTCTGCTGTAAAGCACACCATACCAGCAGTACAGATATTTTTGTCTTTTCTAGATTTTTAAAAATCATGCAGTAATTGGTTGTTCATTTAAAGGAAGACATTTGTGTTCTAAAAAAAATGACACACACAGCTGTGTAGCCAAGTGACCCAGGCAAAATGAGTTCCCATGATCTTTGTGTATGTGCAAGTGATGGGGACCAGAACTTGTTCTTTGTCCAATAGCTCAGTTGTGCATGGCCTCAGGGGAACGTGTGGCTGTTCTTGTGCTGTTAACTTTCCATGGGAATGTAAGAAGGTGTCCCATTGCTGGCTGGGAGCTGTTCTGTGGAGGGTTTTGCTTTGCCTTTTAAAATTTGCTTTCTTATGGAGTCACAGAATCATAGAATAGTTAGGGTTGGAAAGGACCTTAAGATCATCTAGTTCCAACCCCCCTGCCATGAGCAGGGGCACCTCACACTCAACCATGCCACCCAAGGCCTCATCCAACCTGGCCTTGAATACCTCCAGGGATGGAGCATTCACAACCTCCCTGGGCAACCCATTCCAGTGCCTCACCACCCTCGCAGTAAAGAATTTCTTCCTTATATCCAATCTAAACTTCCCCTGTTTAAGTTTGAACCCATTACCCCTTGTCCTGTCACTACAGTCCCTGATGAAGAGTCCATCCCCAGCATCCTTGTAGGCCCCCTTCAGATACTGGAAGGCTGCTATGAGGTCTCCAAGCAGCCTTCTCTTCTCCAGGCTGAACAGCCCCAACTTTCTCAGCCTGTCATCATAGGGGAGGTGCTCCAGTCCCCTGATCATCCTCGTGGCCCTCCTCTGGACTTGTTCCAACAGTTCCATGTCCTTTTTATGTTGAGGACACCAGAACTGCACACAATACTCCAAGTGAGGTCTCACGAGAGCAGAGTAGAGGGGCAGGATCACCTCCTTCGACCTGCTGGTCACGCTCCTTTTGATGCAGCCCAGGATACAGTTGGCTTTCTGGGCTGCGAGTGCACACTGAAGCCGGCTCATGTTCATTTTCTCATCGACCAACACCCCCAAGTCCTTCTCTGCAGGGCTGCTCTGAATCTCTTCTTTGCCCAACCTGTAGTCGTGCCTGGGATTGCTTTGACCCAGGTGTAGGACCTTGCACTTGTCATAAGGTTGGCATCAGCCCACCTCACAAGTGTGTCGAGGTCCCTCTGGATGGCATCCCTTCCCTCCTGCGTATCAACGGAACAGCACAGCTTGGTGTCATCGGCAAACTTGCTGAGGGTGCACTCAATCCCACTGTCCATGTCACCAACAAAGATGCTGAAGGAGACTGGTCCCAACACCGATCCCTGAGGGACACCACTCGTTACTGGTCTCCAGCCGGACATTGAGCCATTGACCACAACTCTTTGCATGCGGCCATCCAGCCAGTTCTTTATCCACCGAGTGGTCCACCCATCAAATTGATGTCTCTCCAATTTAGAGACAAGGATGTTGTGTGGGACAGTGTCGAACGCTTTGCACAAGTCCAGGTAGATGACATCAACTGCTCTGCCCCTGTTCATTAGGACAGGGTTGCATAGAAATCTGGGCTACATGTTGATTGCACCTTTGAGGAAGAATATAAAATTATATGGTTCTACGGTTGCTGAGAATTGGACATAAATGTTTTGCATTGCAGTGACAAAAACTTTGCAGCCATTGAATTTCTGTTCTTTACGTTCTTGAACCAATACTTCTGTTCAAGGATATTTGGGAAAAGAAAGGAGAGATGACTTAATTTAGTCATCTGCATAAATACATAGATATGAAGTTCTTAGATATCAAGGATGTAAAAACAGATTTTTGTTTTGGTTTGGGTTTTGTTTGTTCTGCCATGGGTAAGACAAGGCTAGGGTTGGCAGAATCCTCTCTTTAGTATTTGCTTCTTTTTTTTTTTTTTTTTTTGTGTTAAGATTTTAGTATATGATTTATTTATTTATTTTATTTTTTTCCTTGCAGGTGTGTGTGTGTAACCTCTCATCTAGAACTGAAAAGTTCTGTAATGGCACATCAAAGACCAAATTCTCTTTAAGTTGCTAATGATCAGTTATGGAAGCTTAATGCATTAGCTAGTTCTAATATTATGATTAGCAATTTGATTATTAGCAATATGGTTAGCTAAATCAGCGATATAGTTGCATAAATTTAGTGTCATCCTGAGGTGTTAGTCGAAACCTGTGCGAAATATGTAAAATTAACTGAACACTTCACTGCCTTAAGGAAATTAAAAAGCAAAAAGAAACACAAACAAAAGACATTCTGGTTACTTCTACCATATATCATCCTATACACAGCTTTCTCAGAAGCCATACTTTTACAGGTACAGTTCTATTTATCTTTCTATTAATAATGGTCTAGGTGGCAAGAGAGGTGGACAGAAGACTTACTTGAAGCACTATTAGATTGTATCCAGTGTGTCTAATTTTAGTTTATTTTATTTAGAATTAATGGAGCTCACTTCTGTTAGTTGCATCAACACATGACCTTGCTGTGTTACATGTAAACAGTATTACAGTTTATGTAATTGATGAACTGGGACGTTATTATCTGAAGTGTTGTAAGTATAGCTATTCAGTGTCTACAGGCAAATGCTTTAGCAGAAGCCCTTGCTCTTCACACCCAAGCAGAGGGAACAGTAATAGGAACACCTTTTCAATAATAAGTGCTTTCCTTTGTGTTTTATTGTTGGTTGGTGAGGGTTTTTGGGGAGTCTTAGATACTTTTCTATTAAAGATATGATTTTTAAGAAATGTTTACTCCAGGCACAGAGTTTCTGGTACCAACATGAATTTATTTTACCAGGTCACTACCTTGTTAATTTAGTATTAGGCACATGTTCCAAAACTGTTTATTAGAATTTAGTATGAAAGTCAGCAAAATAGCTAAATAATATGCTTAAATCAAATTTGTATAGCTTTGGAAAGCAGTACTATTATGTAACATCTGCCTTATCCAATGTTAAACTTGCAGCTATATGAGTGTATTTATTGCCAATATATTAATGCTTTGCTATCTAATAGCAAAATAATCTCCATACACAGTTTAAAAATTAAAAGAGCAAATCTTGGCAGCATAAAGAGTTGTTTATACTTGCTTGGCAGTTGAAACAGTTACCAATCCACTCTTGAACTGTTCTCTGGGGGAATAAAACTTTGTTTTTTAAGAATTCTTGCCCCCTGGGATAAGAAATGGCAGCAGATGATTTGATGCTCTAATTTATAACATGATGCAGTGGAACTAAAATACAACTTTTTGCTCTTTTTCATTTATTACTAGAAACATTGTCAAGAAAGACTGTTGCTGATCATACTTTGAAACTGAAAACTTAAAATTATCTAGGACTTCAGCTGACTAAAATGGTCATACATAGTCATATATTATCTGTTAATTTAGAGTCTGCTGAAATATCAGGTTTATACCTTGAAGGAACCTTTTGTTTTGTAAAGTAGAAAATAACTGTTGCAATCCTGGATGACCTCCAAATCTCCTTTTGAAAATCAGTTTCTTCACTAAATGAACAGGAATAGCTTTTCTTAAATATTTTGGCTTTTAACGCAAATGACAGTGATTGGAAATTTAGGGGAGAAGAAGCCAGCAAAGCAGGTTAAATAGACTCCTAAGTCTAGCTTTGAAATATTGCTGTACTAAGTCTTCTATTTTGGATGAAATTAAGTATGATTCTTTTATACAGGAGAAGGAAAATGTTGCAAAAGGATGTGATATGTTGAATGCAACATTAAGACTTTTTCCACACTTTCATCCACTTTCTCATAAGTTAATACTGTTCTTCCTTTCAGAGGAAGAGAGAACTGTTTAGAGATTTTGCCTTCACAACATTGATAAGGTCATGGTATGAAGAAAATTATTTAGCTTTTGTATGAAAATGCACATGCTTCATGAAGACTTTTTGCCTTAAATTATTTCAGACTGAACTGACTAACCCAAAATAAAATACCAGTTCTTAAAGTATCTTTACAATAGCATTCTTGTGGTAATGCTCTGAAACGCCATTTGATGAATTTATAAAATACCCTGATATCTCTGCAGTAGAGTACCTTTTTTAAGATGTGATTTGTATGCTAGGGATAATTGGTTCTGGACATTACAATCCAGAAAGAAAAGAAAAGAAGAAAACCTCATAAACCAGTATCCTGTTTTATACAGACGGGATTAGATATGCTCTGATTTGCCTGGAAAAGAGTAAGAGGCCGAGTAGTTTCAGAATACAGCTACCTGCAGTGCCACCCTGTGGCTTTTTTTTTTCATGGCTTCTCTTAAACCAGTTTCTGTTCCCTCATCCCCAGCAGGAAGACTACCTGTGAACTTCTAAAATGTCTGTATTCCTGGCTGAAAACTCTAACAGGAACAGTACAGCACAATTCTTTGCCTAAGTTGTGTGAGGCGGCATTATTTGTCCCTGATGAAACTTGCTTAGATGGAGAACCAGAAAGGAGCGTTTCTGAGCAGTACTGGTTCATTCACCTACCACATTGAATAATTAAGCTATGGCTGGTTTAGTCCTTGAAAAGGAATGATAACATTGGAACTGGAAAGCAAAACAATTCACAGCAATAACTAGAAGGAGCATGTTAAATGGTCTTATCTTTTCCAGCAATGCTACGTATGCATATAGTTTATTTCCAGGTAGTCATTTTTGTAGGAAGATGATTTAATTCTAAAAATAGATTGTCTAGGTAGGCACAGAATTTCTTATGGAGATATTTTGCATTCAAGTTGTGTGTATTTTTATTAACTTTAACTGAAGAATATCAGAGAGACTTTGTTCTTGAAAGCAGTGTTATGCTTTGAGGGATATGTTGTGCTTTGCTTTGCATCATTTTAAAGAGTCACTTGGATCTTGGTGGGATAAGTACCTGCAGGTTTAAGACTGTGATTTTCACATACAGGAATTAATAGAGTGTTCAGCATATTTCATGCCAAGCAAACATACAGGAAGGAACTTTCCAGCCCTTCACCTGCCTGGCCTGCCTTGTAGAGCAGAACCAGTTTTATTCCTCACGGTCAGCTTAGTTTAATAACATCTCTGGATGAAAGTCAGGGTTTTACCTTTCTGTATTTTCTTCCTGTCGTTCTGGTTGGAAACAGAACAGACTCCCTTGCCGCTTCTGCTTAGGTTGGAGCACTAACGTCATTGCTTAAGGCAGGTGCCAGCAGCAGTTCCTTGGGCTTGCCACCACAGCCCACCACATCTCTCCAGTATACCAAAACCTGACCTGTCAAGGTCTCCTAGTCCAAGGAGAGTATTTGGCTACGTTTTTGAGTGTTTAAAATCAGTGTTTTTAATGTTGTAAGAGTTTTTATTGTAATGCTTTGAACGTGCTTTCAGTATTTTCTTGCTACAGAAGTACTTGGTTATTTTAACAAAATGAACTTTCCACACTTGCATTGTTCTGCTGTTGGCCTGATCACACTGCCTCGGTTTCCATGCTTTCACAGAGTGCTTGCTGCCTGCCCCAGAGTTACTCGTGCTGTGCAAAGGTAGGATGAGTGACTAAGGGGACAAATCCTGTCTGGGCTAGCAAAGCCTTCGTATGTGTTATTCACACACCTCTGGGCTTTGGCGTATTCACTGAGAGCTTTGTATTTTTCTGTAATAGAAACATAAAATATGAGGGCATGGTAAGTATCAAGCTGTATATTTAATGTGTATGGGCTTTCTCTGATAAGCAGGTGCTTACATTCATATTTGTGTCCTGACTGTAGAAGTTATACTTGGAGTTTTCTAGAAAGTGATTGTTTCTTTTTTCCGAATTCATATATCTTGCTTGTAAAGTGGAAGTACAGGCATGCAAATGTGGGATCTGAGTTCTTTCAGAATTTGATTTTTGTAAAGCAGTTTTGGTTGGTTTAATACTTGCTGTTAAATACATGTTTCAGAAGCCTGGATTTCCAGGTAGTAACAACCAAAGGTAGAAATGGATGTAAAGGCAAGTCGTGGAGAAGTTTTTGATTACTTGTCTATATTTAGGAAGCTTGTTTGCTCTTTCTGCCACACATCAGGCTTCTGCAGTAATTGGGATGTGTAAACTAAAGTGTGATTTAAGGTAGTTATTGCAGAATCTCTTCAGGCTGCTATAAACTGTAATAGAAGGAACAAGTTCATTGTGTTTTAGATTTTTTTTGTTCAGTGTATGTTTTTTCAAATGATTCAAGTTTAAGTCATGGACAATTTTGATTACTCTTTCTTCAAACGGAAAACAGAATACTGAAAGGTACATGTGCACGTACATTCTTGTGTATCACAGGTCCTAGCTTGAGTTATTCCTGTATTAGAATTTTGGCTAGCAAAATGTCTTGCTTCATACCCTAGATTACAAAAAGACTGCAATTTTATATAAAGAAAATACATTGAAAAACTAACACCATGTTCTGGTAAGATGTCGGCATTGTGAATAAAAGCCTGTTGGTGCCTGTGATGGCACTTTATTTCATCAGGAAAGAAAATCTGTGCTTGCTGTTGTAAAACTGAAATTCAGGAGTGTGCTGTACACCCTTATTTATATATCTTTTCAATGAATACTTTTGTTTATATCTTTCCAATAAAATGAAGGAAAAAAAATTGTCACTTATAAAGCTTTCTGTCTTTAGGAACCTTTATGAAGAGTTGCTTTTTGGTTTTTCCAAACAGTCCACAAGGCAAGGGGAAAACAAAACAAAAAACCCAAACAACACCCGCCATTGTGAGACATGGTATTCCTTTAGTTCTGTTATATGCTGTGTCTAGCTTGGACTGTTTGATAGAAAGAAAATTGCCAGCAATAGCCACCTACCTATTTGCCTTTCTGTTGAAGGCTTGTGAAGTTTACAGGGCTAAAGTAAAACACTGAAGCATAAAATCTTGGTGATATTGTATGTCTGAGATTGAAAATAGATAATATCAGGTAAGCAGATCAAATGTTCTGTGGCTGATGTCTCACTCTACAATAACATAATGCCTTTTCAGCAGCACATCAAGACAAGGTGCTGAGAAACATTTGTGAACTTACTGTGGCGTGAGGCCTTTTACTGCATGAGTAAATATTTTCTTCCCTTCCCCCCCCCCCCGCCATCCAGCAGAAATCAGCTTCATTAAACTGTGCTGTTGGCATTTTTCCTTTCCTCCTGCTTTCATTCATTTTGTTCTTTGTAAACTTTTTTTTGATTTGATAGGACTTCAGTATTTGTACTCCACACAAATACAAGTGTTTGAATACTTGTATCACCTCTTTTTTAACCTTTTCTGAGTACGTAGAAAATCAAGCTGACAGTCCTGCTCTGTGAAGAGCTTGCAAGGACTTAGGATGTTTTAACATAAAATTTTAAGCACCTCTTTTGTACTATTGCACAGGAGAGGCAGGCTGCACAAGTGGCATAGCACTGTTTGATGAGCTGTACACCCTTGCAATTACGGAACATTATGGAACAGATCGTCTTAAGTGCCATCATGCAACACATACAGAACAACTGGGTGATCAGATCTAGTCAGCATGGGTTTATGAAAGGAAGGTCCTGCTTGTGACAACGTGACCCGCTTAGTGAATGAGAGAAAGGCTCTAAACTTTAGTAAAGCCTTTGACACTGTTTCCCACATTCTTCTGGAGAAACTGGCTACTCGTGGCTTGGACTTGTGTACTGTTTGCTGAATGAAAAACTGCCTGGATGGAAGAGCCCGAAGAGTTGTGGTGAATGGAATTAAATCCTGTTGGTGGCTGGTTACAAGTGGTGTTCCCCAGGGCTCAGTGTTGCTGCCAGTTTAGTAACTTTATCAACTATTAGGATGATAGGATTGAGAGCACTCTTAGTAAGTCTGCAGATGACATCAATCAGGACAGGAGTGTTGATCTGCTTGGGTATAGGAAAGCCCTACTGAGGGATCTGGACAGGCTGGATCAATTTGCTGAGGCTGTGTGAGGTTCAACAAGGCCAACTGCCGGGTCTTGCACTTGTATCACAACAACTCCATGTAATGCTCAAGGCTTGGGGAAGCTGCTGATCAGAAAAGGATCTGGGGGTGCTGGTCGGCAGCCAGCTGAACATGAGCCAGTTTGTGCCCAGTTGGCCAAGGTGGCCAACAGCATCCTGGCTTGAATCCGAAATAGTGTGGGCAGCAGAACTAGGGACATTGTTTAATAGTGGACTTGGCAGTGTTAGCTTAACATTGGGCTCTGACCTTAAAGGTCTTTTCCAACCTAAACCATTCTTTGATTATGTCATTCCATAGCATAGGGTGTTGTACTTAGTTTCTTGGATATCTGGTTTATCTATTAGCAGTTTCAAGGAGCCTATGAGCTACTATTGAAATGCATGGAAGGTTTCTGCTTTCAAGTGGGTGTTCCAGTGAAATATTAGCATGATGGAAGCTCTGTCAATTTTTTGCCTATGTAAAATATATTCTCCTCTCTCCCCCCACATGATTGCTTATGGCAGGAGCATTTTTTTATGATTATACCATAGATTTTCTAAAAATAAAATAAGAAAGTAAATCCCCCAATACTGTAACATGTATAGAGATTGAATATGACTGAAGCACTTGTTTTTGTAGCAGATGTGAGCCCTTTTTTTTCCTTTTTAAAATTTAAATCGTAATGGTGTAAATATTATTCAGGTTGCTAACCTGTTACCTGGTCTTGGAGATATTTTAAACTACTTTGTTAATAGTACCATACTGTCTCTGCTATATCTAGAATGAAGTCTGTATTTTGGGAGGTGTATTTTCTTTCCTTTTTTTAAACTTTGTTGATTTAGCTTTCTTTTGAATGCTAGAGAGAATCCCCGAACATGACTAGCCCTCCCTTCCAGAAGTTGGTTTGGTACAGTCAAATTTAGTTGTCCGTGGCATTGATTCCAAAGATAAGTGCTTATCTGAATTAAGGAGCTTGTGTGTACATATAAAGTAAGAACATTGTACATTGTATTTTTCTTCCTCATTCCTGTCTTATGGGTAGCAGGGAACCTAAGGCATGTTCTTTCCCATGTGCCATCTTTACAGCTGTGGGCTTTTGCTCTGTAGATAGCTGCTTACCCCTTTGGAACAAAGGCCTTCCTGTAAATCAGTTTCGGCTCCTGCAAAAGAAACTCTGATCTGAATTGTTTGATGTCATCATTAAAAAGGGAAAGGCTTTTCATTACAAATTTTGATCCCAGTGCAATTAACTCTATATTTTTTCCATTATCATGTGTTTACTTCACGTTAAGGAAGTACCTGAAACTTGCATAACAGAGTTTACAACTGTAGTATAGTGTTTGCTTTTGTTATTTTTTTTTCCTTTCTGTCTAATTTATTGTCTAATAAGCACAGGAACTCCAAAAATCAAGAGAACACCACCAGATACAGTTCTGCAGAATAGAGTGAGAGAGTGCTAGATGAAGCAAACACAAGGTGTCCTTGCTTCACAAACTGTTTAGCATTGAAAGACTGCAATTATTTTAACATTTTGTTTTGGGAGGGGAAGAACAAGTGCTGCTAAACTGGACCACAGGTATAAGTGTTTAAAAACAGCACTGTACTGTGTATAAACATCCAGAACAAGAAACTTGTTCAACTCCTGGTTAAAGCTACATCTAAATTCCTTACAGAACAGTGCCATAAAAAGATCTGTCAAAGTACAGACTATTCTGTCAAGGAATGGATATGATTATAAGAACTTGTATGTGAAACTGGATCTGAAAGTTTCTAAATTAAAGCATGGGATTTTCCAGCAGAAAAATCACTGTGGGAGCTTTATTTTGTCTGTCATTTTTTGTTTAACTTTCTAAGCCTCTGAGCCAGATTTAAGGAAGCACAGTAACTCTGAGTAATTCTCAGATCTCCAAAAACACTGCGGGTTTTTTCCAGTTGTCTATTCATTTGATTGTTGAATCCCATAGTAACATTTAGTGTTCCAGAAAGTCTTTGTTGTGCATGGCTTCCGCTGGTTAAGGAAGATAATACTGTTTCAGTTCTCCTTAATGTTGTCTAAATAAATGGTGAAGAAATGGGACGGCTCCAGAATCTTACAGAATAATGTGTTTGTTAAATAATAATGTGTTTGTTAGAAAATCCAAATTCTCCTTCCTTGCAGTTCTTTGTCATGAGTTTGGGGGATTAATAGATATTTTTAGCATTACAACTCTTTAAATAGTTGGATACTGTCTCTTTTTCACTACGTAACTTCAGTCACAAGTCAAGTTTTCCATATTGTTCCTTTCATGATAGAGGATAGCAGTAGCTATCCTCTTTTGAACCTCCAGCATTTCAAAAAGCAGTATTTTTGTTTCTTTGGACTTTGCCTAGTACCTCAGAATGAGACCACTTGTACAAAAGTGCTGCATTTTCTCAATGTAGATTTTGGGTGCTGGTAGTTAAAACAAACAAAAAGCCCCAGAAAAATCCAGCACCCAGATTGAATAGTATTTTGGGACCTAGTTCTGCCAAGCTACTGGTTTTCTTGTGCCACATCAGCAAGTGCAGGTGTCGGTTACCTGGGGATATGCCTGTACCACCCACTGGAGGCCTGAGTGGGGCATGGGTACGGCTGTGCACTGCAGCTGTAATCTTGTAGTAAGGAAGGTGCAATGTCATCAGTTAGTAACTAGTATGTGGATTACTAAACCCCAGAGGGCTTTTGTGAAGCTGCGAATGCCACATCCTTCGCTACTATTTTAATCATATTGTTTAATACACAGCTAGCATTATGCCTGTTTGTGTTACAGCAGCAGCTTCATTTATGGAAATGGTCTGAATACAAGATTTGTGGTGATTTTCCTTTTTTTTCTATATCCTAGATTTAGTGCTATCTTGATGTGGTGCTAAGCATGTGTCATATTCAGGTTTTTGTGGATGATTATAAACTGGGATTATAAAAATAAAAGGAATTATTTAAATATTAATCAGTGATCTTATGGTAACATTGTAGCAGTAGACCAGGAGTTGTTAATCATAACTTTTCTGTAGAGTGTTTGGTGTAGTGTGTGTTTGAAGAATTCTGTAAGTGTAATTTAGTATCTCTAAAATAAAAACAAGCTGAACTTCCTAGAGGCAGATGAATTAGGCCTGTTTGCGGCCTTCTTGCCTACCCACGCTGCTAAATAAAATAATACAATTGTTTCACAAACAGAGAGATGGTTATAAAGGTAGCTTTACTGTGATATTAAATCTGTCTTGAGAGCTTTCCCAGAAACATGAAAACAGTAGTTATATGATTAAACAATAAGGCAACTTTCTGGCTTGTGCACTTCCTCAGGCTATTAACCTAACCGCTAATTAACCAACAGGAAATTCCAGACCTGAAAGTTTCATTATTGCTATACTAAACTGTGAAAATATAAGTGTGTTAATGAGGATTTCATTATAGCCATCTGTAGCTTGTTTTAAAATTGTGTCAAAGCAGGAAAAACATAATATACCATCTGTTCCCTAGCCATAGCAAGATGACACAAAAAATAGTAAAAAGAAAATCCCCCAGTTAACAACACCAATTGCTTCTTATTTCTTATCTTTTATTTGTGGCAACCACTAGTGCCATGGCATTAACACCACTGTAGTAACTGGCCATTTACCCCTTTAAATTATATATTTATTTCTTTTTTTTCAGTTTGCAATTTCTATGCTGTAACTGAAGTATTCAGGGAGGAAGAGGTGCTGACTTTCCAAAATGGTAATTTCTGGGCAGTTAATGACCCCTCAATTTCGGTGTCATATTCTCTCAAATATGTCTGAATTGCCAAAATTCACAGGCTGTGAGGATTGTCTTAGAATTTACAGTTATTTTTGGTTTTAAGTAAATAAAAACTTAAGACTAACATCTATTAATATTCTTTCAGAATAGTGGGTATGAATTGAAGCATTTTGCTGTCGTAAGACACTGGGGTTTTTGCTGCTGCTTTTACCTTAACCCTTGTGTTGCTCTGCAGAGCTTAATTCCTACAAAGTTTCCCAAGTTCCTTGATTTGTAATTCTCTTTAACCTTGAAAAGGAGGGAAGTTGTAATGTATTACCATGCACTTACCAACGAATATTATGGATTCTTAATTGTCAGATGATCATAGGTGTAATGCAGGTAATGCCTCAGGTGAGGAAAAGGTAGTGGTCCCATGGAAAAAGTTACAAAAATTACTCTGAGGAGGAGAATTGGCACGGAAGAAAATTCTAAAACAACTTTGGGATAGTGAGGCAGATCTTAGCAGCTGAGATGAAGTATGACTCAGTAAGGTCATAAAAGGTGCCAATGTTTGCATACTACCTTTTGTGCTGAGTAGGGAGATGAGTGATTTATGACATGAAAATGAGGATAAAGAGGTATAACTGAGATGGAGTGGTGGAAGGGTTGTACAGCAGTTTAAGGGAAGTCACGCTGTGGACAGGCAGCTTAAAATACGGGCTTGTCCTTTTGTCCCCAAAAGTTTTCTGAGTAAGCACTCTTTATATCCACTCTTTATATGCACAGTGACTAGGACAGCTTTGGGGGGGGCTCTTAAGTCCTGCCTTAGCATTCAAGATAAACTATAAATTTGGTGGCTGAACTTAAGATCTGTTTCTGTGCAGACTGTGATGCAACATGCACAATTAGACTAAAGTAAGGAACTCTGATACAGCAGTGTGTCTACAGAGTAAATGTCTTTATACTGTAAAAATATAAAAAGAATCTTAAGCGCTGTGCTGACCAACTGGATGAGGAAAAGCCAGCTGACACAGTCTTTCTAGTCATTCAGAAGGATTCTACTAGTCTCTAACTTAAAGCTTTTTTAGAAAAAAGAAACAAACATGCAATAAGACAGTAGACCTTGCATGGCTAAGTAATTTGCTCCAAAATAAGAACAGAGATACATGAAATGGTGTGCTGTGAAGATGAGGGGAGGCCACCTTGGAGTTCCACATGGATCTGAGCTGGAACTCTTAGTTCAGCATGTTGTTAATCTAGAAAAGCAGCTGAATAATGAGGTGCCAGTTTGGTGACAGTAGAAAGTTATTTGTCATAATGAGAGGAGACGTGACTCTAAAGACTTGCAGAAGGTTTTTACAGAAATAAATGGATAATAAAATGAGATTAAATTCACTTTATATAAATGTAATACAAATCAGTTTGTCGTGTATTAATAAAGGAGTAGAGAAGAAAAGAGAAAACATGATTATGCCACTGTATAAATCCATACTGACAATGCAGCGCACAATTCTCGTCTCTGTCATCTCCAAAAGAAGGTAGTAGAACTGTAGAAGGTTGAGAGAGGATTGACAGGGATGGTTAAAGGTGTGATATGGCTTTCATATAAGGATATAGTGACATGGTCTCTTGGCTCTCATGCTCTTATGTTTACCATTTGTACATGTACTAGTTTGTTGTCTTCTGACTGTTCCAAGTAAGTGAATGTGACATAATTGTAATGATGCTGCATAAAATTCTTAAACCAAATGTTAAATAATGGAAAAATAATTAGCTCCCCACAACCCCCCCCCAATGTCAAGTGATTATACAATATATAATCAACTTACTGTGTTGATGTGTGACTTGCATAAGAAAAACAAGTTCTTGGTCTGCTTCCAAGCTATTTGGAAGCCTCTGTCTATGCTCTCTTCTCCAGTTCTTTTTGATAGAACAAAACTATTTGCCTTTCCCTGGAGACTTGACTGTGTTGATTCATCACAGATGAGATGTCACCTCAGTAGGTGGAAAGCAACTGGAGGAATAGAGTATTTAATGAAGAAGGCATTTCATATGGAAGAATGCCTATTCTTACCCTAGTAATCCAGGTTTCCTGCTATTGTTGCTGCTTTCAGACTCAAGTTTCCCATGGATTTTACTTAAAAAAAATAATCATTACTATTTTTGGGTTAGATTGAATATCAGATAGTTTTTTAAAAAGTCTTTTGTTTATAACAGTGGAGACAATGAGTTCAAAGAGCTCCCAGCTTCACAGATAGGTTTCTATTGGGGATTTTTAAAAAACAGAGAATAATTCTGACCAGCTTTTCCACATGAAGATAATTGATGCACATCTGTTGAGTTTTAACAGTCTGTTGGTCTTTTGGAAGTTTTTTTTGTTTAGTTGTTTTGTTTTCTTCCCCTGGTGCAGAAATACTCAACGGTCTGGGTAATCAGGGATAAGTGAATCTGAAGGTATTAAAGATCTAATAATTAATATTGGGAAGCTCTTGTTTTACTCCCCTCAGTAGGATCTGCAAGTCTTCATAGCTTTTTGGTCTTGGAAACAATTCTGTGGATTAAAGAGCATACATGCAAGAAATAAAATAAATTCCATGTTTATGATCCATTCACATGCATTCCCTTTTGCTGCTAATATAGTTTATTTTCTTTTTAGGGAATGTTGCTAATACAGCAGTGTCAAGATGCGTAATTTAAATACATGCTTTATGGAAAAATGAGAAGCATTTTAAAATTCTAATCCTAAAGTAATTCTAGCAAAACATTCTAATACCTTTCCCTTAACTTTTTATTTCCCTGAATATCTGTAATACCCTGCCTAAGCTCACCTCCTGCACCATCTTTTTAAGTTCTCAACATTTTACATTTCACAAGTGTTCTAGGAACTTAGAAAAAAAAAAATATTAGTAGCCTGTGCTGAATGATATCAGTGGGGGAAAAAGTAAAGTACCCATCTCTGAGATGCAGGGGAAAAAGCCAGGTGCGTACTTGCAGAAATGGAAAAACTTTCTTTCGTTTCAGGTTATCTGCCATCTTGGGCGCTTGCTTATTGCAGTCAATAGTATGAAGTTGTATTGGTGACTCCCTGAATGAAAACCACATGATTTTTCAAGTGATAAATTTACTGCTTAATATGTGAAAGCCATAAGAAGGGAATTGCTAAGTAGATAAACAGTATGTACAATTTAGTACCACAAGATACCAGTAGACTGAAAAAAACCATAGACAAAAAAACCCCAAACCAAACAACAACAAAACCCCCCAACCCTCCCCCCCAAAAAACGCCAAACAAAATGGATATTATTGTGAATATTAATTGAATATTTCTAGGTACAGCCTTTAGACCTGGAGGATAATTAATGCTTCCAAGTGGAATTCCCAAATGTTTTGTTCTGTGTAGGCCATACTAGCCATACAGAATGTGTTGGTTGGTATTTTAGGCAACAATGATACCCTGTCTGCGCTGCAACTTTTACTACTGGTGATCCAGCTGCATCTGCATTATCTCTATCCACAGCTTTTCAGACAATTGAAATTGCTTCAGGGATTTCTATTCTTTGTATTGCTAACTCTTGAAGTTTGGTTGCAGAGTGCAGTTGACTTGGAACAGCAGATTGATCTGATTGTTTCATTCAACCTTACACAAAACTGACATTTCTGCTTTATCTGACGTAATGGGGAGTGGATGCTGATGGCAACACTTCTCAGGTAAGAGAGACTAGATAAGGAATCTTCAGTAATATTGTTCACTCAGCGCACTCAGATGCTATCACAGAGGTGTTACCCTCTCACTGAAGCGGTACACAAGCCACTTCAAAACATTGTGGCCTGATACAGATCTAGGAACAACACTTACCAATGACAGGAATCTGGAGGATGTTGCTGCTGATGATAGTGTTTGCCCAAGAGGAAGCATTATCGTTAAGGACTTTTTTGACTGCATTGCTTCCCATTCCCTGGGCAGACTTAGTGGTAAGCAGTCCTCACGTTTGTGTGTGTTAGGTTTGATTTTTGGGAAGAGGTAAGCAAATCAAGTTTTAAGCAGCTTCTGTTTTTAACTGATAGAGATCAAGCTTCTGTGAAGTATCCTACTCCAAACACTGATAAATTGGTTTTTGTTTTCCTGATAGCATAAATATTGTACTTTATGAAATTGATTTGTCAAGATCTTAAGTTTCAATAATTTTGTAGGTACTACTGATTATCAAATTAACTGGATGTGAATGGGTGTTTGCCTTTGCTGCCTAACTGTTCCGCTGATCACTAAAATTTGCTCACTTGATCTGTTTATCTATTTTAGGGAAAGCTAAAAAGCATGGAGGGAAGGAAGAGTCCTAATTCCAAAACTTCCTATTAAACTTGTCTTGCAAGAATTAAAGGGGCATGGAAAATAGGATTGGATTCTTTTTATAATTTAAAGCCACAGAAGGCATAAGAAAGCTAGTTAATACTGTGTTTTGAATTGGCTGAAGTACATATGTCAGGATTAATGGCTATACAAATCTCTAGATGTACTCTGTAGGCTGTTTGGTCAGGTGGTGGGATTATAAATAGGTAGGCTTACTGATGTCACCAGTAGCACAAGGGAAAAACAACGAGCTTGCTATGCACACACACACTTCATCCCTTCTACATACGTATGCTGTTGAAAGAGATTCACTTGATTTTAATGGAGAAGAAGAACCTGTATTATCTTGGAGGTAAGCAGAAAAGCAGTGTAATCACTTTCAGTAATTCTTCCGTCTAGTTGTTTAGATAATTAGCAGAATGGCTTTAAGCTAAAACTTGTATTATCTTACTGGGTAAAGATAAATACTGACAGTAATTTGTTTGCTATACACAGATAAAAAATTGACCCACAGCGCTGTTCTGGTGACTGTAAATGGGAATTCTGGAGGTGTTTGTTGGTGTAAAGTGACACATATTTTGCAAGACTATTTTCAAGGATGCAAATGTTGATATTTGCACAACATTTGCTTGCTTGTTTGTTTGAACTTGTCCTAACACCTGCTGTGAGGAAAAATATTTACCAATAATTACATGTCTGCAGCAGCATTTAAGTCATTGCTCTTTGAGGGAAGGCAGAATTCAGGTGTAGGGCAGTACATAAATTGCCAGAGCTGAAACGTAGGCTTGAAGAAAGAAAGAAGAATTAATGTCTGTTGTCTTTTCAGAGAAATTATGTAATTCTTCTAGTCCAAGGTACAAATGCTTTCTTTATCGTGTTTCTGGCTCAAAGTTGAGGCTGTATAAAGGCCTGTGAATTTATCCATGTGGATGCATTGCTGAATTTCAGTGGTGCATTTCTGTCTATAGAAGCTGTTTCATATTTTAAGTTGATGATTGGGGCCTAGGAGCTCAGATGAGGTTACTGAGTTTATTTTAAATGAGGAATGTCGTTGTTTCATGCAGACTGCAAGGCTTTTCTAACTTGGATTGTCTTTCATCTGATTTTGATCTAAAATTTTGTTTGTAAAAAAACCTACCTGTTGTTTTTAATAATTTTTAAAAGTCAATGCCTGTAGCATTTATTGTAATAGTCCTTGATGTGTATTCTGTGTATTCCTTGGATATTGTATAACACTTTGTTTTGTCGTGGAAAGCATTAAAACAATTTTGTCGTACCTAAGTAGACTAAATACCTAAATAACTACAAAGTGCCAAGATGCACCTTGCTTACAGCAATAAAGAAAGACTTTAAGAAATCTTGTCAAGTTGATCTTATTGTAAAACTTGCTATGCTTCTGGGACTGAATCATATGTTAATATGTTAAAAACTCAGCAGTGAAAAGTACTGGGTGTAAACGGGATAGTGAAAGTTGAAAAGGATGAGGGGGTGAGTATAGGAGTGTAGTAATTACAGCAGATTATCCATCAGCATAGTTGTATAGGAAAGTTTCCCTACATTCCCCAGAGCAGACTGCTAGTTATGATTGTAATTGTTTTAAAGATTAGTAAGAAGTATTCTTCTCTATTTCCTACTTTATAGTTAATGCTGACATCCTGGGCCATTTTTCAGAAAGAGCAGAGGCTTTCTAATGGAAGTAATGGGTCACCTAAAATAGCTTTGGTACTATCACCATCACTTGGCAAGCCAGCTTTCTTTGAAGAAATAGTATCTTTCCTTCATTGCCTGTTGAAAGGGTCCAGTAAGACATGAATTTAGGGGATTTTGAGTGTGCAGAGGAAAGTGGAGAAGCTTTTTTGTGTAGATGAGTTTGCAGAGGAAATAATAGCATTCATTTGGGGCCCCAAATTGCCAACCAATGAGGGAGTTCAAGTTAAAGTAGGACAAAGGGGAGGGAGCTTCCACTGTCAGTGGCAGCAGAGGTGGCTATGAAACTGCTGGTTGGGTTTATGCTACGAAGAAAGCTGGGACAGGACTTCTGACTGTGCTTTGTACCACCCATCTCCCCTCACGCAGTGAATAAGCGGTCAGGCTTGGACTCTAGCAGCAGCACTGACATCTTAGGAGGTAGTAAGTGCAACCCTATTCCTGAAGGTAAGGAGCTTTGTTTTCTGAGGAGGATACAGGGAGGAGAGTGAGCACTGAGGAAGATGTGGAAGATGAGCAGAAGAACCTGGTGGCAGGTGGGTACTCCAAGCATGTCTACCTAGTTTTGCAAGGAGTGTTAGCCCAAAATGCTCAGTGCTTCTGTTTAGGGAACTAAAGCTGCATCGTTCATGCTTTGGGAGAAACCTGTTTATTACATCCTACCTTTCAGGGTAGTAACTGTCAAGATGCTTCTCTTGCAATCTACTAAAGAAAAACACTTGGTTTTAGTACACTTTTTTCTCTTTACTGTAATGAACTAGGGTGCCTTGTTTGCTCATGTGGTGGTCTGTGTAGGAACTCTTTATCCATTCTTCACGTCACATGGCATCTGTAGGTTATATATATATATTTTAAGCTTCTTGCTCAGGATAGGAAACTTCCCTGCTTCCCATTCCTTTCCAGTGCTTAATGACATACCTGTTCTCCAATTTACTAAACCCTCCTATTTCTTGGTTGTGCAGATGAACAAAACATTTTGAAGTGTTACCAAACTCCACGTAGCTGAAGGACATAACTGCTAAGAGAAGGCTCCTCGTGGCTGAAGAGCTTTCTGCAAGGAAGAAAGCTTGTTCTATTCAAAACATCTGCATGAAGAAAAACCCCAAAACTAATTAGCTGCGGTGAATTCCAAAGTTGCTTTGCTGTGCTTGGCTTAATTATTCTTCCTGTATCTGAATTTCAGTTGGGAAATGGGACAGTCGCAGCTGAGCCCAGCCTTCTATACCAGCAAATAAGAAGAAGGAGTGAAGTTTGTCTTTCCTATTGCTACTGCAGAGCTTCCTAGCTGCTATCCTGCATTATGTTCTCTATTACCCACCCATATCTGCACCCACGTACCTATGTTTGAGGCATGTGTGTATGTGATGAAAAAGGGAAGGGTCCATATTAGCCTCTTTCTTGGCTGCTGTGGTTATGGAATGGCTCTGCTTTTCTTTTCCTTACCCTTCCCAACCTCTAAATCCATCCAGTGCCTGCCTCCAGTGTTATTTCTAAAATGTGGTTTTGAACAGGAGAGAAAAGCAGCAGCAGAAAAGCTCAGATAAATTGACAATTCTTGCCTCTATTGATGTTCAGAATAGCAGCTGAAAATGCCATGAGCAGATCTAGGTATTTCATCTACAGGCTTTGAAAAGACAGTGGTGTTATACCTGCTTTCATGACAGAGAGATAATGGCCAGAAGGGCAGAATCAGGTTTTGCTCTATTTGAGAGCCCTTAATTGAACTTTTCTTACTGCTCATGGGAGAAAAACATCTGTATGAGCATCCTTTTATAGCAGTCCTTGAAAAAGATTTGAGAGTTTGTTCCTAGTGGAGGTAACATACGTTTGCTTGAGTTTTAAGCGTTTGTTAGATTTACAAGTGTATCAAAGGTTAAGCTCCCCCTTTCAGTTCAAGCTGCTCTTTGTTTTCTTTTCCTGTTTATTCAGCCAGTTATATATTACTCAATTACTGTTACAGATTTACTGTTTTCTCTTCCCTGCTGTCCTTTCTTTCTGTCAGGCTGTTTTCATAACTGTAAATACAATAGAGGCTAAATGAGTTGTATGAAGTTTTGAATGCCTTTCAAGTTTTTTCATACTTTATTTTGGTAGTAAATCTGGATTGGTTTGGTTTTTTTATGTTTTATACCTTATGAAAAGGTTGCAAATAGATAGAAGTATCTGCTTACTCAGAGATATGTGGCACATGGGCATGCCAAGTTTGTATTTGTATTTTGTGCTAGCCCTATTTACTTCAGAAATCTAAGTCCTTAACCTCGTTAGAAGCGATGTCGTTGGAACAAATTTTCCATTACACCTCTTATTTTTTTGTTTACTCATTTGTTTTTTAGAAGAAAAGAAAGTTTTGGCACAATAGAATGTGCTGTAAAGGAACTTTTGTATTAGAACACATTTCTATAATTCCTAGTTAACGGTAATAAACTAATTCATAGTATAAGGTGTTTTTTAGCCTCTGTTGTCTGCTCAGATTCTGACCTCTTGGCTGTCTTCGTAACAGCAAGGCAATTTTTACGTCTAGAGAGGAGCTAACTATGTTTTGGTGCATGGCATAAGACAACACTAAGTCAGGCTGTCCATGCTCAGGAGTTGGATAGTCTTTCCCATGTTTTTTCCTATATTTTAAGTGAGTTTGAAAAGGTCATTATAACAGTAGTTATGATTTGGCTTTAAAGGGTAAAGAATGAATAATTTTTCTAGAAAAGTTTTAAATTTGTAATTGTTTTAATCCTGTCCAGTGTTTGTACTGGACTTGTGCTAAGAGGCGCACAATTGAAAACATGCCCCTACCATACAGATTTGTGTTTACATTGCCTCTGAATCGCCCTTTTTTCCTTGTAATGAGAGAAAACATTGCATGAATTATGGCTTGGGTACAGTCTCTTCTGTTTTCAAGACTGCCACTGCCATGGGGACAGACAATCAGACTGGCAAGTGTCTGTTCCAAGTGGTCTGGAGGGAGCTGAAGGATTCATTTGCTGCTTTCTTGCTTTTAGTGTGAACCAGACGTGCGAAGATTCCATTAAGCTTTCACCTTACTGTCATGGTTACCATGCCACTTCCATGATTTATTTCTCTCTAGGATAAGTCTTCCTTAAACAAAATCTTTTCTTCAGAGCTATGGGCTAGTTGGGGGAAGTGGGGGTGAGTGGAGGATAGGGAAGATTGCACACATCCCATTGACTAGGAAAACTTTTTTCTAGTAAGAGCTTTGAAACCATTCAAGGAATGTGTTTTCTTGATCTAATTTATTTATGGAAAGAGAGTGGAATTTATGTTGGGAGAGCTATTTACTTAGTGCCTCATTTCTAGGGCCGTCTTATCTAATATTTTTAAAATACCAGTTTTATTTGCAATTTTAGTCTCCTTTCAGCTGTGGGAATCTGTAGGTAAATGCACTGTGAAATACCCCGTTATCATAAAAGACTTCCAAATTGTTCATTTGCTCCTCTACCTGGAAACTGAACTTAAAATGTGTTTCTGAACTTCATGGTTTTTTGGGTACATACTGAGCCACCTGCTAGACACAATGTCCATACAATATAAGCTCAGAATCTTCCCCAAATAACTAAGCGGATGAGTTCAGAACCTGGAAGCTCATCTTTCTTCATGGAGAAGGTACAGCAAATGTTTTTCCTTTTTTTTGTCCTACATGCATCATAAGCCTGGCTTGAAGGGATAACCTAAGAATGGACAATGCTTGACTCGCATTGATCCAGACCTTGATCTTAACATCCAGGTGGTGCTTTTATAGTAGAAATAAAGAGATAGAGTGTATCAAACAGTGATATTGATCTAGAGATGAAAGCCAGTATCAAGGCTGATAGGCATGTTATATAGATACTGTGAGGCTGTACAGCAAATACTTGGATTGCTTAATGTTAAGGAAAAAATGTTAGAATATTGCAGTATGTTAAAACTAAGTTAAAAGTAATCTTTTTTGCAGCACTTCTAGCAACCCAAATTTTGTGTAGAAACCTTTGTGTCTGACCATAACTTAGTCTAAGGTGAATAGAATGTGACATTTCAACTAGCCAAGCTCCAGTTAAAAATTATTATTTTCGGTTCCACTCAAAAGAAAGGTGCTTCTAATGAGCAGCAGAAAACTGTTCTTTGAACATGATTTTTAACCATTGCTTTGTCAGATATTAAATTAGCTCTAAAAATAAAAATCTAGGAATTTGCATGCCCTGTAGGGAAAATATCCATTGCTGATAATTTAGAAACAAAATTGTAAGTCTTCTAATATGCAGAACAAATCTTAATGTTTTGAAACAGCTTTTCTGTTACATAGCAGAAGTTGTCTGGTCTTAAGGATTATGATTAAGAAAAATATTATTTTAAGACCTTCATTAAAAGCTGAATATTGACAATGTCTCGTATCATTAGAGGGGAGAGCAGTGTACTGCTGAGGAGTTTCTTCTGTGATCCAAACGCACGCATGTGAAAATAAAGTGATCATTGTCCAGAGGAAGACACAATATTATCAGTTTTGTGACTTTTTGGGGGTTGAGTTTTTTTGAGATTCTTGGCAAGTAGTACTGGAATTGAAAGCAAAAGTTGAATGTGCCATTCAAGGCTACCTTCACTGTTTAATTTCCGTACATAAGAAAAATTTAGAGACTGTTTTATGTAAGGAAGGAACAAAGAAGTTGACGGTGTATAAATACAGCCATAGATCATAAGCAAAGGTAAGGATTCATGCTGAGTCTAAAGATTGTGTATCACATATTATAAAAAGGTGAGTCAAAGTCAGGGTGGTTGTGATGCTTTTGGTGTCTGCCATTCTGTGATTCTTGTGTGAGGTGAGATGTCTGGACTCTTCTGTTCCATTGTCTTTACAGCAGATGTACAATGACCAGGAAAAAAGTGGTTTCTGTTTTCTCCTTCACATTTTCAGCATTTTGGTTTCTTTGTTTGGTTTCCTTAGTTTCTCTAGTCTGACGTTTATTTCAAGCTTGGCTTTTGTTTTCCTTGCAGATTGTTGTGGCTAGTTTATCTGAGCCTTTTTCTCTGTTTAGATGTTCATTTGTCTTATTCTCTCAGTTTAAGATCCAAACCCAATATAGGCTCTACCTATAGGCAGTATAGGTAACTTTATCTGATGGAAGGACTCACATTCTCAAATAGCAGCCACTTAACATGGGCTTCTGCTGTAAACCCTGGACTCCATTAAGGGTACTTTTCAGGGGTTGCCTGACTTTTGTGTCTTCATGCCTACCTCAAGGTGAGAATTCCAAGCTGTGATCGGAGGATCCAAGTAGTGAACAGTAATTTGCCAGTGAGTGTGCCATAACGTAAAATATGTTGTATAGGAGCGATTGTATTTTCTCTGGCAGTATTTTGCGATTCCTTATTACTTGATGTTATGAATACATACTTTTGCTGATGCTATTTGGTATTAAATACAGTTGCTGAATAACAAGAAAAATATAGCTGTGCAGAGAGTGTTTTGTTACAACTGTAGAGTAATTTTTGACCTTTTGATCTGAAACTTTAAGCGATTGAAAACAATCTAGAATTTGTATTAAGCAACTTGTTAGAAATGTGTGTGTATGGAGGAGGTCAGGTGCAGCAAACAGCAGTAAAAGGTGGTTAAGATGCAGTGAAGATAGTCACAGGTGATGTTCTCACTTCTATTTTCTGAATGTAACAGTCATTAAGGGGGAGAATCTTATAAAGAAAATAGCCTTTGCTGAAGCCAAATGTAGGGGGGGGTTGTTTTGTTTGTTTGGTGAGAACAGTTCCCATTAATTGGGCAGTGTAAAGTGAAGGAGTTCCAGTCAGTTCTTTTTATGTCAGCTTCAGATTTAGGCTGAAACAAGCCAGGATGGGAATGGATGAATTCAAGATGTCAAAATGTGAAAGAGAAGTCTCTCTGAAAATGAGAAAGGCAGATAATCTTGTATGAAATAAATACTGTTTTAAAGGTGCACTAGCAAGTGGACTCATCATCAGGAATTGTAAAATGTTAAGATAACATGCTGGCAATAACTGCATGTATATGCTGCTGTAGCTATACGTAATACCACACTGTTGACTTTAACTGATTTTATGCAATGTTTCTATGTAATGATGAACAGAAAATGTAGGGACTCAGGAATTTTCCATTCTTTGCTAATAGCACACAGGAAAATAGAAACTCATACATTGTAGGATGTGGGCTATTAAGTAAGGTTTTGCTTTTAAATACAGTTTTTTTAATGAACTCTAATGAAAATATGTATCTTATTACATGTAACTCGTTAAATTCTGTATTTTCACTAATCTCTGGAAGAAGTTTTTCTTTTGTTTTTCCTGTAAGCGACTAGATGCCAAGTATCATATCATAAAGACAGGAAAAAAAACCTTCACATGCATAGAAGATAAGTCCTGTGCTCATATATAGGCTATTTCATTGCTCTGTGGTGGGAGTAAGTGTGGGAAGAGTAATGGTCGTATTTCTTGAGTATTTTAATTTCACTGTATCGCAGAGTTATGCAGAATGTCTTTACAACATCTCTGTAGATACTATAGCAAGAAAAGCCACGCATTCCGTTTCTCAGGCTAAAAGACAAAATACTCTGTATGGAATAGAAATGTCAATGCTATTCTTAGTATTCAGATTAAGAACAATAAAAGTTTCACTAAAAGAAAGAAAACAAAAATATCCATAATTATGGGTGAAGCCAGCCTTTCAGACTGGCCCATAGACAATAGATACTACAGTAAAATACTCAATTTTTTCATGTGTTTGATTATGTAATTATCAAGCCCCAATTTGGGAGCTTCAGCTTGCAAATTAATTTAAAATGTGATTTACTGAATATGTCTTATGAAATATTTTCCCTTCTCCTTTTTGATGTTTCTTTTTTCCTTTTTTATTTTTTTTTAAGAGGTTCTCTCTCTATATGCCCTGAAATTATATATAGCAGTGATTTTTTTGAGTGTCCTGCCTTGATAAACTTAAGCCATAAACTGGACTTTCAGAGCAGATCAAACAGTAATGCTACAGTTGTATCCAAGATTTTTCCTAGCAAGTAAAATTATAGAACCATGGAATCATTTGGGTTGGAAGGGACTTCAAAGGTGAACCCCCCCTGCAATGAGCAGGGACGTCTTTAACTAGATCAAGTTGCCCAGAAACACATCCATCTTGGGCTTGACTGCAGGGATGTTGCATCCATCACCTGTCTGGGCAACCTGTGCCAGTATTTTACCACCCTCATTGTAAATTTCTTTCTCACATCTAGTCTGAATCCTTTAAACTCTTTAGTTTAAAACCATTACCCCTCACCATATTGCAACAGGTCTTACTAAAAAGTCTCTCCCCATCTTATAGCCACCATTTAAGAACTGAAAGGCCACAATAAGGTGTCCACAGCGTCTTCTCCAGGCTGAACAACCCCAACTCTCTCAGCCTTTCATCACAGGAGAGGTGCTCCATCTGATCATTAGTAAGTAATGTTCTTGGTTGAACAGATGCTGTCCAAGATTTCTACTACTATGGTGTAGTAGTGGAACAGCATTATTGTAATAATCAGGAAAGTCTTAAAATACTTACTTGGGATGAAAGATCGAAGGCAAGAATATCTCTAGAAGCTTTATCGCAATGGCCTTTTCCCTCTTGTGATCTTAGAGCTAGATCCTTTTCTGAGTTTGAGTGAAAGTGCTGCTTGTACTTTTGGCATATATAATTTTGTAAAGTTTGATGCAAAAAAAATGCATAGTTGCTGTTTGTATAAACTGGTGTTCTTCATGGTACTGTAAGTACAATTACAAACTTAAGTCTTGTCTGTTATGCAGTAGAAGGTTTTTATTGCACTATGTTTAATGAACTTTTTTAGTACCTGAGAGATGACTGAATATGACCTTTCTTGTCCTAGGTGATTGCTGTAGAATTGCTGTAGATTGCTGAGGGATGATTGAGATGTTGGAGGATAGACCCAAAGTAATTTCAGTGAGAAGGCTATCAGGCTGTCTTTGTATAGTGTCTTGTGTAATTGTGTTCAAAATGGGAAGCTAAGTGCTTGAAAAATTCATACTCCTTGAGATCAGGATTCAAAGAGATGGAAT
The DNA here is from genome assembly GCF_963264785.1 of Psittacula echo. Lineage (NCBI taxonomy): Eukaryota > Metazoa > Chordata > Aves > Psittaciformes > Psittacidae > Psittacula > Psittacula echo. Next base: position 63,946,409 of record NC_137743.1, on the reverse strand, counting down.
TTTTTTATGCGGTAGCCTTTAGTTGTGCACAAGTTTAGCAGATAGATATCCTCTTTTTTTTTTTTTTTTTTTTTTTTTGGGAGGGGGAAGTGATCCTTGTTGAAAGGAAGTGCTGGTGATAACTGGAATATCTAGGTCACCGTCAGTTCAAGTATTCCCCATTATTTAAAAATGCTTTTCTCTAGTTACTGCTAGTTAAAAATATACTGCTTGTAACTTTCTAATGGGAATTTTATGAAAATCAAATAAATAGAGGCTTTATTTATTTGCTGTGCCAGACCCTTTAATTTAAAAAGGGCTTCCACACATTCAGATTATTGACACTACTTCTTTGGGTTTGCAAGCATGAAATATGCTGAGATACAGCAATGACACTATTCTGTAGCAGTGGGATCTAAAGCATATGAAACAACCTTGCATTGGATTTTAAAAGATGTATTGTTTTTCCTAAGAAAATGATGAAGATTTCTATCTGCATTTGGATGAAAGAATTCTCTAATAGTCTTTACAGGAACTGTCTTCTGCCACAAAGACTGGTGGGAATTGCAGGTGGGACTTCAGAAATTTAAATGGCTAAAGAAGATGAATCAATTCTCTTGGGAAGAATATAATCTTACAAGATGAGGGCTAGCTGAAAGACTTGGTGTAGGTATTGGACCCCACGTGCACTGTAACAAGGGAAATACAAACTCTGTCCAGGCTGCACCAGCCTGTGTTTGTGAAACCCTGTGAGACTATTGCAGGTATCCTTCTTGGCTGCCTTTTCCAGGGCTAGGAAGAATCAGAGAAGAAAGTTTTGTTTGGTTTGGTTTTGTTTCCCCCTGTTCCTGTTTTGTCTTAAGCAATTAGTTAAACAAAAAATGACACTCAAGATACAGCAGCGTAACAGGCAACTGGAATTGTTTATTGTGTAATAAATAGTGGGGGCCTGTCCCTTCAGGTGAGTTCACTGGCAGTTTTAATGTCTGATGTAGGTTGGGTAGTTGATGGAGCTGAGACTTAAAACAAGGAAGGAGTGAGGACCTGAATTGCGTAGGATACTGAAACACAATTTCCAATGGAATTCTTGTTATGACTTATGATCTTACTTGGTTAAAATTTCTCTTTTTAACTCCCTCTGTGTCACAGCTAAATAAGCTGTACTTTGATTCTTACCACAGCTTTCGTTTAGTTCTGTAGTGGTCATGAAAATAAAAAGAATGGGTTTTTTGGTTGTTCTAACACCTTCTAATGTTTATATTAGAAAATTAGAATAGGTCTGCTTGGTTCCTAGCACATCTGGAAGCTATCTGGATATGAAAGATGTTGTGAGTGAGACCATTTACTGAACACCTTTTATCTGATCTCTAAAGGGTTATTTTTGTGTGACTGGAATTTATTCTCTGTTATAGTTGTATATTGTCTTACTAAAAATCAAGGCTTTTCTTCTTTTCAGGAGAAGGAACTACCTTAACCACTCTCTCTGTCTTTTTAGCAAATTCATTAAAAACCAGCAGCTCTCCTGATTTGCTAGGTACCTTGTAGAGCTGAAGAGGCAAGAAAGAACAGGGCTGTTGTTTTTGCTTTACGATGGATAAGTGTTTGAAATGATGGTGTAGACTTGGAGCTACTTAAATAATGCTGGTTTTACTTTTTGGTGTTTGAATAAAATGGTGTCTGGAGGATGCCTTTGTGAGTGAAATCACCTGTGTCAGCTTCTTGAAGGCACCCTAGTGCAAAAGAGGAAGGGAAGGTTTGTAGGTTAAGTCTATCCCTGCAAGTGTATTGCCACCATCCCGTCAACTGCTGATTCTGATTTGCACCTGTAGAAGTAATCATGATAACATGAATTGCTCTTGCTGCCTGATACCATATCTGGGGCACTGGGAGCACAGGGCTTCTGTTACTTGTCAGGCAGCCTTTCCTGTGGCAAGGTAGAGACAAACTCAAGAAACAAAAAAACTGTAAGAGCAAATGTAAATGCTATGGGCTAAGAATGAGAGATGAGGGAATTGGTGAAAAAAAATGAAGAAAAAGATATGGCATCTGGACAGAAAATGAAAGTGTTGGGATTCCTGTAGTTTAAAAAGAGGTTACTGAAAACTTGGCGTACCTTCTGTGAAGGTATACTTGGAGGTTTTACCTCCTTTGTATGGGGCAGGAAACATAAGCATGAGTAACCACAAACATGCAGATGCGCTAGAGATGGGTAGGGTACATGGCTCTGCAGTGGTGTATGTGTGTGGATTCACCCAACCTCATTAGACTGCCTGATCCCACGTGGGTGTGTGTATGTGCTCTTTATAAATACAAGAACTTCATCTATCTAGCTGTTACACATAAGTTTTTTCAAGAGTATATTATCAGTTCTAGCTCTCAACAGTGTAAGTTAGACACTGTAGATGTTAAATACAGCTACATTTTACTTATGTGGACTGTGCATTTATTGATGTGTGTGATTAAGCACTCTCTTGTGATAGTAGAGTTCCAGCAATGCAATTGCATTCATGTGCTTGATGGAAACTAGAGTCCACTAGCATTTGCAAGCTAATCTTTCTGTGGCATGTACTCTTCAAAGATTAATTTCTGAAGTCAGTTGCAATAAACATCTTTTAACAGTCATTAGAAGTCACTTAAAGATGTAACAGCGAGTAAAGAAGGGGATAAGCAGTACCGTTTCATTTTGGGTTTAAGATTGTTTTTTGGTATTTATGTCAGGGCGAGTTTTTATTTTGTTTGTTGGGGTTTTTTAACACCTGTATTGATGCTCTGTATTGGTCAATAATTTCTTTCTGGCAGATGCATGAAAGCTGAAGATCATGCAGAAAGCCTCCAAACAACTCATGGAGGAGTAAAAAGAAATTTGATTAATACATTTTGCAATGTTCACATAACCCAGAACAACCTAAGCAAGCTGCTGTAGAGGCTACAGTTAAATTTGCAGCTAATGCCACACATCTTGAACTGTATGCAGAATGCACCAAAACTAATTTAAAACGTTAGCAGAGAGGAGGTATAAATTTTGATGGCGGATCCTCATTCGGTGTGTTTGGAGGTCTGCGAGCACTCCTGATTAGCTCTGAGAGGCTGTGAATAGTTAATTATTCAGCACGGAGTTCCTAAGTTCAAAACTCTAAGCACTTTTAGCAACAGATCGGTCATGTGAAGTCTTATTAGACAGCCGTCTATTGCAGTGCTGCTCTGGACCTTGTTTCCCCTTCATTGTGAGTGACTTTAAACTTTGTTTTCCCAAGAAAGATGTGTGTTTCTAATCGTTGTACACTAGATCTTTTGTTTTAATTTTGCAGGACAATTATAGAAGCTAATTTCTTTTGTTAAATTAAAAATAAACTTTGCTACAGTTCTAGAATTTAAATTGCAAGCATATTTTTGGAATTATTTTGTGTATTATGTTTGAAATATATTTTAGCTTTCTGTGAATGTGGCTCCATTTGAAAAATCCAAGCTTTTTAAAAGAATATTTATAAAGGATTAAGAAGCACACATACATCTCCACAGGGTGTTTTGTTTCTAATGGTGAAATTCTGAAATACTGTTTCTTCCTTGTTGACAATATTGGTGAATTGTGGAAAGTTACGTGAATAAAAGGGGATGTTGTACTATGTGTTGTAGGACATGAGAGTTCTGCCTTCAGAATTTACTTTAACATAAATATATTAAGAGATGTAGAGAGTTTCCCATTTATACCACTTTGCTTTATTTTTTTTAATTGAAATAAGTGAAACTTACGTATTGATGACTCTTTGCATTCAAGTGTACCCTGGCTTCTCACCAAGATGGCAAAGGATAGCGAGAAAATTAAAATAGGAAATTGGCTTGGGTGAAAGGAAAATATAAAAGCGTATTGTGACTGAAGTGCCAAGAAATATTACAACACAGTAGGACTGGTTATACTGCTATGTTATTACCATAATAAAGTAAATAGATTAAAGCTGGTAGGATTTGTTTGAATGAGTTTAATAATAAAAAGAAGAATTTGGGGAAGAAAAGTGTAATTATTCCTTTTGCCTATCTGTCCTCTCTATTAAACATACTGTCAGTGCTATTTGGCTTCATCCTGAATAGTACAGTTATTTCTGTTTGTACTAATCCAGTAAATCTGTTTGGAGAATGCAGAAATAGGGTCCTTTGCATAACCCAAGGGAGGAAAACAAGTAACTGATTTTTTAGCTTACACTTTTTAAATGTGTATTAAAAACCCTTTTTTGTTTTGGGCTTGATGTTCATTGGGTTGGGTTTTGTTTTATTTTTTGTATGATGGATACCTTATCCTGTTGTAACTTCTGTCAGCACTGATCATATGTTTAATACTGACTCATCCCTTCTTTGCACATATCACTTGCACAGTCCAAGTGAAAATTAAGTGTGTATCATTCCTGTTCTGGAGACTTGTTAGTTTGCCAGTATGGAATCATATGTATAAATACATACTTGACTTTTAATTTTTATCCATTTATTTCAGAAGAAAATCTAAAGCACCGCCTCCTCCATCTGAAACAAAACCCATTGCCGTTTCTCCGTTTGATAACACAGAATCAGCCAACCTCATCATGGAACAGAAAGAGAATGTAATTGATAAAGATATTGAACTATCAGTGGTCCTGCCAGGAGATGTGATCAAGTATTCTACAGTTAATGGGAGGTAAGTTACACAGAATGACATTTTTGTTGCATTTTCTTTCTCTGGTTTACTTCAATCTTCATCCAGGTTTTAAACACTCAGTAAAATACATGAGTTCTGTAAGTGAACATTGAGTGGATTAAAAGAAGGTGAAGGGCCTAGAGCACAAGTCTTACGCGGAGCAGCTGAGGGAACTGGAGTTGTTTAGCCTGCAGAAAAGGAGGTTCAGGAGAGTCCTTATCACTCCCTACATCTACCTGAAAGGAGGTTGCAGTGAGGTGGGTGTTTGTCTCAAGTAGCAAGCCATAGGATGAGAAGAAATGGCCTCCAGTTGTGCCAGGGGAAGTTCAGCTTGGGTATTGGGAAAAATTTCTTCACAGAAAGGGTTGTGAATCATTGGAAAAGTCTGCCCAGGGAAGGGGTGGAGTTTCCATCCCTGGAAGTATTTAAGAGATATGTAAAATGGGGCACGTAGGGACATGGCTTAGTGGTGGACTTGGGCAGTGCTAGGATAACGGTTGTACTCAGTGCTCATAGTCTCTTCCAACCTAAATAATTCTATGATTCTGCTATGATTTTGGAGTAGGTGTGGAAACATATACTTTATACATTTACCTACCTTTTGGAGAGACTTTTTATTCTCTCCAAATTGTGTATGGCACCTATCAGGATGTGTAGCCATACTTGTTCTTTCTAGTCACTGCAAGTCTCTAGAAAAATGTAGGCTTGTATGAGTCACTGAATCTTCTCACATCAGTTTTCCTTGTTGGACTTAAAAATGAATTCCTGAATCCTGTTTGGGTACAAAGTCATGTGTTCAGCACTTACACAGCACTACTACCTATAGACTACTAGCAGTCCTAAAAAATTGCATCATCACTTCAGACAAAATCTATAATGCTTTAAAGAAATAGTTTCTAGATACAGCTTGGATTTTTTTTTTTTTTTTGTTCTTTGATTTATTTTTTTTATTTGCTAATATAGTTTGTTTAAGCTGGTTTTAATTTAAAATACATACTTTAGTCTGCTAATTGGTAGTGTAGGTTGTGTGTATAACATTCAAGTGACCTTTAGTTTAGAAAGACCTGGACATTGACTGGTGTTGAAATCAGAAATCCTGGGATTTGAAATGTTATATTAATTATCCTAGCAGGCCTACCAAGAAGGCTCCTATGCAAATCATTGTATGGATGAGAGCAATTAGGATGCCAGATTGTTGCTTTCCTAAACTGAAATAAACTATTTGTATATTGTCCTTGTATTAGTGTATGGCCAGTGTCTTTGCTGCTGAAAGCAAGGAGGTGAATTTATTTATTTATTCAAATTAGGCAATGTAAATGTATAGTTACAGCTACTTCTTAATGAGAGATAGTTTGGCTTGAGTCTGTTTGTATGCTTTGTCATTGTCCATGAGGTCATTTCTTAGAAATCAAATACTGGCATGTTCTTCAGAGCTGCAGTGGATGAACTTCTGTGGCTACTTCTTGCCCCCCTTCCCAACTCAGTGTGATTTTCAGGATAACTTAAATCTGAGGTTATATTTCTCAGAATAAATATTCTGAAATAATCAGCGGCAACTGTGATGGTTTATGGTGTTCTTGCCAATGTGTTTGCAGGAAGGAATACTGCTGTCTGCTAACATGGTGCCTTCCTCTGTTTTTTAAATTTCTTAAAGGTGAGACTCCACATGTAAGCTATCAGGCACTTCTCTTCCTTCTTTTCACTCCCTTTGTCCACACGTACGAGTACCAAGTGCCCACTGCCTCACTTTGCTGAAAACAAAGTGCCAGAAAGGAACATTGCACGTATCTTCGCTTGGTCGTTATATTGTGTAGAATTACTCCCTGTTCAAGACAGGCCTCACAGGCTTATCAAGAAGCATACTTATTTCCTGACCAGCATTATTATCCCACAGTTACTGTTTCTTTTTTCAGTCAAGACCCTGTATGTAATTGATTACATAAATGACTGTCTTGCAAGTAAGAACCTATATTAGCACTGCTGGGCTCACTCGGAATGAGGGGAGATACTGTGCCGGACCGGCAGTCCACCATGAAGCATACTTCAAACTATCTTTTCTTCTAGTTTTGCGCTGTCTTGATAGTCATATTTTATGGACAAATTGGAAGATCCCTGCAGAAATGACATAAATTGCTAATTTGTCCCTTTCCTGTTCATGATCAGGGATAAGCAGCTTCAAAGCTCCCAAGGAGAGAATACCTTTCAAAATCTCATACTAGAAAAAGCAAAACTGTGAGTCTGTACAGCCATGTGCTCAAATGTCATAGTCCACTAGAGTAAATTTCTCTATGGTTCTCAGATGCAGTTGGGTTGGTTTGCTCCCTGCTTTTTCGTAGTGGCTAGTGAGAGCTATGTTGAACAAAGCACAGCTAAATATCCTGAGTGAGTAGAAGTAGGCAAAAGAGGATCAGAATGAAATCCGAAAGATTTTATAGAGAAAGATTACAAGAGAGAATAATTTTTGATCCTTGAGTTGATCTATGAGCAACTCAAGCAAAAAAAGTGAGAAAGGAAGGAGGACTGAAGTAGCTTATTCCTCATTCTGAAACTTCAAGCATAGGTGGATTCTCTTATTTAAGCCTAGACACCAATTTGTAGTAGTTGATGATAGTGATTCAGTTCAGAAGCTGACAGTGGCATTCACACTCTCCTGTCACCAGGATTCCTGCAGGGGGTACAGGCAAACTATTATTTAAAAACAGACAAACAACCTCCCCCCCCCAAAAAAAAAAAAAAACAAAAAACAAAACAGCCCCATGGTAGGAGCCGTGAGTGGTAAGCAGTGAAGGCCCGCTGTTCAGGCGGAGGAATGGGTCAAGATTTAAAGCCGAAGAAGAAAAAAAACCCACAAACAACAAAAAATTTGAACTATTTTATTTAGCAGCCTGATCATTTTGAGTTAGTTTTCTTCTCTTCCCACAAGGAAGAGCTGCAAAGTGTGAGAAAATGTTATCAAAACTGAACAATTAGTTTAAGTTGTATACATCAGTAAATTAACTTAGAAATGTCAAGGACCAATATGGTCATGACGTGCGTTTTACTTGGAAATGGTGTGTCAGATTTGCAGGGCAGCATGTTTAGGGCTTCAGTTGCTGATGACTTTAAGAGAGCCCTTAGCTTTGCTGAATTTGTTTTCTTAAAGTCCTTTGTGAGTTTCCATTTATCCATTCTTGAGTATTTTCAGTCACCAAGATATTCTTAATAAACCGTTGGTTTACTTCATATAGCTAGCTAGTGAATAATAAGCTTTGTGGTGTTGCCTTACTTTTCAAAACTTATTATACTTACATTTGTTAGGAAAAAATGTCTTTTTAGCGACTAGGATTAGTAAATAGTTTTGCAAGGAAGGCCATGAAGCCATGGGCTTAAGTAATTGGAGATCTATAGAAAGCCACATGGTGTGTAGGTTTCTTCTCTTTTCTTTCTCCCACCCCGATAGGAATACTCTTGGTGGCTGCTGACAGAGGGTTTTTTTGTTCAGTGGAGCTTACTGTGAGTCTCATGATGGGAAGAAAGACCTTGTTCCTAAATTATGATTATGTAAGAATCTCCACTTTCTTTTTTTTTTAAAGTAGCAGGTTTCTAGCCCTTGATTTTAGAGAGGAGTGTAGAAATGTGATGATTTTTTTTTTTTTCCTTTAAACACTTGATCCAGTCACTTCAAATACAACTTTCCGTGTTGGTTACAAGCATAACATTGTAGGTGAAGGTTCAACTTTAACTGTCAGTTAGGTGATGTAACAAAACACTACTAGCCACTTTTTATTGGTGTTTAGTCAGGTAGGAAGAATCAGAAGCAAATAGATGAGAGAAAAAGGGGTGTGGCAATATGTAAACAAATGTATGATCAGAGATCTCCAGAAAAGTTAAGTAAGGTAATGAAGGTAAAGAAGTCGCAAATAAAGATTTTACTGAAATTAGATAGAGGAAGACAAGCAGATGAGGTACTCTGAGGCAGCTGATGGCCACTTCTTGGAGTTCTATTAAATATTAATCATGGAAGCTGTTAAATGTACTGTGATTTATGTACCTGCAATCCTTGAAGGCTTTAGCAAAACATAGTGTTACAAGTTTTGGAGGATGTGATTACAAAAAAAATTGCTTTTTATATCACAGTAGGAATATCTGTCTAAAGCAGTCGTTGAAGGTGTCTTGGCTTCCAGTGGAGGGTGGGGACAGGACTTAGTCTATCATCCTCCAGTCAAGCAGGTAATTTCTGGAAGTATCAATGGAAAGCAAATTTGCACTGAATCACTGTTTTCGTGTACTAATTTGCATGTACCTGTCTGTTGTTTGTGAGCAGCTGTTTCTCACTTACCATTCTGACACTTCTTGTGACTCTGGTTAATGTGAGGGCTTTCCCCTGTCATCATGGTGCATTTCCATAGGATGGCTTTTTGCGATCTTTGCTTGTGAATTCTTGTACTGGTCATCTTCAGTGTTCTTACTCCTCTCTGATACCTGAAGGCCAGAGGGAAGGGCGGCTGTTGAAAATAGTGTATATAAATGCACCAGAAAAAAAGTAATGGGTAACTTATTGCATAGGCTGATAACTAGAAAGGTTGCTATGGAAGTAGCGTCTGCGGTCTCTTCTGGGTCTCTCCTTGCCTTTTCTGCCAGTGGCATGGGGGAATGACATGATTTGCATTTGCAGCTCTTATTAGGGTAAGATGGATGTACTTGTTCTCTGCCAGAAATGCAAGAAATAGTTTTTTCTTCTTTCTTCTAACTGTAGCAGGTTGTGATATATGGGAGAGAAAAATTGAAATAAACTCTGGTTTAGCTGTGTGAAAAGGGAGGTATAGTTAGTTTTGTGCAGTGCTCAGTGCACTACTCATGGTATTCCTCAGGCTGATATATATCATCTAGATGAAGGCACGACAAATATATTACATTCTTCTATACCTTTTTCAGACCATCAGATAGGTGCTTTTTTGACTCCTTGGCACTTCATTTCTGTATGTTTTTTATTTATTGTTCCTTCTGCCGTTGTCTCCTCAGGCAGGTATTCTTCTGCCATTTAAGCAGGGAGAAATTTTCTTGGGGGGGGGGGGTGTGGTGTGGGAAGTAACAGTCCTGCAATAACTATATTTGTCAGCTTTCAAACCATTTCCATCTTCTGGAAGTGCAGTGTGTGCACCAGATAGTCCAGCCTTGCTTCTTGAAAACAGAAGACAGCTTGCTTAAGGAACATTTGTTTTTTAGGACTAAATGAAAACAGGAATGATATTGCAAGGTAAAGGGGGTAGAAGAACAGTGTTCACAATAATCTCTAATGTCGAGTCGTTCTTAATTCTTTTACAGAGCCATATAATATAAAAAGTCTGATTTAACTTCCAACTTAATAAATGTATTAACTGTCTTCATACAGTCTATAATTCTGCTTAGCTTGATGGATCTTTGTAGAAGCTATCTATTTTCACATTTGGTTATGCTATCAATACTGCGTCTGTTATGAGATTACATCTAGAATTTAAGATTTCTGATAAAGCCATACCAGCCAAACCCTGTATTAGTTTTCCTTTGGACACTTCAGTGTCCTTTTCAACATAGCATTTGATTGCTTCTCAGACTTATAAATTCTTTTCATAATATGCTTGTGAGACAGAGCAGGTGATAGATTTCCCTCTTTGTAGTTGTAAGTGGGAGAGACAGAGAACGTCAAAATGAAATGCTCCTTACAGATGATTGCCCAACTCTACAAACTGAGGAATGACCAGTTGCAATGACCTGATAGTATCATAACTTTATTCAGTTGCTGTAACATGCAAAGTTAGGATGCTCTTCTTACCTTTGGTCTATTTAAACATCTGTGATGCTTCTGTTTAAAGTATAGCTTTAGTAAATTTATTCCAATAGTGTCGTGGTTTAAGCCCAGGCCGTAAATTAGAACCACGCAGTTTCTACTCCCCCCCCGCCAGAAGGATGGGGAGGAGAATCGAAAGAATGTAACTCCCACGGGTTGAGATAAAAACAGTCCAGTAACTCAGGTATAACACAAATCACTACTGCTACCACCAATAATAATAATGATAAGGGAAATAACAAGGGAAGGGAATACGATACCACCTGCTGAAAACGAGCCCGACAGAGCACAGAACGTGCGCTTCCGGGTAACTCCCAGTTACATCCCCTGGCATGACGTGCTGTGGTATGGAATACCTCTTTGGCTAGTTTGGGTCAGGTGTCCTGTCCCTGCTTCCTCCCGGCTTCTCCTCCTCCCTGGCAGAGCATGAGACTCACAAAGTCCTTGGTCAGGGTAAACATTCTGACCAGTAACTGAAAGCATTGGCTTTATCAGTATTATTCCCAGGCCGAAAGTCAAAACCACAGCGCTGCACCAGCTACTAAGAAGGAGAAAAACTGACTGCTGCTGCTGAACCCAGGACACAATAGCAACTGGGAATGTTCAGCTTATCTTAATGTGCTGTTCTGCATCTTCTTTATTGAGCACTGAGCGAACAATGATGCACAATTCATGACTACATATGAGAAATCTGCTTTGCATACTTCATTGTGAAAAGGACATCTGCTGCATCATACAGAGCTTCCAAAATAAAATAGCATTCATCTTCTACATAATTATTTAGGTTCTTTCCCTTTGTCTGTATTAAACACTTGGCTCTTATTTTGGGATCGCTAACGCAAGACCTCCTTAAAAGCTGGCTTCCTCAAACTTGATTTCTCCTGCTTCCTCCAAATAGCTCCTGCTTGGTATTTCTGAAAACAAAATACCTTGTAACCTCAGAATGGATATAAAAATGTCAATCTTTGGAAAGAAACTGTTCTTAACGAGTAGCGGGGTATTTATCACCACTGCTAAGTTCCCATTAAAAATCAAATGAGGTGGCTAATGCACATGTTCCTGCTGACCCCAGGAAAAACATCACTTCATACAAGAAAAAATTTCTCCCTTTGCTCAAGCACATGGCATACTTCTGTGCAAGCTGGTTTCATTTTCTGTTTAATGTATTTCTTTTTTTTGGCTTTGCCTTTTTTATTGCTTTTTTTTTTCTCTCTTTTCTATGTTCAAGATATTTAAAGTTGGTGGCTGGCAATAATTATTTAGTCATGGAAAGGAAAGGATGACTTGGGCTAAATGTTTAGCAGCACATTTTGTTATTGCCTGTTTAATTGTCCTCTGTTGTGACAGTTCCATTTGTCTTTTACAGGAAGCCCATGATGGACTTGCTGATCTTTCTCTGTGCACAGTATCATTTAAATCCATCAAGTTATACTATAGAGTTGTTATCAGCAGAAAATAGCCAGATTAAATTCAAACCTAACACACCAGTGGGGCTGCTTGAAGTGGAAAAGGTGATTTTAAAGCCAAAACAAATGGATAAGAAGAAACCTGCTCCAGTTATACCAGAGGTGAGAACTGAAATTAAAGCATGTTGAGAAAATAGAATCACTATTGGATTCAACAAGTTGAGCTCATAGGTCAGCCTCTTGTGTCAGCCTTTCCTGTTGTCTCTCATCCTCTCACCATGCACCCCTGTGAAATGCTTGGCTCCATGTTCTTGATAACCTCCTACTAGGTAAAATACATTTCAATTTGTTGCAGAAAACATCTTTGCTGTGAAAGAAGGAAACATTAGAATATTATTTGAATTCCCACGCCTTGCTGTCCTTTTGACAAATTCTGCAGATGAAGTGTGGCTGAATACAGCCTTCTATAAACTGAAAATCAACAACTTGAACCATCTGTCATGCTGTGATATATATGCCTTTCTGCTTGTATGTTCATTTTCCTTTAATACATGCTGTACGTTTTTGTTGTTAACCAGGTTTTTTTATATACCCTTGAGAAGGCAGGAGGTTTTAGAAGTACTAAAGCAACTTCTGGGTGTTGCTTCAATCTTTCCTTCCACCTTTGTTGTTCTGCTGTAGAGAAAAATCCTGGGCTTTAATTTATCTAAAGCTCTTAAATAGGGCCAGGGGAACCCTTCTGCTGCCCTCTTACTTTCATCCTGCTTGGGTACACGCACATGCACCCATGGCTCATTGGCTGACTTTTACAGCTCCATAATGTAACCTAGTAGAGCATCTCATTCCAGGAATGTGCCCTGCTGGACAGGCAAATGACAGATGCTAAAGAAGGAGAAGACTGTTTCATGTGCCCTTTTCTTCTGTAGCAAGAAATCACAAAATAGTTGCTCTTGTAGTGTTGAATCAATAACATTGGTGAAGTTGGCTACAAGCGGAATTCCTGTGACTGCTATAAGGCTGTTATAAAAATGCCAGTTGTTTCAGAATTTGAGGTGGTACTTATTGGAATTTTCTTCTCTCCAGCAAACAGTAAGGGTAGTGATAAACTACAAGAAGACACAGAAGACAGTCATAAGAGTTAGTCCACATTCACCCCTTCAAGAACTCATTCCAGTTATCTGTAGCAAATGTGAGTTTGATCCTTCACACACTCTACTGCTGAAGGATTACCAGTCTCAAGAACCCCTTGATATGACAAAATCTCTTAATGACCTTGGACTAAGAGAATTATATGCTATGGATATCAGTCGAGGTAAGATAACTTTTGTGAATTGCAGAAAATTATAGAAAAGATAATTACTTGATATTTCAATAATGTATACATTTTGTTGGGATAATTTTACTTTTGAATAAATTTATTTCTAGCATATAGTATATATTTAATTAGTCTTCCTTAAAATTGAAACTGGGACGAGTTTATCTGTACTTATGTTTGAGAAATGCTATAGAAAGTTCTTAATTTCTAACAATGTTAGGCACCAGTAAAGATAGCTAAGTACAAATCATCACTTTTAAACAACCTCTTCCTTTCCTTCCCCCAAAAGACCAACTACACTGTATTTCTCTGAGCTTGTAAGAAGATACAGGATCATGATGAGCTGAAAAGTACAAAAACATGAGAGAAATTTAGTTTTGTTTTAAAATTATTTAAAATTTTAAAAGTGTTAGAATATTCTGATGGTATTTATGTCTATTTGATTGCTATTTGCTAATTTTATAGATTGTGAAGGAATAATAATCTTCTTTTTTAATTGTGGCCCAACAGGGGCACAGTGAACTAACATCCTTGTATTTGTACAGACATTCTTATTGCCTGGTTTTAACTCTATTTGTAAACCTGTCTTTTTCATGAGGGGTTTATTGTACTACGAGTAAAAACTTTGTACAGTGTGGTTTGTTCTGTTTCAGACATTTCTCACAAGAAATCTTACCTCATCTAGAATGCAGTAGTACTGCCTTACTCCTGTTCTTGACTATTGTTCTATTTGCTTGTTCTCCTTTCCAGTCTAAAACCTGGGGGGTTTTGTTGAGTGCTTTTTTTGTCTTTTTCCTCATTTCTACCTAATATGGTAACCTTATCATTCGGTGCTTACAGTTTCAAGAGTTCTCTCAATTTGCAAGTGCCAGTTATCTTGAATAACAGGAGAATGAGAGATTTGAAAAATGTCTTTTTTCTGTGGAGAAAACAAACATGAAATATTTTTCTCTTCCCCACTGGAAAACAACATATTTTAACTTGCCTCAACATGTTCCGTGGGCTACATGTGCCCATAGTGCATTGTCTTGTTTGTTGTCTGGCTACTGCTTTCATCTACAGACTGGCAGGGCTGCCTTTTAAGCAGTATGACGTGTGCTTCATTTGAATCAACAGCCAAAAATCCTTAGGAGGGAATATGAGGGCATATCTGCTTTCTACACAGCAGTGCCTGGCTAGGAACTGTTCTCTTGATACAAAGTAGTTCAGCATTTCAATTTTGCGGACAGCTTCAGAGCTTTACTTTTTGAGCTTTCTTTATGAAAGCGAGTGGTGAGGTGTGCCTCGTGACAGAATTTAAATTCATATTTTATTTTATTCAGATTATATTTGAATTTTACATTCCTCTTTGTTTTCCAAGTTCTGGCTGCCTTACAATCCAAAACTTACAGAGCAAACTATTCTATAAACTGATTTTTCTTTTTCCATTAGAAATATAAGTGAAGACTCTCCTTATTTACAAGATTTCTGTCTGTGTTTTATGTCTTCAGACTCAAGTTCTTAAATGGCTTTTAACATTTAGATAGTAAAGATACACATCCTTTCACTTCAGTACCTAGTTACATTTTCCTAGTGATGAAGAGAGCTTAACTTTCTGTGTTTGTAACTTATAACTGCATCCTTGATTCAGATTCACATTTTCTGTCTCTTTTTGTCCTTCTATAGCCACATCACCAGCTGATTTAAATTTACCGTCTTTGCAAGGTACGATTTACTGAAATAGGCAGTGAAACTGTAGCACTTATGTGACATTACAGTCTGCTGCTATTAGAACATCTGCTTAACTGTGACATGAGTAATTGTTCTATCATAAACGCATATTTAAAAAGATAATACATAAATTGATATACCCAGCTATATATGAAGTATTTCTGTATAGTTCTACTCTGGATTGAATGATTATACTAATACTTGTACCGAGACCCCAAAGGGGCCTTGCTGATTCATTCTCCTCATTGCATTTGCAGTCAGTGGGATGCCTTTAAGAAAGTTAAATCTAGTAAAAAATTAGAGACAGCTGTTAGGTTTACAAATCATCTGCATGAAGAAGACATTGTAAGGAGAGTAAATTCTGCAAGGTACCACAATGGACTTGAGTATCTTTACTATGACTGCCATGCAGTTACCTGTGCAGCACCTGTCAGGTGTTTCCGTGATCTTTCTCCAGAGCCATACCATGTGCAGTCTTGTGCCTGACTTGTCCCACTTCACACTTTGCCATGAGTTCAAACTGAATTGAGAGCTGGACAGGCTGATGCTCTCTTTCCCTTCTACATGAACCATAATGTGTGACAGGTGGGACATGCTGAATTAAGTGGTAGGGGTATTAACAGCACCTGAAACTCAGCTGTTCTGAGCTCTGAGAAAGAAGGAAGAACAAGGATGGTAGGAAACCCGTTAATTTTGCAGCATTTAGAAAAAGCTATTAATATAGGTGATTTACAATGTGTTTTGTATATCCTTTCAAGAATGAAGGATGTGAAATGACAGACAGTGAAATAGTAAGAATGCAGGAGAAATAATCTGTGCAATAAATAACATCTAGAATTATTCTATTTTAGACTCCTACCAATCTGGAAACTTAGATGTTCTAAAGGAGAAAGAAAACAAAAGATTTTTCAGCTTTTTTCAACGAAGCAAGAAGAAAAGAGAACAAGTAAGGTGTAACTTTGAATATGTTTCTAGAAGTTTTGCTTATACGTATTGAGCAATCAATCACTGTTGATCATTTTCCAGCAAGTATAAGTAACTTGGATTTTGTTTTCTTCCCCCCATCCCCCACCCTGCACGCCAAGGCTGCCAGTGCCCCAGCAACTCCACTGATGAGCAAGCCAAGAGCAACGTTTATCACAAGATCTAACACTGTTAGCAAGCACTATGATTCAAACACTCTGCCATCTGAAATGCCGAAGAAACGGAGGGCTCCTTTACCACCTATGCCAAGTTCTCAGAGTGCTCCCCAGGAACTTGCACAGGCCCAAGTCAGACCAACATCTGATATTGTGAAATCTAACAGCCTTGATAGCAGTGAACAGGTTAGTTATGTCTGTTTCACTTCTCTTAGGAAGTTTAAACATCATAATCCTGTTAATACCTGCTGAGGCTTGAAATAAACAGGAAAGAAAGGTTTAGTAGTTTCTTTTTTAAAAATCTTAGTTGGAAAATAATTACAGAAATGGAAAGATGCATTCCTTTCAAACTTTATATTGTGTATCCAAAAGAGCTATTCCAAATAGTATTTTGAAAAGGTAAAACCGATTTCTTATATAAGTTGGTATTCTGAGCACCTTTTTGTTTTTGTGGATGAATAGGGTTTATATTTAAATGTGAGAACATTGTCTAACTCTATCATATCTAGAAATTGATGTTTTGATATTTCCAATAATGTTTGATGTTTTAGTTACATGTGATAATGAGAAGTTTGTTCCTTACTAAAAAAAGATGGAAATCTTGGGGACTAGTCTTTGCAATCTTATGCTCCCAGCAAGTTAAAGTAAGGTTTTTATTTTAATGCAATAATTGTATATTTAATTGAAGTTATGAGATGTGGGCTGCATATTTAATTAGCCTATATATCCCATGCTATGCAGGAATTCTGCCAAAGAATGTGGGAGAACTGATGCATAAGGTATTCTCCCGGTATTGCACATATTGTCAGTTGTGTAATTCTAATTAAAGACCAACGCTAAAATTGTCATTATGATTTTTAAAAATTATCTTATACAGCATCTAAATGCAGTTTCTAAATGTGGTATCTAATAAATGAGGGTATCGGTATGCTAGAAAAATAAAATGCAGATAGAAATCTAAGGGATGAACTTTGAGTTGAATGCAAAGACAAGAAATTTCAAACTGTGACTTCCTTTATCTTTATACAATCATTTACTCTTTTGTTGATGCACAGAACCACAAGAGAGCACTGTTTAACAGAAGTTCTGAATCTGTGTACTGTGTCCTGCTGAAAAGCTTTATCATTTGAAGAAGACAGAGGTTTCTTTCTGTATTTTAATAAAAAGAACCTCCGGGGGGGGGGGGGGGGGGGGGATATCATGATCTTCTTTTACCACATCGTGTTTGTCTTTAAATTGAATTTAAATCTTTTTGAAAATAATTTATTAATGTCAACATGCTTTAAATGATTCATATCCTATTATGTCTAACAGTAACGTATGACTGTTAGGCTAGGATCTGTCACTCAACAAAATTGCTTAGATTTATTATTTTGTGCTGACATTTCTTACTCATCTAAAGTGATTTGACTAAAGTCGAACAGCCCACAAAGAAAGGACAGAAGTCCAGATTAAGTTATATTTTTGTGTGCTTTTTCTGTTTTGTATTTATGTGTGCAGCTCCCTTAGAACTTGGAAGCCTTTGGCATGTGTTTTTTAAGATGACTTCTGTTTCATTCCGATTTGATTGCACAGTGATTTACCAGATAATACAGAGTTTGGGACTTAAATGTGAGCAAATATTTGCTCTGAGCTTTTAATTTTATTAATTCATGTAAACTATTCTGTCTTTTTAGTATCTATTTTCCAATAAATGTCATCTAATGGAAGAATTTGGACTGTATAATACATATTGCTCAACTTGGTCAAGGAACTCTTAGGAGGGATCTTATGGGAGACTTTCTTGGAAATATGGTCCTTGTAAGAGTTCTGAGACATTTTCAGAGACAGCCTTCCTGCAGTTACAGGAGTGGTCCATTCCCCTACTTAGAAAAGGAATAAGCAGAAGAGTAGTTTCACCTAAATGTACTACTGAGGGAGGTCAAGTGCAAAAATAAGCATGTGAGGGATAGAAAGGGGATGGAGCAATTCCCCAAAACAAATACAGAATTAATTATTGGATGTGCAGAGATGCAGTTAGGAATGCAAAAGCAAGCCTGGAGCTCAAAGCAGCAGATGTCATCAAGACTAACAAAAAAGGCTTTTGTAAGCTGGGGGCAAGCAGAAGTCTGAGGATAAAGGATGAGGTTGTCTATCTCTATTTTAGAAAGGTGCTTGTCAGAGTCTGCCACATTTTTTGTTTAAAGTGTAAGCTATGGACTAGACAAATGAACCACAAGGTAGGATAAAAACTGCCTAAATGGCTCAGATGGTGGTAAACAATGGCTCAAAGTGAGACTGGTTGTCAGGTGGAGTTCCTGAGGAGTTGGTAGTGTGGCCAATACTGTTAAATTTATCTTTATAAACAACCTAGATGATGGAACTGAATGCACCCTCAGCAAACTTGGAAGTTGACACCAAACTGGGCATACAGGCAGGTACACCAGAAGAGCCACCATTCAGGGAGACAGTGACAGGCTAGAGTTGCATGAGGTTTAAAATAGGTGCATCTGAAATTCTCAATCTGGAATGGAGTAATCCGAAGCACCTGTAAAGCCTGGGGTCTGGCTATGTGATCCACCTTGAATCTCAATACTTTTTAGGCCACATGTCCTGGGTTCAGCAGCAGCAGTCAGTTTTTCTCCTTCTTAGTAGCTGGTGCAGCGCTGTGGTTTTGACTTTCGGCCTGGGAATAATACTGATAAAGCCGATGTTTTCAGTTGCTGGTCAGAATGTTTACCCTGACCAAGGACTTTGTGAGTCTCATGCTCTGCCAGGGAGGAGGAGAAGCCGGGAGGAAGCAGGGACAGGACACCTGACCCAAACTAGCCAAAGAGGTATTCCATACCACAGCACGTCATGCCCGGGGATGTAACTGGGAGTTTCCCGGAAGGGCACGTTCTGTGCTCTGTCGGGCTCGTTTTCAGCAGGTGGTATCGTATTCCCTTCCCTTGTTATTTCCCTTATCATTATTATTATTGGTGGTAGCAGTAGTGATTTGTGTTATACCTTAGTTACAGGACTGTTCTTATCTCAACCCGTGGGAGTTACATTCTTTTGATTCTCCTCCCCATCCCTCCGGGGGGGGGGGGGAGGGGAGAGTAGAAACTGCTTGGCTGACTTGTCGACTGGCTTAAACCACGACACCACACCTGTACTACTATGTCCAGATTTGGTTCCTGCAGTTCAAAATAGAGATTAAAACCAGGCAATAGTCCAGTGGAAGGTCACTAGGATGTTTAAAGGTTGAAGAAACATACATGTTCTAACAAAAGGAAAGCTCAGATGGGATCTAATTGCATTCATCTGATACCCAGAAGGTGTTATAAGGAAAGTAAAGGTATATTCTGTACAAAGATGCACGGTGACAGAATAAGGACCATTGGGCACAAAGAAGTAGTGCCTCAGAGGGAATTCCATTCAGACACAGAAGAAAACTCATCACTGTGGGAAAAACTGGACTTTGGAATATGTTGCTGAAGAGAAATGGTTAAAGCTACCTCATCAGAATTATTCAAAACATGCCTTGACAGGCTCCTGCAATAACCTAGTGCAAGACCTTGCGTCAAACAGAAAATTGGAGCAAATGATCTCCAAAGGTTCCTTCCAACTTAGACTTTCCTGTTTCACATGGGTGAATCAGAATTTTGATTTCTTAAAACTGTGTCCACATAATTAGGAGAATAGAAAAAAATATATTAGGACTCCACTGCTAACACAAACCAACAAATACTTGGTTTTGCTGTGAGATTAAGCACTGCTTGAGTAATGCTGGCAAGGGGAAGATTTGGAAGCTTGTTTTTCAGAGCTTCCACTGAAATCTCTAAAATAAACAATAAGGTGTCTCTAGCGATTGAGACTTCTGGTTTCACTTAACTGTAAACTAAAAGACAGTTCCCCTAAAAAAAAGTAAGATGTTAGGCAAGGGACAATGTAAAATAGTGTTATTTAAATAAAAATGTCATTTACAGGATTTGCAACTTTATAATTTAAAGTGAGCACTATTTAAATATATCAAGTAAAAATCGATCTTTATTTCAAGAATTGACATCCTAAATACAGAATTGGAAATGAACATATAAGCATTGTAGAATAAAATCAGTTTTGATGGTTGCACAGCATTTTTTCATCTGTATCATGAATTAATGTTTTCTCAACTTAAAGTGACCAATTTATACTTGTTTAATCCAAGTCAGTTCTCGGTAATGAGGCAAGTACGATGGTCACATTAGACCACAATTTTTTCAGTGTAAAGAATATAAGAATTTGGTCTCTCATATTCCCCACTGTTGAAAATGTACGTCCTGCTGGTGGGATTTAAAAGTCTCTTTCGGGTTGCTTAACAGGCTGATTGGTGTGTTTGCTGAACTATTTAGCGTGTCTGGGAGTGTCACTGTTATTGTAGTGTCCCGTGAAGTTAATTTACAAAACTTAGAATATACTCTGTTCCCCCCACCCCTCCGCTTAAGGGTTCTTTTTTATTTGCTGCTTTTGCCATACAAGTAGCATTTCCTTGCAAATCATATTGCTTTTCAGAGTGCCTAAGTTGTGAAGCCTGCCCTTCAGTTTATTTAGCAGGCTGGATACATACTTTTATTTCTTCTATGGACCAGGATAGCCTTCTGCATGTGCCTTATTATGGACAGATCTCTTTTGTAACATCCACAAGGAAGACAGAATGAAATGTCAGCTTTGCCTGGGTAAACTGTTTGCCTAGTTTTGATAGAAACATGCCAAAGTAGTAACATCAGACAACAGTGAAATGTGCCAACTTTAAGGGAACAGAGTATTCACTGTTGTCTTTCTTCAAATTCACGGTGTATTATAGTCCAGCTTCTCACAGCATGAAAAAGGGTTTTAATGTTTACCTCCTACAGCTTCTCCACATCTTTTTCCTTAAAAAAGGAGCTGCTTTCTCTTTATATGAGCAGTTACCTTCTGGTATGAGGTTTGGAATTTTTCTTCCTCAGTTTCAGAGCGATTACAGAACCAATTTTTGGAGATATGTTCCTATTTTGAGGAGATAAATTAGTACAGTGGATGTAAGGGTTGCTGTTACAAGTTACTACATAGCATGACTTGCCTATTCTATGTAAGACTCAGAAAATGACTAGTAAGCTTAATAGATAATGTTTGTCCAGCTAATTTCTATGTTAAATTAGATTGGAAATGAGCATGTTAGTCTCATATATTGAAATCCCTCAGTTATTTGTTAGTTCTAATTTTGGGCAAGATGGCTCTTGTCAGAAGTATGTTTAGAACTAGCACGTTTTAGAACTTGCAAGTCAAGAGGACTCTCCAGGGTTTTTGCAAAGTTGTGTAATGCAGTATCTTCACAGTTTTCATAGAAGTGGATAAAACTTCCAAGTACTAACACTTCTTTAGAAGAAAATTTCTTTTAAAAGAAAATAATTTGATTATGTCCAAAATGCCATTGCTGATTTTCTTCCTAATGCTTTATTTATAAAGACTAGACTGTGATGTTTTCATTTTATCCCATGAACGTTTGTTTCCTTACACTTTTTTCAGTTACGGTAAAGGAGCATATGTAAACTATGCTTGGGTAGGAACAATTAAGTGGAGATTTTTAGTCAAAACATTTACAGTCTTAAATTATGGATACAACTTCTTAATGTAGAAATACAGCTTACTTTTATTTACACAACCCTAACTCCTAAAGAAAATTGACTCTCCAGTTTACTCCTTTGAAAAGAAAGGGAAGAAGATGGGAAAATGGGGGAAGGGTGGGAAGCAACTAAATCATAAACTTTCTCAAAAGATATATTAGTCACTGTCACAGACCAGCTTAGTTAAGATATTTGTGAGAATGAGTTCTGTGCTTAAGAAGTTACACCAGAGGCTTAGTTGCCTGGAACTTGATGGTTAGTCCTTTACCTGTGAAGTTGGGCAATGATGCAGTGAGCACTGCGAACATCAGGGAGGTTCTCGTACAGAGACAGGGTTACTTGGGAGAAGATAGTGCTCAGACCTGTTTGCTCTTACTGAAGTCGGTATGAAGATCACTAGATAGGAGTCTGATATGATTCAGAATTGCTGGTGAACATCGTATGCATCCACTTTTCAGTGTACCAAATGCATAACCTTGTCTCCTTATTGTATTTACTTCTGTACTGGCAAGTGTATAGATAAATCATAGGAGAGAATAGTAACGCCGGGTGTTTGGACAGAATAACACCAGCTGAGTTTCTGCAAACATATTCTGTATGTCCTTTCTTTCCAGTAGGTCAGAGGTATATTACTTCCTGTGCAGTTCTTTGGCCAAGTTTAAGTATTTTGGTAAGCTTAAGTCATGTAATAGAAATTGAGTGCATTAATCATTGCACATACATTTGCTTGCATACTTGTACAAAGAGAAGAAAGAAATACTAGCAAAATGGCTAGCAATGTGCTTTGGTATTCCAGCTTGCATATCTTCTGATACACCTAGCTAACTATGGAGGAAAAGAGGTAGATAGTGGTGGTATGAAAATGTGTGTATTGTGATCATTGATTTGAGGTACGCTTTCTGAAATGCTCCACTACACTACATTCTTTCCCAAATACTTCCTCCCCCTGTCCGTTTTCTCCCATTCCAGCTGCAAAATTACTGTAGCTTACTTGACTTGCCTCTGCTTTTTGAAACAATAAGAAGGGCCAGGCACCATGCCTGCCACTGCTTACAGAGGCTGGAATTTGAGAAGCACTGGTCTCTACGAGTGTCTGCTTGGGGTGGTACACGATTTGGTTCCAAATTTGCCTGGACACATTTGAGGCTAAAAAGCTTCATACCCATCTCTGCTTGTTCCAGGATAAACAGGGTGTACAGTGTTAAAAGTGGAACTTCTGCATATGTTGTGGAAATTATGACAGAGTTCACTGGTGTTTCTGCATAAGCACAGTTAATTACTTTAGTGATTCTAACATGAATTTTAATTCAAATGTAACTGATAATGCACTGGTTATCACTGGCAGTTGGTATGACACACGAACACCCAGATGTATATTCCAAAACTTTGTCAGATATGTCTTAATAACATTATTTTAATTTTTTTCCATCTGTTTAAAGTACTGTTTTCACATTGCACCCTTTGTTAGGATTTGAAAGCTCTTAATATTCATATGTTGAATAATTCCTGAGAAAATCTGTTCAACACTTGAACCTTAACTGGAACATTTAGTACTTTCTCAAAATCTCTCTTTGCAAATCATTTGTTTCTTTGGATGCAAAGGGCAGTGGGAAGGCTTATAAAAATCTTCTAGTAGCATTTGTGCTCTTATGCTGAGAACATTATTTCCCCCCTACACACATACTCTTTCTGTGCAGGAGGGAACTCTGGTGACATCTGTTTAGCTGAGCGAGTATGCGCAGAACTCAGTGCCAGCCAAGTCAGCTGAGAGAGCCTGTGCGAAGCAGATGAGGGTGCAGACCTTTGAACAGAGAACAGTGTCTATGCAGAACGGAGGGACTGCAGCCTGGAGAGCAGCTACCAAAGAGGAGAAAACCAGAACTGCCCAACAGCAAGGAGGAAAATGATTTAACAATAAAAAAGCCTAATTTGGGAAAATACTAGATTTGTCATCCCCTCCTGTATCAATTCAGATGCTGAATACTATTTTTTTTTTATTTTTTTGTTAGAACTATTTGGAAACCGTGAATAAGAAACTATAAAAGCGTTAAGTGACTTTTTGTTGTGTGATGTTTTAATCTGGAAACTGAGTTGTTTAAAAACTATTCAAGCATGCAAGTATTTTTAATTAGAAGTGGAGTGCTGTGCCCTTGCATCCTCTGATGTTCTTATAAGAACATTTCATCTTGTGCTTTGTTGTTTTTCTCCTTGGAATCTGAGTCCTGCTTTGCTGTAAAAGGTTCAGGTTTCTTGCTTTGGCATTAATATGATTGCTAGAAGAGTTAGATGAACATTTTGGACAGTGTTGCTCCTTATAGTGCAGTGAAGTATTGAAGGGACCTGTCATACCTGACATTGAGATGGGACAAAACAGATGACTGAATATGTCCAGGGTAGCTCAGAGGATGGTTATCACCATCCCAGTGCATTCACTCAGGTATGCTACTAAGATCTAACAGAAGCTACCAGACATTGCTTCACAGGCATCTTGTATCAGTTTCGTTTTCCCTTGTGAGCAATTTTCTTTTTAGTTTTTATTTTGTACAACAAAATACTCTGGTTTTTGGTCTTTAAAACAATTTAAAATGCAATTGAACTGCTCTGTCATAAAACTATGAAGTATTCAGCGGGTAGCCTTTGTCCATTTTTTAATGGTTTTGATTATTTGTGAATTAAAAAGTTGGGGGTGGATTGCTACAATAATGAGGTCATTGTTACACTTTAACAGCATTAGTTTTTAACATCTTATAGTTTTTGCAGCTTATCACAATTTAACTTCGGTAAGTATTATGAAAGCTGGCATTCAAAAAACTTTTATAAACGTTCAAGTATTTGAAGCAGGGAAAAAAGTCCTATAATTACATATACAGCCCAATTAGGACTGCTGTTGAAGGAATGGAGAAGGAAGCCCTGTGACGTATCATTGCAGTGGTGTATAGTTGAATCTTCTTTCCACAATAATTTTTAGCTACTTATAAAAAAGAATTATTTGGGGTTTGTAGAACAGCCTTTGGGCATAGAAGAATTAAACTTCTCTTTTATCGTGTATGTGACAACCGATTTTCTTTTACTGCTGTATCTTGTAACTCTGTGAATGTATTCAGTTACTCTAGAAATTTTTTAATTTTTAATTCCTTGGATGAATTAAGATGAGAAACATGATACGTTTGGTGATAGATATATATTATTTCTTTCCCAAATGTTTGTTATAAATAGTTTTGGAGGATAATTATTGGAGGTATTTTATGGTTTTTCTTTGATGGCTAATAATCTTCTTTCTCCCTTGTCTCTCTTCTTAGGCCCCCCCTGGATTAGTACGGAAAGGTTCTCTGCCACTCAGTGACAATGTTTCCATAAATTCCTCTCTACGGAGGATGAAGCGCAAAGCACCCTCACCACCCTCTCGAGTATCAGAAGATCAAAGCCAAAGCAGTAATGAGACTGGTAATCTTTTTATGCTGTTTAATTGGGAGGCAACAGAAGGTATGGCAAGTTGGCTAAACATTAAAGAAATACCACCTTATGAGATAAGACCTTCAAGTAAAAATGTGATTGCCAGGCATCTTCAGATTGTAAGGAGCGGTAATACCACTTTATGAGATTAGCTCACATAGTGCATGTTAGCCAGCACAGGCAGGGTGCAGAAACAGCCACAAAACCACATATGAAATGCAAAGTTGTATTTTCATTGCCTCACCAATGAGGGGATCCCTGAAGCAGTAGCTGGGCAGAGGCACACATGCAGGGATGCAGGCGCCATGGAGCTCTGTCCATGTTCATGTTAGAGGGTCACTGAACTTCCTGTTTTAGCCTCTATTTCAGATTCATGCATGTGTAGTTTACCATTGTGCTTTGATCTTTTCGGTAGCAGAACAGGAATCTCAAGCATGTTTAATAGGGTGCCTTTCAGTCTATCACAGGCCCATGTTATCTAAACAGAGATGTTCTACTTGTCAAACACACAAGACTAAGCAACAGTTAGTATCATATATATGTTTTTCTGCACCCAGCTGCAAGTCACTTTGAGCATGTTTACAATCTTCCTCACTAATCCTCCGTTATTTTGCCGTAAGTAAGCAGGTTTTAGGGCACACACCTCAGGAAAAAAACCCCAAACAAACCAGAAAATACTGAAGTAGTTATAGTTAGGTTAACTGTAACTTGTGTTTCTGTTAATCAGACGTACAACTTGGGTGGGAAGAAAAGATTAGTTTCTCTGGATCAGAGAGGGTTTAATAGGGAATGGACTGAGAAGAATAATTTAGACAAAGTTTTGTATTGTTCTTCTGTAGTTCTTCTGTTTAATCAAAATTCAGTTATCTGGTTCAAAAATACCTGAGTTGAGATTAAAATACCTGAAAAATGTGACAGCAAGCATCAGTTGCTTAAGAGAAGGTACATTTTTAAGGAACTCACAAGTCTGTAAGATCACAATTTAACATTCTATCTAGAATTTTTGTTGGTGCAGAAATTGAGGAAACAGAAAAGCTTCTTACTTGACTTTTTGTAGTAAAGAATCAATAGAATCAGCCCCTAGTAAAGTGGAAAAAAGAGCCACTGAATTGCAGTCTGAAACAGATTGATTCTGTTCCAAATGTGTTGATAAAATCTACTTCATAGCAGGCTATGATAATTCATAGCAGTAAATTACTCTACTACAGATGTGTCATAAGTATAGTACTAATTTTAACGCTTCAACTTAACTTTTCCTTTGAAGTACAAATATGGCTTTCTAAAATAAAGGTGTTTTACCTTTACTGTCTACAGAAATGTGTACAATATACTTCGTCTTGGTATCTGTGCTTTACACTTAATAAACAAAATGTTACCCTGTTTTCCCTCCTCCTCCACAAGCTGTAGACAAGAACAAGCCAGAACTTCTGTGATTTTTGAATACCTCATAACAAACCTTTCAAAAGCGAAAACCCAGTCTTGTTTTCAGAACCCTGCCCTGTGCTGCCCTTGACCTGTATAACCTAGGGGTAGGAGCAAATCCATGCCTGCCTTTTGATTTGCATCCAAACAGCCTTTGAAAACATAAGTTGTAAATATAAACTATATGCATAAATAGTGGTTTATACATTAAATTAAATCATTTATTGGTTGCTGAGGAGAAAATGTAATACATAAAAGAACAGCTGTTTAAAATACAATTCTTCAGCTGCTGAATACTTTTTCAATTTATGCAGTCTGTATACTATTAAACACGGTTTGTAAGCATCAGGCTGTAAGGTTAGATATAAGATACAGTGTCTAAGAGTCTTCTGAAATTTGTAAAACCTTTTAAAATAATCAGTGCCAGTGTCTGGAAAAATCACTCTTCAATGTATTTCACCAAGAATGAAATACATAAACATTAAGCATGTGGAGTACCACTGACATTATATGAGGCTAAACACTCATAGTTCCTGGGCTAGTTGACAGGAACTCTTAGTAGTTTTCCAGCTGTTCTTTTTCAGAATGCCAATCAAATTGGTTGGAGTGGTAAAACACAAATACAGCACAGGAGTTGAATAAGTCACCTGCCATCCTAGATCTCTGGCAAATGAGAAAAAAATAAATCAGTAATCTGTAAACTTGGGTTTGGTTTGTGTTTAGGGCAATTTATGTAATTTGTCAGAAAAACCTTTAATAGAAACAATACGTATTTTAATAAATGCAAAGCATGAACGTATGTTGTAAAGTCTGAGGTTGAAGGTGTAATGAAGCTGTAACTTCTGCTTTTCTGAGTTGTTGTAGCAGATAAGAGGGCAATCACTTCTAAGTGAGTGGCTCTTAATGATATTTATTAATACTTAATTTTCTGCGTTGAAAACTGTTTATCTACATGTGATGGGTCTAAGATGATGAGCAAAGTTATCACGCTATGATTTAAAATCAAGTTTTTTTGTTTTCTTGAGCTTGTTTCTATCTTAAGATTATAGATCCATGCTAGATTGTCTGCATTTCCTGTTGCTTTAAGGCCCGAGTGCTGCACAGATAAACAGCCCTGAATTTCAGAGAAATGGCTTTTTTGCTTTTCCATAGGTTTATGAATTTCTGCTTGAGGCATTTAAGGTTCGTAATTAAACATTTTAATTTGAGCTGTAATGGAAAGAAATAGAAAAATGCAAGGATACTCACTGGGCTCAGAACAGAATGTGTTGAGCCCTGGGTTTTACTTCTGTAGTTAGTGACAGTCTTCATTCTGCTGCTTCATGCGATGCCTTTGCTGAAGACTTAATGCAGTGTGTGTTTTTTTTTTTAAATGCAGAGACAAGTCACATAGCACAGCTCCATTGCCTTTGTTTTTTTTCCTTTGTCTCATGGGATACTGCTGCTCTCTGGTGGCACCTTTGAAACTGTCCTGAGGCCTATATATAGAGGATCCTTTTAGCAAAGCCAGTTGTGAGAACAAACATTCACCTGCAGTAAAATCAGTTACAGCACACTTGTCCTCTTCCTAGTCTGAAAATTATGCATGTTTGGGTATTGTTTTAAATGCATAAAATAGTTCAATATTTCTTTAATTGCCAAATTGGACATAATTTTAGCTTTACATAAACTCAGGAGTTCTATTTGGATTAATAGCGTTTTGATTGTCATGCTTCTGGAAGCTTTGTGAGTTTTTGCTCAGCTGCAACTGGCATTCCCAAAGTAGTTCTGATATGCATTGCTACTGTAGCAAATAGGCAAAAAAAGTTAAGCTGCAAATATAGCATTACCTTCTGCTCTGTGATGAACCATTACAAATGTTCAATTTGGTGACTAAGTAGTACCTAGCTAATAGATACATATGTATTAAATGGAACTATGCTATATAATTTGGAATAGACAGGAACTCTATTGCAAAATGACAGTTTTCCCATGGTGTAAAAACAGCCTGTACCTTGACAAAAGTAGTTTGAAGGCGTACATCTACTAGAATAAACATTGACAGAGAATTAATTTGAACATTTGGGATTATAAACAATTTTTTTTTTCTCACTTATGATTTTTGTTCCCCTTCCCAAAGTTTAATTAATGCTCAGTCTTTTTTCTAGGGAAGAGGGTGAAATAGTGTTTTTAGAAAATATAATATTACAGATTTTTAAATCACTTCCATCAAACAAACCCCGTGATAGAATCTTCTTGGTTACAGTATCTCTTAAGAACCTTATTAAGGACTGTAGAATCAAGAACAGAAACACTGGCAGATTTGCATGAGGTAGTGAAGCTTTCTGGCTTTGGTGCTTGCAAGCATAATGGCTCACAGAGCAGTGCCAGCCTTTTCTCTGTTGTGAAAAGATGATTCTTACTAACTCAAAGGAGATTTGCAGTTAGTATGTCACTCATCAGGTATGTCTTCGCAATGTTATCCTGTAGGCTTTAACAGTGTTCTTTTAGGGCTAATTAAAACTCAATGACTAATGTTCATAGAGAATAAATTATACACAGACAAAACTGCAGTTTATATTGTATATGGATTTACATATAAAGCATAAAAGCAATAAGGCAACAGTATGTAGCCAGTATTGCCATAAGTACTTTGAAGCGGTATGTTGCATTATAAAACTCTAAACT
Organism: Psittacula echo; assembly: GCF_963264785.1. NCBI lineage: Eukaryota > Metazoa > Chordata > Aves > Psittaciformes > Psittacidae > Psittacula > Psittacula echo. The sequence goes on along the minus strand of NC_137743.1, from coordinate 63,917,243 downwards.
GAGTGTTTGGAAGCAAGTCATAAAATCTGAACTGTTCGTCTGGGGAGTTAATTGCATGATGTAAGTTGTTAAACATTGTTTGTGTATCAAATGCATTCAGACTTTATTCTGCTGTAGCAGCAGTGTCCCAGGTCTGGAATGGTGTCCAGTAACAGATGAAAAACCAGTAACTGAAATTAACTCAAATCCAGGCTAATATTATGCTGATAAATGAAGTACAATACTTTGGGAAAAGTGTGATAGTTGGTTTTGTTTGGTGTTACACATTTGCAGTCAGGTTAGTCCACTCCAAAGCTTGGAAGTGTTCCTAGCTCAGCAAAGGACAGACTTTCACATAGCAGGAATGTCTCTTACCAGCCCAAGTTTCCATCCCACCAATACAGATACAACTCAGTCTTTGTTACACTTCTCTCCAGAGGAAAGAGATGACAGCAGTGCCTGGGCATAAAGCCACAGGAACTCCAGAATGCTTCCATTTGTTTTGTCAGAAGTCCCGGCTGTGCTTTGTTGCATAATTCAGGTTTCCACAGAGTATTTAGACTGAAGGTACCTAGTTGTTGTTTCTGTTGCTGGTGATGGCGCAGGCCCATGGCATAATAGCTCTCACTGGTGAAGAAGACACTGTTCTGGAGACCTGGTTATGGGCTGTGGGACAGTCAAAGCAGGTTTGTTGTTTGTCCACATTCTGTTATGCTTTCTTTGTGCCTTGTGGCATATATTTATCTTTGCACGCATAAAATCATACTTCTGTCACTAAAATCATTTCCCAGAGTATAAAGCTGTTGGCATGACTTTTCTCTACCTGAAGATGGAAGGGTTTGGCGGTGGAAGAGGGCAGGTGGAAAGGAGGAGAAGGTCCTTACTATCATAGCAAATTCTTAAGGAGTCTTAGAGGAGTGCAAAACAAAAAACCACAATTAAGTAGTAAAAAGTTTGGCTTTTGTAGTTGCCCTGTACCTGTGAATGAGTAACTTTAGTATTATTAAACTCTTAACTAATGTCCCTATTGGAAAAATTAGTTAGGTTCTATATAGACACTTTCTCCAATATATTCAGTCCTTTATTATTTTTCTATAAGTGTACTTTTCTAGAAGTACTGGAAGCATTGTAGCACACCAGTCTGTGCAAAAAAAAAAGTCAGTCTAAGATTTTCTGACCTCTAGGATCTGCTGCTTTCCAGTATTGCTTGCTTTAAGCCAATGTTTTGTTTTCATTAGTAGTCTTGGTTTACACTTGGAAATTTAGTGGTACAAATGAGAAAAATCTGAAATCTAATTGCCCAAGTGCAAGGCCTGTCCCTAACAGGTACTGACTGGTTCATGCAAAGCTGACAGGAATACCCTGGTCAGGTCAGGCAAGGTGTACTGCTTGTATGGCTCAGTTGGTGCGAACAGCCTTCCGTGGCACCATGTTGCACTTTATAGATGGAATTACTATCTTCTTTGTGTTATAGAATGGAAGTTGCAAAGCCAAGATGTTAGTTGTATGGTCTACTTTATTAATATTTGAAAAATGTGAATCATCATCTTGTAGGAAGATTACTGTGGGGGAAGAAAAGCCAGATATGGTTAATTCCTCTGCAAATTAAAATAGGTGGCTTTATTAGTTTAACTTCGGATACACTGACTTCCATGTGTGCTAATCCAGTAGCTGAACCTTTTAGTTTTAACTGTGCTGTAGCTGAAAAATTCTCTTTTTTTTTGTAGTTTCACACTTTTCTATGTTCTTTTTTTGTGCATTTCTACTGTAGCACAGGGAACTGCACACTTCCAACTATGTTTTAATACACTTTGGATAATTATGGGAATTTTTTGACAGCGGTGATCAAACTTGTTCAAACTCTAGGCAAAATTGTGATTCAGTTTGCTCTTTAATTCTCTAACATACCTACTCTGGTATGAAGGAACCGTGCATGTTAAACCTCACTGGGAGACCTAATGGAAATATTTAGAAATCTGGGTAAAATAAACTGTCTGCCTCCATGAAATTTGGGATTATAATATTGTTAAATATATTTTGATCTCTCCTAATCCAGTACGTGAGTTAAACAGGAAAATGTTATACAGTAATTTCAGATTCAGAAACAAATGGACACTAGCATGGCGGTGAGTGTATTCTCTCATGTAAAAAAGAGAGAATTGGAAGGAACCAGAAAATACTGTGGTGTTAAACCTCTGAATTAGTTTGGTTTACTTATTTTATTTTACTTGAATTATAAAAAGAAGTCTCAGTTATTCTTCTTCAAACTGTTTAGGTGAACTTCCCCAGCCCCTTTGTATCTCTACTGTGCATTGCGAGCTGTGGGTGGTTTCATATTTTGTTGCGTTTTTTTCTCTTTTTTCTTTTTCCTGTCTGAGTGTAGGTGTAAGGAGCCAAGAGTACAGCTTAGAAGAAATTGATGAAAGGGAAGAGAGGAGTGTGCAACAGAGAGAGGACAGTGAAAGTACAAATGCCTCTCCTGGGATAGGAGAGGTTACTGCAGCCTTCAGCTCTGCTGAGGTACCACTGGAAACTGAAGAAAATGATCCTGCTTCATCAGCTCCAGTTCCTGGCAGTGTTTCTGTAGACAACTTACAAAGCTTCAAGGAAGAAAAACAAGAAAATATGAGCACAGATGGCAAGTAAGTACGTTTTGTGACAAAGAAAGGAGCATTAGGGAGGGAATGGGGGAGGCAAAAAAAAAGTAGAGTGCTGTTTCATTGTGGAGCACAGAATAGAGGATTGTGAGAGAGGAATGAGCTTAATATGCTTAACTTTCATTTGTAGCACTCTTCTGTACACAGTAATTCATGTAGTTTTCCAACAAAAATGACAAAGAAGTGTTCTGCAGGCTATTCAGTTTAAGCCTTCCTTTCCTACCTCCTCAAACAGCTGGACCCCAGGAAAGCTGAACCTGTCTCTAAAATACCCAGCGTATTTACTAGAGCAGAGTGCTACCAAAAAAACCTGGATTGATTAGTTAAATGAAAATTTACAAATTCATTCTTGCAGTTGGGGAAAAACAGGTAAATAGTCCACTTCTGTTCTCCTGGGCACAAGTTGTCTATTGCTTGCATGTTTGGTTTGGTTTGAATTTTTCTTCTGTCCTTTGCTTCCATGTTAGCCAGTTGTCTTGACCTGTCTTGATCCATCTCCTCTCAGGAAAACAAGTTAATTCTGCCCTTTTAAAGAATAAACACATTAGTTTCCTTAAATGCTTTTTTTCCCCTTCTGGTTATGCTGTACCTTTGCCCTTCAGCATGTTTGTTGAACTACCTGACTCAGCAGGTTTCCAACATGAGTTAGAGCCTGCTTGAAATAAATGTTGATTGTCCAGAGAAGTCCCATTGTGTTAATGTAATTCACTATTTCTCTGTTCCCTGGGGCAACTAAACTGGCTACTGTTCCCAAATTAAATTGGAAGAACTATTTCAATTATTGCACTGAAGCCAAAATGACTGCCTTAGTAGCCAAGAACTTTCCGAGTAGTAGGGAGAACTTTGACTTGTATTTCAAGGGTCTTTTTTGTCAGTCCAAGGCCAAATGGGGCTTTGGAAAAATCTTTCGTGCTCTGTCCTGATAAATACTGTGCCAGTTGCTTGAGTGTGTCTGCTCTGTGGGGATCTACAAGGAGGAGGATCAGCCAAGAGTTCTTTTTAAGTTTTCTTGAACTTGCAAATTATCAGTCCAGTGTTACTGTGTTAATGGGTTGGTTTGGCCAATTGGCCAAAGAATGTTTCTTTTTTCCCCTACTGACTTGTGGTAACCTTTCATGGCCTATAATCCTGGTATCATCTAGCATGCACTGCTCTCTAACTTTAGAGTTTGGCAATCCTTTCTTTCCTGAAATATCATGGGGATTCCAGAATGAGGGCTAGTATTTCTCTGACATTCTGTTTCTGGAACCCTTTTGATAATTCAGATCTTATATAAAAGATCTAGTTACTTTGAAGAAGTGTTTTTTAATCAAACCACAGATATGTGTAATAGTCCAGTCAAAACCACTATATATTCTATAATGATACTCTGGGGTATTCTGTGGCTTCCTCCCCTCAGCCCCTTTTTTATAAAACAAAAAACCAAACAAAAACCCCACAGCTCAACCTGTTATAAGAGCTTGTAGTTCAGTCCCTCAGCTGTGGGATAAGCAAGAGTACAGAGTGCAGGACTGAGATTTAACTTTCTTCCAACAATAATTTTGAGAGTCTGTGCTCCTGTTTTGTGGTTTATTGGGCACTTGCTTGTACAGTCCAAAATATACTGTAACACGAGGATGGGTGATTATTGAGAAATTTATACACTCAAATGATTCAAAGCAGATGTTTTAGCTCAGGGCACTGGCTCCTGACAGCTAACACATTTGATGTGGCAAATGAATTGGAATCTTCATAATGCCAGTATTTGTAACTACAGAAAATAAAAATAGCAAATATGTAAGTTTGAAGTTCTAATAATATTTTTAAGGAGAAATTTTAAATATTTTTGCCTTTTTCATTTACCTTTTTAAGGCAAGGAATTAAAATTTCCTCCAAAATAGATGAGGAGTTGTCGTGGTTTAAGCCCAGGCCGTAAATCAGAACCACGCAGTCCACTTCCCCCCCACCTTTCTTCCCTCCGCTTCTGGAGGGACGGGGAGGAGAATCGAAAGAATGCAGCTCCCACGGGTTGAGACAAGAACAGTTTAATAACTAAGGTATAACACAAATCACTACTGCTACCACTAATAGTAATAATGATAAAGGAAATAACAAGCAAGAGAATACAACCGCTCACCAACCGGTACCTCAACCCCACCCTGCCATGATCCAGCCCCTCCGGGGACTCTCCCTTCTACATCCTGGGCATGACGTGCTGTGGTATGGAATACCTCTTTGGCTAGTTTGGGTCAGGTGTCCTGTCCCTGCTTCCTCCCAGCTTCTCCTCCTCCCTGGCAGAGCATGAGATTCACAAAGTCCTTGGTCAGTCTAAACATCGCTGTTATCAGCTCCATTCCCAAGCCGAAAGTCAAAAACACAGTGCTGCAAAAGCTACTAAGAAGAAGAAAAACTGACTGCTGCTGCTGAACCCAGGACAGGAGTTTATTCAGCATTTGTGCAGTTCTCTTGCCCACCATGATCTAAGGACATAAATTGTATGTATTTGCAAAACGTTTAGTATGCAAGTAATATGTTAGATGCATGTTTCTTTGTAGTTCTCAAGGAATTTATTGAAAGGGACAGACAATTTTTCATTACTATTTTGAAAAGTCTGTACTGCAGAGTTCATCTCTTCATATGCAGTCAGCATCTAATACGGCTCCCTGTATATTGTGTTGGGGACAAAGTCAAGGAAATGTTTTAGAACACTTCATAGAACGCTACTGTTATATGAATGATAAACTGTTGTGGCTTCACTGAAACTTAGTTGTTTCTGGAAAGGGGCTTGTTCAAACTGCACAAATAAACAAAAGGAGGGGGAGCAGAGAAAAGGAAACCAATCATCTGCTTACACAGAAGAGAGTGAAGCTGGATTTTTGGTAAAATATCATAGCAGCATTTCCTCTTGTTTAAAAAAAAAAAAATATCTATTCTCTCGAGTACTCCAATGTTTGGCAGAATGATTCTATTTTGTCCATCTGTGTTTGGAGAATATTGCCAGTTCTCTTGCACCGTTAGTTGTATTTAGTGAAATGAATGATACCAGCATATTTAATGTACTGTTGTGCTTTGCAGAGGACTACAGACTATGATAAGCAGTGAGCAAGCTGCGTTTGAAAAAGACAGGAAGCTTAGAATTTTGGATCAAAATAAAACTGATGGTGAGTAGTTCCCACTCATTTTTAGTACTTCAGAGTAAGGTTGAAGAGAGCTTTTCTGTTCCTTTGAGAAAAATGACAAATCAGTCAACTCTTGAATTGTTATCATCAGATTGTTTTCTTCATACTCTGTCTAGCTGCAGTGTATCCTGTCTGTGATGAGGTGACAAGAATTGACTGCAGTTTTGATTTTGCAGGGGTTTTGTTTTTAACAATTTTTTATTATAGCAGTTGTCAAAGTTTCATTGTGCTGTTGTAGGGCACTGTGGGTGGAGCAGTGCTGAGGGGAGGGAAGGATGGACACAAAGATTGTCCTGCCACATGGTGTGACATGGGCACTGCAGAGGGGAAGGAGAGGCAATGAGTTGTTCTGTGCTTACAAAGTTAGTGTGATTTTTCTGCATGGAAATGCAAATATTTTCAAACAGAAATAGAATAAAGTGACATGGTGATTTGAAAAGAAATGACAACATCCTGTACTTCTAATGGATCATAAATTTTTCTGTGGATTTAGTGAGCTTACTAATTTATTTTTCCCTTTTGTGACACTGATTTTCAGATTTATGTATATTAGGCCTTCCATAGTCTTTTATGTTCAGCACATCTCTGTTTATAAATCATAACAATATACTGCATGAGTCCTGTTTATATGAGATACAAGTTTTAACTGCCATTTTATAACATACTTAAAATGAGATTTTTTCCTCAAAATATAATTATTCCTCAAGAATATTTTTTTCCTTTGAATATTGTATTCAAACCAATTTGATCCAAACATTCCAGTGTTTTGGAGAGGGCTGTGTGTTTAGTCCAGGAGTAAAGAATTGAATTTTCATACCTGCTAAAAACAGTTGGAAAAATAGAGTTACAAAATTGCTTTTGTCCATGTGTTTTCAAATTGGTCCCTTGTACAATAGTTGACAAATAACATTTGTAATGTTAAAATTAAAGGACAGAAGCCACAAAAGTGTGGAACTAAATAAAAATTGCATCTAACTTAATATTGAATAGTCCTTGAGCTCTTGAGTCACTGTTGTCCATATAACCAATTCATTTAGCACTTTTTAAATTATTCTAGAATAGATTTTTCTGTCAAGTTGATGCATGGCACCAGTTGCCTGATAATTAAAGAAGAATACTTGAGTTGGAATACTATTATTTGGCATTATTAGTCAAAGATATCTTTAAATAGCCTTTAAAAGTAAGTGTTAAGGAAAAGTTTAATATCAGTGAGGTCCCAGTCCTTGTACTTACACTGGATGTGGGGCTTCATGATGTATTTAAGGGGGAAGTTTGAATCTTTTTGGCATTTGTATTAATTTTGGAATCTCTCTTAAAGACCACAGTGGTACAGAACTCTTTCCAACAACAGAAGAAGCTAAAGAATTTCAGTCAGCTGAAATTAAAACGGTAGATTTCGGAGCAAATAACAAGCTTGAAGTTGACAGACTATCAAACTGCCAGACATGTAAAAATGACATCTCTGTAAGTCATAGGAATTATCCTCAAATGATTCCAGAAAAGCAAGATGAGAAAAGAAATCAAACCAGCTTGGACACAGTAAAAACTCAGGATGTTGCAATCCAGGCAGGTCCATCGGATAGCAATTTGGGAAGGACTACACAGAAAGCAATTATTGTTCCTCAGGGTTGTGAATCATCCACATTCAGAGGACTGGTCCCTCAACACAGCAGAGATGCAGACAGCCCCCTTCTTCAAGTGATTCGTGGAATGCAAGGGGATGAAGATAATTCAACAGAACAAAATCTTGAGAGACAAGAAGCTACCCATGAAAAAGTAATTCCCATTAAAGATCAGAGTCACATTTGTATAAATGGCAGTAATTTTGCTTCACCAGAAACAACAGCAAAAACTTCAGATGACTCTCCTATAAAAGGTCACCCTCTTTACAGACAGGATGCCAAACCTAAACCCAAGCCTGCTAATGAAATTACAAGGGATTACATACCAAAAATTGGGATGACTACTTATAAAATAGTGCCTCCAAAATCCTTAGAAATAATGAAGAGCTGGGAATCAGAAATTCCACCAGATCATAAGGATCAAGAGGTATCTACTTCGGAAAACTCTCTAAAACATGAAGACCCCAAAGAATTCATAGTGCACGCTGAAATTCCTAGTCTTCCAAAAAGTGTGGGTCATTTACAGGTTGGTTCACAAAATGCACCTGCAGCAGCAAATGATCTGCTGCACAAAGCAAACAGCATTTCTGAACATGCTGTGCTGTCTGGAGCTGAGATCACTACTGTGAGCAATCGGACAGAAATAGAGTCTCCCAAACACCATGTCCCACTGATGCTGAGCTTGGATAATACAAATGCTTCTTCTGAAACACAGAATAAGTCAAATGCATTAAGTCCTACAACAAAGCCTAGTTCTTTTTATCTGCAGATGCAGCGAAGAGCTTCAAGTCATTATGTGACATCTGCAATTGCCAGAAGTACCATTTGTGCTCCTAATTCCATTCAAAATGAAGCTAAGAATACAGAGATGGGGAAAAAAATCTCATCACCTGATCCAACTTCACCTTTACACAAGACAAGTACTCCCTCTCCTCCAGCAGATGAAGAAAATTATGATGATGGGAAAAAAATTGAATCCTCCATTTCTCCTGTTAAAAACAATAAACCTTCAACTTTTCCCTCCTGTCCACCAGCACCGTTGAACCTAAGAACTCTAAGAACTTTTGCAGTTCCAAAGCCATACTCCAGTTCAAGACCATCCCCTTTTGCTCTTGCTGTCTCATCCGCAGTCAGAAGGTCACAGTCGTTCAATAAGACGCGTACAATCACTAGCCAGGCACCAAGAGAGGAATTTCCTGTTGAACTCTCCTCTACTGCTTCGGCAGCTGAATTATCAGCTACCTCCGTGCCTCAAGTGCAAACCCCTTCCTTGCAGACCGTAACAGGGGAGTCACAAAATAGTGTAATGGATAAGGTAAACTTTATTTCTACTATTGGTTGACTGTTGATCCACTGTCATCTAGTGTGACTAGTCTGGAAGGTAGTCTCTGAACTGCTCCGTGATTAGAAAGTACTGTATTAGCACAGTGTAATCACTTGTAGTGGTCTAGCAGTAGCACAGCATCATATTCAACTACAAGAATATGGGGAATCTTAAAATGAAAACAACCTCATTCAGATTACTGGAAATAATAATTTCTTGCCATAATTAGCATTCCCTTCTTAAATATAATTGAGTAGTGTGATCAGTTTGGCTTCAAGTGATCATGGCACACACACACACTTGAATGGGGTATATAATTTTGCTGGCATAATTATCTGAGGGAGAAACTATGCTATAGTGGAAATGAGGCTCATCTCTGAAATTTTGAATAAAACACTAGAATGGTGGCAGTTTGATACACAACCTTGTGCCAGGTTGAGTTAGTTTTCCATTTATGACTAAACCTTTAGGTTTTTGTTTAATTTTTCCTCCCACTTCCTCCCTTTATAGAAAAACAGCTCTGTGAATAGTGAGCAGAGTCATCAGGCACAGTCAGGTGCTTCCACTGACCATCCACCCCCTGTCACTAAGAGACAAACTGTGATGACATTCCAGCGCTCTGACCCAGAACAGATCCACCAGAGCTTGCTGGCTGCAATCCGCTCTGGAGAAGCTGCTGCCAAATTGAAAAGGGTGAGTTTCCATCATTGCATCCATAACAATGAATTCATGGAACTTCCTTCAAATTACCATATTAATGCTGGACACTAGAAGCAGTTAGCTTTAGCACAAAGTGCTGCCAGGAGGTCTCTTAACAATACGAAGGGAGGTGGGGGAAGAGAGTTTAGTTTTGCAGAATTAACTGGTGAATGCACACACAAAGCTTTTTATGTCCGTATTTTCAAACAGTACAAATCCAATTAGAAATCTTCCTGAAATTAATTAGAAATCTCTTAAGTTGTCAATCAACTATCTCTTTCGTAAAATCAGGAACATATTCAATTATTGGTGTTTATATGGTTTGAAGTGGTACAGTTTTAGATACATGCTTTGCCTTAGACCTGAAGTAGTTGCAATCTTATGCAGGCAGATAACAGAAAAGTTCTGAAGATTGTATTTTTTATTAGACTCTATCAGGTCCTTAATTCTTCTTAAATGTACTTCAGGCCTCCTACTGCTGTTTGGTATCATTAGTGTAGTTTCTCGCTACTCGTGTGGTGAGGGACGGAAGCACTAGTTCCCTCCGAACTAGGGCTGAGACATAGAGCATTCACGGAATGCGGGTCATCAACGATTTATTGCGCAGTTACAATTCCTTATATCTGCTGCCTAAGCACCTCCCCAGGGTCAGCTGGTTCCTGTCCCTCCTAGCAGCTTCCCGTCCATGCACCAATCCCTACATCTCCCCCGCCTCAAGACTAGAAAACTCAGGGTTTTAACAGCTATTCCAGATAAGCAACTTATAACTCTTATTAACTAAGTAAGAAAGGTTTGTGCCACTAAGTATTCAAACACAGTGCGCATTACATAATCAAACAAGAAGGAAACAAACATCCTAATACTAATAAACACAGAGCGTCAGCCTAAAGGGACCTAGACGCAGGTGTTTCCGGCCTGAGAGATGTCGTATTCAACGGCTGGCTACAAAGTTCGTAAGGCACGTCATGACTGGATCCGTGAGTGAAGTCATCTGGACACATAAGGACCATGGATGTCATTTCACACCTCTTTCCATCACTCTCTCCTAGATACAGCCGAGCGCCAATCACCACCTGTGAAATATAGCTCAAATACAAACTTACAGACACAGCTACAAATACAGCAATAACCATTTTGCCGGTGCCCAGCTTAGCCCAGTCTCCCCCTCCACACAGGCATAGCCCCACCTGTGAGCACGTAGGGCAAATGGACCTATCTTGCCCTTTTCCAGATCTTTCACCCGTACCTGTGGATACAGGGGTTTGTCTAGAGGTGGAGCTAAGTGCGAGCTCATGGGGGATTGTTCACTTGATCCACGCGAGAATTGATTTAACTAGTCAGAGCAGAAAGTAAAAGTCAGCGCGCACAGACTGCAGGAGCTCCTCTGGGTACGGTCTCCCCCGCCTCAAGACACCCGAGGCGAGCTTTCAGAGTCCGGTGCGTGCACTCGACGATAGCTGGGCCAGTGCTGTTATAAGGACAACCGGTCTTATGTTCAATGCCCCACTGTCATAAAAATGAAGCCACCAGTTGACTTGAATATGCTGGACCATTGTCGGTCGTGATCTGGCTAGAGACTCCCAAAATCGCCATGACCTCGCGCCAATGCAAAATGGCTGCTTTGGCGTCTTGCTTGCGTTGTGCCGTAGCCAAAATGACACTGCTACAGGTATCAACCGTGACATGTAAATAGCGCATAAAAACTGGAGCACAACAGTCAGGAACTGGCAGACCTTGTGCAACACGGTCTGCACTATTGCTACCTTCAGTCAGGAGTCCAGGGATGTGCGAATGACTATTACAGTGATTTGGGCAAATTTCAGCAGCTCCCTCAGACAAAGCCTGAAAAAGGACTTGCGCACACTCCATCGTAGTCTCAATGGCCAATGGGGTCCACAGACCACTGTCGTAGCACAGTAGCTACAGTAGCTACAGTATATGCTTCCAGAAATTGAACTGCTATTGGCTAGACGTAACCAATATAGATTGTGATTGGCTCAGAAGTGCAGTCCACACATTTTGAAGCAGATAACAAGCTAGCTAAAATTATCCATTCGCTACCTTTCTCACATAACTTGCAGTTTCACCATCCCGCTCCCACATCTTGTTAGTCTTGAGCAAATGTCACGTTCCCTATTCTACTGCACGTAACTGTCCTTTAGTAACCAAAGGCTAGGCCTTGCAGCCTGGGTAAGTTGAGTTCAGGCCTTGCAACTTAACTCAGAGTCTGGCTAAGACCAAACAGCTGGGATTGCTCACATGTCCATTGTTCAGTTGTATTCTTCATAACCACCATCTCCTAAGGCTGACATCTGGGTTGGTCACGAAATGTCCACCGTCCCTCAGCCACTCCACAATTCTCTCTTTTTGTCTTTGAGCAAACCAGACAGATCTTACATTTTTCTTAACTATAGATATCACACACCGCAACATAAAACTTGCTACTAATACAAATAAAACTAACACACATAATATAGCTACTCCATCCATCATCTTTCATTAGCCATTTAACCCCCTCTTTCAATTGTTGCATACTCTTATAAATTGATTCCAAATGATCTGACAAATTCATGCAGCACATCCCCTCAAATTCAGCACAACCATGCCCCTGTGCCAACAATAAAAAGTCGATTGCTGCCCTATTTGTAAGGTGGCATGACGAACACTATCAACATCAGTCAAGAGCCCACTTAGTGCAAGCATAGTAGCATTTGTCAGTTCCTTCTTATCTTGCTGTGATTCCTTCAGCTTTTGTTGACCCTTGGTTCATGTCCGACTCCACGTAGGCACTTGCTGATCTGGGTACATGGCTGTTCTTTGCCAGAAAGTCATCCACATCTCTGCATTTTTCTTTTTATACAAGCCAAACATGCTTTGTAGCACTCATAATCATTCATTGGATACATTAAAAATACACAGCAACAAAATCAAAATCGTTAAAATGACAATAAACACCATTAGTCCACCTTTTACTAGAGCAACCAGCCAACCTGTCAGTCCCCATTCACCTAACAAATTGTCCAGCCAAAAGGCTTGCCCATCCTCATACACCATGTGTAAGATCTTAGCATGTTTCCATATTTCTTCAACATAGGTCAGTCACAGGCTGCTGGGTCTGCCCTTTTTCTCCTGGATGTCTCTCTGATAACAGGGGAGGCCATCCCCTCACATCAAGGTCTGGCATGGCATGTGTCCCCATCGCTCCACACCTGCCGGGTTGCAGCCAACAGCAGAGCTAAAGGTTCTTCTTGGTGGCAAACACAGAGGCCAACCCAGCCTTGCCCTTGACTGTGGCAGCAGGCATTTGGTCAACCTCAGTTCTTGTACCTCATTGTCAGTGCAGAGTTTCACCTGCTTCATCCAGTAACAAGTTGCTACTGTGGCAAAGCATACACAGATTTACATTACCAGAGTAACTATTACAGGTTACAACAGCATGTTGAAAATGCTGATGGCAGCAAGAAACTAGCCAAAGAATTTTCTTACCAGTGGAGTTCTTCCACCCTCTTAATTTGTTCCATTACCTGGTTTATAACACTACCATCATATTAGAATCTTTCTAGCTTTTGCCTTAGCATTTTCTAGCAGCTGCTGCAAATTTGCATGCTCTAACATCTTTTACAAGTAACAAATGCACACAATACAAGGTATAGTTTCTCATTAGCAACTGGCTAGTAAATACAAGTGGGTTTTACACAAAATCACAGCCTCTAGTAACAGCTACGTTACAAGCACACATATTCAAGTTGTTACTTTTCAGTTGCCCTCAAGTGATGTCCTGTAATCATTTATTTTTCTCTTCCTCTATCTCATTCTGCTCGGGGTATTCACTGTCAGCTCCTGTAGCTGAGGCATCGGGTTCCTCCACTTGTTTGTCCAGCTCATGGTGAGGCTTTGCAAACTTTGCAGGCAGCTGCCATGGACCTGTAGGTAGGAGAACACAAACATACCCCCTCTCCCACGCTATCAGCTCCTGAGAAGGAGGCCCGTTAAAGTGATTCAAAGGCATTCTGATGGGAAAGAAATGTGAAGCTACAGCTGCCTGCCTGCTTATCAGCAGCAGTAAATACCTGCCAGCAACGGCAGTTTGCATTAACCCTTTCTTGTCCAAAATGTTAATCTGCTACCCATTAAAACTTTTACACAAACCCAACAACAAAAAATACATAGAGCACTGTCCGCTCTCAGCACACACACACGCACACACGCATGGGATCCCACAAGCACACTCCATACAATTACAATATTTGAAACACAAAACCTAGACAATCATTATTCCCACTATATGGTCCCTCATACAGAACGTAGCATAAGGACCCTGTGAAGACAATCAAAAATCAGCTCCAAGCAGCATCATCACAGTGTGAGGTTGCAGGCTCAACTTCAGCGGGCGTCCCCGCAGAGGCTCTGCCCCCCCCCACATCGCACAAGCCTTGGGCTTTTACACTGACCAAAATGCACACTCATTCCGATGCAGGTGGCCAGCCTACATTGGAAGAAGTGGTCAGCAATATCCATAAAAATTCTCCAAAGGCTAACAGAAACATAGATATACATGGATATATATTTGCCAACTTCTAGTACATGTGGATAACAAAGAGACTATCAAATGAGTTGTATATGGGGTTTCAAGTCCACAGCCCACCACGGCACTCACACACCATGTTCAAAAGGCTATCAGGGTACCTTTTTTTTTTTTTTTTTTTTTTTTTTTTTCCCTAGAAAATCAAAACCGAACTGAACACTCCAGCCTGGTAGCCAAGGATAAAGACAATGTCGTTAGTAGGGAGGATTCCCACAGGGTAGGCTTTGAGGGTTGCTGTCGCTCGTTGTGGGGAACCCCCCTGTCCCCTCGCCCTGTCGCACAAAGGGGAGTGTTGCCAGGGCTCACAAGACTCCACTTCCCGGTTTTTTGCTGTTGCCGCGGCCGCGGTTTCTGGCAGTCTCGCTGCAGCCCCGGTGCTGCCCGCTCGGCCGCGCGGCTCGGGCGCTCCGGCCGCGCCTCCCGGGGCACTTTCCTCCACAGCTCCCGCGCTTGCACCCGCGGCTCCTCCACTCGCAGCGCCTCCGCGTCCCGCAGCCGCTCCAGCAGCTCCTCTCCTGGGGACAACTTTTCTCGATGGCACCCCACATCTCCCCTATATCTCCTGCTTTCTTTTCCCCAGCCAAGACCGCTTCCAAAAGCTCTTGGCAGATCCGTCCCCATCGGGAGGTATCTAATACGTCCACGGGGGCCTCCACCGCCCCCCGGCCTCGCAACCATTGGATGCAGTGGCCCGCTGGCTCCGAGTTTATCGCCTTCGGCAACCCAGCTTGCTGCACGAGGGCCTCCAGTACCTGTACCACGTGGCTCACATCCATCGCTATCACGTCGGGGTCACCACTTGTAGTTTCTCGCTACTCATGTGGTGAGGGACGGAAGCACTAGTTCCCTCCGAACTAGGGCTGAGACATAGAGCATTCACGGAATGCGGGTCATCAACGATTTATTGCGCAGTTACAATTCCTTATATCTGCTGCCTAAGCACCTCCCCAGGGTCAGCTGGTTCCTGTCCCTCCTGACAACCTCCCGTCCATGCACCAATCCCTACACATTAGTAAAATACTTCTCAATGTTTTATCAACAGTCCTGGTAGGACCATCTTCCCCCAACCCCTCAGGTTAAAATTGTGGCTTAATTTTTCTCTTCTGTCACCTAAAATTCACCTATACTTCTCACATTGGGTAAAACATTGCACTCTTTAGAAATCTATATTCTTTTAAATTTGTAACAAGACAGTTTAATGATAGTCTCACACACAGCCTTCTTGACTGGCATTTGTGTTTTGCATTCTGTATTGAGAATTTCTCATTGCAGAAGGTTAAACAAAGTCAGTAGTTTTTGTTTCTCTTCCCTTTCCCACTTGAAAGAAACAAATGATACATGGTGGGTGGATGTGAGGGCTGATGGGTTTTTTTTGTTGTTTTATGGAAGTCTTTGGCTCTCTAGGGTCAAAATCTCTCAGTGGATGGTCAAATACTAGAGCAATCTATTTCATACATAAGGTTTTGTTTCAGTGTGGCACTACAACAGCCTCTCTGAGGCTTGTAGACCTCCGTCCTTTCTACCCTGAATGGGAAGATTCCGTTTCTCAGGAAGATTTACAAGCATGCTCAAGTAGTGTTTTACCTCAAAGTCAGTACAAGTGGTGCATAACATACTGTAGTAATGCTTCTAACTACGTCACTAACCACAGCCATTTTAAAAACAGGATAAGATTAAGAAAACGCTGTATTGTTCAGAGTTTCTTAGAGGTCAGTTCTATCTGTTCTACC
Organism: Psittacula echo; assembly: GCF_963264785.1. Classification (NCBI taxonomy): domain Eukaryota; kingdom Metazoa; phylum Chordata; class Aves; order Psittaciformes; family Psittacidae; genus Psittacula; species Psittacula echo. Next base: position 63,901,489 of record NC_137743.1, on the reverse strand, counting down.
AGAAATACCATTTGGATTTAGTTTGAATGTTTTTATTAAGGTGGGTTCCCCCACCCCCACCTCAAGTGCATATAATTACATTTTGAATAATACTGAACTTTATTTATTTTGCGTCATGCATGAACTTTTTTTTATGATTCCATGACAAATATGCTTCGGTACGGCTGCTGCAACGTAGCTTATAACTAAAATATAAAATTCATAACGTGCTTTTCAAAATTCAAGAAGTCTATTTCTACTAGAAAGAAAACAACGAAAAACTTCATTAAGTGGTTATTAATTCTTTTCTGCAGACATACCTAGTACAGGTATGCCTGATGGCAAAAAGAGAGGGGGTTTTTGCCTATGGCAAATCTTATGAAAACACGGTCTCATTTGATGTTTAACATGGAGAACTGGCAGTAGTAGGACAGAGAAATGAAGCACTTTGTAACAATAACTTATTAGCACCCGAAAGTGATTTCCAATACTGAAAGGATCTTTTAAATGCATTTACTTTATAGCTTCCACTATCATGCTGCGCTAAGTAAAAGGGAGTATAACTGATCCATTTGAATTGTGAAAGAGGTATGTCAGGTGCATACTTCTCTTTTTGCCTCTTACCATACTCACCCTTTCTTCAGCTCTGTGAGAGAATCATTAAAAAATAAAATGCTGGCATGATGAACTAAATTCTTTCTTCCCCCCATTTTACTTAATATGTTGTGAATATGCAATGCTGAGAAATGCTGAGATCTGTAGCCTTTTGTGTTGCTGGCCTTTTCAGTAGGGTCCTCAGTAATTACTAACCTAAAATGGGTCAAGTGAGGTTTCTTTTTAACCATTTTTTTCTCCTCAGAGTGTTCTCATTGTATTTAGTAATGTGTGCGCTGCGGTATGTGATTCTCATGGCTGTGGAGTACCCACAGCTCACAGTAGCTCCAGTTGGAGTTACTGATTTATGCAGCTCCCTTAAAAATCAGGTCGTTGCTATCTATTCTAAAATTTATACAGTTTGCTCCTTAAACCATGAGATCCTGATAAAAGAAACATTACCGTGGTATAAAGGAGTGTTAGTTGCAAGTGTTGCATTCTATCGAATATTTAATAAAAGTGTTTAGTTTAGTGATGTTTTTTCAAACATTTCTTTGCAACCAGGTCTGGAGAAGGACTAGAAAAATGTGTATTTTTAATAGTTATACACAGATTTTTTAGAGAGGATAAAATATGTTTTAAGTAATTTCTTATATTTCTATTTCCATAGCATATATGCTTTGTTCAGAAATCCTATAAAAGGTCTTTCATTGCAATGAGAAAAATGCTAACTGAAGTAACAGTGTTTGTTCCCTTGAAGTAATACTGTGTAAAATACAACAGAGAGAAGAATCTGAAAAGTTAGGTTAATACTTACTTATTTTTCCCCCCCTCTTTTTTTCCCCTCTGCCTCCAGGTTGGTCCTCCATCAAACACCATATCTGTCAATGGAAGAGCCAGGCTTACTCATTTGTATTCCACAGAAGCGAAAGTTAATCACTAGATACTATACCAAATATTTTGCACTTTACTACTGCTTCATAGGCCAACTTAATATTAACTACAAATTTTTGAAAGTGTAAATGCAAGTATATATTAATATATTTTTGACAGTTTTAATAGAAATTTCAAACTGGGTCCTTTAATGCCTTGGAAAGATTATTAGAATATGTAAATTATGGTAATATTTTGCCTTTTTCTCTTTATAAAGCTGACTACGCTGCTAAAAACATTTAAGAGAAGGTGCAGATGAGCTTTGCTTATGTTAACATGAGAATCAAAAATTCCTAATTTTAGCCTTTAAGACAAACAATACGTAGCACTATGCTGAAATTACAGATTTAAAGGATTCTAAGGATTTTAGATCATTAATTTTCAATTGTGTATTACTTTAACAGATTGTATGAATTTAAATCTACCACATGCTGCCTCCATATTACTTTGTTAAATAAAATTTGCAATTAGTAGAAAATCTTAAATATATGCAATACTTTGTTTCTGTTTAAAAAAGAGATGATTTTGTTTCTTCAACTGAGAGTAGTTGGTATAGGTAGTCTGTTGGTTTTGGGGGTTTTTTTTAATCTCCTTTAATTTTTTCCTGCTAGCACACAAAAAAAATCAGGATATAAATTATTGGAAATTTTTGTACTACTTAAGAACTTTTCTTAACAGTAGCACTACATGATGTTTCTCATCTACTCTTTGAGTACCTGTATATAGTATTTACCTAGTACTCAAATAAGCAATTCGTATTGTGAACTAGATCTCTATTGAAGTAGTCAGCAGCATATAGTCAGTTACTGATAAAATGCAAATTCCAGTTTTGATACTTAATGAAATAGAATAATTTTTTTTTCACTGGAAGTATGACTAAAGAATGAACTGCTTTGGATTTATTAATGTAAAATATTTTAATCTTAAAACAGCACAATAACACATTTACAAAGCATTCTTGTGTCTGAGAGCGTCTATTTATAGATTAAGCATTAAATACCAAAATGGGAATATACATTAAAAGAAAATGCTTCATGTTATATTTTATCTATTTTGCATTACTTGTCAAGGTTATACATTTTGGGGAGGGGATGAAAATATGATCAAACTCATGATGAAATAGCTAGATTATGGATGCATGCAGCAAGTGCTGGGGTATTTGCCATATTGAAATATTTTCTGCTGGACTTGATTTAAATAAAAGTAATTGTATTTAGTTTCTATTCTTTAACAATATATTTATTTTGTACTTTAAAGACGTTCTGTAACTCAGTTTCAGAAACCAATCTATATGTGCATTTCAAAGGGTTATTAATGGTTTGCTGCCAGGTTTTTGTGCAATAATCTCTAAGAGGTCTCATTACTTTTCTGATACTGATTACAAATAACAGTGTTAATTTAATGCTGAAACCCTTCAAGGAATGTTTTAGTAAATAAAAATTCACAAAGAGAACTGATGAACATTTGTTCATTGATGTTCTCTCTCCTGTTTTCTCTCCAATATCTTAGTCCCTTGACAATATATATTATTACCACTTCTTTCTCCTCCTTGTTCTTGCCTCTGATCAAGGGCTAATTCCAAGGGCGGGGGGACCCACATGGTAGTTCAAAAGGTCTGTTTCAGGGTCTGATTGCAAACGGATGTTTCATCTTTCACTTGAAAATGGTGACATAGAAGAGGTAGCTTTTTTTCTAGTTCCTGACTGGGGTTTACATTCTAGATTTCACCATGTCTTGAGTGACAGACTTGAAAATTGTATTTCACAGGATTCTAGTGTCTGGATTCATTGTGATATTTGAAGCCTGTGTTTCAAGCATTCCTGTACAGCATGATGATTTGTAACTGCCGTGAAGAGGTTGCACTGTGAAAAGAATCTCCTTGTTTGTACTTTGGGTGGGAAAGGGTTACATGTTTTTTTCTCAAACCTTGGTATTCTCTGCCACGTTGACAAGTCATTTCATAAAACTAACATAATCTCCATCTCTGGTAATAAAAGTCTATATGGCATTTCTCTATTTCAACCAAATTGGTAAAATCCAATTATTCTGGCTTGGGAGAAAGTTCAAATACCCATCCTTCATTATTGTTTTCTTTGGTTTTGACTATGAAACTATAATACTGTATGTTCCTTAGTCCCATATGTTAAAAGTACATTGCCGTTTTAAGTGAATTCCTGAAGACAAATATAATCTTATGTAACAGAGATTAAAACTAAAATTGCTTGAATTCTAGGGTTTCTTGTCTGTGTAACTGAACTTGCTTGATAATTAACTGAAATGTCTACACACACCATAGTACTGTGAAACTCTTCAACAAGATTTACTGTTACTAGCTGGCAATATTGTTTAGCAAAACTTTCCCTCTTCTTCAAACATATATTGTAAGACATTATTAAATCTTGCTATTGTATATCTAGAGACTAATTTTTTCTTATACTCTTCTATTAAATTCTACGAGAAAAACTTGTTGATGAACTCGACATGTTTATTCATTGTTCAAACAAGAAAGCACTTCTGCTCAAGTAAGAAGTGTTTTTAGCAACTGAAAACCTAAGTTAGCAGTACTTTTTTGTTGTAGATGCCTTACATGCAGAGACAGCCTTTTTTAGGGGCATGATAATACTTATAATTTAGGCAACCTGTATCATGGATGTCTTCCAACAGAACACAACTAGTTATGCCACAGCACTTACAATCCCCTTGCTGCTTTTGAATGGCAGCCAGAATGTTTAGGAAATCAGGATATTGCAGCAAATGAAATGTCAGTGTAATTGTGCAGACAAAACATCAGACCCAAATAAAAGTGTGCTATGACTTACTGTCATGAGTTCTTTGAAGAAGCGTTAGAAATCCATGTAGCACAGTGAAATCTTGATCTAGTTCAGATTCCAGGACTTTATAAGTAAAGGAGGGCTAGTAAAAAAGGGTAAAAATGATCTTGTTAATTATAATTTTTATTTATTCTACAGAAGAATAAAATCAAAACTACAGATGTACATGGAGAAAGGAGCAGTTTTTCTGGGGGAGCATCATCCGATAATATTTGGAAATATACTTGTGACTAGAAGTTTTAAGTCCAAGGCAGGAGCTCTCATACTTGCAGCTGAAAGATGTTAAACCACTGGATATCTCCATTTCTGGGACATGTGTTTAGTAATCACTGCCCTGTTTTTTCGCAGCTACTTGTGATTGTAGCATATTGTAATATACAACATGAAAATCATTAAGGAAGATGTGAAAATGAATGGATGTAGACCAGGAGACCCAAGATAATAAGTAAAGGATCAGAATGTAACATGAGAGCAGCTAATGCTTTTAATTTTAAGATTGTGGAGGCATCTGTTAACAGCCAAAGCAAACATTTTCAGTTGGAGTTGCTTAGAATCCTATTTTAAACCACAGTTGCTGAGAAGGTTGAAAGAATTCTGTTAAATAGAAACAAAGCAAAGATGCTGTTGAGCAGTAGGGTGTACATCCTTGAATGCCTGGCCCGAGTGCCTCTATCTGGTGTTGGACAACTACAACTAGATTGAAGAGTAACTGTAAATGACTAAATTGGTAGCAAAGCAAACAGAGCTCTTTGCAGAAGGGAAAATGTGTTTTAATTTAATTGTCTATGTCCATGGTATCAGAATGTGAGGCTGAAGTCAAAATAGTGTGTTTGGACTGGAGCTGCCGCCTTCACAGGCATGACAGCTGTTTCTGGGTGCTGTGAATGGTCTGAGGTTCTGAAGCTGTGACATTCTGTTAGTGCTTGGCTGCTGACTGGATAGCTGAATCTGAAACATCACTTGTTATAGACAGATTTCTTATGAAGTCTATTGTGATGATAAAGCAAAGCTGTAGCAATATCAATAGAAATGCTTCACAGCCTTTTATTGAAAAGGATGCTTTGTGGATTATTTGATACAAACCAGTTGAAAATCACAGATAAGGTGGATTTTTTTTACTTTAAAGTTTGTGATTAGGTAGCTTTGTGAGAGGGAGGGTGTCCTTGTTAAATGACATGAAATTTGCAAGTAACAGTAAACTACATTTGTTAAAAATACTTCAGTTTGGTTTGCCTTCTTGTAAGAGCTATGTGACATGGTAACACAGAAACTGTGTGTCAAGAATCTATCACAATGTATTGTACATAAAGTTGCATTATTTTTTGTCAACAGTTCCTGCTTGTTAACACAAGCGCTTAACACCTTTTTGGTGTTCATATGTCTTCAAGGAGATATGGAAGTGACACATAGTTTTCTCCTTCTAGTTGTATCAAACCTCACATTCACGTAACAGTACAGGAGCTACTGTTAAGTGAGAGTAGATGAACACTTGCTTTTCCCACTTCCTTCATCCCCCTGGAAAGACCACTAAAATTGTCAATGGACTTAGTTGTTCCTAAATCGTTCAAGACACTTAAGAGAATAAAATTCATGGGAGAGGGAAGAAGAGGGAATGAGGTATAGAAAAAGGAGTTCTTGATGTGGAGAATCACCATATGTGAGGACCAGCAGAAGCATACTTCTGCTTCTCCCTGGTTTAATGCACAAAGGAGTAATCTTCTACAGGTGAATTATTAATTGAGAAATTTACTTCACTTGCTGCCAGTGGAAGATATTGAGTGAATTTCGTGTTCTTCATTAGTGTCTTGGGAGTGCTGCTTCTCCCCCCACCTTTCATGTTATGTTTTCTGGTTTGGCTTCAGGGTTCCACAAATATTGTATCATTTTGGAATGTTTGCATACAAGCCAGAAATTAAAAGCTTAACTCTGAAAGCCTCATAACTTGTGATCCCCATCCATGTAATTGGTACAATGATGAAAATGCAATCCTGTGCAGGACAGGCATTGTTCCACATTTCTATAATAGCAGTGAAAGAAAATCTTTTGGCATTGGGAAAGGAGAAACAACTGTATCTGAAAAGGACACTAAAACTATTAGGAAATTTCAACTACGTCTATTGGTAATTGTTATTTCAGAATGATTGTGCATATGTACATAGGGCCTGGAAATAACAGGAGCTGTATCATCTCCAGCAGAAATAGCTACAAGTCTGTGGGCAAAAAGAATCCAAGAGAGTTGGATTTGGATGTAAGTCACTAACTCATCTGTGAACTTCTTAAACTTTGAGAACAGTCTTGTGCCAATAATACATTACAGCCAATGTGATTGTACACAAATGCCAGTGATATTTACCAGTTTGTGACTGTACGATGAGTGTATTTTTAGTAGCTGTTTTGTTGGTATCAGCTGCTGCATGTGTCTTCTGTGTCAACAAATGATCTGGTTGGTGATTTCGAAAGCATTAGTTTCCATCAGTGCATGAGTGTTCCCAAACAATGCTTAAAATAGGAGTTTAGGGATAGGATGGGAAGCTAATTTAGGTTCCTTCTTAGTCACTTGAATACACATTAGAGAAACTGTTGAAATAGATGAATGTGTATGAAATGTAAGGCAGCATTGTTTTGTTATTCACATTAATAGTAACCCTACTATTAGCAAAAAGTGAGTGTCAAGAGGTGGGGGAGCTTGGGATGAGGAAGGGGAAGCTTCATGTAGTTGAACTCCTAGAGGAAAAAACACAACTTGCTGATGGACCATTCCTTTGTTCCTTCCATTGGAGAGAATAAACTGAAACACCTGAAATTCAGATCCTTCATCTTTGATTTCATTGGATTGGCATGATTCTTCATAGTATATCTAGCTATGTGCCATGTATGAATTAAGTATTGTACTCCTTTAGTTAGTAGCAAAAAAATGAGATAGATCACCCTATGGAATATTCAGAAGTCTTCGCGTAGCTATCAAACACTTTCAGATTTAATTTTATGATTTGTCTGTATTTTTATGCAGCTGTGGTATCTAGTTGCATCAGGTTATGTGAACTGTAAATCTGTAAAAGTCTCCTATATCTCAATTTATTATGAAGATAAGAATTTGCAGTGTGCCAAGAAATGCTCAGTAAACATTACATCAGTCTTCAAAGTTTCAAGTTAAACTTTAAAAACAGAGCAATTGTCAGTATAGGGGGCTCTGCTTCTGCTGTTGCTCAGAGAATATCAAAGCTATGGGGCATCCGCTTCTTATATAGTTTTAAGTCTCAATTTGGATTTTTTTTTTTTTTAAATCTGAATTTCATATTGAACTTAAAATGTTGAATAAATGTGCAACTGTTAAAAACCTTTAACATCTTTAAGTGTGAAGGATCCCCAGATGTTTAACCATATAGAAATAGGTGGACCTAATCACTGTATTAATGAAATACTGTCAAGGTATACAGTTACTTTGATTAGAGGCATTCCCTTATTAAATGGACTACAACCACACCTGAGGATGCCTATTCCATGTCAGTGATTCTTGAAATATTAAGCTGTTCCTGTTTTAGTAGTCATGTCTCCTTTACAACTGTCTTCAGTCATTTTTAAGATGTAAATTCAAGCCTGCTCTGATTTATGAATGAGAACATTGTGTGCTGCTGACACTAATGCGAGAATAAGTGCTGCTCTGTAACTTGCATAAGGAAGTCAACATTACTAATACAAAATAAATTAATTAATCATTAGAGCAACTTCTCACAGAAACTTAGGTTTAGTCATTATTTACATTCTGAATATGGAATGAGATTTAACTTGATCACAAATTACAGGCTTGATGCAGAGGTTACTGCATAAGGTTATGTAGGATATCTAACCCTGCATAGGGTTAGATGGTCACAATGAAACCTTATTTTCGTGTGGGTTTCAAATACCTGAATTCCTACAGGCAATAATGGGAAAAAAGAGTGTACTCCTTCAATATGCATATCAGAAAAAAATTTGTTAATGTTGAAGTAAGCTGATATAGAATCAGGGAGGGTAAACCACTAGAAAATAGCGATGTATTATAATAGTGAGGTTTAACTAAAAAGACAAACCATCAGGTTATGTGAGTACTTTAAAGAAGTCTACCAGCTGACAGGTTGTGTTCAAATAAGGATTAAAATTATCTGAAATACTGAAACTGAAGTCTGTGAATAATTGTTCTGCTCTTATCAGTCAGATGTAGACTGCAGCATTAAATTTTTGTAGAACAGTCTTTTGCAAGTAAGTGTCAAAGCAAAGTTGGGTACAGAGAATATAGTTACTTAAAATACAGTATGGCTGGAGCACATATGTTACCGTCTCTATAGAACTGACTTTGTCATGTCTAGTGACTGAATAGAGTTCTTAGTCCTCCTTTTGTGTCCTGTTTTTCATATACAAGCAAATTTAAATGAAGCAGTGTTTTCTGGTACTTTTTACCAATCTGTAATACAGTAAGTCAGAAAGCAAAATACTGGCTACAAATAATGCAGCACCCTCTCCTGTACCACACAGAGGGTAATGACACATGTTTAAAGTCTCTCTTCTCAGTACCAAGCAGGACTGACCTTGCTTAGCCTGTAATATTTGATACCATCATAGCCGGAGCAGGAGCACCCACACTAAAATACGGTATCTATGAGGAAATCTTCACAAATGACACAATACTTAAAAGAATGGAAATGTTAAAAAATGGGCTTGCGTATGTGATAGTGAATATCCAGAGGAGTAAAGCCATTGAAGTATGTGGTCAGCTCAGGGCAAGGGGGAGAATTGAGTTCATAGAACCTGCAGCTGCAATAGCTGTTGAAGAATAAATCAGACCAACAGTAGCTATCTGCAAGTACTAGTGTACTTGGAGTACTAGTGCTGGAGTACATTAACCACTGGTGTACTTACTAATGGTTAATATATTTCTAGTTGAAAAAAAAGTTAAAAAAAAGATAGTAATATAGTTGGACAGAACTTCATAATTTACCTCCCCAGCTACATGCATGTGTCTGCCTGTTTGTTTACTCTCCTGGGTTTTGGTTTTGGGATTGTTTTGGTTTGGGGGTTTTTCTTTTTTTCTTTCCCTATGTGATCTGTAGTGAGAACTAAGACGTGATGGCTACAGTCATACTTACTCTGAAGTGGTAAAGCAAGGACAAGTGAATTTATTTCACAGTTGCTTAAAGCTTTATATAGCTCTGAATTGTCAAAACTACAGCGAAAATTATCTTTAAATAGTTAAGCTGATTGTAGTTTTCTAAATGAACCACTCAAACTAAACAGGGAGATGGGGGAAGGAATGGAGAGCTGCGATGGGTCACCTTGGTGACCAGCATGATGGATCCCATCAGCAGATGCTATTCCATTTCTTCAAATGCTAAAAGCTAATGAAGCACTTGTGTTCTGCAAACTGAAGTGCATTTGGCCACGCAAATGGGGATCATACTGGGGGACACCTGCAGGTACAAAGTGCATGTACCAAGCAAGTAAGTCCTTATGTATGTATGCCAAGCCGCTATAATTCTAAACTCTAGCACCTAAATGAAAGAGAGGATGAAGACTATTTTATTACAGACTTCCATTTTAAATTGTAGAGGATTGGGCAGGCAGGCAGCTGCAGTTAGGTGCCTCACTTTCAAGGACTGGCATGCTGCTAACATTTCCTAAAAGCTGCAGTACTGCTCGGGTTAATTCTTGAATGGTCAGAAGGTCTGCTGGGAGACAGCCAACAGGCAGTCAAGCAGCCCTTAGAGCTGGCATGTTTTAACCTCCAGAGTGATGAGGACACTGTTTACCCAAGTTTCCCTTTACCAAGATGACCACAGGGTGGGAAAAGAACATTATCATTTGTGTAGCTATTTGTTAATTGTATGGTAACTCTGTGTAAAAGAGCTCTACCAGAACTCTACTGTGAGCTGTGTAAGAGGGCCCTACCAGAAGTGATCATGAAAAACTGTTTCTGCTATTAATACTTTTTTTAAAATTGAGAATTTTCAAGATTGGAAAAAAAAAATTACTTCTAGGCTATCGAGCATGCTTGGAAGTTCAGTAAAGGTAAAAAGCATATTCTTTGGTGCCAACTAAAGATAAAAGGCTGAAAAGAGAGGTAGGAAGGGTCTGCTAGACCACATATTGTCACGAAAAGGAAGTAGGTGAGTCTCTTTTTGTTTAACTATTACATTAATTTAAAACCATAATTTGGTGGTGATGTGAAATGTAAGTTGGCTGATTATCGGTGGAGTAAACAACATAGCAGACATCAAACTGGAACAATTTTGTTTCAGAAAGTAAAAAGAAAAAGCAAAACAAAGCACAAAACAAACCCCCAGCTAAAAGCAGCAGATATTTTAGATTGAATTTTGACTCTTTAGATTGATAATCTAAAGGTGAAAGGCAATTTGGGTGAAAAAGAGAATAAAACAAGAGTTATAAGACCTTTAGAAAACATGTCAAGAAAGATTAAAGGAATGGGGTTGCTTTAGTGTAAAAAATGGAAGACTGATCAGGATGACATAACCATGTTTGAACACAAAAAAAGTTGTTACACCAAGGCAAGTGATTAATCATTGTATCTTCAAGCAGTAGTCTGTTCCAGCAATAGAACATAATAGAAGAATGGCTGCACTGGGTCAAGCTGAAAGTTCATTTAGCCTGTTACCTGGCTTTTGACAATGATCAAAAATTCATGCCTAGTGAAAAACATAAGATTATAAGACACACAAAGTAACAGAGACCCTAGGTATGCTCAACCTTCAACAATTTTAGCTCTGATAATGCCTAAGTGAAGATGATTTCTATATATTTAAGTCTTAAATAGTCTTCTTGTTCAAGAACTTGGTTACTCATTCTTTCAACTCCTGTAAACTTTGAACAGTGACAGACAGTACTGTGTGACAGAGAGTGCCTTGCCTTAATGACACACTGTCTGAAGAGCCATCTTTTTTTTGTTTGTTGTGAAATTCTGCTTGCTAGCTTAATTTTATCCTCTCCAATTCTTTTGCTGAAATAATTAACTCATCAATCCCCATTCATGCTCTCTATGCCACTCATGTCTTTACATAACATAAGGGGTTGTACCACAGGCATTTGAGGCTTGTACGCTTTTGCTGTTTTTATCTGTTAGATGTCATCAAGGTTTGTCAAATCTAAGACGTAGTTCTTTGCATGCCTTACGTCTCTCAGTATCTTGGGAAGAGGATTTTTTCTCTTAGCCACATTTATTCTTCAAATGTGTCTCCTTTTGCAGCTATTTTCCATAGTGAGTCACCTGCATGATACACCCGTCTTCTGTACAAGATCAGGAGTTTGAGAGAAGTTTGTACTTCTGAAGTACTAAATGTCCAGCTGACTAGAACTTTGCTAAGTGTTGTTTATTTACAGATGTGATCACCTGATTCACAGATGGTCTTTTCAGTTCTCTGGCCAGTGAACAACAGAGTTTAAAAACTTGAGGATATGATACATAGGTTGCTCAGTTTACTGTGATAGTTGTTCATTAGTTTCAAATTAAAATAATGAGATTCCTTTGGCAGCTAAAATGTGCCACCTTTACATGTGAAATTTCAATCCATTTTTCTGACAGGAATTTCCATTGAAATCCATTGCCAACATACTATGTTTGACTAGAGTAGGTCATCTAATCTTTCTTAATTCACAGAATCACAGAATCCCAAGGGTTGGAAGGGACCTCAAAAGATCATCTAGTCCAATCCCCCTGCAAGAGCAGGGTAACCTAGAGTACATCACACAGGAACTTGTCCAGCCGAGCCTTGAATATCTCCAACATAGGAGACTCCACAACCCCCCTGGGCAACCTGTTCCAGTGCTCTGTCACTCTCACAGTAAAGAAGTTTTTCCTGATGTTCACATGGAATCTCTTATGCTCCAGTTTACACCCATTGCCCCCTGTCCTATCACTGAACATCACTGAAAAAAACCTAGCTCCATCATCCTGACACTCACCCTTTACATATTTGTAAACACTGATGAGGTCACCCCTCAGTCTCCTCCAAGCTAAAGAGACCCAGCTCCCTCAGCCTCTCCTCATAAGGGAGATGTTCCACTCCACTAACATTCATCCACTAGCAGTTTTCCCAGGAAGTTATGAAAGCATAAATATAAAACATTTCCAACAGTGAGATGAGAATGAAGAAGCTTAACAACAACAACAACAAACCTTGTCAAGCCAAAGGGATAGCAAGTCAGAACCCAGTGTGGTAACACAGGGAAGCCTGCTCGGGAGGGCCCTATCCCACCACCCCTGAATGAGGGAGCAGGGAAAGCCTGGAGGCAGCTGCCAGGGTCAGCCATGAGTCCAGATTACCAGACAAGTCCATAGTGAGGAGGAAATGTCTATGGCTCTGGGTGCAGACCAGCATTTCCATGGCCAGACACAAGCAGGGATTCAACAGGAACTGCAGGTCAAGTAGGGACAAAGCATTAGAGCCTCCAATCAAAAGCAGCTCCCCAGGAAGGGGACAGCCCTGACTATAGTGTCATTATTGAGCTGTCTGAAGATCTCCTCCCAAGGTCACCAGCTGCAATGCCTGGCCTTGAGCTGAGGGAGCAAAACCCACAAGACGAGGGAAGATAGGCCTTGATACCCGGCTCTAAATGAAAGTATGCCCTGAGTTGAAGGAGCTACAGCAATTTAATACTCAAGATATGCTAGAGTTCACTCCTGGAAAAACATTTTACTAGCACACCAGACCTAGCAGGAAAAGAAAGAAGCTGTGGGCAAGTTACTACACTGCTGTGGTTTTCTCATCCCCCATTGATTCCCACCCACAAAACTGAATGCAGTAGGCAGTCTGGCCATAATTCATACTCTGTTTCCCCTTTTTTAAAGTCATATTTGCACTATAGTCAATAACTGTGCTGAACGCTACTGTAAAGCATCAGTTGAATAGAGACCATGTACTTGTATGATGAGCACTTCTGTCTACAAAAAAAGTAGCTGTCCAGAAATCTAGAACAGTGAGAACGTATTGCCTTTAGTTCAAATATTCTTTCTAGTCTGGCTTGCAATCATAGTGTTTTCTCCTGAACTGTTTCTGCTGATTCATTATCAACTTACTTTGTATTGCAGTGTTAAAGTGAAATGCTTCTTTAACTCTCTTTAAATGAGCTACCTTTGTGGCAGTAGTTTTAGATGGGTCTTTTGATGCCTTTTTAATGGTACATTAAAACTTAATGAATGCTGAGTAACAGTAGAATCCCTATGAAAGCACATATGGCATCTACATTAATACTGAATGAATGCATAATGATCAGTAAAATTTCCTTGATTTCCACATGAATCAACAGTGATGAGCCACTTAGTGTTGCACTCAATTACATCATGTTTAATTTATGTAGCATTGTTTGGACATTATGTTTAAAATGTCTTTAGTAAATCATTGAGACTCTAATTGAGCCCCCATTTCAGTGACAAATTGCACTGTAAACATTAAATTAATTTTTTTTACACAACAATTAATTTATGTTGAAGCCTGCTTGCAAAGGGTCAACAATTTGATATATTCTCACTACTACTCTCTGAAAAATGAAATCTTTGTGTGAAAAGAAATTGTAGTACCTATTAAATTATTTCTGTTCCTTTAGAATCATAGAATGGTTTGGGTTGGAAAGAACCTTAAGATCATCCAATTCCAACATGGACAGGGACAGAAGTTTTACGGTACGGCTCGGCAGGGCTCGGCCTGGTTCATCACGGCATGGCTCGGCTCGGCACGGGGTAGAACCGAGGAACCGGGGCACCGAGAGTGTCTGGGGCAGCCCGGCAGTGGCAGGTGGGGAGTCGCGGCGGGCCGGGGCTGCTGTCCTGGGATGCAGCGGGGATCGTGTCACCCTTCCCATCCCTCCCGCCAGAGGAACTCGTGTTCCCCACAGCCGGTTAGTGTCGAAGTCTCCAATGGCAAGAGGAGCCCATGCCCTGGCTGCTGTGTACCAGCACCCAGCAGAGCCTGGCGCTTCTCTTAGCAAGTCCCAGAACCATCGCAGCAGCATTCCTGGGAGAGGATTTTGTATTTAATGGAATTCAGTCTTTGGATGATGGGGGACTCTTTAATTTTGGAATTGCTGAACAACGGAATTCTGTTCTGGCAAATCTGAGTTTCAAAGAATATTCTCCTGCCATCTGAGGAGCCTTCTGCTTACAACCCTCCCCAACACACACACACCCCGCCGAGCCAAAACAGCCATTCAGCCAAACAGGATTCCCACCTTTGGAATGATCGCTCAGAAACATCTGATTTTAACAATGATCTGCTTGGAAAGCAAGAAAAAGAAAACCCAGTTTAGCCCAGACAAACCCAGCACCGTTTAGCCCAGTTCAGCCCAACTTAGCCCAGTTCAGCCACGTTTAGCCCAGTTAAGCCCGGTTTAGCCCAGTTAAGTGCACTTTAGCCCAGTTCAGCCCAATGTAGCCCAGCACAGCACAGTTTGGACCAGTTTAGACCAGTTCAGCCCAGTTTAGACCTGTTCTGCCCAGTTTATGTCAGTTCAGACACTTTACCACGGTTCAGCCCAGCCCAGTTTAGCCCTGTCGAGCCCATTCCAACTCGTCCCAGCCCATTTAGCCAAGTTTAGCCCAGTGCAGCCAACTTTAGTTATGCAGCAGCTAGACACTGAAACATTCGTTCTCTGAACTCTGGAAACAATGGCAATAACTCATCTGCTCTATATGACTGCTGCCAAGGAGTTCAGAAGACCTCTTCAGGTCACAGTACCTTGTCCACCTCTACGCAGCAGACTCAGGAGAGTTCTCATGATGCCCGCCTCACTATGGTGTCAACCTCCCTCTCCTGTATTTGTGAGGGCCTTCTAGTACATCCATGATTTTCTCGCAGTGCACGTATAGCACAGCAAAGTGGCCCAAGAGCTTTTGAAGTGACCATGCCACCAGTCTGTCAGAGGTAGCTGAAGAGGTGGTGAGGGAACCTACACCAAATGCCAGTGTTCTCCAATCCCATGCAGGACCAGGAAGCAAACACTTTATTCCTATAGTGTTGATTGCCTAACAGCCTGTGCAAAGGAACATAATATTGCCTAACTTCCAAAGCATAACTGTCGTGGTTTAAGCGAGTCGGCAAGTCAGCCAAGCAGTTTCTACTCCCTCCTGCCTCCCCAGAGGGATGGGGAGGAGAATCGAAAGAATGTAACTCCCATGGGTTGAGATAAGAACAGTCCAGTAACTAAGGTATAACACAAATCACTACTGCTACCACCAATAATAATAATGATAAGGGAAATAACAAGGGAAGAGAATATGATACCACCCGCCGGAAATGAGCCCAACAGAGCACAGAACGTGCCCTTCCGGGTAACTCCCAGTTACATCCCCGGGCATGACGTGCTGTGGTATGGAATACCTCTTTGGCTAGTTTGGGTCAGGTGTCCTGTCCCTGCTTCCTCCCAGCTTCCCCTCCTCCCTGGCAGAGCATGAGACTCACAAAGTCCTTGGTCAGGGTAAACATTCTGACCAGCAACTGAAAACATCGGCTCTATCAGTATTATTCCCAGGCCGAAAGTCAAAACCACAGCGCTGCACCAGCTACTAAGAAGGAGAAAAACTGACTGCTGCTGCTGAACCCAGGACAGGGTGCGAGGACCAACTATTTCACTTCATCTTCCTTGTTCTACCTTGTGACACACTGAACAGGGGCCATTGGTTGCATAGGCCCTGGGGTAAAAGCTCTGTACAAGGAGGACTACTGTCTGTAGCTGTAGCCCTAACTGCTGCAGCAACAGAATTTAGAGTGAAACAGGACAGAGGCTTATCAGAGGATACTGTGCTAGACTCCATCTTTCCATACTGGCTCCACATGAAGACTAGAGATATTCACATATATGATCACAGCGAAAAATAATACAAGTACATATGCTTTGTAAGGGAAAACTGGAAATAAAATACACATACTTCACCCTAGAAATATATTTCTGCTTGGCTTTTATTTTTTCATGTCAGGTACTTATATCAGATAAGCTCCTGACACACTGTGTCAGTGGGTGGCAGCTTCAGCTGTTTTCGGAGATATTCTAAGGCAGGTCTGTAAAGATTCATTCATAGGTTAAGGCTGGGGTTGACTGTTTTCCTCAATGAGCTCAGTTACTTGATGAGCCATCTGAACTTGTCTGAATTTTGGCAAATAGGGTACCCTCTTCTGCTACTCTAGAAGGGATCTTGCATGCTATTCTCTCAAGTTGGCCCTTCTCACTGGTAGTTCAGGCCAGCAAGGTCTTATCAAGAGCTTTTTTGACTTCAATATTCCTCTGCAAATAGCTGCTCAAAATACAGTAAACTTGAGAGGTCTTGGCTTAGGGCAGATTTTACTTCTGAGAGGCTGTGTAGTCCAGCTGTCTCAAAAAGAAAAACTGGCAGAGAAAAGAACCATCTTTGGAGACAAAACCCTATCAGCTCTTTACAAACAAATTTGTCAGTATATTTTTAACTTCTGCAAATTTCCTGCATTAACTTACAGCACTAGGCACTGTATCCAGTTACTTTAGTTTATAGAGGATTTACCATCTGGGAGCATGCAAAGCTATAATTTTAATTTGATGTACTTTTTGATCTACTATGAGATGTTCTGACAACTGGCAAGGCATCTAACAGCTGACCAACAACTTTGCTAGAAAACCTATAGACAGAGAACTTTATAATGATAATGATCATAACAATAGCTGTTCTCATTTCTCTGGATTGCTGAAAAATGCAAATTCAGACCTTTAATAACTGCAGCTCAGGCCTTCATTTCTGACAGCAAAGTTAGACAGAAAAAAACCTTTCTATCCTAAGAAGCTGTAAAAGAGGCTATCAGCTCTTTTTTATTTTAATTATAACTCACTTCATTCTTGTTAGAAGAATTTAATAAACAAAGTATAAGAGAGTAAGAGAGGAAACATTCTTGTGGAGAACCTTTTCATTTTGCTTTAAAAGGTCCTTTTTTGGTTTATGTTTATCATTTTAATGATTCTGTTCTCATGATTCAGGAACTCTATGCTGTGTTAACTCAGCTTTAATGTGAATTGAATAAAATATTGACTAGCTTGCTGGCTATGATGATTAAATGCATGTACTGCTTAAACTGAAAGTGTCTGAAATATAAAAAAAAGAATCTGAACTCCACTTCTATTCAATGTATGCCTAATAGATTTTGGTGATGTAATTATTTCTAAATTGTTATGTAGCCATATATTTTTAGAGCCTGCCATGTAAGAATATTTCTTAAAATTAGATGTAATGAGCTTATAATAATACTATAACTTTTGGAATAACACCAGTATAAGAAACAGTACAAGAAAATAATCGAATGTATGCCTTGAACTACACGATGACTGTACAAACAGATTTCATGTCAAATTAGATTTCCTTGACTAGTGTTGTGGTTACAGTGATACAATTCATGTTTCATAACTCTGAAGAAATAATGAAGACATTGTAACTAGAAATGTGTCAGTTTGAATAAATTTATTATGAATTGCTTTGATTCTAAAAGCTCCCAATATGTTACAATAGAAGCCTACGTTCTTGCTTGAGAGTCAGCCAAACTGTAGAAAATGTAATGGGGTTTTAACATCTTAACAAATCACTTAATGGTAGATTTTCCCTTCTAATAAACAAAAGGAGAAATGTTCTGAAGGGACTATGCTAATAAAAGAGATTGGAATACACCTTTCTTTTAAAGCTGCTTTGAAAGTAGAATGTTTGGAAGCCTCATATTTAGATGGTGTCCTTTTACTCCCCATGGAAACACAAAACATTGTTAAAACTGTACATCCACTTTTACCTAAATCCAAGCAGCAATGAAGCAAAACTTAGCCCACGCAACAATTAACTCTCTTCACCCACTGCTGAACTGCAGTTACATTGGGATTGAATGTATATTCAGGCTACCTCCAGCTACAGTGCAAAGTAACTTCTCCAACTAAAACCATGCAGACTGGCAGAATGTAAATTGGAATTTAGTTAAGGCAGCACCTAACACTTGCATGAAGTACAATTTATCAGTTAGGAAGCTGGAAACATCACCTTCTACCATACATTCTGGCTTTAATATGATTTCTTGGTCAGAGGCTTGATATTGGCTCTGAGGCTGTGGCTTGACAACATACTAAAATGGGCTTGAGGCCTTGAAGAGTTGCCACAGGAAGAAGAACCCTAAAACTCAATTTGTTAATTCAAATTTGTTAAGGTTTTCAATGGGTTGAATTTTTACCGGTAGACTTCTTGCCAAATCAGATATTGTCTGTCCTCCCATGGCCTGCATTAAGTCAACACAGAAACATAAAGCTGATGCAAATTCTTTGTCGTGTGCTGTGGCTAACTTGACAGAAATGTGACTGTATGCTTATTCCTTCTGTGGAATGGGTATGTCATCTTGAGTGATTCAGTAGCACAGAAGTCCAGTCATTAGAAAGAATATCAACTTTTGTGTCTAATGTGGATTTATAAAAACTTGGATGTTACGAAAGGGGCATGTATTAGTCTGGAAGTTCTTCTTGGATGATAGGATGAAAGTGCAAGTGGGTTAGAAATCTGAAAACTGCATTGCTGTTGTTTCATAAAATAAGCCCCAAAAATGTAAAAACTGTATTGTTTTCTCATATTTGAATTCTTAGACAAATGCAGTGAATTGAGCTAAATTTATGGAACTGACAGAGAACACTGAAGGTTGAATTTAAAACGGTTGAGTGGCTATAACAATTTTCCTGATTTTAGATGTGATCTCAGTTTGTACTCTTGCTTCCCAAATGCTTCAGATATCAGATGTTAAATGTCTTTGAAGTCAGGTGTAAATTATTTACAAACTCACTCAGTAGCCAACATTTTTCTCATTTCCCCTCCCACCCCAAGGGAATGTTATAAGACTTTTTGACTTTTAAGAAGAATTTACTGGGCCACTATGTGTAACACAGTTGTCTGGAATTATCTTGTATGTTATTATTAACATATTGTGTAATGTTTCCTTCATAAATACACAAAAGTGAACTAGAAGGTTGCTTACGTTCCATGTTATGAAATTGTTCTATTTGTCATGCTAAAATTAGGACTATTAGAAAAAAAAAAAATCTTTTTAAAATTCAGTAGAGTGGAGTAGCTACTAAACAACTCCAGAGCACAGCTTCAGTAAATGTGAAACCAAAGGAAAAGGTACATTTTTTTTTCTGCAGCTCAAAGGAAAATCTTTTGGACCAGATTTAAAGCTGACTTATTGTCAGGAGTATTGAAGCATTAATGCATTTTACCTTTTTTATTTTTAGAAACAAAACCCCTTCATAATAGTTACAAAGAAAGATGGCCTGATTGAGTACTAATTTTGGACTCAAAGTTTGCATTCCTTACTCAGCCACATATTTCATTAGATCTTGAGAAAATCACTTAGCAAATTAATTGCATTGTCTAATTTTCAACAGTTGAGATGCTTAATTCAGAAGACAGTTCTCCCTAGGTTTCCCATTTAGTCAGAGGAAACAAAATGTTATTCTGGAACGGCTGTCAGCACTAAAATCCCCTATGTGTTTTTAGCAGACCTCTATGCCTATATGTTAAATGGCCAACCTAACTTGGTATAGTGTCTAAAGTCAGGTACTCTGAATACCCACATAGGGTTAATTTTTAAACAAATTCAGGCACATAAAGATGCAAACATTTACTCATGCGTATGAAGGAAATAAATACATTAAAATGTTAAGTGCACTGATGTTGTGATAATTAGGTTCATAATAAGTACTGAGATTGTTGTTGTTAGATAGTGCAGGCATTTGCATTAATAACCTTTTAATAGAATAACTTCCAAGTAGTCAGCACAATGCTTTTAAAATATGAACGGTACATTGATTTTTCAAAGGTTTATCGAATATCTCATTCCCTGAGTATACATTTCTTAGAAAATCTCTGGAGACAGGGCAAATGCCCCTTCTTTGTGTAAACCCTGTGGGATGAAATCATTACAAAGAGTACTAAATGTCCTAACAGGTGACGTATTTCAATGGTGGCAGGTAGGTAACCATACAAAGGCATTACCTTAGGAATTCCAGCTGGTCAGATAAGCACTTGTTTGTTTCAATTTCTGTCATCTGGGGGGAATGTAATGACTCCATCACTAAGGTTCAGCAGAGCTTTCTATTTCAAAGCCCATTTTCAAGGCATTCTAAATCGTACATACACAGGTAGATTGATTTGGAAATTGCTCAATCAGGGCTATGTCATTCTCCTGATTTTGGGAAAGTTCCTCCTCCTCTCACATGTATGCAGATATGCATACGGTCACATTTTAATTTTTTTATTATTCCTAGAATTAGAGAAAAACCTCCTTAGATGGAAGCTTCCAAAACCCAATTTCACAATGCAGCATGTCTGAAGTTACTAGACTTTTCATTTTGTTTCCTAAAGTCGTGGATAGTCAATTGTGAACTGTACGTTGCAGCAGCAGAAAAGAGACAATATGAATGACAATCAGGCACCTAAATACAAGTGTCTGGTGCTATGTTCAAGGATATCTGAAACATCCACACTGGGCTGTTCTGTGTGACACAGAATGAATGGGAAACCCATGCCTTCTTAGGTTATGGTAGAATAGGTATCTAAATTAGTATTAGATGCCCACATTTAGGCAAATAAATCTCTGCAAAATAAAGTAAATCTCAATTTTTCAAAATACAGAATTCATTTTGTCTTTAAATTTCATGTATCAGCTTTGTACTCTGATAAGAAAAACGGAATGCTGCCTGTCTTGATTCTGACCAGGTGTGTTGTTTCTTTTTGCTCCAAATAACTATATCTCCCTTCCTCTTTGCATATATCTGGAGACTCTTACTGTCCTTTGTCTGGTATTATTATCCTTTGCAAGAGCTCAGAAATGGCTGAGACTTGTGAGTGGTGTGGCTGTTTGTGAGAAGTCATTTTAGCTCTACATTTCTTGTTGAGTTTTGTTTTGGTTTTATCCTTGTATTTTGTTTCCCACTCTACAAAAATACTAGTGTTAAAGGCTCTTGAATCTGATTTCCCAAGCAACTCACATTACGGAAACTGAACTGGATAAACACAAGGAATACCAGATAGCATAATCACCTGCACCGTTCCCTCCATAATAATTACGTGTTTGTGTGCAGTATTCTGAAGGTGTATAAAGTCAGAAATTATGTTCTTTGTGTAAGGTGGAGTTCCAGAAAAAGTGCTGTAAAAAGCATCAGCAGTATTCTGCTGTTGTGAAACACCACCTGTTTAATTTACCTAAATATTTTATCACTTCTGTGATGTTTAAAGTTGGCCACTCTTCACAGTAGTTAGTTCAGAGGAACTAATAAAACATTAATTATCACAAATATTTACAAGGCATTAATAAGAACACAGACATGTATTAAAAGAAAAATGTTTCTTGCATTACAATACGATCATTACAAATGTTTGGCACTGCCAAATCAGTTCCCTGAGACTTGTCAATTCATTTCCATAAATACCTGCAGCTGTATATTTTGCAGTTCATTCATCCATATCTACAGAGCAGATTACATCTAGTCCAGTAGATTTAGACCCATTAGATGAAGACTAGCCACTGTAATCCATGCATATGTAATATTCACCCTGGACTATTACAGTTCTCTCTAGGAAGGAACTTTGTGCCTTATAGAAATTCAAGGTTGGCCAGTGCAGATCGCCTCACCTGATGCACAGTTTATTACAGATGCTGCTGAATGACTGATTTCATGCAGCCTTAGTGCAAGGGAGCAGAAGCCAGTATGTCACATTGTCTGACCTGCATCTCACAAGCCCTTCATGCTATTCAGTCAACCCTATGCTGAACCTAATTATTTGGTTTTAGCTACAGTGACCTTTCAGAAATCATAAGCTCTTGATTTGATTTGATTGATTTTAAGGTATCATTCTTATTCTAAAACCCTGCACAGAATTTCTGTTCTTGTGTTACAGTTCAAGGCAAAATTCCAGCAGGGAGATATTCTGGGCAGAGGACAAAGCTGACACAGGGAATGGCAGAACTTGCTATTGAAATAGCAAACACTTGTCAAAGCTAGCAATAAAATCCATCCCTCTACTCAGTTTTCTTACCAAAGTATGCTAAAGTTTTCACGCTTTTTGTCAAGTAAAAATTCCTAATCCCAAACCAAACAACAGGAGAAAACAGTGCAAATACGCTTCTTGATACTAAGTGCATAAAAGGAAAATTAAGTTGGGGGAAACAGCAGAATATTACTGTGCTGTGGTTTGGGTAAGTGCACAGAGAGGGAGTTTCAGATTAGGTTGAAAAGCAGCTTCTGGAAATGACTGAGACTGGTGTTATTGATTTAATCCTTTGGAACCTTTTCCTTATCTGCAACAAAAGATACACATTTTAACAGTAATTTAAACTGTGAGCTATAAAAATAGGCAAGAATCCTCACAAAACATTCAACCATAGGTAATTTTCAAAGAGTTATGCACTATTGCAAACAAGCTAGCTAGTGATGCCTCTACTAATGTTTATTAGAGAAATTTGGCCCCTCCGTTAGGTACTGTCCAAGAGATGGGTCAGGTTTTGAAGTTAAAAATGGGCATTTGAAATGCTCAAGAAGAAGCAAGGATGCACAGCTCATCGTAACAGGACCATATATATGTGTTCAACATGTTCTATGTACATTAAGATAAATAAGATCTGAATTACAAATTCAGGCTTATGTCTTGGTCATGCCTTTTTTACTGGACAAATAAGTTTGGGGGTTTATTTTTTTCCCTTAAGGTTATTCTTTTTATCATTACATTTGATGCAATTTATTTTGGGCTGCTGGTAGAGAATGTATTGGGAGACAAGACTTTGGTTTGGTTATAGCCTTGCACTGGAAAAACAGCTACTTCTGTAGCTTCAGTCTAGTACTTCAGTAGAGACAACTTCTCACAGCTATGACAGAAGATGATGTAAAGGTATGATACTAGTTCTCTTAGTGAAAACATCGAGCAATTACAGTGAAGCTTTTTATGAAGCCATTATACATGTAAAACCATATTGAATACATCTTGATAAAAGCAAGGGGAGATGTGTTGGAAGGGTGAAATAAAAAAAAAACCAAACAACCCCCCCCTACAGTTTTCATAGATAATCACAGAGAGTTTGAATTTTTTAAACCTTCATTTTGTCAGTAATAACTGTGAAAGTTTACTCTAATTAAAAGCATAATTTTGCCACATTAATCAAGTGCCACGGTTCTAAATAGCGCACAGGCTTTTGAGACCTGAAGAGCTTGATTTCCTGGAAGTGGGGTGCATACTGAACACCTTGAATCCACTGGGGTTTTCCACAATATATATTTTTAATTTTACCTGATAAACACCTGGACATGATTAGGGCTAACAAACATTATTAAATAGAAAACAAAACTACTCAGTCAACGACTGAAGAATGCTCAGAAAATCAGTTTCGGGGAAATGTTAAGCCTTAGAACAAGGAACACTGTACTGCAGAAGCATAGCAAGTATCAAAAACCAGACTAGGCAGCTTAGATGTACTTAAGACAAAAGGGAAGCCAAATGACACAACTCAACAAATACTTTGGTGTCAGGGCTTAGAAGAAAGCTGCTAGCCTTTTAGTATCAACGCTATTAATCGTCCAGAGATTACAGGGTTTGTACTTGCTCAAAGGAAGAGTTAAAAAAGGTTACACCTGAATTGAGTCTAGGTCAAGCGCTCTCAGGTATCTTTAGCCAAGCTCCGGCAATTCTTTTCATCCTTGCAGTTGCTTGCAAAGAGAGACAGTAAGTCAGGAGAAAATTTAGCTCTGCATTCTCACCTATGCAACGTTTCCAATGCTACATTGGAACAGCCAGTGTAGGTCTTTCCCTGCCTCAGTTTCCCAGTGACTGTATTTTTCTCCTACAATGCTATTCCCACAGAAAGTACTTAAAGCAACAAGCATCAGGACAGATGCTGAGAAGAAAAAAAAAATGTTTGTAAGACAACCTGTTTCTTAAATTACTACATTCAAGTGAAATTATAATAGTATTACATTTCTTATTGATCTTTCTTACAAGTGGCATTTTTCCTGTCATGACTCATTAGAATCCTAGCAAAGTTATTTTGAAACATAGAAGTATTTAATTTATTTGCTAATATGCTTTCTAATTGTGTATTTTATTTGCCTGGCATTTTAAAACAATTAAATGACTAAGCCAGAGACAGAAAAACGTACCATGTGTGTCAGGTTGCAGCTATGTAACAAGTTGCACAGACTGGGTGAAAAGTCAAAGCATATTTTCTTTTCATGGCTGAACTTTTATGATGCTGATTAATATCAGTATACAATTGCCACTTGAAGGTTTTTATCTCTTCCTGACCTCAGTTTTCTACCTAGAGCACCCAGACCAGCTCTCCTTCCTTCTGTTCTTTTGAAGACAGTGAGGTTTAACATGCCACATTTATGACAGTGAATCAAAAAACAGGGGTCTGATCTGTGCAGTTCTGTAAAAACATAGCTGTTCACAAACAGTGAGCAAATCCAGTCGATCATCTGACAATGTAATATCCCAGATGTTTGCCAGTATCTGTATGTAAGAATTGTTAATCAACTTGAGCTTGCACTGCTGCTGCCAGTGTAACAGAGAATGAGCTGTTCAGAGAAGGAATCCTTCATTTCATTGAAATTAAGCATCCTGCAAAATCCTCTGTGACTCAGCCAAAATGAAAACTGTATTGTTTCTGAATCAGAAAAATATTTTTTCAGAATTGAAATTTTGGCTTGTGTGTCACTATTTCTTTGGTGGCTTCAGGAAAACATCAAAGCACATGTCCCACGTATTTTCATCAGTCTGACTTTGCAGCTATTGGCCCTGAGCACGCCAAGTACAGTCAGAAGGCTTCAGCTTTTTTTGCCAGAGGCTGGACTTTTAACTATTTGACTTTCTAACAAATTGACTGATTTACACACTTTTACCCACTCTGTTTGGTGCTATCAAACTGTTCTTCATACAGTGAGGGGGTAATTTTATTTTTCAATGGCAAGAACACTGATAAGGGTGGCTGTGGAATTGCCACGTAGGATTCTGTGTACATAAAGAAGGACAGGAACTGGCTTCTTCAGGGGTGCAGGCTGCTGTGAAGGAGCCCAAAGCACAACGATAAACCACTTTCCTCTCTCATTAGAGCTGCAGCTGAATGCGATCCCTGGGCCCGGCTGGGAACCCAGCCTCCCCCCGAGAGCTGCTTGTTTGGCACAAAAGTACAGGTCTGTCCTCCAGCCTTGTTCATTCCTTATTTCTCTAAGGCATAACCATAAATCCCCGACCTCACAGAGGGATGGGGTAGCTTCGTTAACGCTTTGTCAGCCGCTTAAACAAGCGCTAGGCCCCTCAGGCAGTGCGCGTCCGGGCCCCGCTGCGCACCCGTGCGCCAGGGGAAGGCCCAGCCGGGGAGAAGGTTACCGGCCAGGCCCGAGCCAACTCCTGAGGAGTCAAGGGGCAGCGTTCCCCGACCTCGGCCGCCCTGGCGCTCTGTCAGGCCCGGCTCGACGCTCCGGACGGGTCGGGTGACACCGCGGCCTCGAGTCCCGGGATGATGGAGGGGGAGCCGCGCACCTGCCGAGGCCCGCTGCGCTGTGCCGCCAGGGAGCGGAGCGCAGGGCACCTCCCGGCGCGGCGGCAGCCGAAAGGGTACGGCTCGGCCCCCGCCCGCCACAACGTGGAGCCGGCTGCCTCCCACCCCCGCCGCCGCCCGCGCACGTGTGCCGGGGAAGGCGTTCGGTGCCGTTCTCCGCCCGGGCGGCGCTTCCCCTCGCTCCCCGCCACCTCCTCCCTTCGCAGCGGGAGCGGAGAGCAGCCTCCGCCCGACACGCCCGGCAGCGCCGGGGCCGCTCGCCGACGTGCCTCCCGCGGGGGCGGCCGCCCAGCCAGGACGTCGCCGCAGCCGATGGCCGCCCCGCTGCCCGGTGTGCCGCGCGCCTCAGGGACGGCGGCGGAACCCGAGGGCGGCGGCCCCCGCGGCTCAGCGGGCTCCCCCTGCCCGCTCCCCCGATCCCCCGGGGGGGACCCGCCGCCCTCGTCCCCCGACAGGTAAGGCCGGACCCCGGGCGGGCACCGCCGGCCCTGCCCGCTCCCTGGAGTGCCTGCCTGCCGCCGTCTAGGGGCTGGCCGGCGTCCAGCGGGCGGGAGCGGGGCCGGCGGGGCCTGAGGGTGCGAGTGGCCCGCGGCTTGGTAGCGACGGCGTGGGGAGGGGGCCAAGCGTAGGAGCGGGGCGGCCTGGCCCGGGACCGGCCCGCGCCTCCCTGGAACTCCAAAGTTGTTTCCTGGCCCTGCAGACACTTCCCTGCGCTGCAGATGCGTGGCGTCCGCACTTCCCCCCCCCCCCCCCCCCCCCCCAAGTCTTCTTTTTAGAGGTTTCCCAGTTTGATGTGAAAGAGACGACGTTGGCGAGCCTGCCTTGTCACACCGAACCGAGCCTCTACTTTCTCTTTGCAGTGTTTTGTCTTACAATGTTCGTGGGATAAACGGCTTCACCGTTAGTGATGCCGCTGTAATTGCTGTCAGCGAAGTGCACCGTTTGCTACCTCTGAGGCTGTTCTTAAAGGCACTGGTCTCTATTCTTAGTAAGGGAAACTGTGAGCTAGGCTTTTCATGAAGTGTCTGATCAGTTTTGGTAGACTGAAGTTTGCAGAATCTTAAAATACTGCATATGGGATTTTTCACTCCTTAATGCTAGATAGCACTTTTAAGTGAATATTCAGTGAGGATTTCCAGAAAGTAAAGTGTCTTCATTCTGCATCATTACCTTACTCTCATGGTTTTTCCCACATTGTACCAATTAGTATGTGAAATCTGGAATGATAATAATAAGGTAATAAAGCTAAATACTTGGAGTCATCAACTCACACATATAGAAAATATGTAGGCAGACTGGGTGCTGCTGTCCAAATGAAAGCAAGTAGACAAAGTGCTGTTGAGTATTTTCTGTGACAAAAACCATGCACTGTAATGTACACAGCCATCTAAACAGCCATGTTATTAGGGTGGTACTTTAAATCAGTGCATAACTGAGCTCTTCAGCAAGTACAGGAGTGATTATCTTCACTACTCTTACAAATGCTGCTTGGTGGTGCTTCAGACACAATCAGATTTAAGGAGTCAGCAACTGCTGAGACATTTATTTTATGATGGAGCTATGGAGATACAAATACAAAAGTAATTGAAAACAGAAAGGAGTGTATTGCTTTGCAGTATTTTGCCTTGTCAGTCACTTTGACTCCTGGTGATAAAAAAGTTTCCATCTGTTTAAAATACAGTTGTAATGTACTCAAGAAGTATTACTGAGAAGTTACATGCATCCACTGTTGTAATATGTGTACATAGGGAATGGCATGAACACAGGGACAACAAAATATTTACTAATGGCCTTAGGA
The DNA here is from genome assembly GCF_963264785.1 of Psittacula echo. Classification (NCBI taxonomy): domain Eukaryota; kingdom Metazoa; phylum Chordata; class Aves; order Psittaciformes; family Psittacidae; genus Psittacula; species Psittacula echo. Next base: position 63,873,785 of record NC_137743.1, on the reverse strand, counting down.
GCCAATATAAATATAACTGTGCTCCTGCTCTGCAAAGACTTAAACATATTCAAACAACTTTATATTCAGAGCTGTATACTTGGATTGCTTTCAAGTAGTGTTAAGCACTGTACGTTAATAGATTCAGCCTACTGATTAAAAAAAAATAACTGCATACAGAAGCTAATTGCTGCAACCAGGAAGCATTGTGGTATTAATGCTGTGATACTGTGGTAATGCCTTAGTATTTCATGCATTGTGGTGGATACTGCAATTTTAGCAGCAGTTGCTACAATTTGATACATTTGTATCAAATTGTAACAGTTTGTTATCTTTGATATTATGTATTTTGCTGAAATAGGAGAAAACAGAAAGATGACAATATTTTGGAGATCTCATCAATTCCAAACCCTTTTCCTGAGCTCTGCTGCTCTCCGTTTGCATCAGTTTTGTCAGCCAGCCTGTTGTCCAAGGAAACTTCAAGAAAAAAGCAGGTAAGATTTCTAAATTATTATTTGACAAATTATAGATTGGTTTCATGAAAGCTTGAGGAAAAAGCTCAGTTACCTAGTAAGTTATTTTTCTAATAAAGGTGTTCCATATTTCTGTAATTTGGTGAAATTTTCTCTGTAGGTCACTGATGATTGTAGAAAATGAGGTTTTGGAACCTGTGACTCTAGATGTGACTGTTCTTTCACAGAGCCTACATGTGACTGTGAAAATTTTGGGTAAAGCGGAAGCAGGGGCAGGCAGGCAGTACTTTATGTCCTTAAATGAGAAGTTAATGTCTTTCTTCCCTTCCTCCCAACCTCCAATTACTGTCATCAGTGCTATAGCATAGAGAAATTTAACAGTCATTGAGCAGCTTCTTTTGTCTGAAGGTCTAATTTTGGTAGGATAATTGAATAAAACCAAAATTGATGGGGAAGGAGCAAATGCTGTGTACATGGCATGTATTTTATGTGCATGTGTGTTTATTTGTCTACAGCTGATGTTACTGTATTTCCATAAATACCTTAAAGTGTAAACCAAGGGAAGTTCTGAGTGGGCAGACGGACCTGGCAGTGCTTTGTCTTAGTTTTGTTCGCACACAATTTAAATGTTATACTGAGCAGGGGTAGAGATTAAAGAGGAAATTTCCAATTAATAGAAATTACTGGTATTGAAGATCTCTTTCACTCTTTAAAAGCTTACATTCTCTTTTCTTGAGCCTGGAAGGAGTTCTGACAAGGAACAACTATAGGATTAAGGGTGCTCCTTCACATTTTCAGTGGTCTGCAAGACCCTGTCTTAAAAGTTTTAGGGGTGATATTAGAGGTGTACGAACTTACACTGCTGTTGGTTATTCAGTTTTTAGATTTGCGTGAAGAAATTGTCTGGAAGTTGAAGTTTCTTGTAATTGTATTAACTTTTCTGAAGCTGACCAGTCATGGCTATTTCTGTGTGCCTGCCAGAGAACTTTATTAGCAAAGTCCCGGCTGGCACCTTAAGGTGGAACCTTATCCCTGCTTCTCCAGAGAAAAACATGTATGTGCCTGGGAAACTGTACTGATTCTATCTTGCCATATTTTGTATGTTCTCTAAAAATAGCTGTAGTGTCCTTCTGGAGTACTTTTATTGCTGTTAGTTACTTCTTACAAGAGTAATACTAATCTGAAGCATTTCTGGTCAGTGTGTATCTAAGCGTTGCTGAGGCAGTGGCTAAAATTGTGATAGTTTTGTGCTTGGGCAAGGTAGAGGCACTGACTGTCTGCAGAGGCAGGAAAAACACTGTACTGGCAACATCTTTCTGAACTTAAGGACTAGAAGCCACATTAAAGAATTAGTTTAAATTGCGCATGTTGCTGGCTTAAGTTGCATTTACTGTAGAAACTTTTGTGCTTGCAACTGGTTAGTAGATTTCCCAAGCAAGGTTTAACACACAAAGGTCAACTATCTGCTTTTGTGGCCTGTCATGGTTAATATTACTGACTGGCTTGATCAGTTAAGCCATCTAAGTGTTAGCTTCAATCTCTCAGAAGCTGGAGTACATAGCTTTGCTGATTTCACATCTGTTTCTTCATAAAGGTTCTTGTCATACATTTTGTGACAATTTCTGCTCATAGTCCTTCCATTTCTGTTGGTTTTCCGTTTAAGAATGTAGTGTTCTCTCTAGTAAAAGTAGGATCAAGAACAGCTCGTTTACTGACAGAAGTGAGCTAAAATAATAATGGAGCTAAAATAATATGAGAGGCCTGCTACATTTTCCAGTTACCAGAAGAATTGAGAGGAGTCTTCCTTTTATTTAAAGGAGGCATTTTAACAGGACCATGGTTGCTGTCAAAAAGCCTTTCACCAAGGTATCTGTTTATGGCCACTGCAGGATAAATGATACTGGGCTAAGCAGACCTTTTGTCAGACTCGGCATGACTGTTCTTAAGTTCTTCATTTAAAGTTATTAAAGGCTGAGGCCAAATGGCAACTGTTGAGTTAAACTTCTATCTTTGATTCAGGTTGAAGTCCTCTAATATATTTGTAAAATTACTTAGGTTTGAAAAGGAGAGAGGTGTGCAAAGAGGAGAAGTGAACTGGCTGTGGCTTTGACTTCCCACAGTTGTGGAGGTTGTGCTTGGAATATCAGGTTTCAACCCCATGTTTTTATTTTGCCAACTTTGTAATAGCTCTGTCTGCAAATACTTAATCCATATACAAAAATTTCATTGTATACAGCCCCCAAGGTCATAAATATTACTGTTACAGTTTGATAATTTCTGAACTCCTAAGAGAAACCAGCTACATTTAAGCACTTTTTAAAAATCTTAATATTGTTGACAGCTGCCAGAATTTTTTCTGTAGCCTTTCTGATGATCTACATGTTTTTCAGTGATTCTTCTTTTAGATTGCTTTCTTTCTGATTGAGTTTCTTTTTCTGCCGTGTCTTTATTTTCAGGCATAATAAAGAAAAATTACAGAGTGAATTTCTACTTATGTCTAATAGGTAACTATTATCAAAATAGGTGTTTCTAAAAGAAAAAAAGAAGTTATGCCTCTTCTGTCTTGTTTTTCTCTCCAGAAAAGATTTTCTACTTCCCAGAAAAAAAGTTGTCACAAGTATCTATTCTCTTATTCATAACACCTATGACATCTGAAATCTTTTCTCTTCTGAACAGATAATTAGCATTATTTTGAATTTTTCTTTTTCTAAGCTGAAGTTCTTTCTGTATTCTGATGATCTTTTATCATAAGCCTCTCAAAACATTGAACATGCTGCTTGAACAGCATGTTTGTCTGTGGGGTCGACTTACTGGAAATAAGTTTATAAAAGCAAATTGGTAAAAGCCATGTAGTTGCCTCTGTGCTTGGGAAAGAGGACATCTGTGTGTCTGAACATTATTTGGTCTGCCTCATCAACACAGCTGTCCATCTTCTCTTCCTCCCTGCAGTTTTGAAAGAGTTTTGTGTTATATCCCCACAGACTCATAATCGTGACATGGTGAGAGTAATTAGAACAAACTTTGAGAGGCAATCTTGACTTTTATTCTCTTTTAATTTAAAAAACAGAGGGGGAATGGTGGAGATCAAAATAAGGAGTAAAAGTATAGAGTCAGTATAGTGACAAATTTTATTATCCTAGAGGAAGGTTTAGAAGCTGGGAGAATAAAAAGAACAGGCCCACACTGAGCAGCAGCTCGGTAGAGAACTACAGGCTTCTGCATCAGATAAGCTGTTCTCAGTGGAGCATTTCCTGGAGTTGACTGTATGGAACTGATGTTATGATATCACACCCATGTTTGGGAAGGTGGAACTTTGAGACATTTCACAAGTTGGAGTAGGATTATGAATTTAATGTCCTCATCCTCAAGGGAATGATGTAGAGATGAAACCTGAAACTGAACGTATGGATGGCAAGATTACTTTGTGGATTGTGTAATCCATTCTGTAAGATATCAAGTTTGGTATCCTTGGAAGAAATGTAGGAGGGACTTGGGTGCTTTGGGCATGAATTATGTTATGTTTGTATATGTCCAGGTAAACTGCATTTTGTGCTTCAGGGTACAAGACTTTTCTTTGAAAAGACCAAAATCCCAGCTTTTTGCTCATGTTTGGCACAGCATGATCAACTAGGCGCATGGTAGGAAATGTTGGCTATGGAGGAATTGATCGTTTGCTATTACTAGGTGGAGTTTGTGAACTCATGTGGAATATCTAATTGTGTCTCAGAGTCTGTGTTCTCCCAGAAGTGACAAAACACTTAAAATATGAAACACTTTGTACTTTTGTCTCTAATTATGATCAAAATGGATATTGGTAGGGAAAAATAATAACTGTAAGTAAACATGTTCTGTTCTTTAGTATGCTTCTGGTTTTCTTTGGTCAAATGACCTAAAAAGAGGTTACTATACTTTTATGAAGGCTTAGTTTTGAAGTCTTTCTGAAATCAAAACCTGAATCATTTGCACTGGAGTGATAGCTCTTGCCCTGATCAAGGATAAGCCAGAAAGTGTTTCATCACAAAAGTAGTTCAAGGTAATTAGTGCCTTGTGTCTTTAAATTAAATTAGAAGTGCAAAAATAAAACTCAAGTAAATCTCAAGGTGAAGAACACTCAAATCTTAGGAATTTTATCTTTCCTCTTTTGTCTTTCTTGATGTTCTAAATAGGTAGATATTTTTATCATTTAGGATCCAAATATACTCCCACAATGTTATTTTCAGGAAATCTTTTGTATAAAGAGATCTCAAATACATATTTGATTGTAGTGGAACGTCACTTCACTTTTTTGCATTAACAAAGATTTTCATCTAAAGCTCTTTGGCAAAGAAGAACTGAAAGCAACTTTATGACAAAGAACAGATGTTTCCTTAAATGTGTGCTATTCTAAGTGTATGAATAATATTGAGCATTGACTGTTGCGGTTGGAGTGCCATTCATTTTCTTCTACAGCTATAGTTCAGGGTCTTCTAGTGTACCCACTTGAAACCTCATTCTTACACATTTTTTGTATAATTCTATTAGCAGACATAAATGGTTAAGTATCTGGTACTTAGATGTTTTTATGACAGGGTTTGGTTTTTTTTGAAATACCAGTTTTCTCTTGAATTTTAATGCAAAAAGATTTTTTATTCAAATGTAATAATTCATGAATTTTCAAGCATTTTCCATGGGCTGAAATATATTTTCTCATCAAAGATGCATTAATTAAATTTAGTCTGTAATTCCAGTCTGTCAGTTTCTTGACAGATCCTTTCCAGGTTGGACAGCATTGCACATATCCTCTTTTGTCAGTTCTTAGTATTTCTTCCTTCCAGTTTCTAAGCATATATATGTTTCTCCCATGTCTTTCCCTAAATTACACAAAAAAACCCCCTTAGAGTTTGAAAGGAGGAAGGGAAAGGAAAAGGTCTTTCCAACCAGTTTCCAGATGAACAGAAAAAATATCCTGTACAGAACCAACTTAACGAACTCAAGGTTTTTACATGGAATCTCTAATATGAAGACTTGATTCAGTTGGACTCCTTTTTGTGGTGTCTCACCTGGTAGTCTTCTGCTCCAGTTTCTGTCCCTTGTTCTTCATTTAAATGGCTGTGCCTCCCTCCCAGGAAAGATTTATTGCTATTACAGCAGATTATAAATAATTAGACCCTATTAAAAGTTGCTGTTTGAATGCATATATCTTTGTGCTTTGTCCAATTGCCTTAACACTGTGGCAGAAAGTCACAGGTCTATATAGGTAAAAATCTGGAAGCAGTTGAACAGTTTTTCAGTTTAGCAATAAGGAATATCACCTTGTTTATTCTGAAGTGGTTTGAGATCTTTTGGTTCAAGACCATCTTAAAAACCTAAACGTACACAAGTCCATGGGACCTGACAACATCCATCCGCGGGTCCTGAAGGAGCTGGCGAATGAAGTTGCTACGCCACTGGCCATCATATTTGAAAAATCATGGCAGTCAGGTGAAGTTCCCGATGACTGGAAAAAGGGAAATACAACCCCCATTTTCAAGAAGGGGAAAATGGATGACCTGGGGAATTACAGACCAGTCAGTCTCACCTCTGTGCCTGGCAAAATCTTGGAGCACATTCTCCTGGAAGGCATGCTAAGGCACATGAAAAACAAGGAGGTGGTTGGTGACAGCCAGCATGGCTTCACTAAGGGAAAATCCTGCCTCACCAATTTGGTGGCCTTCTACGATGAGGCTACAGAACTGATGGACAGGGACAGAGCAGTTGATGTCATCTACCTGGACTTGTGCAAAGCGTTCGACACTGTCCCACACGACATCCTTGTCTCTAAATTGGAGAGACATCAATTTGATGGGTGGACCACTCGGTGGATAAAGAACTGGCTGGATGGCTGCATGCAAAGAGTTGCGGTCAATGGCTCGATGTCCAGCTGGAGACCGGTAGCGAGTGGTGTCCCTCAGGGATCGGTGTTGGGACCAGTCTTCTTCAACATCTTTGTTGGTGACATGGACAGTGGGATTGAGTGCGCCCTCAGCAAGTTTGCCGATGACACCAAGCTGTGCTGTTCCGTTGATACGCTGGAGGGAAGGGATGCCATCCAGAGGGACCTCGACACACTTGTGAGGTGGGCTGATGCCAACCTTATGAATTTTAACCATGCCAAGTGCAAGGTCCTACACCTGGGTCGGAGCAATCCCAGGCACGGCTACAGGTTGGGCAGAGAAGAGATTCAGAGCAGCCCTGCAGAGAAGGACTTGGGGGTGTTGGTCGATGAAAAAATGAACATGAGCTGGCAGTGTGCGCTCGCAGCCCAGAAAGCCAACTGTATCCTGGGCTGCATCAAAAGGAGCGTGACCAGCAGGTCGAAGGAGGTGATCCTGCCCCTCTATTCTGCTCTCGTGAGACCTCACTTGGAGTATTGTGTGCAGTTCTGGTGTCCTCAACATAAAAAGGACATGGAACTGTTGGAACAAGTCCAGAGGAGGGCCACGAGGATGATCAGGGGGCTGGAGCACCTCCTGTATGAAGACAGGCTGAGAAAGTTGGGGCTGCTCAGCCTGGAGAAGAGAAGGCTGCCTGGAGACCTCATAGCAGCCTTCCAGTATCTGAAGGGGGCCTACAAGGATGCTGAGGAGGGACTATTCATCAGGGACTGTAGTGATAGGACAAGGGGTAATGGGTTCAAACTTAAACAGGGGAAGTTTAGATTGGATATAAGAAAGAAATTCTTTACTGTGAGGGTGGTGAGGCACTGGAATGGGTTGCCCATGGAGGTTGTGGATGCTCCATCCTTGGCGGTGTTCAAGGCCAGTTTGGATGAGGCCTTGGGTGGCATGGTTTAGTGTGGGTTGTCCCTGCCCATGGCAGGGGGGTTGGAACTAGATGATCTTAAGGTCCTTTCCAACCTTAACTATTCTATGATTCTATGATTCTAAGTGGCCTAGCACAAACTATCTAATACATCAGCCTGGGGATATTTCAGATTAATCATTTGTTTGTGACTTTTGTTTTTCTTTCTGTATTTTACTTTATCTTCCTTATATTGTTTCATTCATTAGTGTATCTTTCTTACTGAGACAAGAAATTGCTTTCTGTCAAACTTCACATCAACCCTCAATGTTATTACAAATTAACCTTGTACTTTGTTACTGTCCTAAAACAACTCAAGCAATGACTCTAAACATTCTAATTTAACAAAAATAGCATGTATTTTTTTTTTCCTTTCAAATTAGCACAAAACCAATTTTACTTTAACTTTTCTGGTTACTAAGATATTGCCTCTGCAAGCTTGTTGTTTAATTCACATCAGGAAAATGTTAGGCTTAAATTTTTACAATTTCTAGCTATGAAAGATTAAAAAAAAATCATCAGAACTGTCAAAGATTCTGGTAGACATTTTGCCAATGTTTTAAAAATTGGGATGTTTTTAATCATGCTTTTGATTTTGATTGGTTTTGGCTTCAGCAGCCTGAAAATCAAAGCTGAAGTTTCTTATCTTTTTTGTTAGGACTGTTTTCTCAAAACAGGAAACTGCCTCTTCTGTGCCGTTTGGAAGTTATATTTTGAACAAGAAACCTCTGGTACATTGCAGTAGCTTTAATTCTTTGTGTAGAAAATGTTTGTAAATTTGGAAACTTTGATTCTCCCAAAAGCAATTCTTTAACATTCATCTCTTGAATTCTGAGTTGACTACTTAGTATTTTGGTCCTGTGACACCTCTCTAGTATTGTAATTATGAGGTGGCTAGAGCAAACAATGGTAAAATCAGTCTCAATTTCTTTGAATATAAAGAGGTTTTACAGTTAAAGCCAGCTGAAACTGCAGGGAACTTCTGCTCTAATGTTGCTGAGTCACTTTTGATAATTCACTTATATTGAGCTTGGCTTTAAAGGATTAAATTCTGATGAATGGAGCTTGAATCCTTATGATTTTCAGAAGGGAATTAGACGTGATAGATTCTAGCACTGGTTTTATTTCTAGTTTTTCCCAGGAGTGGGTGCATTTCTTTAGGATTAGACTGGATAACTGAGAATTTAAGGTCATTTGTAGCAGCTCCATATCTGCCATAGACAGATGCATGATTAAATAAATACTCTATTGACAGATCTTTTCTCAGGTGGCTTCTCGTTGGTGGCATTGTCAGTAAGTGGTACTGTGGTAAGTGTGGGATGCAAGACATCAGTATTGTAACAACAGAACACTATTGTCATCTTCCTTTTACTGACCACTGTCTGAACTGTCTTTTGATCAAAATAGATAAACTTTCCCACCTGACCTCCAGGGGCACATCTAGGTTAATCAGAATAGTGTTGAGCAACATTCATAATTTGTATCATTAATTTGAGATTGACGTTATCACTGATACAGCTTCCAGTTGGGGATTTCTAAACTTTTCTAGCAGCTGATTATTTCTGTGATGGGATACATCTCTAGCAAGTGGTGAAATCCTGCAACGGTAAGTGGGAGATCACTGGCCATGTTCTTGTTTGTCTTCAACATGTTTAAAGCTGTTACTTCTGAGGGAATTCACATGTCTCTGTATGACTGCCTTTAATTTGGGAATGAAGATAAAGAGAAACCTTCAAGATGGCGTACTTAAGCATGTCTCACATGTTAGAGTCCTTATGGGAGTCACCTCAAATGGAAGATAAAAAAGAAAAAAAGGCTAATCAGGCCAAAGAAATTTTTTCAACAAGGCAGTTGTGGGAGGGAAAAGAAATTAGACCTCTGCTCTAGTAAGAGTGTGAAATTTCTTTTCTCCTGTTTCAGTCATAGAGCATTCATTTGCAGCCAATCAGCTAATATTTTAGCCCAATGGTGTACTTGATATTTAGTACTGAAGTCTCAAGGGATAAATGTATATTGGTTATCTTAGAGGTGTGCCTGTGCTTCTAATTAGGATACAGATGGATTGTTCCTGCCTGTTTCTGGTATGCATATGAATACTGCTTACCAATGCGTCTGTCTCTTTGCTTCTTAACTGGATATTATATGCACAATAAACCAAGATACAGTAGATTGCCTTGTGAGCAGAATTGGATTTTTCAATGACTGCATTCTTCGGCTATAAATAGCCTTTTTATTTTAGTTATGTTATGATAACTCCTGTTACTGATTACATTAAGTTTTGGAGTTTATGAACAGCTGCAGGCACTTGATAATGGCACAGAAATGGTATCAACTGTTGAGCAACAGGCTGAAAGTTTGCAAGAATTTACTGCTATGTAGTGAGGGAAAAGCCCTCAATATGAGGGTTTTCTTACAACTCAATTGACAGAACTTTGTTATCAGAGTGCTTTTCAAACAGGCTTGAACCTACTGATGGTGAAAACAGGCAGCTGAAAAGCTTTGCAAGGAGTGTGCATAACAAGACTTTAAGATCCCACAGGTTTGTGAGGAGAATTGAAAGGAAAAGGATGGAAACCTGCATCATGCTCTTTGGTACTGCAAAATATAGACCTGCATTAAAGAGTAGTGCTCAGCTTTTTGCCATTGTTCCTGCAATGTGAACCCTTCCCTTATCATTGGAGGGGAGATGAATAATCCGGTGAGACAGAAGATTTTGTCCAGGCTTATGTGATTTTCATTATTAGGCTTTTCTCTAACATCAGTCCCTCTGATTAGTGTGTTGTAGCATTAGGAATAATCTCTTCCATTTTGGTAAGCAGGCAGCATCTGCCTGGTTTCTGTCTAGTACAATAATTATTTATTAGGGCTAGAAGAAAATTATCCTTATCATGATTTTCATACTTTAACTTAGTTCACATATCTGTAATTTTTGACTGGTTGCCTTCATATTTATATCTGATTATTCTCATGAAGTTATATTTTAAAGTGATTTTCTTCTTCTTTTTTTTTTCCTCAAAGTGTAGGGTATTTATGTGTCTGACTTGTTCAGGAGGTAACAGCTGTCCAATTTCAGATTGTCCTGGAAAGCTGTTTTGCTTCTGATGTAGTCATGTAGATGATAGGCTCTAGTCCATGATTACTGACTTTAATAATAAACTAATTTCAGTTTATTGTATTCAGGTAACTTCAGAACATGGAGCTTTGAAAGTACATTTGTGTGTCATCTCATCTGGTAAACTCACTGAGCAATAAGATTCATTTTTCCTCAGTGTCTTCATAACTACTCCTTACTATGATCTTTGGATAATATCCTTGTCATTCATGGACCTGAAGATCAGCCATGAAAAGGCTATGCTGTGCGTTTTGTTTGTTTGGTTGTTGTTGTTGGTTTGTTTGTGGTTTTTTTTCCCCTTCATGTAAGATGAGAAGCCAGTTGAAAAGATTTTTGAAAAGGATACCTCTTGAGTTATTTCTTATAACTTTTTGTACCTTGTACTTCTGCCCATGAGACAATGACCTTATGAAGTAACACTAAAGGTTAAGCATTAATACTTTTTTTTTTTTTTTTTAAGTTAAGTATCCGGTAGGAGGTTTGTAACTTTGTTTTTTAGCAGATATTGGGCAAACACGTAGAATACTCATAGGTATGAAAGATAATGTCAGTCTTGTAATGTTGTTGTTAACAATTTGGAGATAGCTGGTGAAAGCTTACATAAGGAATAGACTTAATGGAAAATTAGAATATGTGCTTGCTGTGTCAACCAAGCCATACAGAAGACTTAAGATATTTGAAACTAACAGGTCTTTGGAGCAGCTGAATGATGAATTCATCACAGAATCAAATAATGGTTTAGGTTGGAAGGACCTTAAAGGTCATCCAGTTCCAATCCCCCTGCCGTGGGCAGAGACACCTTCCATTAGACCAAGTTGCTCAAAGCCCTTCCAAATACAGCCACTGAATCTGACAATCTTGTTTTAAGTATGTTTAAGGGTCAGTTTGACCCAATTATATCATAGCTATAACCAGGGAGAAGAAGGAACCTGACAGATGGGTAACTGAAGGATAACATTCAAAAGGAGTTCAGAGTTCATGTGGTACATGTTTCTTGGCCAGCAAAAGGACAACAATCTTCTGAGAACTATGAAATGACATATATGGAAATAACTTTTCAGTGCAGGATTTGGGATCTTGTTTTGGGTTATCTTGCTTTGCCCTTAAACTGCACCAATATGCTGTGTTGTTTGGAATACCTGGCTCACCCATGGGAAGGCTAGAAGGGGAAGAACTGAAATTATGAATTGTGCTGGTTCTTCTTTATGGTGTGTTAGCCTTATTATTAAATTTCTATTAAATGCTTTTATATGTGCTGCAATATATGCATGTCTAATATTCCTGTGAGTACAATTCCTACAGCATCAGGCTCTGTTACCACAAGTTGTTTTCTTACAGCAAAATTTTGAAGCTATATTACAGAATTTTGAGAACATGTTCCCACAGGAAATAAAAACTGTGTGCCTGAAAGGTAAAAAGCTAATTGCAAACACTTGACATTTATTATAACTATCTCTAGTAGAAAAGGATGTTAATTCTGTAAGATTTGGAATGAACACTTTAAACTCGATCTCTAGAATAGCTTTTGATTCTTCTGATTTCTCAAATTAGTCATTAGAGTTTTGGACTGGAGCTTAAGAGAGAAAGATAGAAGTAAATAAATATACCTTAAACCTGGAAGATCATTTGATATGGATCTCTTGCTGCTATATACTCAATGTAAAATGAGTCAAGTTAAAACTGAACCTTTATTGAGCCAAGGAAATGGATAATATCTGCTGTATTTTAACTGGTTTTATGGTTTTATTAAAAGCTCTTTTTTTAAAACTGACTGAACATAGATCAAATGTCTGTCTGCAAACAAGTTCTCTTTGTGACTTGACATCAGTTCCTTACCAGTTTTTTTCCATCCCATGTGTTTCAATTAAGGACAGAAGGTTTTGAAAGTTTAGCAAAGTATTTACTTCCTATTTATTAGGAGTATTTTATTACTGTTTGGGAGCTGCAGGTAAAATTTTAGGTTTTTGGGAGGGAGCTATTTTCTTTTTTTATTTATGGTGTTTGGTGTTCTTGTGATTAACAGAATTTACCTATGCCCTACTGAATTTAGGATTTCAGGAAAGTGATTTAGCATGAAAATAGATGCTTTGAATCCATGGATTCTGAAGCGTCTTACTGGTGCCAGTGACTTGTTATATAGTTTTTGGCACTTGAAAAATTACATGGAATCACATTGTTTATCTTTTACTTGCCAGTGTATTGACATTTCTTGTGTCTTGGAGATAACACTTTTTTCCCTAGAAAAAAGTTTTGGGATTACTACAGAGTGTGCTCATCTCTAATGACTGAGAGGGAAAATGCTATCAATATGATCTAGTGAATTTTATTGTGGATTGTTGTACTATTTGCTAAGTCAGTAATGAATGGTTCTAGGACATATACATTAGATGTGTGCTACATGATAAAGTAACTTCTTATGAAACTACAATAGTCTGCATATCTGATACATTATTGCTTGAGATGTTATGAATACCTAACATAAATAATTTTAGCAGAATGTCTGCAATCTTCACTGGTTCTTCTGCTTCAATGTTTCTGATGCGAACTGCTTGTTCAAGAGTTATAAAAGAAATATTAAATATCACAGTTCCAGCATCTATTTAACAATTTGATTTACAAGAGGATTATTGCTTAGTCATGCTGCACAAAAGCAAAAAACTTTTTCTGCTATAAAGCACATTATGAGACCTTTAAAAAAGATTATAACTTTCTTTATCATATAAGGAATGCAAAATACTACCCTTTTTCATGAAGAATTAAAAAAACATTACTTCCTTAGAACCACATTAATGAAACCAGGCTTGTTATGCAGGTATTTGATGCATAAAGTAAATAATGTGATTGGGGTGATCAACAATTTGAGTTCATAAAACAGTCTTAAATTTCATTCACTTGTAACATTTTATGTGCCACATTTTCAGGCCTTTGTTGCACTGTAACAGTAGAAATTGTATTGCTTTAAGTAAAAGATGGGGTTTGCTGCTGCTCTGAATAAAGGTAGGTAAGAATCAGAAAGAAACTTCATGGATACATCTGTTCTTATGCTCAGCTACTTTCTTTAAACCTGAAGATCAGAAGCGCTGAAGAGTATTTTGTTTGCTGGGAAAAGACAGGAAAAAAACCCCAACACTGTAACCACTCAGTATCAAGTGCTAAAATACAGTCTTTAATCATTTGGGTTTTGTTTTTGTTTTGACAGTGAAGACAAGGTTCTGAGTGATAGAAATGCATATTGTTCTGCTTATTTTTATAGCCAGACATATCAGCATTGGTCTTTCCAAGGAGAGAAGATGAGTTTTCAAGCTCTTTGATTGGTTGATTTGCAGTTAGTTGTACCCTGGTGTCTTCTGTGACACCAATTGGCTTTGAGTGGGTGTCATTTACTCCATTCTTAGTCTTTTCTTTGCACTGACTGTCCAATATTTGGTTTTTAAGAAGTTTGGCTTCAAGAAATATTGCTAACTACTTTGTTCTGTTTCATGTTATCACTTTGAAGGATAGTGATTTTTGTGAAGAGCAGACATGAGTTTGTCTTCAAGAAGAGTAACACTTGCTGCAGTTATGCCAATAGCTTCGCAGAAAGGGGTACAGCATTTACGTCAGTCTTATAATGCTGATTTTAGTATGGGTTGGTAATACATTTGCTTAGCGTAAATAAAGTTTTAAATAAATGCATTTAATATTTACTTATTTTTTTATTTTTCTACTGTAATAAATTATGTGAAGTACATATTTACACAACATACATAAATATATATGTGTACATAAATGAATATTTGTTACTGTGCTTTTTTGTTGCTATAATTCTGTACCTTGTGCAAGTTGATTTTGCTTACAGATTAATGTAGGTTTTAAATATGAAGTGTCATAGTGGCATTTTGGAATATTAATATATGCCTCTGTAGAAGGCCTTGGTACTGTTTCTAATAGAGGATTATTGGAGCCTGGTTCCACAGGCTTTACATCAGCCTTAAACACAAAATACTTTTTTCTTACCCCTGCTGGCTAGCCCATTAGTAGTAGATAGCCCGTTATGTATTTTGAGAATCAGGGTAATACTGCACAGCATTTCTCCATAGCCACTGTAGCTTCCCTTTTTTTATTAACTCACTAAAAGGTGGAAGCAGTACAAAATCATTACACCTATGTGCACTAGGCTTGCCTAGTGTAACTGTATGCATTGGGAGTATCTGTGAAGTTAAAAATACACATGGAAGTGAAGTACGGAAATATGACTCTCGATTAAGGCAGATATATTAACTTCTAAGAAGTTAGTTGTAACAACTAAGCAATTCATTAGTTCAATTTATTTTGTAAATGTGTAGATATTTTTCAAAAATTCAGTGCTGCCTAATCTGCCTTAATCACTGTTAATAAATTTTTCTGTTACTCAGAGGCTTTTAATATACCACCAATGTGAAAAATGAAATTTCACTGTATTAAGTGGTTCTCACGAACAACTTTCACGGGACACAGCATATACTTTTTATGGTATTGGCATAAGTCCAGCAGCTCTAAAGTAGTATAAACATGTAGCTCTTATTGATTTGGGATATCAGTTATTCTTTTAGATTACTTTATTGTTTGAGTTGGAGGGGAAGCCTGTGAACGTGCAATTTTAGTGTGATTGATTGGTACAGCTTAGATTATACTACTAACTTAATAACATCATATACTATTTTTCTGGTATAGTAGCTTCTCTTTCAGACTTAGATGTGTGCATGATATGCTTTTACATAGTTTTATCCTAATAATTTGGCCTGTGTTGCACTCCTCACAATTCTAAAAATTGTGGTTTATGGGGTTTTTTTTCTCAGCTCTCATCCTTTCAATGCTGTGGTTCCCTCCCCTTCCTCTCTTCCTCCCCCTAACACCCCACCTGGTCTCAAATCTTCAGTTGTCATGGTTATTTTATTTTTGGCTGTTCTTTGATTATTTGTATGTTAGGAAATGAAGGTCTTTGTTCTTGCAGTGCGTAGTTGTGCTGGAGTCCTCCCGTATGCATACAGCGGTACTTGGTGCCATGTGGAAGGGGAGAGCTGTATAACTTTGCTGAATCTAGCATTCCTAAGGCTGGAAAACCCAGTTTTAACTGAACTGTATATTTTAATGCATTAATTTTCTTTTTTTTGCTGTTGAGAGATGGGCATCATTCTCCACGGAAACTTAATGAGTTTTTCTCTTTTGACAAATGCATGGTGAGTAAGACCATCTACTGTGCATTCTCTCCTCTTTTAAAACAAATATTTTCACACTACTATCAAATTAGCTGTCAACAGTTACTGGCTTTACTTCTCATTCTCTGTACACTTTGTAAGCCAATGGCAGTAGCAGGAGGAAGCAGCACAGGATGTTGCCTTAGGTAGGTATTGGGTTACACACAGTTGCAAAAATTCTCAAAGGCATGTGTCCTCACTGAGATCTCACTGCCAAATTTAATACTCCTGTTTATGCTTGCAATGTTTTTATCTACACATGTAGAATTCCTCCTGTCTCTCAGAAGAATTCCTCCTTTTCTCTCAGAAAGTGCTTTTGTTATTTCTGTAGCAATAACCTAATTTCTGAAACTGGAATACTGCAGGGAGGGAAGGTTGGAAGGCAGGCAAAAAAGAGCCTTGCTTTTAAGGGGTAACAGTTGGGCATACATGTGCATGTGTAAATTTGGGGTTGTTTCTCGTGGCCATTAGAACCTTAGACATCCCCTTTAATTTAAAGTAGTGCAACATCAATTTTTTGTAATGCAAGAAGAATCTGGAAATGGAAAAATGTTGTGTTAGCACTGCATGGTCAAGAAAAACTTAAGCTTTAGCTTAGAAAGTACTAATTTAGGCTATCGAACATCCCCAATGATTATTTCTTAAATTCATGGGATGAGTAATTGTATAAGAAATCTCATTTTATTGTGGTATTTCTCCTCCCTCACAAAAGGTAAAAGTTTGCATTACCAATGTGCTCATCTGGCTGTTCTGCCAGTTTCTTGAATCTATGTGTTTTTCTCATTATCATTCCACATATGTAATGTGTCTTGTCCAAAGTTTTTTCATTCTTCTTTCTGGTTTAAAATAGGTACTTACCACAGTTGATGTGTTTTATTCTTAAGTAATATATTTTTAACTGAAGCTATAGGGCCTCATTTAGTTTCCAAGGGTGTTTTTAGCACAGGCAGAAAAATTGCTTGCTTAATAAACATGGGGAATTATGCATATTGAGTACTATTTCAACCAGATTTATAGTGTGTTTAGACTAGACATATAATTAATCCAGCACAGTTAGAGTAAATGTCTTCTTCATGTTTTGTGTGAATAATTTTGTGTATTTGTCTAAAATGTGGTGGGGTTTTTTGCTGGTTTTTTTTGTTTGTTTGTTTTTGGTTTGGTTTTTTTAATTAGATTCTAAAGGTCATAATGGATTCAGAACAGTGTTTTACAGTCAGTTAAAAACCAATCATTTATTCAAGATAACAAGTCTGGCAGACTTGTGGGTGTTTAAATGTTAAGTATAGAAGAGTACTTACACACCTGATGTTGGACACAAGGTGTATAAACAATGAGGGTTGTAGTTTTTTCCACAGCAGCTGGGAACTTTATAGCATACTAGGTTACATGGTGTTAAAAAGCTTTGTGTACATAGGTGGTAGGTATTGCAGCTGAATAATTTCCAGTGATTCTTTAAGAGATTGCATAGTGTCTTTTAAATGGAAGAAATATTGATTAGAAAATGAGGATGTGATTTAGGTTGCTCAAGCCTAGGAATGTTATAAGCATGCAAATTTCAAGATTCTCTTGCATCTTTATTTCATTTATTTTTCTGGCCTGAAATCACACGCTGCTAAACGCTTGCCCCTCCCCCAAGGAAAAAAATGGTCACTTAAGCCAAATTGAACTGAGAGTTAGTGATGTCTGTGTCTGCAAGGCTAAGAGTGTGAAAGTAATTTTTCAGTTTTGCATTTGGGTTCCCTGAGATGAAAGGCCAATGTGCTAATCCAGGAATTTTAAATAAGGCACTGTAAGTGACATGGTAATGGTGTCATTAAGTGGATACCTTTTATAAAATAACTGGAGGCAGAAAAGCATTCATGTATGAAACATCTCTTTGTAAGGACGGTTTTAAAAACAGTCATTTAAAGATGTGTAAACAAGATTTGTGCCCTTTTTGTCTTTTTTTACAGAATAAAAATAAGAGAAATACAATAATAAATAATATAATACAATAATAAAAGAAAGGGTAACATCCTGCAATGATTTGAACACAAATGAGAGGTTTAAGTGGGAGATAGACTTGAGTGTGCTTTAAAGACTTTAGGAACAGTGTTCAGAAAACCTGTAGCTGTCAAGGTGAAGTATTTTAATCACTGTAGTGGCTTATTCTTAATGGAATGTTTTGTTTTGTGACTTACTGGGAGGTCTGAGAGAAGACAATGGGGATAACCACAGATAAAGCAGTAAGATGGGCCTAACTGGAAATTCAGTATAGAATTAAATCTTAGAGATAGATTACTAGGATAAAGCATCAGGATATGCTGCTGCTGGATCTGCAGTTGGATACATACAGTAAAGGTATGTGAAGCCAGAACAAGAGTTGAGGAAGGTTGTGGAGGAGGAATATATATGGGAATAGGAAGAGACCCAGGTTGAATTCAGGAGACTGGTAGTGTGTTTTTGAAATAAGTTTGTGTTTAAAATTGCTAGAAGGCCAAGCTGCTATGTAGGCTCAAAGAAAAGTCTTCTCACTGTTGTTGTATCTAACATGTGCTGAGATAGCTGCATTTGGTTTGGGGATATGTGTAATTCTTGCTTCCTCTTAATAATACATGAAAGCTTCACAAAACTAGTTTTAGAAGTATCTACCTTACATACTTGTTCAAGGAAGCATACAGCTTTCCTGTTAGCTGTGAAAGGATTCATGAACTGCCTAGAATTCAGTCGTCTGTTATACTGTACTTGCAGATATTGTTACCTACTCATGTTAGAGGCTGAAGTGATGCTTGAAGTTCAGTTTCTGGATGCTAGGGAAGAAGGAGGGTGGTAGACTGAAATTTTCTGTCATTGTGGAAGAGGTCTGGTTAGGTCCAGGGACTGTTCAGGAGAGTGCTATTGATGGGGCCTCTTCAGGGGGTATAGCAGTCATATGCCATTCGCCAGTCATTTCCTGCTTTGAATAACATGAAACCGGTAGAACCTACTACCATTTTTATCATGTATAAAAATGATCCCACATTTTATATAAATGAAATCAAAATGGCACTAACTGTAGGAGTCCTTATGGTTCAGCTGCTGGGGTGGAGAGGGAGGATTTTTCTATCCTGCAACATTCCAGTCTCTACAAGCAATCCAATTTTACATAATATATTGTACAGAAAATGGTCAATATGCTTGGAGTTTAAAATGTATAGCACTATGCTTCATAGTTGCCATGAAGGTAGATAGGGATGCATGTGTGTGTGAGAGAAGGTGAGTAATAAGTGCACGGAGCATTTTAAACAGTCTTTTAAAATCTCAGTGGTTTAATACACTTGGTCATTACTTGTCCCTTGTATAGTTTGACGAGGTTTAGTTGCACAATTAACGTTGCACTCTGTCTCCTCTCTGTCTTCAGTTCTTGAACAAATCTTTGATATTGTTTTTTTTTTTCAGTTTCTTCTTGCTTTCTTTGAACATCTAACATTCTTCATACAGTAACCAAGGAAATTGGCAGTGTTTAGTGCCCTGTTCTGCTCATAATCCTTTTCTGTTGGCAGAAATCCTTTGGAAAAAAAAACCCCAAACAACAGCTTTTTCATCAACTGAAGAAAGTGCTTGCCCATTTTCTAGCTCTAGTACTTTAGTCTCCTCTTGAATAAATTAGGCTTCAAGAAGTCAGAACTTGACATTCAGACTGTGTTATCTAGCCTTGAAGTATACCAGGAGCTATTGCTAAATAGTTATCTCTGCTGATTGTAAATCCCATACTGATTATGCTACATTGCTGTATATGAAGGGAGAAACTCAAAAAACTGTACACAAGGTGTTGGTGTCAGTCCTGTGTGAAAAATCAAATTTTCCTTACTTTCCTTAACACGTCTTCTTTGTGTTACTTTCAACATGCTACAATACTTAAGGAAGTATCTGAAAAATGAGATTTTGTTTTTGATAAATTGAAGATGCATTAATAAATACCAGTTAAATTCATTACCTTGCATCAAGCAATGCTTCATATTTAAGCTTGCTTTCTTCCTCATTTTCATGCTGTTGCTATGGGTACTGGCCATGTCCTGTGTCTTCCCTGCTCCTTGTTTTTTGTGCCTGTGGGTCAGGAACAGAGGCAGGACCAACCCAACAAAAAGCCAGCTGCCTTAATGACCTAAAAATGAAGTTCTGACTGTATTATCATACATTGTGTTTGCATGACAAGGTTTTGGTAGCAGGGGGGCTACTGGAGTGGCTTCTGTGAGAAGCTGACAGAAGCTTGCCCTGTGTCTAATAGAGCCAATACCAGCAGCTCCAAGATGGACTCGCCACTGCCCAAGGCTGAGCCCATCAGTAATGTAGCACTTCTGGGATAACGTATTTAAGGAGGGGAAAAAACTTGCTGTGTGCTGTGCAACAGCAGCTGGAGGGAAGATTGATAATATGTGAGAGAAGCAGCCCTGCAAACACCAAAAGGAAAATGAAGGAGGAGGGGAGGAAGTGGTGGTCCAGGTGTAAGAGCAGAGATTCCCCATCAGCCTGTGGTACAGATCATGGTGAGGCAGGCTGTGCCCCTGCAGCCCATGGAGGTCCACAGTAGAGCAGATATTCACCTGCAGACTGAGGAGGACCTCACACTGGAGCAGGGGGATGCCTGAAGGAGGCTGTGACCCTGTGGGAAGCCCATGCTGGAGCAGGCTCCTGGCAGGACCTATGGCTCTGTGGAGAGAGGAGCCCGTGATGGAGCAGGTTTGCTGGCAGGACTTGTGACCTCATGGGGGATCCATTGTGGAGCAGACTGTTCCTGAAGGACTGCACCCCATGGAAGGGATCCACACTGGAGCAGTTTGTGGAAAAAATGCAGGCAGTCAGAAGGACTGATATTGGTGAGGTTCATGGAGAACTGTCTCCCATTGGAAGGACCCTACTCTGGAGCAGGGAAAGAGTGTGAAGAGTCCTTCCTCTGGGGAGAAGGGGGCACCAGAGACAGCATGTGATGAACTGACCACAACCCCCATTCCTTGATCCCCTGCACCACTGAACAGGGAGAAGGTAGAGGAAATCTGGAGTAAAGTTAAGCCTGAGAAGAAGGGAGTAGTGGTGGGAAGGGATTTGAAGATTTGGGTTTTTTTTTCTCATTATCCTACTATGATTTTGATTGGTAATATAGTTAAACTAATTTCCTCAAGTCAAGTCTGGTTTGCATGTGATGGCAATTGTTGAGTGATCATTCTATCCTTAATTTGACCCACGAGCCTTTTGTTACATTTTCTCTCCCCTGTTCAGATGAGGAGGGAAGTGATAGAGCAGCCTTGGTGGGCACCTGGCATCCAGCCAGGGTCAGCCCACCACAGATCAAAACTTCTGAACCAATATAATTCTATTCTAATGTTGAAAATTTTACCCTGGTTCCAGTCCATCTTAGTCTCTTACACTGGGTAGTTACTTCCTGAAGTTTCTGTTTTGAAGTTTTCTTCCTTATTCAAGCCTTTATTTGTGTTTACGTTATTTCAAGGCAACCTGTTTTCATAGTTTAAAGTAGTTAAATGAGAACAGATTTATTCTGGCACAGTACAGTGCATAATACAATGTAGAGTGCCTAGGAAACAGTACAAAGCATGGCAAGTCAAACTTTCCAAGTCAAACGTTCCAAGAATACATATCCAGCTTCTTGAGCTGGAGTTGATAGGCTTTCATCATATTTATAATATTTCATCATATTTCTCATACCATATTTCATCTCCTCTTTCTGTCAGATCCTAATGGTGGTCTTGTACTGCTGACCTATATCTACCAATGCAGATGCTTGGGCATCAAAAATGTTAACTTGCAGAGACATCTTTGGTTCCTTTCTTACCCATGCCTTCCAGATCCCTGCTGTTACAACTTCCTGCTATTTGTCCTTGCTGATACCTTTTCTGGCTGGCACCACTAAAATTCTTATGAGGGACTGAGACCTGGGAGGAAGTGTTCACTTGACACCATTAATGCTTTTCCTTTACTTCTTAACTAGAATCCTCTTTTTTCACTATTCCTCAGTGTAGTCTGATTTCTTCACAGTCTCTCATTACTTTTGTACATTGTATAATTTCCATCTCTGACCTTTGCCCTAACTTAACATTGTGCCTTTTTCTTAGACTATTTAGACTGCTTTTCTGAACCAGTTAATTCCATTCTCCAAGAGGTTAGCAATTAAATGGTATTTAGACTGAATAGCAATTGCAGCTCTCTGCTTGTCTTATATTAGCTTGACAACCAGACTTAACTAGCTCATCAAATTGTTCATCAGCTGCATATGCAAGCCCTCAATGTTGTTATTTTTCCTTTGATCCTGTTAATTGTAACTTATTGGATTGATGTTTGTCAAGACTTTCAAGGCTTGACAAGACTTTCAGGATGACCATAACACAAATAAAATACATACATTTATGATGATGTGGACATGGCTTATATGTGGGGAAGAGAAACAGAAGCCAGACAGCTCAGAAGGCCTCTGAATTTAGGGTATAACAGCATATGTATAGCTGAAAAATGTGCTACTGACTTCTCAGTGTTCCTGGATGACTGAAGGATGTTCAGTTTACTTGCCTCATTTTCATTTCAGAACAAATTGAGGTAAATACTGTCAAAATACACTGAATTTCTAAAGTGACTACCCTCTCCTTATGTTGTGATTTAAGCCCAGCTGGCAACCCAGAACCATGCAGCCGCTTGCTCACTCCCCTCGCCCCGTCCTCCCCCCTGGCTTCCGGAGGGATGGGGAGGAGAATCAAAAGAATGCAATTCCCATGGATTGAGATAAGAGCAGTCCAGTAACTAAGGTATAACACAAACCACTATTGCTACCACCAATAATAATAATGATAAGGGAAATAACAAAGGAAGAGAATACAACTGCTCACCACCTGCTGACCGACACCCAGCCTGACCTGAGCAGTGATCTAGCCCTTCCGGGTAACTGCCCCCAGTTTATATGCTGGGCATGATGTGCTGTGGTATGGAATACGTCTGTGGTCAGTTTGGGTCAGGTGTCCTGTCTCTGCTTCCTCCAGGCTTCCCTGCTCCCTGGCAGAGCATGAGACTCAGAAAGTCTTTGGTCAGAGTAAACATTACTGAGCAGCAACTGAAAACATCGGTGTTATCAGCGCTGTTCCCAGTCTGAAAGTCAAAAACACAGCAGTGCACCAGCTAGTAAGACTGAGAAAAATGACTGCTACTGCTGAACCCAGGACACCTTACTACTATGTAATCCACTTCACAATATTTTTCTGTTCCACTTTGTTCATTTGTTTTAGTGAGTATCTCCTGCATTAGATGACTATTACATTTTTTTTCCAACAATTTCAGGGCAATTCTCTGTTCCTGTAGTGTTTTGGATTTGTCAGCAAAATTTGCTGACAAACCTGTAATAATGTGACAGTGTATAGTTGACGTTTTTACATGGTTTGAGTAGACTTACTAGCTTTATTGCAGGATTTACTCTTTATTTGGATTTTGTGCTTAGGCTGGAGGGAACAATGCTGTGTGAACAAAATGAAAGCCAAGTTGAAAAGTGCTGAGGGATAAAATGTTCTGTCAGAAGCAGTTAAACCTTGCTGTTATGTACCACCAGTGACTAGAAACAGATACCCAAAGACAGCACTGAGCTGGAAGGATGTTGTAGTCTGACTCTGCAAAGTGGGTTTGTTTTGGTTTTTTTCCTGCAAAGTGCTTCAGCATTCTAAAACAGCTATTACAGTGGGTTAACGTACATAGCCTTTGTCATACTTGCTCTGGAAGTTCCTTTCTGGGAAATTTCCAAACTGCATCTTTTAGCTCTAAATCTAAAATTTGTTTGGTCTTACGAAATGTACATTCTTTTCCTCCTCTAATGATGTCCATGGGAATACATCAGTGATAAAGGTGGTGACAAAGGCACTCTTTGCTTTGAAGCTGTGTTGTAGTTCAAGCCAGAAGTTTGCATAAGATTATAAAACTGAAAGAAGGTTTTAAGAAACAAAATTATTTTTTTTTTTAACTTAAAAAAAATATTTTAGGCCACTGTAAAAGAAATGAGAAACCAATTGGTCTCTTAATGGTATTATTCAGAGACTTGGTCTTAGTTTAGCAAGAGATCTATGGAGAAACCAGCAACACAGTGTGAAAACCCAGTAGAAACAATAAGTACTTCTTTTTGTAGCTGGTATCTCTTTGGAAACATAGAGTGCAGCTAGGACATGGCAGTAACAGATTTGCTTTCTCTTGTGCTGGAACACAGCATTCTATTTATCTCTGACAAGCAAAGGATATGTTGGACAAACTGCACTATTAAATACAGAAAGCCTCATTTAAATAATGTTTGTGCTTTGACATAAATAAGGACAAGCTATTCAAACATGGGGCGGCTGATAACATCCTGCCCTTAACTTTGTTGTACACAAAACCCAAAACCCGAGAAGTATATTTTAGTGTCTTTGCATTAAATTTCTCCCCCAATCTTCGTGCATGACTTCTTTGGAAAGTAGAGTAGTATATGAACAATATCTATCATATTTCTAGTTTGGGGGTAAATCGCACTGGTACACTATGAACTTTTTTCATTTTCTGTTCCTTTTCTATTTTACAATTTTTGTATTTTTTTTTTAGTGAATGCTGAAGTTCCTTCTTCAAGTCAGATTCTTTGAATCCTCTTACATGATTTTCCGTACCCTTCCTCTTTTTAAGTCCAGTTAGTCTAACTGGATATTTTTTCATCAGTACATGGTAAGCACATTCTAAATGTTGCTATTGTATATAGAATTAGATAGAATATATATTATAGATATAAATATAGATAATATATATAATATATATAATTATGTTTATGATAATATAGAATCATAGAATGGTTTGGGTTGGAAAGGACTTTAAGATCACCTAGTTCCAACCGCCCTGACATGGGCAGGGACACCTCACTAGGCCATGTCGCCCAACACTCTCTTCAGCCTGGCCTTGAACACTGCCAGGGATAACGCATTTACCACTTCTTTGGGCAACCTGTTCCAGTGCCTCACCACCCTCACAGTACAGAACTCCTTCCTTATATCTAACCTGAACTTCCCCTGTTTAAGTTTAAACCCGTTACCCCTTGTCCTGTCACTGCAGTCCCTGATGAATAGTCCCTCCCCAGCATCCCTGTAGGCCCCCTTCAGATACTGGAAGGCTGCTATGAGGTCTCCACGCAGCCTTCTCTTCTCCAGGCCGAACAGGACACCAGAGGACACCAGAACTGCACACAATACTCCAAGTGGGGTCCCAATAAATATACTAAATATACTAAATATAATAACATATCATATCATATAATGTGATGTAATATATTATCTTAAAATGTAATAAAAAATAAAACATAATAAAATATAGTAAAGATCAGTATAATAAACTTAAAGTTGTGTATTACTGTTAAATATGTAAAAGCTGTGTAAAATTAAGGCTTAGCAGGCAGTCTGGAAGCAAAGGACTGAAGTTACTAATACCATAAATTTACTAATAAGGCTAATAAGCTGTTCATCTCCACTAAATTAATTTTTCACAAAGAAAAGTTCATGTGAAAGTACTCTTATTAACCTTAATGCAATAATCAAGCCCAGTCTGAATATTGATCTCTTTAATTCAACAATAAAGCTTTTCAACTTTATCTTAAAGGACTTTGTTTGGTGGCAAAATACGAAACTCTTAGCGACTACCAAAATGAGTTTTGTACCTTGCTAGTTATTTTAGCAATTTTCTATGAATTTCATGAGAAAAGGTAGCTCCAAGTAAAGATTATGGGTCGTGCAGCATGTACGCTTAGCTTAAATTATGTAAGCTTTGTACTGTAAGCTGTATTGGTTGGACATACTGAGCTATATGAAAACGAGTGGTGACTCTGACACCAAGGCATGGTGATGCATAGATAGAGGGGAGAATAGCTTGTTAACTGTACTTGTTCATAAGTCGGGTTATGTTATGTTCTCTAGTGGTTTTACATTAATTTCCCTTGGTTCAAGAATTTTACCCATGTTTCACTAGTTTGTTGTCATAATTTTTGTATTTATTTATTTTTAGTGGACAGGACAATGTAAAACTGTCTTGCCTTCCTAAATGAGATCCACCTGTCTGTGTGCTGGGTTTAGATTAATATGCATACTGTGCACTGAAGTTGAGAAGTGACCTATATTTGATTAGCTGTCCGTAAGTGAGAGGTACATAGAAAACAGGAATAGAGATCCTTTTACCCTTTCCACGGCCAAGAGGTTTGTGTGAGATGTTAGTGTATACTCTCAGCATTACTCAATAATGTAATCAAAAATAACTAAGGCTTATTTTTATCATGGCTCGTAAGACATAGGTTCTCTACTCTGACTTAAAGGTTAGTATGAGTATAAGCCTGAAATTACTTGACTATAGCCAGCTGTTCTAAGTATGAACTGTTCATTCTGTTTGTCTTTATTTTGCAGTCTTTCACTCCATAACTGTCTATTTTCATAATAACTCTTCTTTTGAAGGACTTGGGAAAAGTTACTGATACTAATCAATGTGAACTGCATTACCCCACTGAGATTTTTAAGAAGTATGATGATTAATCTAAACCAGTCTAGTAACTGCTATGAACAAGATGGGGAAAAATTCTCATAAATTCAAGAGTGGATTTTCACAGAGAGAGGTTCAGGTAATGTTAGTAGGTTGTTACCTATCTTCCTGGCAATGGTGTCTCACGAATTCATAATGCAACACCCCAAAATCTGCTGCAGTAGCCCTTGGGCTTTTCCTCTTTCTCAGGACTCAACAGAAGTTTATACACTATGCACATCAGATGACGTAATAGATGGAGCCTAGGCCTCCATTTCTGTTGAGGTTAGCGTAGACCCAGGTTTGCCACTTACATTTCTTTACATTTTAGACTGCACTGACCTTCTGATAACTGTTTGTTTTTTTCTTTTTCATTTCCAACGTCCCTTCTATTTAAACTGGCAATTTTATTTCACCTGTAAAGAGTAGATCTGGGAGAACATGTTCATCTATATCTGTTGTGAATAATTAATGCAGATAAGTCATTTAGCTGCTCTGCAATGTGTTTATCTTGTGTTAGCGATTCTTTGACTGCTTAATCATTTGGCAAACCTGCTAATTTCCTTTCATTTCTGCTATTGCATGGAATTGCATTATTTAAAATTTTTGCTAATGATGCTTAAATTTCCTCACAGCTTTCATGCACATCTTACCAGTTGTACTTGAAATACCTCTTTAGCTGCTTTTGTTTGAAATCTCTATAGTCTGAAAAAAATCTCTTGTAAGGCAAAATAATTTGAGACTCTATTTAAATAAATTGTTGCACCCTCACCTTTTCTTATAAATAATGTGCATTCTTTTTAAGGAATGTATGGTGTTTTTTACTTTTATAGATCCCTTTGCATTTCTTATAAATAATGTGCATTCTTTTTAAGGAATGTATTGTGTTTTTTACTTTTATAGATCCCTTTGCATTTCTTACTCCTGATTTGGTCCTTTGTTGTGGTAATGGTTGTTGATAATGATAAAACTTTCAGTTTCTATGTTTAATCTGCATGTTTATTACTGCAGTTCTTTCTTTCAGGATGTTGAACTTCACAACATACCTGTTATTTAATTCTCCAATTATAGTATAGTTATTGTGTAGCTAACAATAATCGCGCTTTCTGCTGTAGAAGTAGTTGTACTATGAGTTAATTGTCCAAAGTGTGGAAATCGCTTTCTCTATATCTTGCCTTTTGTTCAGTTTTATACAGAGAAATGAAATCTATAACTGTTTGATTACTATTTATAACTATATTTTGCTTCTGCTGGCCACTATTGCAAATGCGAATGTATCAAATTCATGATTAAATAATATTTATATTTTAACTTTCCTGTTGTCTTTCAAACCTTGTTTCTTTTCAGTTTTACTGACATTGTCTTTGAGATTACATGTCAGCTTTGTCCTCATTCTGCCATTTTTTTCTAACATCATAATGTGATTGTCATAGCCTTCATTTGAAAGGAATTTGGTGGTATATTTTTGCACATAGCTCATTATAATTTGGAGATCTGCATAATTTAACCTCCCTTTTTATAATACAGCATATTTACACATCTAAAGCAGTAGTCCTGTGAGTAAGTCTAAGTGCTTTAAAAATCCTAATGAGTTCAATCTGTTACCTTGCTGTACAGCAACACATTTCAGTTCCCCTGCCCCATTTTACAAAAAGGAAACTGAGGGACTAATATTGACTTGCCCAAAGTCAGACGGCAAATAGAGGATTGGACCTTTTTCCCTATAGCTTGTCTCAAATATTTTTATGTTACTTCTTCACATTGCTGTTTAGTTCCTTTTTCATGGGATGGTAAGTCTTGTCCTGGATTAGGTAGGGCACAGAGACAGTACTAAGCATCTGGGGGAGGGGAGTAACTGTGTGAGCTATTGACAGCTGCTCTAGTGCCCAAAAAATAAATAAAAATTGTTTTAATTGATAATGTGCACATACTGTTACCACAAAATTAATCATTTATTTGAATACCTTTTCACAGAATATTTATGCCTAAAAAAAAGCATCCTGTTTTGAGTCAAGAAATCAATGAATTGTTAGAGAATTTGAGCTTGTCAGTGGTCTTATGTGAATAAAGGCTCACAGAGACATGTACAGGACAAATTTTAGAAAGCTCCTGTTGTGTTGATTGAAAAAATAGTTGCTTTACAATGAGCAGCTGCAGTTTACCATTATATGCACCGTGTGTTTGATTTGGTTTGGGTTGGGGTCTTTTTGGCCTGGAAATCCTCCCCTTGGACAGAAATATTGGAACCTGGCCTTTGAACTATAGACAGGGATACTTAAAGGGGAAGTCTTTCATTCACACCTGGTAATGAAGACAGCAAACTTTATAACTTTATTGACACGCTTATTTTTTTTTAACTAGTTGTTAGTTATACTGCCCTTAAATGTTTTTATGAATGCAGAATTTTGCTGATTCACTCTAAAATCAAGACAGACTATTGCTAGAAGACATAAAATAGTTCAAAATGCTGGAAATTTCCAAGTACTTCCATTGTAGTTCAAATACACGCCAAATTCCCCTACCCTCTGCCAATATCAATAAGCAAAAAACTTTATCTAGCAGGGGGCAAGGTTGGAAGTTGGAGAACAAATGCTTCAGGCAAATAGCCTGTTAGTTGGCACTAAAGAAAGAAGTTAGCATACTATCAGGCAGGATCTCAGGGGAAGTATGGCACCCTGGAGTGTTAAGACTTTTTCAAGGCCTGGTTTTGCATACAATAACTCTACATTTAACATAAATGTGACTGGAATTGTAATGTAAGTACAAAATGTGCAATGTTTTATGCCTGGGGGAAAAATAATTGTGGAAGTGATAAGCTAAACTTAGGAGCTTGTGTCTTTATAAATAAAAGTGGCCTGATTGTTATTTTTTGGGTTTTTTTAAAGGGTCTGATTGTTGATTATCCATATTGTCTTAATGGCTGTAAGGGAGCATTAAGAATCATGTAAATGTCAGGCCATTTTGATGTAGGCACTTAAATATGGACTCCATGTGCTGAGTGGTTCTTTTTTTGTTGGATCTACCTGGCTTCTTTCACATGTTAGGAATTAGTTTGAAACCTGAAATTCCTCAGTGCAGGGTATGGTCTTTCCATATGTTTGTGCTGTTTCTGCAGATTGGAACTTTCAAAAACAGATGGCTTGAAAATTCTGAAGAATCTGACTTGGACACCCTCTCTTAAAAGTGTATGAAACATATTATTTAATTATTGTAGTGGAGATGATGATTGAGTGTGAAAGAAGACTTGGCAGAGTCCAGCCTTCTATTGCTTCTCCTTCCTCCCACACTGATTGCCTTATGTGCTCTTTTACTTATTCTTTTAAACAGTTTCTGGTTTTTTCCCCCCTCTGATTATTTTCTAGTATAAAAGCTAGAGTCTCCTTTTTCCTTTTCTGTGTTAAATACTATATTATATTTGTCAACATTGATTTTACATTCTGAGTTCAGACGATTAGTGAAACACAATATATTTTAGTTTGAAGCAACATTTCTTCACAAAATAATTTTTTGGAGGGATAAAGATGCATTGCACATACTTCTTTGATCTTGGCTGATTTTTAATATACTGAAAAAATGGAAAGGCTGTAATTCCTTGCCTGATCCCATAGGCAATGAAAATGATTAATACTTGCCATGCTCAGCTTGGTACTTTCCTCTTATAAGAAGATCTTGGAGTTGCTAATTTCTTACTTCCAGTGGCTTAAATGGAAACTATTGAGATGTTTCTTTTTCTGGCTCTGGGAACAACTAAAATCTCCTTAGATTTATAAAGTAGGCAGGAAAGGGAAAATTTGAACACTATTGAGGCAACTTTTTCAAACTTTCTACTTAAAGATATAATCAAGGGAACTTAAATAGCTTGAACAAAGCTCAAGAGTGTGCATTAATGAAAATGGTGATGACAGCTTCTCCTCAATTAACAATTTTTTTTGTTGTGTGCTACTTCTCGGTCAGATTTTCAGGGAAAGAATAGAAGAGAGTGGGGATGAGGACAGCCCAGTGCATGATGGTAACTGCTAATAAAAATAAAGAGGTGGTCACTCAGGTTTCCTCATCTCTGTGGGAGGTGAGTGTAACTCCATCTTTAGCATAATCCTGCCACCCTTTAATTCTTGCAGCATGCCCTATTTCTGGCAAAAGAAGTATTTATTGCAACATATTTCCAAGAAAATATGGGATTTTGAATTTATCCTTGTTTATCTGAACCAATCCCCATGGGACAAATACATTCCCAGCAAATCCTACTGAGGACTTTGCTTCAAACACAGCAGAAAGCACAGAATGAGCAAATTTTGCAAATTAAAAACCTGTCAGAGGTCACTCTAGCTCATGAGATTTACACTATCATGTTCAATTCATTAAAATAAGATTGTAGCAGAAGTCCACAAGGGTCTATTAGATGACTGTTGTCTTCAGCTGTATTTGACTCCCTTGCAAGGAAAGGAAAAAGGGCACAGCATTTGTGTTTTATAAGATAATGTGCCATAGCTGTGAGTGGGGATGATCCTTTGTCCTAGACTTGTGCAGGATTTATTTCACTATGCTGAGAAAGCCAAGTGAAAATACTCACAGAGAATATAAACTCTGGGTGGTTTCTTTTTTCTCATTGTTTTTTTGTTATGTTGTTTTGTTTTAGCTGTGCTCCTGTAGTCCAAGGCCACCTCCAAGGCTTCCCACTCCCCGAGTTGAATGGCCGCAGGCAGCTCATTATTATGACTTGTGCTGCTGTCTTCAGCATTTTAAAAAGCCTTTTTCTATTTCCTCAGCAATAAGAGTGTAGTCATCTCCACTGCGACTCTTAACCCTTTTAAAAAGAATTTCTGTAAAAATCATCCGTCAAGGGCCTCAGCATGGGCTGTACGTGCTCTTGCTGTGAAACAAGCACACCACCTAACTTGATGAGCACCTGGAGAAAACTATAGTGGTTAGTACGTGCTGGCAGGGTCCTTAGCCAGGGCACTGGCATGGATTCTCACCCTGGCATTATGGAGAAATGATTGAGATATACCGTATTTCAGTTGGAAGGGACCTACAATGATCGTCTAGTCCAATACTAGAAAAGTCACTTTAATTCTCTCCTTTTCTTTCCCCTTCTATACTGTCTCTCTCCTTTCTGGCACATTAGCCTGTAAAATCTTTTAGATTAAGCCTCATACAGACTAACTGAAGAGGCTAATGAAGCTGTCCCTGACCTTCAGTGCTGCCCAGAGTAGGACATGTTTTAAGGTGATGGGGTGCTGTTTTGTCCACTCGCCTTTATAGCCCTCTACCTCATTCACAGCACAGCATGCTAGACATTTCTTTTAATTTCATATTTGAATCTCTGTAAATACTGCAGGATTTTAAACAATTCATACTGGTTTATCCTGGGCTGCAAAACACCATTTCTGTGTGACTGGAGCAGGAGTTTGGTGTGTCTGTGTGTATGGAACATGACCATACTGCAAGCATGCTGCATTGCTAACTGGTCCCACTTGGGAATGCTGCCAAAGCATAAACATCTTAGAAAGTCAACCATGGCTGCTTTGGTGGTATTAGTAATTCAATTCAATATTTATGTGTTCTTTTTTCCTTTTGTATTGAATGTTAGTAGTGGGATGCAGCTTAGGCCTGTTGAAACTTTGGATCTACTTTCTCCAGGTCTGCCTGTTTTTGCAAGAAGACTCTTGCTCTGAGGTGATCGATTCATGAGTAGAAACAGATTTCACCACTTTTAATGATGGCTGTATCCTGGAGACTGGTGTTGTGGCAAGGGTGTCTGAACCTTGTGTGGAGCTCTTGAGTTGTCTTCACTTATTAGCTGAAATATTAAAGCAAATCATCATGAACTTCATGCTGATCTAATACACAGGGCCAAAGTTTGTAACAGAACTCACATATATGTAGTTCCATAGTGAAAAGCAGAACCATGAAGAGGAGTAAGGCCATTAAAGTGCTTTAATCACTATGTGGTTTTCAAATGGAGTCTTTTTCCTTGTTCTGG
This sequence comes from Psittacula echo, assembly GCF_963264785.1. Taxonomy (NCBI): domain Eukaryota; kingdom Metazoa; phylum Chordata; class Aves; order Psittaciformes; family Psittacidae; genus Psittacula; species Psittacula echo. The sequence continues at coordinate 63,841,685 of NC_137743.1, read as the reverse complement.
TGTTTAGAAAGCATGGGTGAGCTGACCTGAATTTGGGGTGGAGGTCAAGGAAGAATTTTTGCAGTTAGTGGGAAAGAAGCACATGGCAGGAGATAAAGTTGCGGCTCTTTGCTCACTTACCTACCAACTTTAGCACGAAACAGCAGGAGCTCCTGTAACAGGTTAGGGCAACAATACATTGCTGATTGTTCATTAGATGCTTGAAATCAGCATGTGTTTAGTAAGGGAGCAAATTAAGGACTGACTGACAATAACATGTTTGTCTTTAAGAATTTGAGTCTTGTCTAATGAAGGGCTTACAACGATGTTTAGGTTTTTTGTATAAAGTTCAGGTGAGGTGTGTGATGTATTCTGATGAATATGGATGAATTGAATAAACTGAGAGGATTTTGGGGATAAATTCAAAACATCTTTGATGCTCTTTGTCTTGAGGATGCCTGTGCTTTGGCACAGACAGGGTAGGCAGGGTAGTTTAACCTGTGCTGAATTCCTTGCTGCTGTGGCCACTGTCACTAGCAAGTGAGCTGCTTAGTGTTTCCATTGGCACAGTACACAGCAAGCACTGCACTAGGAATGGACATTCAGACTCTCATTGTTTTGGTAGAGAACGAATAACACTGTTACTTCACAGTACTGGAAAATGTAAATATTGCGGAATAAATCTGATTCTTGAGGATGAATTGTTGTGTTTACTTCCCAGTCTCATGACATTGAGTGGCTTTCCAGTGAAAATGCTTGCTTGAAAATACAAGGTACTGCATACCAGACCTGATAACTTAGTGTGTTTCTGAGTACCTGGAAGACTTTTATGGCATGTTTAATGTTGCATCAGATCTTCTATACCTCCTGTTCTTGTTTATCTGCCTGTATTTATAATAAAATCTCTAACATTTCTTTTATTCTGGGAACTGTTACTATTCCCACATATAATACCACAGATAGGAGTTGATCCTTGTGTGGGGAGCGTCAATATTTTTCACTGTTTGTATTTTGTCTACTTGTAAAAAATGCAAAATGAAGAAATCTAACAGAGTATTGGGTTTCCTGACTTCTGTGAGGAATATGAAATTATTTTCTACTCCTATACCAGAAAAAAATCCCTTCTGCGTTGACCTTAATGAGCTTAGTCACTGTGGGGATTTGCATCAGTTCCATACAGTTCAGAGATTCATCTGATTCATTTGGTTAATTCTCCTTCAGATAAAGAAAATACAGAAAAAATACCTAAATTGTCATGCCTTCTTTCAAACAGTCACTATGCGATAAGACTTCCTCAACCTCTTCATTTGAAACTAAGCATCAGCAAGGTTAGTTTCACCTTTTCAGGAAATTATGGACACCCATTCTTAAGGACTCTTAAAATATGTACCAGTGGAGAAAAATAACTTCTTAACTGACATTTAAAAGTGAAGATGACAGGATAACTCATGAGAGTTTGCATTCCCTCATCTTCCTCTGCTCCACACCCCCTCCAGTAGAATAAACAAACTTGGAAAAAATACTGATAGAACACAACAAAAATTGTATATTTGTAATAAGATTTTTTGCATCTACATCTTCTACAACATTTTGTTTACTTCTCTGGTCCTCATATGATAGTAATTCCTTCCCATGTATGATATTTTTGATTCTTTATGTATGTTTGTGTCTTTTTATTAACTCATAGCTTCAGTTCTTGCTTGTGAAAATTTGAAGCATGTCTGTAGCATTTCCTGTTTTATTGTCTATAGAATTATGAGCTTCTTGAATCTGATTGTTCTCTGAACTAACTCTATATCAAACCTTACAGTTCTGCAGTCACTGAATTCTTGAGTTTCACTGTTTATCCTCTGTGGTTTCTTCTTTAGCTTATGTAAGAATGTACGTTTTCACCAGGTTATTTACCTCTCTATTATTTTTTTTTTTAAGTGAATGCAACAATCTTTCCAGTGTCCTGTGACAAAAGATAACCAGCAGCCAAACTTCAAAGTGGGATGTGCTTTACTCAGCTATTATGTTCTCAATTACACCATTGCACTAGAGAGAAATGGCTGTCTTTAGTATTGCATCCTGTATGTATAGGTTCTTTTCTCAGTCATGAAGATGAGAGAGGAATGTATTTGGACTAACTGAATCAAAGGTTAAACTTATGGATATTTTAGCTTTTTTATTTATTGCAGGTAATTAAAGTGTATAGTGAAGACAATACTAGCAAAGCTTTGGAAGTACCAAGTGATATAACAGCCAGGGATGTATGTCAACTCTTGATACTGAAGAACCACTACATTGATGACCATAGCTGGACTCTGTTTGAACAACTTACCCACACAGGTTTAGGTAAGATTAATACCATACAATTGTATGGCAGTAAACAAGGTGTTTGGTTTTCATTTTCACATAGAAGTACAATTGTTATAGAAAGGCTTGGAAGCTAAATGATGGAGGACTTGTGTGAATCTATTCTTTTGGGGGCTTGTTGCTTCTGTTTCTCTTTTTATTGAAAGCATAGCTATAAAGTACATTTTGTCATAGTACATTTTCCTCACACTACTTTTTCTGCATCTGTAAGAGCGATTTGGAAGATGCTGCCCATTTAAGGTTCTCAATGCAAATTCTTCCTCACTCTTCCTTGCTTTTCTTTGTCAGTTCTTAATCTTTTACTGGTATTTCCTGCTTGTCTAGCAAGACAACAAAAGCTTTGCTGTTTCCAGCACACCTGAGTGAAATCTCTGACATCAAAGACAGAAAGCAGTTACACACTTCTATTATATCTGGACAGTAGGACTCAGTATTCAAAAACAATATTAAAGTAGGCTGTTGGTATTTTCTTTTAATGCGATCGGTTTGGCTAGATCTATTGTATACTCTGGGACAGGACTATTTAAAAGGCAAAATAAAACCATTCTAAACTTCCAGTTATGGACCAATGAGCTATGTTGAAGTGACGTTATGCTTAGTATTTTAAGTTGCTGGAAATGAAACACTCTGAACTCCTTCCACATCATCAGTATTCCTTCTTTTTCTGCTACACAATTTAAAAGGTGTAATCCTTGGTTTCACATCACAACTATGGTTTTGCCTTCTGGTCTCTGTACCTTTTTCAAGTGTAGAGACATAATTTTGCAGTATAAAAACACATTAAGATAAATATAAGGATATTAATATAAGGACAAAGAGGATGTTTGCAGAGATATAAGAAATACAGAACACATGAAAAACTTCACTCAGCAAAAGATGGGTTTAGAAGTCCACTGCTAGGATGTGGTATTGAACTGATACTCTAGTCAGACTATCTTACTTTTACAGCGCTACTTTTCATTTCTGTATTGTGTTTGGTTTCGATAAGGAACTATATCAGAAAACTTTACTAGAATACAAATACCATAAAAAAAATAAATCTGCTTTCAATTTTGTGTCACTGAAAGCTTCCATACTATTCTTTAACTTTGCCAGTGTACTAGAATTACCAGAGATAGTCCTCCTGCAACCTCAAAAGCAGTTCCAGCTGCCAATGCAAAGCATGGCTTAAGAAAGGGAATGTGTTGGGACCTTCCTGCATCCTAAAACACATAGAAAACTCCTTGGAGTCCTTAATTCTCAGAAGAGACTGCACTGATACCTGGCTACTCCAGCACTGTAGTTTTTTGAAAAAAAAACCACTCACCATCAACAAAAAACCAAACACCCCTCCCCCCACACACACACACCGTGAAGGTTTATATATGGCTAAAAGCTATTGTTAAACTCTCTTTCTGTGTATTTGTCTAGGGAGTCTTGACTTGCACATTTGTTTAAAATAAACTTAACTGTGCAGCTCTGACTGTATTATGTTGAACAGCCATATTTTGAAGATGAATACAAAAGCTGTTTTCTGTCCTTTTCTGGTCCTTAATCCCATGAAGGCAGTCACAAACATTTTTCAGGGTTTTTTGTTGCTTTGTAACATTTCAAAGATATTTATAACCTTTTGCACTGACTGTATCAGTTGTAAGATGCTTCCAGCTCAGAGTAAGGTCAGAGTTAAATCTGGGTTGAGCACTGCTACGGAAGAGGAGGTATAAAAAATGGATTTAGACAGCATTACTATATAAATAGTAGTAGTGTTTTCTGTATTTTATGTGTGGCTGGTGTTTAAGTGGTGTAGTGTTCAAGTAGTGTAGTAACTATTGAAGAAGACACTTTTGACAAACCATGCCAGAGCAATAGTGGCTCATACATTCTTTGTCAGATAGTGCTTTCTTCAGTTTGAAAGATTTCTTGGAAGATTTCCATATAAAATCATTACTGAAGTTGCTTTTCCTAAGATTATGAAATCATAAAAATTGCTTGTGTGCTTAGGGCATAGTTTTAGAAAGAGATGAACTAATAATTTCTAAAATAAAACAATTTCTTAGAATCATAGAATCAGCTAGGCTGGAAAAGACCTTTAGGATCATCAAGTCCAACCTCTATTCCAGGACTGCCAAGTCCACCACTAAGCCGTGTCACTAAAGGCTGGTTTTTTGAACACATCCAGGGATGGTGATTCGACCACTTCCTTGGGAAGCCTGTTCCAGTGCCTGATCACCCTTTTGGTGAAGAAATTTCTCCTAATATTGAGTCTAAACCTCCTCTTACAAATGGCAATTCAACATTACTAAGAGCAACGTGAGATTTCTTCTATGTTTTTAATGATACTGAATAATAATAGATTTATTTTTATGACAGATTGGTTTTGTTTGAAAGACTTAACATATTGATCTTGACTTGCTTTAAGTATTTTCTTAAGCACTGGATGAATAGTGTGAACAAATATTTTTCAGATGAGGATTTAGTTTCGGACTGTTTGCTATTTATTAATTTGTTGTGTATTTTACCCATGGAAATTTGGACAGTCTTTTTCTGCTCCCAGCTTAAACAAATGGATATAGAAAGGAGAAATACTGTGAGTGTGTATATTTATGTAAATTCCAGTGTTACAGAAATTGATAATGTATTCATCAATTAGTGAACATTTTCCTTAATATCTAACAGCTGTCTGAATACTCCTGAATTAGATATAATTGCATGAATCTTAGTGAGCTGAGCACAGAGTTCTGCTTTTAATCAAGACAGACATTAATTACATCACTGGAGTGTTTGCTCATTTCTGTGTGGAGGTACCTCCATGTGAAAGTTAAAAAAGAAGTTTAAAAAAAAAAAAAAATCCACCTAAACCAAAACATAAATCCACAGTCTGTATATTCCTGTTTTCACAATCCTATATGCCTTTTAGTGTGGAGCTGTATTGTTGTACATTAAGCATTGTCGCGTCCTCACTACTCTACGTGGCAAGCACTGACCAGGTGGTGTTGACTCAGGGCAAGTGGACAAGTGGACAATTCCACCTCCGCCACCTCCCTGAGGCACTGACTGGTGTACTCCATCGCCTGCCTTTTGGCACTCATCACAACCCGCTGCCTTTGCCCAGTCACCTGGGATGCTCAGTCTTCCTACCTGCTTCCAAAGTTTTGCAGTAGCCTGGGCTCTATTTCAACTATCCGAAGTACAAGAACTATTACAGCACTATAAATCTCAATGTATTTCAGAACTGTGTGCTTCTGGTATGTTCCCTCTTTGTCCCATTGTCCCAGGCTACTGAATTCAAAGAAATTTGTGGATGTTTTTCACCTTGTCTGAGATTATTAAAGGCTGCAGAGGTATGCCTGGAATTGGATGATGCCATATCATCCCTACCACTATGTACCTTGGTGTTCAGGTCACATAATTCCCTTATACAGACAGAGCAAGGCTGTGAAAACAGTTTTCCATAGCTGTTCTCCTTTGAAAGAAAGTACTATCTTCATGCTGAAATTTTTCCTTCTCTAGTGAGAAATTTTTGTGTTGACTGTAAACATTTTTCATTTTGCTTCTGCAGCTCAATAGACTTGCATTCTAGGATTCCTCTGTGAGTAGGAAGTAACGCCTTGGCCAGGCACATCATTGTTATATTTCACTGTCTTGTTTTGATTTCACTATCTGCATTCTTTTAGGTAGTCTGTGGGAAGGCTCACAAAGCATTGTCTGTGCAATAATACTGAGCAATGGCTTTTCTGGTTTTCATTTGGTTTAATACCCTCCCGATTTGGGTGGCTAGAGAAACCATTTGAAATGCATTCTGTCATGGATTTCAATATTAAATGTTTCATGTGCTTTAATTATTTTCAATAGTTAAGGAGACTCGGTTTTGGAGAAGGTGGTCCTCATGTTAGAGGTAGTTGTAATAAAGAGATGGTAGAGAAGGAGGCAGAAACTTTGCAATCTAGCTGGAAGAGAAAAAATGATCTAACTAAACCAAAGTGTGGCTTTTTCATGGCAACGTTTAGGGATTTGATTAGAGGGCTGTGTTTTGGAGGACACTAACTTAGTATTTTGGTTCCTTCAAGAAAGTAAGTTGAATAAATTGTAGAATATTCTGTGATATGTCACCTTAAAAATAAAGAAATACCAGCAGCCTTACCCATCCATTGGGGTGATGCAGAATTTCTTATTTTTGTACCAAGAAGTAAGTCTTGAGGAAATGATATTTTCTTAAATGTCACAATGCCAAACATTCAAGAGTTTTAAATGTCATCCCAGAGGAGCACTTTCTCTCTATAAAATTGAAAGAAAAAAAAAATGCTGGTTTTGAGTAAGAGCTTCAGTTCTTTAGTGTCTCTTGCATCTGAAGAATGTGTTTTGCAGTAGAGCAGCATGTACAACATTTTTCAAAGGTTCACTGTCTCTATTTTGGGGCTATTTTTTGTTTTCTGGTTTTGTGTGCTTCATTTAATCCACTTACAATATGTGAGTTTCATGTAGTGTCCTTAATTTCTGTCTTTATGGGCTCAGCAATGAGTTAAATTCAGTGTTTTAACTTTAAAGTTTTAACTTTGCCCTACTTGATCATCAGAGTGCTTTGTCTTATGCCAGTTATGAGCTTGATATTTTGCCACTGAGGTGAAATTTACCTATATGAGTGTATTGTCTCTAAATTTGCTAGCTGGAAACTTCCTGAAGAAGCTTATACGTTTGTGGGCTACAGTAAAGTTGTTACCCAACAGACTGGACAGTGTGGAAGCATGAAGCAGTGACTAAGGTGGCAAGAGAAGATCAATAGAAAGATATTGTGGTTCTAAAGAGGTTTTAATGATTTCAAATGAGGTTTGATTTTTAGCTGTTAGGATGTTGTCCACACTACACTTTATGAAAGTTAGGCTATTTGTTTAGCCAGGACCACTTGCAAAAAATTTACCATTTATATTAATTTAATGTTATGCTTAATTAATTTTTTTTTTTTTAAATACTATTATTTTCTCTGTTAGGACTTTTAAAAACAATTTCTAATAAAATTTCTCTAAGTGGAGAAAATGGGATTAGAAAATTAGGATCATAAAATTGTAAGTTTCATGGTTTTTATAATGAATTTTTAATTGCCTTTTTCTGTTGAAACCATGATCAGAATTGGATGTTAAAACCCCATAACTGGCAGAGAGACATCAGTTTAGAAGTCAAATTTGTTCTTAACCTGTAATTCATTGTTGGAGTGTAATTTAAATTTGGAGGTGCCAATGATTGTTCAAATAAAATCTACAACTTTGTTCAATTCCATCTTATTCTCATTAGTTTGAGTCCACAACAAAATACAAGTGGACACAAAAACTGTGTGCTCATTTGGACGCATGTCCATTGTGGTTTTTTTTGGTTTTTTTTGTTTTTTTTTTTTGTAATATCAATTCACAAGCTGATGAAATGTATCAAAAAAAAAGGGGGGGATATGCAGTATAAGTAATGTTGTACACAAATTATGCATATATGCATAGTCTTGAGGATTTATGCTTAACTTCCTGCACTATGAGTAGTCCCGTTGCATTACTCAAAGTATGCAACATGTCAACATGCACCGCATGTCTACAGGAAAGTTGTTAAATTCTGTGTCTTTCCTTTAAGTTCATTTCATATTGCTGTAAAAGGGAAAAACTCACTCAAGAATCTAAATGGCAGAAGCAGACTAAAACAGTGAGAATACCGATTCTGTTTGCCAGTGCTGTGCTACAACTGAATTCTTTGCCTTTTCTTCCCCTCAACCCACTGCAAAGACAAACTACACATTAGGATTCACTTTGTAGGTTATTTTTGGTTTGATTTTTATTTTTTTCATGGCTTACTTTTACCATTCCTTTTGCATATGCTAGTCCTACAGCTGCTAGGAAGACATTTCCAACAGAAACCCCAGACAGGTTGAGTGAATGGCTGAAGTGGTCTGCTGCCTGCTGCCCCATGCATCACACAGCAGGAGCTGCCTGGCTGGTGCAGGGAGAACGTGGATTTGGCCATGCAATAGAATAAAGCCTTCAGCTGCCCCTGTAAAAGAAACAAAGCACAACAAAAATTACCCATGTGTGACCTACCTCAGAAGTTGGGCCCTAATGAGGTGGAACAGTAGTTTGATGTAGCATGGACCTAAGTAGCGAACTGTGTTCAGGTTGCTTGTTTCATTGTTTGTATTTGTTTAAATGAATATAATAATATTTTTATTACCTGACCTTTGTGTTTTCACATTCTACTCTTAGGCTGTTAAGGTGCAGGTTATGTGGGTTTTGGGTTTATTTTAATTTGTGTTTTTTTACAGGAAGAGCTATAGAGGACCATGAATTAGTAATGGAAGTCCAGTCAAATTGGGTAATGGAAGAAGAAAATAAACTGTATTTTAGAAAAAATTATGCCAAGTATGAATTTTTTAAAAATCCACTGGTAAGTCCTGACATTATATCTGTGAAGTGGTGCAATTGCTGTAGTTGCAAGAAAGTCTTTTCTGTTACATGTGGATAGGCAGAGTGTAAAGTTATTAGTGAGTCAAAAGGAGTAACTGGGAGAGAACATATGAGATACAGGAACATACGAGTTGGCCATGTAACTTTTGTCTAGTCCCTTTGTTGCAATTGTAAAACATCTCTGTTCATACATTTAGTTTTTAGGGGGTGAGGGGGCAGACATGCAAACATGGGCTTAACTTTATTGAAGTTTGCACATAGACCTGCAATGAAATAGATTTATTGAAATTGAGTGAAGTTGCCATCAAGTGACAACAAAACATAAAATGAAGTAGTGTGAGAAGGGGCATCTGTAGCAAAGACGGATTTAATTGTTAAAGTGAAAATCGAATGTTATGGGCCAATGCTGCCCAATGGCAGCTTCTCACAGCTGCAGCTAAATGACAGCTGACACAAAAGGCTGTGAGCAGCCATATCCTATTACAAGTAAGTGGAAGTGAAGCCAGAGTTAGTGTATGTAAGGAATGGAAGGAGAGCAGAGACAACTCGTAACTCAAGGATGTTACCAAAGGTTAATGTTGCTAATTCAGACTGTGGCTGATGGCAAAGGCCATGGAAGCAGTCCTGGCTCAGCTGGAGAAATTCACCATCTGGTTGCTCAAATGCATGGTGTATTTGGATCACTCCTAATGCTGTCTCATATAAAGCCAGCTTGTTTCATATGTCAAAGGGAGAAATAGCTGAAATGTATGAGGACTTGAAAGGTGAAAAGTGGAAGGGAACTCAAATTATCTACCTGTGAAAAGGATGAAAAGGTAAATATTAAGATAATAAAAGATCCAAGAGATCTGAGGTTTTTTTCTTTCTCCACTTGTGTTTCTCTGAGCAAATCATGTACTCCCCAGCATAGAGGTATCAGTGCACCAGTGAAGAATTCTAAGCTTGAGGCAGTCTATGGTTAGCTGAGTGGCTTTCAAAGAAGTGTGTTGGTTAACCAGTGAATGGAACCAGCTGTGGAGTGTGGCAGACATGCAGCTATGACTAGCTTAAGCAACTCTGGTTGATCAGAGACCCTACTGTTTCTATTGAGTCATTCTTCTGGGTACTGTGGACCCAGGTGTAGCAGGGATGCTTTATCAGAAATGAGTTGATATGAATCAACCCTACCAGTAGTTCAGTTTTATTAAAAATGAAGGTCACTGGACATTGGATGGTCAAGGGAATATTAGCTTCAAACTTGTCCAGACCTTGAGAAAACTTCATAAGTAATGATCAGATTCTTGGCTGGTTCATATTTGCGTGACTGTATTGAACTCCCCAGCTGCAGGTCTGTCCATAAATTACCCCTTGATCTTTCCTTGATAATGAAATCGACACTTTAAATGTGGACTTTTTAACCATACCATATTGATATAGTCAGATTTAACTGATCTTCATACACAAAGTGGACAGTTAGATAAAAACTGAGAGGACTTATTCTCGTTAATGGAAGTTATTCCAAAATATTTTGCTGGGTTTCTAGTGTAAGGAAAGCAATAGAAAACAATGTTGGCATATAGTGCCCCTACTTTGCAGCACATTGAACCCCCAGGCAACTCTTATACGTCAACAGCAATAGAAATTACTACTAGAAAAACAGCACTAAGGCCCAAGTACTGATGTATGAAACCCTCTTGTTTCCAGAAACTGCTGATGTTTTCTCAAAATTTTTAAGGTTTTCAGCAAATAATATATCAGATGCCACAAATTTAGAAATGATAGTAAGGTAAATGTGAATTACTAGATCAGATAATCTGCAGTGTCAGCGCATGGAGAGCTTTAATTTTACATCCAAAAGAGATAGGAAGTTTTATGTTTATTTTTATTGAACTTTGATACAAATTGTTATTGTTACAGAGCTTTTTTCCGGATCATATGATATCTTTTCCAAGTGAGACCCATGCAGCTGTAAGCCACTCTGGGATATTACAGGTATGTAATCTTTTAATGAAGATGAGCCAGCATAACTTAGAATTTCCCATTGCCTGTTTTGTTGTGAGCATAATTCATTCCTAGGTTTTGAATAACTCACAATATGGTAATTTTTTTTTTCCTCATGAGATATGAAGTGGTGTGTCCCTTCCAGACAGTTATTGTATGACCACACTTGGAAATTTACACATTCTTTCAGAGTCACGGAGTGTCAAAACAGAAAATGAAGTAAAAACGGTTAATGCCTTTACTGGGTATTTCAGGTGAAAGACCCTATTTCCTTAAAAAGGTGGTAGTGCTGCAGTACTTGGCATATGCTTAACAGCAGGCATTGGTAGAATAATGAGGAAATGGTAATGTGAGACAACTGGATATAAAAAAAGGCTTAAATGGTTAAACTTAATGAGTAGAAAATTTAGACTGACTAGTATGATTTGTTAGCTTGAAGGCTACTGTAGCCTTTGGGAAAAAAAGTGGTAGGTCACTCAGTGTTAGTCATCTTTTAAGTGGACACAAGATTTTAATTTACAGTGGGAATAATTTCACAGAATGACCATATCAGGGATCATCGTCTTACTTCCCAAAGAGGAGAAAAATGAGTAATAAAGGTGGAAACATACTCATCACTCTTGTTTGCTTGTCACTAGAAAAATTAATTAATAGAAGAACTTTCACTGGTCTTAAGACAGCAAGCCTATGTATGAGGTTTGGGGATAAAGACTGATTGGAAAGGCAACATAATAACACAAGATATTTAAGGTAAAACTAAAGGAAATATTAAAACTAGGTTGTTGGGGTTTTTTATAATAAATTCTACCTTAGCATCCGCCAGTAAATGAAAAACATTGAACAACTAATTCTCAAAACATTCCTCTGTATTAAAAAGTTATATCCTTATAAAAGTGGATGTTAGTCAGGAGGTTAAGCTAACCCCAGATAGATTAAAAATGTTTCAAATTCAACATAATTGACACATACTAGATTGTGTAAATAATTGTTACGAGCCTAAATAAAAAAACTAATTTCTACAGATGCTGCATATCTAATGAAAATTGGTTCGTTTTCACTACCCAGATAGAAAATAGATTTTGCAGTCTAACATAAACATTTGATTTAGATACTCTTGCCCATATATGATATATAGCGAATGTGAAGAGCTTGTGGGTAAGATAGAATCATAGAATCAGCTAGGTTAGAAAAGACCTTTAAGATCATCAAGTCCAACCATTACCCCAGGACTTCCAAACCATATCACCGAGGGCCTCATCTACATGGTTTCTGAACACTTCCAGGGATGGTGATTCCACCACTGCCCTGGGCAGCCTGTTTCAATGCCTGGTCACCCTCTACATGAATAAAGCTCTCTCCACAAGCTCATAGACTTATGGGTTCATACATACTTCCTCAAGAGCAAACCTACTACTTCTTTTGCCACATTAGAAGGAAAAATGAGCTAGTATACAGATGTACATTTCTTGTACTTGCATATGTAACCAATATTTTACATTTTCTATTTTCAATTTAAAATGACCATTCCCGAATGAGAAGTTAAGGCTATTTTTCAAAAGACCACCTGCAAAAATAGCTTCCAGGATCCTCAATGCTCCTTCTGAGCACCAGCATGTAGCAGCCAAACACACCTCTTGCCCCTGAGACTTTTCTAAGAATTTCCCATCACATGGAGTGCAGCAAGAAGAAAACAGGAATTACCATAAGGGAACTTGGCCTGTATTCTAGGCTAGAGGAAAACAAACTCTTCAAGTAAGCAAACTGCTGTTGGGTTTCCCTCTCAACTACTTTGAGCACAGAAAGGGCACTGACATATGTCCTACTCACATGATGGCCACTCTGTTCATTGAAAACTTTACCAAACCCTGACCAACCTCCAGGTCACCACTGCCAGTCTCACCACTGGAAGTTAGACATCACTTCAACTTCACTTGCCTTAGCTTATCCTATGATTATTATTGGTTTTCATTTTTTCCAAGTGTTCACATCACCCCAAAAGTTGTAGTTGAAACTCAGTGAAGGAAAGACAATGGACGACACATGTGGTGAAATTTACTGCCTATCAACCAGCTAGGCTACTTCTGTGATGATTATCTGCTTCTTGCAGAAAGAATTAAAAATAATTCTAAATAGGTAATGGTTACATCCCATTTTGGTAGATGGAAAAGTCTGTTGTGAACACTCCTCTGCTGCTATTTTATGTTGTATTGTCTGTTTAATTGTGTTTTGTTCAATAAAACTTAGGAGGCATAAGGTAGAGAATACCTTTGTGAATTGTGCAGTCGTCATGCACATTTCAACAGAAGCTTTTGGGTCAGTTGTTTACAGCAAGTTGCTATATCCTTGGAAACTTTCATTAAGACAAATTAATAGCCTTGGTTATTATTTGTGATGTGCTTGGTCAAGTATCAAGAGAGACATTAGTTTTAACAACTCAATGCTTACAAATGATTAAAAAATCACTTCTGATACTTCTATAGTTTTTTGTGGATTGAGCGGTGAGCAAGTAAAATATTTTTCAACTATGTTTTTCTTGACTTTCATTGAAAGTGAATTTTTTGGCTGATGACTTCAAGTCAGAACATCTGAATAGCCTCAAAACAAAAAAAAAAACCCAACAACCACTTTACCTGTCTCCTATCATTTAGCATGTGGTAAGTAAAATTACTAGGTCTGACGTATACCAAATGTCTGTGTATGCCAAAGAGAGGTTTGGCCTATAGCCTAAAAAAGTGTGTCACTATTAGAATTAGAAGCCGTATTTATTAGGATATGACTGCTCTGAGGCAATGCTGTATATACATGTCTAGTGGTAGGCAGTATGGATCATCTGGAAGTCTTGCTGTAGATTATTTTTGCAAATCGGATACTTAAAAACATTTCAAAAAGGAAGGTAATAATGAAGCTCTTAATCTGAGGCCTCTCTTATTCTTGACAGCATTTCCAATTAATAGACTGCACAGCATAGAGTGTTGACAGAACTGAGTCCTTAATAGGTGATATCCTACCCTCACTGAGGTCAATAAGGTGTTGGTGTTTTTTTAAAAATTCCTTTGAAAGGTCAAAATTTTATCCTAGATTTCTTTCTTTTTTTTCTTTCCCCCCCCTTTTTTTTTGTTTTGGGTTTTTTTGTTTTTTTTTTCTGTCTCTGAATAACATTTCTCCAATTTTTAATTTTGAGGGTTTTTATATTTAATTGTATTTGTAACAGATTTTTTCACTATGCAGTATGTCTCTGTTTTAAATTTAACAGTGACGACTTCAAAATAGCAGGGTTTTTCTGGTTTTGTTTTTAAGGGTAGACCTATTTCTCTTCCCACTCCCCACTGTTTAATAGATGCAATTGATATTCAGATTTGGTCTGTAGACTTGAAGTTCAGAGTTCTGTTGACCAATTTGGCTGCTTCTTTCTAATTGCTTTTTACGTGAAGCTTAAATACATTAGAAAAAACTATTGTAGACAGCACATGTCCAACCTATCTTTCAGAGGAATAAAAAGAACCTTGCACCTGATGTAGGGTATATTAAAGAAGAAAACATATGCCTTTCCTAAATAAGCGTAACAAAAGAAATTTTATATATGCAAAAAATTAAGTTAAAGACACAGCAGGATTATCAAGACAAATACTCATCATTTTGTGAAAGGTAGAATTCCTGATAGTGACTTTTCCTTTTGGCCTTCCCCATTGCCATCTCTTGCCCCGCCCTCCCCATGTTCTTAGTTGTTCTCATTCTCTGCCTTCACAGATTTAAGAGTCAAGCTTTCTTTCTCTAGTCATTCTGCCACAGAAAGTCTCTCTTTCCCTGACCAGTTTCCCATCTGATTCTGTTCCAGATTTCAGGCTGAAATAGCCATGCACAGAATTTCAGTCTCTTGTCAGTCTCCTAGGCATGTTCCAGTCTGCCTTTCCCCATTTTCCATTCTAGGTTTTTCTGGCCTTTCTGCCAGTCTAAAACTCTCAGACTGACTGAAATCAATAGGAGACAATACTGAGAGTCAGTAACAGTTCTTCACTGGAACTGCGTGGTGCCCTAGAATTTATCAGCAGGTTCAGGGGAGAATCCTGCTCGTTCCCAGTAGCCTTCGACTAGATCATTGCCAACTGTCATCACATCTTTGGAGAAATCAGTCATCAAATTCAACTTGATTTACAGAGTCTTAGGAAAATGTCGGCTTCTTTGACTCTCAAAAATAGTGTGTAGTGCTTGAGAAGCATCTACCTTAGCAAATATTTTCTATGCCACTGCAACCAGTCTTTATTTTTAAATTAAAAACGTTGAAGGTGCATACAAATAGGGTTTATAGTTATGAGTATGGCTCTCGAACTTCATTGCATTTAGTGACATCTAGAATTTCTGATTTTTTTATTATTATATTAATCTGAGACAGTGCAATGTTTTTTCCTGTTCTGTTTTTTCACCTGTTGATTGATTTGGTTTTTTACCAACAAAAGACATTTATTTTGCTTTGGTTTTTGTTCAGCTTGGTTTTAAATTGGTTGGTTTTACAGCTAAGCTAAAAATAATTGAGTCCTTGGTGCTGTCATATGCTACTATCTGAAAGACATGGTGACATTTGACACCACCCTACAAATCATGTTACATATTTCACTGCATGGGAGAGAGGGTGCAAGCTTATTTCTGCATAGCATGTGACCAGTAATCCCTGCCTGCAGTGTACCATCATTTAACTCTCCACAATTCATCTTACTATATTAAGGATTTTTCTTATTTTTCTTATATTAGTCATATATTGATTATCTGTATGAACAGGGATCCATTCCCCCAATAATAAATTTGCATGTATCTCCATTAAAAAAACAAATGACCAAAACAACAACAAAAACCCCTACCAAAACCAACCCAGAACAAAAATCCCAATGAAGTTGTCTTTTCTACTATCTTTAGTTTTAGGTATTTATTGCATTCAGTTCTGACTCTGAAATATTTTTACTGCTTATTCCTTCTGACAGTTATTAGTTTTAACTTCAGATTGCTCATGTCATATTTTCTCACACAGTCCTCAGCTGTCTTAGAAAGAAAAAGATGGATCTGGGATTGCCTTTTTCCTAGCATTATTGCTACTTTATTTTAATTGATAGCATGGGCACAATGATGACTGTTGAAGCTGAGCTTTGTATTTTGTATTCCACTTTGGTCTGCTGAGTAAGAAACGTGTTTTTCATGACAGCACTTCTGGTTTGAAGCTCTTATGGCAGAAATCCTGGGAAAGACACTTGTGCAGGCTGCGAGCCAACCACTCCTTTCATGTTAAGCAGAGATACTAAAGCCTAAAAAGATGCTGTTCTTTTTTTATGTAGATTGACTCATTTAGATTTTCCTAAAGCTTCCATTTGACTTTCTTTATGGAGTTAAAATACTTCTTCAACTCAGCCTTTATATTTGTCAGCAGTGAACCTGTTCATTCGTGGCAAATGGGGAGAAAACAGGCTGGAACACCTACCAGAACCTACCCATCTGCTTCAGTGTGGCTGAAATAGCTTAAACTGCATTTGTACACAGCTGTGTGGCAGTAGCACTGTAGGTAGATGTACCTACTCTTACTGTAATTTAACTATTCAGGTGAATAGCGGTGAAGCTATTCATAATGCATTCTTTGCTGTGAGCTAGGGCACTCCCCTGTCAAGTGAAGCCTGCCCATATTACTGCATTCACACCAGCTGAATTTAGTCTGCAAGATAGGAAAACAATAAAAGTGAAAGCAACCTTGTGCTCCTTGATTGAACTGCATTATTTAGTGTCTAAAGAACTTGGTGTGCTTCCACAATCACATTCATTTCATTATTTTGCTGCGATCCTGTACTGGCCATTCTGTCTCTTGCCTGGTGATCTGTTGCTTTGTGTCCTCAAATCAGATATTCTGGAAGTGGCAGTGGACAGGAGGAAAGTGCAGCAATGAAAACTGCAGATGCCAGGCAGAAACCCCTTTGTTCCCTACCTCTATATAAGCGTAGATAGTATTTATGATAGTACAGACCAGCCTGGGGCAAGTTTCCCTGAAGAGCTTGGTAATGACATTGGTTCCTTTGCATATATGGAAATTGAAGGATTCTAGGCTAGTATGCTTAGATGTGAGTCATTGTTCTGAGCAGTTTTATTGGAAGAAGAGTAATAAAAATGAATGCATTTCATTGAATTAGCATAAAGTTAATATGGTTGCCAGCTTTTAATAGGTACTTCTGCAGTTTTATTGTGCAGACTGAGTAAAACTGTGTATTTGGTCTTTGCTAAGATAACAGTATCTTGCTGGATAACAATTGTGTTGCACTCTGACAACGTCTGGTTGAAATGGCTAAAGCGAAGCCATTGAATATCTGGAGCAGGAGCTGTCTTGGTGTTTGGCCCAGCATCTGGCTTTGGCTCCTACAGCTTCTGCTCAGGCACCACTTCAGGTCCCTCCTTTGTCTCTTCCTTTTGAAAATGGTAACATCTACCTGACCTGCATGGGTTTGTGATTCAGTTTTTGTGATTTCTTTGCTGAATTAATTTTAACTCAGATCGGTTCCCTTATCTGGTTTGTAACACAGGGGGAAGGAGAGTTGGCTTTTTTTTTTTCTTCTTATTCTGTTGGTAGCATTCATTTGCAGTTTTATATAAATAGGGTCTAAGGCATGGGATCAGAACTTCTTAACACTGGTTTTGTTGCTGAAGTCAACATATTGCATAACTAATGCTCTCATTTCAAACCATATGTTCCACATAAATATGTAACTTGCTTAGCATACCTTGGAGTTGTGTAACACTCTACACGTCTTAAGTCAGAGGTACTCTTAATGGGATTAGATGCAACCATAATTGAATTACTGTGGTGTGATACTGGATTTAGGGGTTTATTCCCCTTAGTTCTGTCTGAGTATGTTAGTGAAATAGAAAGCTGGTTTCAGATGGAAAGAAAAATGCGTATCTGATGTTTTCTTTCAGATGTTCCTAAGCTCCAGCACATATCCTGAGATTCATGGTTATTTGCATGCAAAGGAGCAGGGGAAAAAATCCTGGAAAAAATTGTACTTTCTTTTGAGAAGATCTGGCCTTTATTTTTCCACTAAAGGTACATCTAAGGTAAGGGAAGAAAAAATAAAAAGGGGAGAACGTAATGAAGTTAGAGCAAATATGTATGTATTTAAAATCTGTTCTAATTACAAAAAATTAAATTTAATTTCAACTTACAATGATAAAAAGGAAAAAAATATTTATTACAGATAAAATCTAGAGTGATATAAAATTGGGAAAGTATTGTCTTAGAAACAGTAGTTTCTTTTTGCCTAACTTTGCTTCATTCTGATCAATATTTTTCCAGTCAGTTAATAGAGTACCCTTTTAAAATGAATTTTCAACTAGTAGTTAAAATGCTGAAGTGTAAGTAGATGCTTTGAAAAGTTGTCTTACTTCATTATGTAAAATAAACAAAACCCTGTGTAAAAAGGGATTTTACAGGGAGATTTTGAGAGTTCTCACATTTTGTCACTGTACAGTTTTCCATTTTACTACTTCAACTTTTTGGTGGCAGTTCTTTAAACCTGATAATATTAAACAGGATACAGTGGAGTTGAGACACCTTTTACATAAACTACTTAAAACAAATTTTTTTCTTGTTCTGAATTTTCTGTGTTAACTGACAGAGGAAGTTGTTTTTGTATCCTTCAGCAAATTTCTTTTGTTTTCTTCCTTAGCTTAGTTCATCTTAGAGGATGGAGATAATGGTTAGAAATAGTAGTGGACAGTTTTCAGATTATGAAAGTACCTTTTATTTTGATGTTTGAAATGCATACAGCTGTCAAAACTTAACTGCTACTCTAATATTATTGTGGCTTGAATTTAGTGGGTTTTTTTTCCCAGAAGTATCATCACTTGTACTTTGGTTTTTCTCCCTCTCTGGAAGAATGAATTCTTTGACTAGTTTGATGTGTTTTTCCTCTGCATTATGAAATTAATGCCGAGTTGTCTCCTTCTAGATTTCGTGATATCAGAGATAAAACTACAGTATGTTAAGACTATTTTGGAACAGGATAACTACTGTATCTCCTGAGTTTATTATGTGGAGAGGCTGGCTAAGAATAGTCTAACTATAGTACATTGCTCTTCCTTGTAGGAGCCAAGGCATCTGCAGTTTTTCTGTGAATTCAGCAATAGTGATATGTACATGTCTTTGACAGGCAAAAAGATTTCTGGAGCACCAACAAACTATGGATTCTGCTTTAAGGTACAAGCTTATTATTCTGATACATATTAAAGTAAGCCACAATTTTTAGGTAAGCTGAAGATACTTTAAGGTTTCTGAAAACAATATTCAGCTGTCTCTTATAAAATAGGAGAATTAGTGGCTTTTATTTCAACAGGTATTATCTTCAAGATATGCATTAATGCTAAAAAAATGTGCTGTGGCCTTCTAGCCTAACAAATCAGGAGGAACCAGAGACCTGAAACAGCTCTGTGCAGATGATGAACAAAGTAGGACCTGTTGGATGACAGCAATTAGGTTGCTTAAGGTAATTTTTCTGTGTGGAGTTAGCTTCTTGCTTAAGTTTACTATGTGAAATTTTGATAGTGTGTGTAGAGGAGTTATCTAGGTTCCCATGCAATAGCAACTTCAGCTTTGTACTCTGAAATGTGAAAGCTTATTTTATTTCATCCCAATAAATGGGAGACCAAATTGCTGAAATCATTGTAGGGCATGGGATGATGTCTTGAAGCCTCAGTCCTGCAGATACTTGACTGTAAGCATATGTTTGTATGCAACCGTGTTGAAGTAATTGAGATTGTTGAGTAATGTTGAACAAAACAACAGGAATACACAAGAATGTTTTTACTATGCTTTTAAAATGTGTCTATGTGTGGCAAAATAGGAGTAGGTCATTTGTTGTATTAAATGGGTAGTATTTAATGCAGAGTGTACGTTTATAAAGGCAGCAGCAACAATGATAATGTGCATTTCCTTATCCTAACAGCATTTGTCCCTGAGTTTTAAT
Organism: Psittacula echo; assembly: GCF_963264785.1. NCBI lineage: Eukaryota > Metazoa > Chordata > Aves > Psittaciformes > Psittacidae > Psittacula > Psittacula echo. The sequence goes on along the minus strand of NC_137743.1, from coordinate 63,821,968 downwards.
AATAAAGAAAAGCCTGTGTTATTATTTACATCTGGGAAAAACAATTTATTTGGCTTAGGTTTATAATTTAAAATGCTAACCGTGTTATTTTCTGGTTTTAGTATGGGATGCAGCTGTATGAGAATTACATGCAACCATATCAAGGTAGAAGTGGCTGCAGCCCTTTGAATATAACACCTATGGTATGTCCTACAGTAGCTCCATGAATAAATACATTGTTTCTGCCGTCATGCTATTTTTAAGTAACTTGTGTCAGTTACACTACTGACCTGATCCTACAAATCTTTGCATGTGCAAATGCTTGCCGAAATATTCAGGGCTGTCAGGGTTGACTACAGAGCTAATTAATTACTTAATGCAAGTCAGGTACTTCAGACCAATTAAGAGGCTTTTTCCCTTTGTCAAATCACGAGTATTTTAAGAGTTCATCAGCTTATTATCACAGTCAAAAAGAATGGAAAGAGGATTTTGGAAATAGCAGTAGAACTATAAATGCATTAAAAAAGAAGCAAAGTGTTTAAGGATACACACGCTCTAAGTGCTGTATAAGAAAGCTGTAACAAATCCTTTTTGGTATACAGTAATACTTCCATTTTATTTTTTTTTAAATATGAAATGTTAAGTACTTGAAGTGAATTTCAGTTGGTGCAATACTGACTGGACTTCAGAGAAATACTGTAATTTGGCAGAACTGAAATTTGGAGGACAGCAGCCTATACCAGATGGTGTGTCCATCTCCTCAGTCAGATAGTTGGGATTGGATCAGGTTTCCCTTTTCTTTAATATCTTATGTTATCCCAGTTCTTTATGAACCATTTGATTTCAGACTTTTTCATGGATGATGGATATGTGGTTTTTGTTGGCTGAATTGAGTAAAAATTACTTGTTGCAAGGACTCGTGACAGTGATTTTATGGTGGATTTTTTTAGCTTTTATTGTAGTTCTTGCTGTTAAAATGCCTGAAACATGTATTTGCCATTACAGGTATTAAAAAAATTAGTTTTCAGTGATATTGCTACTGAGCATGGTTTCAAAATTGCAATTAATACATGGACCATGTCTTCACTTCCTGTTATGTGAAGCTGCTACAATAGCTAGCTGCTGCTTTTGTAATGGATCTGGGAGCCATTACTGATTCTCTCTTCTCTTACGCTATTGCGTGCTTTTTAACTCACATAGCTTGTAACACAGACAGAATCTATAACCAATATTAAGCATGGCACTGTTTTTCTACTTAATTCATGAATTAAACACCAAGTTGGATAAACTTGGGAATTAAGTTCACAAGCTAAGGAACATACTTCACAGGGGAACCACTTCCATGTTTCACATTCCTCAGTAACTCACAACCATGCCAGCTACAAGGAGTTCCCTCTGCTCTCCTAGAGACAAATGTTTTCTCTTATTTCACCCGTTTTTTACTTTTGCAAAGTTCTTTACAGGTTACAGTTACTCAGGCAGACCTTAAATTACGGTGTCAAGAATTACAGTGAACTGTAATTTCTAGTTACATTCATGCTTGTAACCAAACAAGAACGAAACAGAGATGCTTTGATTTTGGACTGGGAAGCTTTGCTAGCCCTACAGAAATCTGGGCCTCTTGTGTTCCAGATTTTACTTTAATTTACACAATGCTAGAATGTTCTTTTAATCTTTTGATATTCCAGTGCTTGCCAACATTCAAGCCATTGCAATCTGTATTAAACTTGATTTTGTAAACCTTGGTTTCTGAAAAATATTTTGATGAGTTTTAAGACTGTTTTGTCAAACTTCAGTGTTTTTATTCTATTGCTACAAACTTGATCTTTACTAGAAGAAAATGAAAAGTATAGCAGATCCTACAGTTGTTAAGTCTGTAAAATCCAGTAAACTTTGAGTGAAAATTTATATTAAAATATATTAATTTATGAAATGTATAATGAAATATTCCAAATCTTTGTTAATTTGATGGTCATATATAAGAATTTTGTATTTTCTCCTTTTTTTGTTACTTGGACAGCTTAATAACAGTTTCCTGACCTGTTTTGACATGCAAAGGGCTTGTTATAGTTAAATATATAAATAGAGTTTCGGGTAAATTGATGCACTTATCGTCCATTGCAGTAAGGCAAAAAGATGATCTCTCCTGTCAGACTGTAAAATTGCAGTTTGCAGCAGCACTGGAATTGCAAATGCTCCCTCAGATTAAATGAGTTCGGCTCTGATGGAAAACACTGCAGACTTGAAACACCACTTACAAAACATAATGTTTTTTCAGAAGCTGACTTCTAAATGGTGGATGTTTTAAAAAATGAACAAACTAAATCTAGTTTTCTTTGTTGCAGAGAAGCATTTCAGAAAATTCTCTGGTAGCAATGGATTTCTCAGGACACAGAAGCAGAATTATAGAAAATCCAACAGAAGCCCTTTCAGTTGCAGTTGAAGAAGGATTAGTGTGGCGGGTATCAACACCTTTGTTTTATCAAAATAGTATTTTCCAGGTTGGTTTGATTGTTTTTCTAACAAAAAAAGCTTTGAAATCATGTTTTTACTTCTCTCTCATACAGAGGAGAGGTTGTCTACGACTCAACTCACATGGTAGTCCTATTGCCATGTCTAACATGGGTATGTGTGAGTTAATTAATTGCCAGAGAAATGCAATAGTTGGTTCTTTCAATAAAGGCAAAACATTTTTTTAAAGATCTTTATTTATACAGCTATACACAGATCTCAGTCGTGGTTTCATCATAAAATATCTAGAGAAGAGGCTCAGAGACTTATTTTGCAGCATGGACTTGTAGATGGGTAAGTTAATTCTTTACATAAATTTTCTGAGACACATTTCTAGTCAAAAGCTGCTATTTTAATATACTTCTTATTGGAGGAGGGAAATGGAAGAAAAAACAGTTTGCACTTACCTGATAGAAGTAAAAATTATTTTATATAGGGCTATCTGGGGATCAGTTGGTTTCTGTTTTATATCTTCTGGAAGCAATAAAGTGGTGATCTAACACTTTGATTCTGTCATTGACCGATTACTTATGTCCTCTCAGAGCCAGGCACTTGAGCTCTGTATTTGCACAATATTCTCTGAGAACTGTCAACTTTGGCACCAGTGTCTTTTGTATCATTATTAGTGATGAAAGAATGAAAAAAAAGCCTGAAAACATTATTCTGAGATGAACTGTGCAGGGACAGCCATCGAAAAACTTATACTTTTCCTCATAAAATGACTAAAAAAATCATATTATCCCCTAAAGATAAATAATGAATGTTAGGATAAGACCTTTTTCCTCTCGTTTAAATATTAATTTTTAAAAATTACAAAGTAAATAAGTATTTTATGTTCAAATCCCCCTATTTTTCATTTTTATGTTTTTATCCTTACTGCTCTATTAGATGTAAATTTGGGCCTCCTTCATTCAATGAGTAATTGCATAAAACTCTTTAAGGGTCTCTGAGTCTGCTTCCAGTTAGGTACCTGTAACATCAGGTTACTGGTTAAATTCCTTCAATTTTAAATTAAGTACATGGTGATACTGTTTTCTACATCTGCAGAAAAGGCTATAGGAAAAAAAGGTAATGGAAAGTGAGTCCTACTCAGTAAGGATGGCTAATTGGACTTCCCCTTTTGTATTTTTCCTTCTTTTTCCATGTAAGGGTTCCTATGTTTAAGTCTGTCTAATGATCCTGAAGCTGTTTCTGTACTCTGCATTAGTTTTGTATTTGTTACATGAGAGGGACAGGACATGGAGATGACTCAAACACGTATTTCCGAGCAGTGTATAATTTCAGGGCTGATGAATCTTCCAGTGTATTTCAGTGGGTACACACAAATACACTGTTAAATGAAACCTGGTAGATTTGACAAGTAAAGAGCAATGGTGTTCAAAATGAACATGCAAATACCTTGTTAACATTAGTTTAGTACAATGTTCTTTATGTTATATTCTTGGATCTATTCATAGGTGTGCATGGTTTTGGTGAGGATGATACTCTTGTATGGACTGTCCAGAATTGATGAGATCATGGTACTATGAACACTCATGTGCTGTCAGATACATATTCAGGAGTTACAATGAAGTCATGAATACATTACATGACAAATGCTGTGCTTTTTGACAAGCTGAAAGAATTAATTATCACCAGAAATACAAAAGTTTTTAATGAAAATAATAAGATTTTAGTTTCTGGGGGCAGAGGGTGGGGCAGAGAAAATAATCCATGTTGAGCCTTTTGAGGTGATCTCATTCAGGGAGATATCCTGCATATACGACAGAGGCCATAGGACCTCTTTAATACCATGTATACCAACAAATAGTCTGTTCACAATGGCTTATAGAAGACAAAGGGACCATTATAGAAAAGATATGCAGTAGTATCAGTATTTGAATGACGCAATAGCAGGGACAGCAATAGTCTTAAGGTGTGTTATGAAGGAATAAAGTTTTTGGATCTACTGTTCAAGTGTAAAGCAAAATTTCTTCACAAAGTTTATGTAACAGTTTTATAGATTTCATACTTCACCCCCTAAAGGGCATTTGAAGACATTTCAGTGATAAATGGTCGACAGGATTGCAAACTGATTGGCATCTTATTGATGAATGGGATAATAGCATTACCAAAAGGCCCATGACAAAATGCAACTGATGATTCAGAGAATTCCTTATAAGTTTATGAAGGAGTAGTTTTTTTGAGTCATCCAGCATGTCTGAAAAGCTTCTTTCCAACTAACATTTCTACGATTCTGTGAACTACAACCCTTTCTTCATAATAAAGTTATTAAAGGTACATTGACAGCTAAAGTAGGTCTATTGTGATAAGGTTAGAAAAGAGTAAAGATCTTTTTATGTGAAGGGGAACAAATGTTGCTTGTCTTTGCTGTTAAAAAAGTAAGAAAATTAACTTTAAAAGAACTGATGAATGGGAACATAAATCCTAATCAACCTGAATTTTCTTTCCTACCCAATGTGATTACTTTGTGTACTGTTTAATGTGGATCCCAGTACTGACATTTGGCAACTCCGTTTTGGATATCTGCGAAGTGCACATTCTTACAGTGTCATTTTTCTGAAGAAAAAGAAAATGCTGGTCCTTAATGACAAACACGCAAAAGAGTCAAGTTTATGCGAAAGATCTGTGTGACTGTGCTCTGAACATTTTTATTTATGTCTTGGAGAGGGTGGAAGGCCACTAGGTGGTGAGAGAGAGCTTGTTAAGAGAGCCTGAGTCTCTTGACAAGTCTTGTCTGTCCTTATATTTGCTGTGTGCTCTTACTGCATGCTGAGCTGGCAGTTATCCCTCTTTAATAACTAAATTAATATCAGAGCTCCGAATTAGAATGGATGGGGATTTTGACGGAAGTTATAATGATTATGGACTCAAAAATTCTTAATTCCAATTATTTTCTTACCTTGTAAAAATAGAACTCTTAAAAATTTTGAGGATGAAATTAGTAGTTTGCATCCATGCTGTTAGTGAAAATCCACTGTAAGCCTTTTCTGCTTTCTTCACCTGAAATCCTTTCTTTTCATATAGCAGTTATGCTCTCATTCCTGGTACGTGGTTGGACAAAAGGAAGTGGCCACTAGTGCTTACCTGGTTGATACTTGCAAATCCATCTTACTTGTTTCTTTTCTGACCTGAAAGAGCAACAAGCTTTCCAATGACAGTCCCTCCATTTCCCTTCTTTGGTACATTCGTTAGCCATATGTGTTCCAGATCTGCACAATACAGTTTGCACTCTGTCCACTACACAGCTGTGAATCAGGTACTTCCTTCTGTCCTCCAAACTGTTCTCAGCCAATATTCCAAACCCAGTGATTCAGTGAAAGCTGTATCTTATTGGTAATCATCCTTAACCTTTACCAGAATTATGGCAAAATTATGTCTGTCTATAACCTGGCTGGAATACATTTTCAGTGAACTATTTTCAGGGACAACTGTTAACCATTGAGAGTGTTGTGATTTGAATAATGATGCCATAAAGTGAGCAGAGTGTACCTATATTTCAGTGGGAATTGCGCTGATTTGCAGAAGTGAGTGTGCATTTATGAATATTGGCCAAACGTGAAAGTCATTCTGCAAGTCTTGCATTACCCTTTCTGTAAACTTCCTGTTAAGCCACCTTTTGAATTTTCCTTATAACATTTGTGATTTCGGTAACACAGTCACACAATATTTGGGTCAGAGTCTAAATAAAAATTTTGTTCAAAGCACAAACTTTGAGGGTGCTTTTCTGTCTGAAGAGATGCATTGTAATTCTGTGCAGTGTAAAAACTAACGCCTACAGTGTCATTCATTCTGAGAATGCATATTTTTCAGATAATAAGACAAGGTGAAGAAGAATTTAAGAAAAAGTATTTCCAGTGACACATTTGCAAAGAAACACTGATTAAAAGCATGATGTACCTAATTAATGTTATTTTTGCTTTTCACTAATACTTACTATAATGAATTACAACAGTTCTAACTGGATGTTTCCAAAAGGATTTCCAGAGTGCCCTTACTGTGAATGTTTTCAATCTCTTTTAGGGTATTCCTGGTACGTGATAGCCAAAGTAACCCCAAAACATTTGTATTGTCATTGAGTCATGGATTAAAAATAAAGCATTTTCAGATTGTACCTGTAAGTAAATATTTCAGTTTATATATCCAGTTGTAAAACAAAACAATTGAATAATGGTAATAGAATATTGATGGATTTTTTTTTCATTTGCTGTTATACGGAAGATGTAAGCATAATACCTCTGTAATTAAAAATAATTAGTATTCTTGAGTAGAGCTGAACATCTGTGAGCTTTTATGTTTGATCTGTTTACAAAGCTTGACTAGTATTGTGAAATCCTAAAATGTGTTTTAAAGAAATAGACAAATCCGTTTGAACTGTAACAGAAGCAACTCTGATGGCAGAAAATCTTGTATTAATAAAGGTCATATTACCTGTTCAATTTTAGATACGTGCACAATTTGGTTTTAGTCATCTGTTTAGGTGGCTTGCCTATGACGTGTGTGTGTTTGTGTATCTGACTCATCTGTTCAAGATAGTTTCTATCAATATTTTTCAAACATTTTTTTCTGACCTCTCTTCTTCATTCGTGTTATTGTGGTATATTCATGCCCAAGTCTTCTTCAGAGGGACAATTTTAGCAAAAGTTGATATCCTTATTTAGCCCAGCTACTCAGAGGTAAGCTAAAATTTCCTAAATTGAAACGTATTTCCATCAGTTTTCACTGAAGATGTAATCCAGTTATCCTACTGGTATGGCCAGCTTTCCCCATCTCTTCCACTCTTTTCTGAGGTGGTTTATGCTGGTTTTTGTACAGGATGCTTCTGTTGAGATGAAAAACACTTCAATGTTACGTGTTTTAGCCACATAACTAAGCAGACCTATACCTTTTTCTTCTCTCTTCACAAAAAACTTTCTTCCAGATCACATAATATTCTAGCCTCCACATTTCTTCCTCCTGAAGTTTCTCTGATACTTTGCTGTTTCTCAGTAGAAATGAGTGTAGTGGCTTTTGTTTTGTTTCTGATCTGGTGAACCACTATAATCACTCACCAAATTTCTGTATGCCATACCTAGGGCTTGTAGCTGATATTTTCCCCTAAAAAAGTTCCTGTAGAATAAAACTGAAGCAGTATTTCAGGGGAGGAAAGGAGTGAAATGTTACAATGTTAGTTACAAGAATTGCCCAGGATTTTTGTTGTGTTTAGGGATAAACAATGGAGGATACCTTCATCCAAAAGTGATAGCTATGTCCTGGATTCCTTGTGAGCATCAGTGTATGCTCTGTGATTAGAATCCCAAGTGTAAGATCTGTGTGCTACTGACTGTGGTCGCTTCTATTATTTACTTTGGGATAAGTATTGTGTTGCTTAGAAAACCTTCTGAACTCCATACAAACACTGTATGATTCTACTGCATTGGGATGTCATTTAACTCTCAATTTTAACAGACCACTTTTTCTTTTCCTATCAGGAAAGAGAGCCTCTCTTCTGTGAGAGCAGAGGTAGCCAGAAGCTGCAGTTATCTTCAGTTTTCCCTGAGCTGGATAATTCTCCTCTTCTCTTCAGAAAAATTACCCAGTCAATTCTTATGTTCTTCAGATGTAAGCAGTGCATTTGAGGAATTAATTATATACATGCATGCTAAAACCTTGCTCTCCTGTTGCAGGGTCTTTGGAGAAGCCAGGAATTCCTTGTTTTGGCATACAGACTTGGGTCAAATTTTCCATGCTGATAGTCTAGATGACCTGTTCCACTTCAGTGCAAAGCCTGTCTTACTTGAAGGACTTTTTTTTTTTTTTATTATTATCTTTAAAGTAAAGTGAATTCTCCTATGCTATTTACCAGGGGGAAAAATAAATATCTGTAATGAGAACAACTTAATCTGGAGAGAGAATGTAAATGGATCCTGATAGTTCACCAAACACAGACATATTTCAGTTCCTTTCTGTCATCTAATTTGCCTTTGCATTCAGTACCCTCATGCCATTCTCAATACCCAGACTTATCGCATGTTCTCTTTTGCTAGATCAATACTCTTTAAGGAGTTCAGAAAAGCATTTTTTGAGGGGCGGGGTGAGGGGAAGGCTGCTGTTGATCTTCTAAATGAAGTTATTGTTTTTCTAAGAAACAAGATATTTTGTGTTACTGCAATAAGTTGGTAGCTTATTAGTTGAAGATCAAGGTTGTCTTTTTGAACTTCAAATTGTGCTGTTATTCTAAACTCTTGCCTTTTTCCAGTCATTGGGAAGAGAAAATAATTTTCCTACTAAATGTAAACAAATAAATGACATTTGGAAGGTCTTTTTACTAGTTGAAAATAATTCAGTCTCTAAATGAATTATTTTTCTCTTACATTTTAGGTTGCTTCATTTAAAAATACTGCATTTAAAAATGTCTCCTTTCAGATAGGGCATGAAGCCTACTAATTCAAGCTTCCTGCACATTAACGAGGGCATCATGTTAACATTGGTAACATGTGCAACAGGTTTTGCAGGTGGGAAGCAGGGAATTGATTGTAAAAAATTGAAAAGAAATCCTTTGGGATACGTTTAGGATCCCATACTGTGAAAATTGGAGAACTTGATATCTTAAATGTATTTTTCAGCCTTTCTACTCTGAGCTGATACAAGTTAATTTCAGTGTAGAAATTACTTGTTCTGTAGTCCATGTGAAAGAAGAATGGATATACATTTCTGGGATTGTCTTTTTCCACTAAATGTTTTTTCATAACAGCCTTAGCTTGCAGAAAATGTTAGGTTCCTGAGAAGCATAACTTTGATACGATTTTTTCCTTTGCAAAATACTGATTGCTTTAGAATTAGCAATCTGGTATTCAGTTCAAGGTTTGAGATTAATTTGAAGAGGGGATAAACAAGCTGAAAATTAAATTGTGTTCGACAGACATCTGAATTGTCAACTCTTCCTTGTCTTCAGTGTGTTGGCAGGAAAATTGGATGCATAAGAAAGTCCAATGGATTATAATCCATTTTCAGGTTCTTAGCTGGAGCACAGGAAATTGCACATGCACACATTGGTAATTCCTTAACTAGCAGTGTTTGACCTCAACTGACCAAGTCTGAGAATAGAGAAATTGCAAACTAGTTCCAGACATGGTAGAAAAGGGTAGAATAGCCATAAGTTGTAAGCAGTTCAACAGCTGCTTCAGATGAGAAATCTTAATTACAGGTAAGAGAGCTAATTATATCTTCTCCTTTCCCCTGTACTCCAGTAGGATAGTTGCATCTTTCCCTTGCATACCATCTGCTGCTCTACACTAGCCCTACTTCAGGATCTTCAGTTCACTACTGTCTAAATCTTGTAAAGTCTCTTTTTCACATTTCTTTTTTAAAACAGTTTAAGTAGAGATTTTTATCCTCTATTTACTAGTTAGTCACTGTTCGACTGAAGCTTCTTGATACTAGATGTATCAGCAGTAGAGGAAATAAGTCAGCAGTGCAATACAAACTGGCCAAGAGCTAATGTTCAGTAACCTAGAATAGGGAAATACTGATTGTAAATTTTTAAGCATCTGAAAGTCAAAGGTAACATTTCAAGCTATGTTTCTCAGTTTCTTCTTTCTTTCCTGTGTCTATGCTAATACATGCATTTGGAGCTGCATCTGTTCTTTCTCCTACAACAAAGAATATGTTACTACATCAAGCATGTGACTTTTGCAATGGGCAGTTTCTTTGCTAACACATGTCATCTTGTACACAAGTGAAGTAGTGTGCACCTTATAAAATAAATTATATAAAATGTAGTAGTTAGTTAAACTTGGCTGTTTCTTGTCATTCTGTAAAAACTCAGTGTTCATAGCAACTCTAGTTATCATTCCAAAGCAAAAGCATAAAGAAGTATTGTTAATGCAGAAAGAATATTATTTATATTATATTTATTTAACTGTTTTTTCATCTTAGGCATGTACCTAACTTAAAGGGGAAGTTGAAGAATGCTTTATCTTTCTGTTGTGCATTTTTGATCTTGCTGTGAATGATCGCTGTATTTTTCCTTCTCTCAGTAGTCATGAGATTAAAATATCTTGGTCTACAAAGAAGGCTTCTCAAGTATGTCAAGCATGAAGAAATACCATAGCAAAGGACAATTTTACTCTATTTTTATTTTTTTCCATTTTTACAGTTGGAAGATGATGGGAAGCTATTCTATACCCTTGATGATGGTCATACCAGATTTACTGATCTCATCCAGCTCGTGGAATTCTACCAACTTAATAAAGGAGTACTGCCTTGCAAGTTAAAACACTATTGTGCACGAATTGCTTTTTAACCAAAGCACCTGTTGTTTCATCAAAGGGAAAGGAAGATACTGGAATTTTTTTTTTCCCTTAGAGGCAATTTGTATGGTAAGAAGGGAAAAAAATACTACATTGTAAAGATTCTATGTTTAAGCTGCAAAAAAAGGATTTATATTCTATATAGGTAAGAACTTTGCTTTGTGATTGTCACAACAAACTTAACTTTATGGTTTAAAAAAACCCCAACCTTCTTTCCTATGTAATTCTTTGGTGTTGTCTTGGATTTCTTTTGGGTTTTCTTTTTCAACTGAAAACAATTAAAAATGATATTGTGTAACTTCTACAAAAATATAACTGAAGGGAAGATCTTTGGTTTTAGGTTTAAAATAACTTTTTGTTTCTGAATGCCTCTCAGTTTCTATACATCACATAAAAAATTGTATTTACTGTGGTGAGGATAAGAAGCTGAACTGCACATTTTATTTGTAAATAAAATGAATATTTTGCATTATATTTTTGAAGGCTACTTTGAGGATTATCATATCCAAAAAGTGAAAAATCATTAAAACCACTTCTAGCTGATCAGTTGTATTGAGTTGTGCTATTACTATTGTAATATTGTAAAGGACTTTTTTTTCTGTAATCTAATGACGAAATCTACATCGTTATACAGAGCTGAAGTGTCACTTGCTTGGCTGTGATACATATAAACATACAGAAAGTATCATGTAGTGCATAACATGGTTTAGTATATACCTACAGTCTCTAACATGGAGAGAGATCTGTTCTGTAGATTGTTGCAGAGTTGGGGAGGGGATCAACTTAATTGCCCTTAAAAAATAAAGGTACTGTTCAAATATTTATGAATTTACAATACTTACAATACTTACAAATAAAGGTAAATCCAGTGACCTTTACTCTTTGCTGAAAACTGGTGAGAGTGTATTTGTAGTCAGTTTCTAGCTTGTTTTATTATTTATCACAGAGTAATAATTTCAGTATAGCTACGAGTCAACCAGTCTTTAGAGATTACTAAACATGTAACATCTGAACTAAAGGGAACTGTTTTGGTAGAGTAAGTTGAATTTTGGATCATAGTGTTAGAAATACCTTGGGCATCTGTGTTTTGAAAGAGAGATGATGCTGCTGCATCCTTGAACAAAGACTTGAGTGGAGCGGGGCTTGGATTGAAAGAGGCGTCCTTGTCATGATGCTTTGCTGCCCAATAGGTTTGATCTTGTTATGAGGCTTCAGGACCTAGCCCTGGGTATCTTTACTTGCAGTAAAGGCTGGAGTGCAAAGTAGTGCTTGGAGACGGACCATCACACTGAATGCAGCCCCTCCTACCTGTGCTTGATTTGATTCTCTGACTGTCAGACAACCCAGCTGTTCTGCTGTTGGAGCTCATGAGGAGAGAAGGTGAAGGAGGCCTCTGCGAGGGACGAAGTAAGATGGACCAGAGGTGCAGAGTAACAGTGTGCGTTAGCTGACAAGGTTATGTATATGGAAGCATTAGAATAGTATGGTAACTATGGTTTTGTTATTGTGTGTCTGTGGAAGGCAATCATAATAACATAATACTGTGATACTTAATTTACTGACTTGATCCACACATCACTGACCTTTTCTTCTGGTATGCAAATGTGTTTTTTAAAGCTCATTAAAAAAGCAACTCTTCATAAAGTGTACCAAAGATGCAGCATATGCGGTGCCTAAGCTCATTACATTAGGAATGCCTTGTAAACCTCTTCACAGTCTAATAAATTTAACACTTAAACCTTGAATGTAATTACAATTTGAATTACAAAAATATACTTTTAATTAAAACCTCTTCAGATTTAGTTTAATAATGTGATTACTTCCCAGGCCTAGTATTATTTCAGAGACAGGTATAGAAAAAGAAGAAACATTCTTCTCTGCATCCCTGTTTTTTTGATCATCTGACAAATAAAATGAATTGTCTACAGTAGTGCATTTCTACTTGGACATGTGAAAGCTTTGCCATAATTTTTATTTCTATTTACGTGTTTGTTAGCATGCTTGGTAGAGAAGCTTAACTGCTTAGTGAGTGAGGGCCTTTGTACCTATCAGAAAAGAAAAGAGAATGTGGGGATTATGTGGTGGAGAGACATCAAAACTCTTTGCCTGCTTATTTTAAGCTTTTTTAAAAAAACAAACAAAAAAAACCCCAAAACCCCAAACAAAAAACCCCACAAAAAAACCCAAACAAACAACAAAAACAAAACAACACACACACACAAAACCTCACAAAAAACACAAAAAGGAAACCTCAAGTAAAACATAGTACTCCTTAATGAACATGGAGTTTAGATGTTTTAAAGTTTTAAACTGGCAAGCACTCAAAGCATTCTTACTCTGTAAAGGGTTGTCTCCTGCATTTTGACAGCTCTCAATTGAAATCTAAACTGAAATTTTGGTGAGAGTACAAAATCTTTTACAAATATGCATAGTTTTCCTGAGCTGTATGGTTGGTTGTGACTACTTCATGAACACCAAACCAATAAAAGTGACTAAATCTAGTTTGGTGTTTAAATGCCTTAACAGGCTACCTCCTTGTTTAAATATTACTGAAGGAAGAACCATGAAGGGAGGTAGTCTTAATGTGTAAAAACAAACAAAAAAACCCACCAACAAACAAACACACACAAACAAACAAAAAAACCCCTTTGATATCCCACACTACTTTAAAACAGGCTAAATGGTACAGGTGGTTGATGTATGACTTGCAAGATCCTTGCTAGCAACCAATGTTTTCTTGTCAGAAAAATGGCAAGATTTTTTATGATACCACCCAGGATATGTCTGAGTGTAAAGTTCTTTGAGGGTGTAGGCAATACTGTTTGAAACAGAATTTCTGTGTGTTAACTGAGGCTTCTGATGAGGAATACTACACTTAAGTGCCCACCGTTACAAAAATAATTGGCTAATCAGGAGTTGTTAACAGCTCAAGGAGAAAGCAGAACTATTTTGAGCAAGCCAGTCTCTGTATCTCCAATGGTTTGCTTCTCTAAAAATTGTGGTAAATTTTATATTTACCTCATAGAGAATTTAATGATTTAAAAAAAGAAAAAAACCCAGAAAAAAAACCCCAACCCAACAATAAAAAACAAAAAAAACCCACAAAAAACCATCAAAAAAACAAACGACCAAACAACCAAAAAAAACCAGCCAAACAACCACAATTTCATTTGGTCGTGTTTGTAGAGGTTTTTTTAATGCATAGGGAGGTAATCTGTTTTTATCTTTACTTTGGGGAGGTTAGAATCTACAGTCTTAAACTTCTTGATGAAAAATGAAGTGTCAAAGCACCTAGGTTTGAAGCATGATATGTTAAAAACACAACATACTTTCTTCAGGTTTTAAATTTCATACTTTGAGTGTATCTGTGTAGTGTAGTGTAGTGCCAGGAAGTGAGAACTGAGCTTGCCATGCAGAGGTGCCAGAAGCAGTACAAGCCCAGCTTTCTATCTGGGGTAATTAGCCCTGCAGGAGTAAGCTCTGAAGATGTGTGCCAGTTCAGGGATTGCTCTGAACCTCAGCTCAGCATTGTATTTGTTGGCATGCCCTTTGTGCCTTAGTTTCCAATCTTAAAATCTTCTTGGCTCAAAGGAGATTAAAAGTTAATTCACTGGTGTTTCATAATGCATATACATACAGGGCTGGAATTAAGGTTCATGGGCAGCATTAAATGACATTTTTAAACTTCCGAGTGTTTTTACTCAACAGTCTTATTAAGTCACTTAATGAATTTTTCGAGATGTAGCAGGTCTTCAGTTCATCAAACTAAATGTTTTGAAAGAGAGCTTTAACCCGTTAAATAAAAGAGGATTACGTATGTAACTAACTACAAGTGGGATCTTTCAAGGATAATTGAATTTCTGTCAAATGTTGTCTGTTACATCCTGGTTTAAGAATTACAGCATTTTGTGCTTCCTTGGGGATAGAACTATTCTGTAGTGTAAGTGGGTTTGGGGTGTCCCATTTTAAGACACGAATCAGCTTATTTCAGGAGAATGGCCTCTTTTTTTTTGTTGTTGTTACATTGTGTAAAAGCTACTCATTTTCCTCTAAATAGAAGCCACTCAGCCACCAATTAGTTTTAACTGTTTAAACCTATGTAATAAATACAGCTTGCAAATCAGTCTAGCATTTATCTGTAAGGAATCTTATGTGGAATTTTTGTTTTCTATATTACTTTAGTTTATAAGAATACGAAGCAACTTACAGCTTACGTCAGCCTTTCTGTTTGGTTAACAAAATAATTATCACTGTTCTGATATTTCAGACTACTATTCCTCAGCACTGTAATGCATTCCATTTCTAATTTCAACTTTGCAGCTGAAGCTTTCACTGAAATCATCGAAGATGGAACATACGCCATTGCTTGAATATACTTGCAAGCTTTCAGAGGTTAAACACTTATGGTCTATGCATAATCAATGTGTATGGTAGTGCAATTAATGTTAACTTTAATGAAATGCATGAATATTTAAAACTTAATGAATCTGGCTTTGCAGCATGCTTCACAGCCTGGTTCACATATGTGAACAGTGTTGACTGTTGGCCTCTGGATGTCAGCAGTGTATCGCGAAATTCCTGTAATCAGCCGCTGTTTTCCTGCTTCCTCTCAGAAAAATATCTGTGACTTGTGGTCTCTGCACACCTCCAGAACACCCAGCGCTTTTTCCTCTTATAAATTATTCACTTACTCTGTACCAATTAGTTCTACCAGTTGCTAGGTTTGTTATCAAGTAAAGCTTCAAGACAAGAACCTGAACTCAATGAGTGATTAAAAATTTATTAGCAGAGATGATTAAATATGCAGATAGTCTGTGAAGCTTGTTCTTGAAACCATTATATTACCTTTTTAATACTAATGATTTGTATAATTAATTTTAAAAAAGCCTGAAAGTCTTTAAAAAAAAAAAAATCAGAGTAGGACATTAAAGGGAAGAGATTAAATGCAGAGCAGGCAATGAACCTGAGTATTAAAGCAGCTCATTCACATGTATGGGCAAGAAAGCGATTTCCTTACAGGAACAGTCTGTGGGTTTTTTCACCCTCTGCTAAGTTGATTATTTTATTAATCTTTTAAGCAATTTGGGAAAACTATCAACTAGTGAGTCATATTTTCAAAACAGAACTTTATGCGATTAATGCTGATACTACGGACAACTCCCCTAAACCATACGGTTAGAAACTAAACTATGTGAAGATGCAGTTTCAACAAACGTTTAAGCATATGCTGGATTTTCGGTGTTTGAGTAACCCCAGGGTTTCTGTGGGAGTCTCTCAGGTATGTTAACACCACCAGGGAACAGCCGGGCACTGCAGTGATGCCATGCAAAGGTCCCTAAGAGGGGCTGTACCGGATACTGTCCCTGCATGTGATGTGGGTGATAAGATGGGCACAAGGCAGCAATTAGGCAGGTTTGGGGGTGGGGGCAGTGGGATCCTCTGGAGCCCAGGGCAAGTGGGAGCATCCTGGTGCTGTTGAACCTGCAGGGTTGGCTTTGGAAGAGATGGGCTGTCCTCCCTCCCCTGGGGGAAAGAAGGTAAATGACTTTATTACCCATTAAGGGAGTAGCTAGATCAGAGAGGCAGCCCAGGTTCCTGGCTTTTTGCTTTCCACCTCCCTGAGAGAAGCAAATCCTCATGGCAGTGTAGGAGCAGCCGGGAGAGCAAAGGCAGTGGCCACTAGCTGTTAGCCAGTGCTGTGGCATGGCGCTGCTTTTGGCATCTGCATGTGTGTGGCCACATGTGGTGTGTTACATGTTTTGTAATGGCTCTGAGACGCTATGAGAGATGACAAGACCTGGCTACGTACCAGGAGCTGGAACAGGCCAGGGCCGTGGTTGAGGCTGTGTGTTGCCACCCCTTTATGCCAGCACACAGCGGGGCAGGAGGGCAGATGGTAGGCAGCATGCCTCCAAGACTGCACTCTGCAGCAGGGAGAGTTGATGTTCTGCCTGGTGCAGCACCACTGAAGACCACGGCTGATGACCGCAGCACTCCATGGGAGTTAGTTGCTGTGGATGAAGCTTGAAGGAAGATGAGGGCCTATGCAAAGTAGGGTGTGAATAGCCCAGAGCTGCTACTGTGCCCTTTGCCTCCTGGAAAAGGAGGAGTCACACCTCAGGTGTGGCTGTTGAGCCCCATTAGCTTGGGATTGTTAATGAGTTGCCCTGTGTGATCTGTGTTTAGCTTGTAGGTGTGTGTTTAGAGAAGACATGTTATGCAGCAATTTGGAGTCAGCAGCAATAGTGAGTGAAATTGTGTATTTTTTAAGACTTGGGTTTGGTGTGGGGAGGGATAAAGCATGAGGGGAGGTTGTCATGTACCTGTTCTGTTGTCCTTTTTTTTGTATTGTATTAATAAGTTAGAATGTCTTTATTTTCAAATCTGCAACTCTGTGTAGTATTCTCAGGCTTTAGTAATGTGAAGTGTAGTGTATATTTCTAGCCCTGACCATAAATAATAAGCAGCAGAACACAAGTGCGACCTTGTCTAGAGTGAGACCCCAGGAAAGTGTTTGTATTGCTATCACCAGAGAGCTTGCATGGTTAAGATCTTGCTGTGGAGGATAAGTCTAAGTAGAAATGGCTTTTCTTTATCCAAAATAGCAGGTGTGCCTCTTGGATGATGTGAAATTAGGCTATGACCTAGGAACTTCCTTATCAGAACACAGTCCTGGAAACATTTCTTTAGTTCTCTGGGAGGTGCATTGACTCAGATGTACAACCTTCCTTTCTTGCTTTCTTCTTGCTCTGAACTAAGTCGAAACACTGCTTTTTCACAAATCTATTTCAGCTTCTCCTTCTATTATGCCAGCTACCTACTGGGGGAAAGAGAAGGAGCAGAGGAGAGAGCATCAACTAGGGTAAGCAACTTGTTAGAAGACATTGAGAGGATATTGAATGTGTCACTTCTAGCTTCCCTCGTTGTGGCTGAAGCTGAACAAAAGAATGAGTCCCTTGTCTTGCATTCCTGAATATGGGGTAGGCTGATGTTTTCCCAAGTGGGATCATAAGTTTAGATAGGTTTTTAATGTCAATGAAAACTTTCTAATGTGAAGAAAAATCCTTAAACTGAAGGAAAGGAAAAAGGTAACTTCGAATCTTTTTACAATGAAATAAGATGCAGGTGGGAGGCAAAAAAATATATACTTGAAGTTTTCACTGGCTGGGGGTTTTGTTTGTCTATTTGTAGTTTGCTTTGGTATTCTTTTTAACCAAGCAAACCTTATTCTGTTGAATTGTGTGGAGCTCTGCAGTTGCTCTACTACCTATGCTAGATGTTTAAGTTCTGGGAAATAACTGATGAAAAAATATCTTCTGATGATGGATTTGAGGTCAGCTATTCAAACTAAAATACTTTCTCCCCAGTTACATGGTATAGGGCTGTGGTACTCAGACCATATGTATAGTTAGTTATTTTTAGGCATTTAATGAGTATGTAAAGGAGGTGATATGTGTAGGAGGGTGGAAGGACAGGGAAGGAATGTTAGAGAAGGAATGTTAAGAGATACTAGCACTTAGAATAACAATAGGTATCCTATTGGAGTAATTTCTTTTTCCTGACCTGTTCATATCACATCTGAAGGGCTTTTTTGCTTCTGTACTGAACAATTAAGTCCTCATTTCTGAAAATATGCATATGCTTGTTTGTGTGCTGTGCATAATGCTATGGATTTCAGTATGCTTAAGATAATGTATGTAAGTGTTGGCAGGATCAGAGTCAAAGATGTCTAAAATAACTCGAAGGGCTTGTGGAAATTCACAAAGTGTTATAAGGTGATACTTCAATTGGTGCTGAAGTGGAAATTGTAGCTGATATTATATTTAATGATGGACTGTGGTCATTGGGTTCACTCTGACTGAAAAGTATCCATTTCTATTTTTGAGGTAAATGAAGAATAGTATATGAAGTTGAACTAAAAATTAAGTATGTTTTTCCTCCTTAGCACTTATACATTGATAATGCTATTTGCACTTATTAGCCTGTATTTTGTGTCTAAAAGAAACACAACAACAACAACAAAACCACCCCAAAGCCTTTTTACAATGAAGGATTTGCAGTAGGAATCTGTATTGGAACTGGCATTGGCCTTGTGAATGTGTGAGATCTACAATACTGAAGAAAAAGTTACTCATTCCTCAGCACTGTACATTTAGGAACTGAAAAGCATTATAGGAATGATCTAATTGTTTCTGTTGCTTTGCTAGAGATAAAACTAATACACTAATTCAAAGAGTATCAGCAGTACAGGTATCCCTTAAAAGGCTTCCCCATGGCAAAGAAGTTCAGCTAAATTGTATTACCCCTTTGCTTAAGATAATGGGGGTTTGCAACAGGTGAATTCTAGGTTGTTCTGCGATGAAGTGAAATGCTCCTTTGTCTGCAGGAATGTGCATTCCACTTCTGCTCCTACTTCCACTTGAAATAAGACACTCAGCATGAATTTAGAAACAGAGAGAAGAATGAATATGCTTTTGCCATTGTGTTGCTCTAAGGAGCTGCAAGAACTATTGATATTCTTCTAGACTTTCAACTTTTCTTTCACTCTGTATGTAATTCTTTCTAGATTATATTTTTTTATTCTTTGCAAAAATTCATCTGTTTGAATTTTTTTGGTCAGTTATTTATCTTCCTAGAATTTATCCTTTTATAGAAATGAAGAAAAAACCCTCTGCTATATGAAAAGCATTGTTGGTTTGTAATTTTTTAACAAGCTTTTGATGTAATCTGGAAGCAACATTGCTTCTGTATCTACAGTTGCTAAATCTAGTGCTGAAAGCTTGATACTGAGTGGATTAATGCACATATAGTGTTCAAGGATGGTTTCAAAGTTGTAACAGTAGAAGAAAAATATATTTGATGTTATGCAGACTTCTTACAGAGAAATGTGGTGGTACAGCAATTCTGCTAATACTAGGTTGTTGTCATGGTTTGAGCCCACAGACAATAAAATCAAACTTGAGGTAACTGAAAATCTTTAAAGTGGAGTGGTTTGTCTTTCTAGCATATCAGACTGGTTGCAAGTAGTTCAAGAGAAGAAAAATGTAATAAATGGAGAACTCCTGAAGAAAACTGTGGTGATTAAAATGCTGGAGGAAATGAACTCCAAGTAAAACTAGTGAACCATGGCAGTTTAGCCAAGTAGGCTGTGGCAGTTTCAGCTCTGAGAAATGCTGAAAAATGGAAAAGTGAATGAGAAGATGAATTGGAAGGGAAGAAGTTGAAGAAGAACAGTGACTTCAGCTGCTTGGGGTAGGGGCGGAGTCTGAATCTGTTGACTCATAATTCTGAGGCATTCTTGCAGGGATGTGTATGTATTTGAAAATTGTCACCATCTCTGTCAGTTACCTGTGGAGTCTCATGGAGCAATTCTGAGCTAGCAAAACACCAGTATCTTTAATGAACAACTCTGAATTCATCATATGGCAGCCTCATGTTGCAAGGGAATCATTCTCTGAGGCGGATGTGTGTTTTCTGAATCTAATCTTATGCTCTAACAGAAACAACACATAAACTGGAGACAGGCAGAGATGATGAAGCAAAGAAGTGAAATAGACACATAATTGTGGTGTGTGTGCTGCAACTATGAGGCTTGACCAAGGATGGGGAGACTAGTAAGAAGTCTTATTTCATGTAATGTAATGTGGCACCATTTGCCGATGGCACGTAGTTGTAAGCAAAATGTGATTGTCTTGTGACTTTTTTTTCTGGCTTAGGTTTCTTATGCTGAAGTTACAGATCTATACTTGTTAAAGGTTAGCTAAAACAATGACTACTTGAGCGTTTCATTGGAAGCTGCCTGACTTCAAATAGTTGAATGCACTGTAAAGTTTTAAAGTAAACTTTGCTGTGATGTTTCTGCTGAAGAGTAGATTTTAAAAAAGTAGGTGGAAACCACATATGTAAGCATGTTAGCTTTTTGTTAAAAGAAATCACTCCATGAGACCTCATTAAGCCAGGACGATATTCTAAAAGTGAATATACATGTTGACAGCTACACCCATAAATTTGAAAACTGCAAACATGTTCAGCATAAAAGCCATTTTCGAAAAAAAAAAAAAAAAAAAAAAAAAGCTGTTGCTCTGCCCTTGTACTAATTTAAGAATTGTTCTTTCATTCTGATTTTTATAGTTTCTTTTCACATATAGAACTGGGACACTTTAAAAAGTACTTTAAAGAATCTTTCATGATGTTACAAACTTCATAATGAAGATTATTTTTGAAAATGCACACATTACATAATGACTTTGTGTCAAATAAGCTCAGTAATGCTATTTTTGTACTTTTAAAAGAAACAAAGTTACCTGTCCTCTGTACGGTATTCTTGCAAAGAGCCTCTGTTTCCTAGGAGTAGGGATGCAAGTTTAAATCTCTTGGCTCCAGCACTAGCCCTGGTGCAGAACTTCTCCTCACAGTGCACCTGGACACATACCAAAGTCTTCACAGTGAACACGAGATCTCAGACAGTCTCTTGGTACCTTTCTGTCAGAGTATGTTCAAGGTACATGCATATTTAAATTGGTTTTAGTAAAGCAGGGACTTAGTATTAACCCAGTTTGGAGAAGTGTAATTGGTACAAAGAGACTCGAGTAATCTGCCTGTGGATGCAAACTCTGAGGAACAAGCAACAACCAGTCATGACCTCAGGCTTGTTTTCTTGTCAGTGTGGGAGGGAGGAGGAGGACTGAAGCACTTGGTCTGCGCTGTGTGGGTGGGGATAAGATGGTATTCAGAAGCTAGAATAATAATTTTAAATGAAGATCTGCAATGAGAAATCCTACCACAAAAAGCATGGGAAGATGGCAAGAAGTCAGCAATAACTGAGGAGCTGAGCAAGCAACAAGAGCTTGGGTTAGAGTGGTAGAATGGTTGGAATGGAAGGAACAGTGATTTGGTTTGTTTGCTTCAGTGTGCGTGTGTGTTTGGCTATTTTGGGGGTGGTGGTGTTCCCTTTAAGTAGGTACCGGTTTTGTGGCTACTGTTCATATCCAACATGTGCATGTATAATCTGTTTACTTGTATTTTGACTTATTTAGCAGATTCTAGGTTTTACATGATAATATTTTGCTTGGAAAGGGATTGCATTTCATGCTTAAAGGTGCAAGTTACCTTAGATCTTCTGAAAAATGGCCAGTCTTGTTTTCAATACTACTTGAGTTACAATATTTTTCATAGAAAATGTATTCCTCTGACTTCCTGAGTGGTGATGTAATACGGACAGGAGAAACAAAGAACTGTTGCCAAAAATCATTTGATGACATCTGAGATAAATTAGTGACATGCCATTAGAAACAGTATTTAAGATAAAGGTTTTGATATGTTGACTGAAATCTGTCATCTTATAGTGATTCAAAACTTACGGTAGTTAGATAGCATGTTTACTTTTATAGTAAAAGCCAAGACAGGGCTATGAAGTGAATCCTTAAAAGCCAAAAAATGCAGTTTTGCCACAGAAAGGTTGTCAGGTATGTTACACCGCAGAAATGAAATCTGCACGGAGTAAAGGAAGTTGTAAAAGCCAAGGAGTTCCCAGACAGAACTGTCACAGAATCTTTCTAATGAAATTAATTGCTGATGTAGCGGTGCTGCTTCTGGCCTCTTCTAATCTAGCTGTACATAAGCTACTCCAACAGGTTTTTTTTTTTATTGGTGATTGTTAGTGGAAACCATCTGGTAAAGGAGAATCTGTTTGTGCAAAGTACTACTTTATTTCTAATTAGTGGTCTCAAACAGATTTTTGTCTCATTTATAATATATGTATATGTTATTTGTGGGTGTGAGGAGTAAATTTCTCTAAATCAAGTATATCAGCCGCTGTTCTGTCAGTCCCAGGGCATTACTGCTCTCCTCTGTATTGAATTAGACTTCTGCCTCAGTTTTACATTTTGTAACACATTATGGTGTCTTTGACATAATCAGGGGCAGGGAAACAACCCTCAACGTGAGTGTATAAAAATAAAAATCTTTTTTAGGTAATGAATACTATTAAAACCCCCTTATGCATCCAAAGCAAAGAATTCATATATGCATACGAGATGCTCTACATAGTAGAAACCCAATAGAAAGTAAGGCTTTAAGAAATAGTAGCCTTGGCACATAATCTGCAGCTGACACTTCCAATATTGTATAATGATTAACCATGGACTTCCAAGAGGAGATCTTGCCTGTAACTTTTTAAGGCTTTTGAATGTGGGATAGAGCTAATGACAGACCCAGACATGGGCAGCTAACAGTTTAGGAAAAACAGTTGTGGCAGAGAAAGGGCTAGAATGGTGCTATATGAGGGTAAATGACACTAGCACTTGAGAAAACAAAGAAAGCAACACAGACTACAGCCAGTAACACATTAGCCTCTGAAATTCTTGTACATTACTCAGTCTTTGTGCTGGGAAAAAAACATCTTTAGAAAGAAGAATGATGAAGGTTCATTATATCAAGCTGCTTAATATAAAATAAATATAGTGAGTAAAATTCTTGTGTAAGATTATCAATTTTCCTCTGCTGACTGAACAATATTAGTGTTCTGCAGATGCATTAGAAAGCAAGAGTGCATGAAACTGGAAGAGAGTGCCAAAGATCCAGGGGCCTGACGCTGAATGTGTCTTCCACTTTGTAATTGAGATATCTGCCAATTTACACAGTGTTAATCTTGGCGATACATGGAAAAGTTGTTCTGGTGTGGTACGCTGAGGTCAGATAAGGAGGTGTACTTTGGGTTGTTTGCTGTTTATTGAACATTAGCTAAGCTCTTTTTAAGATGGCAGACTCAAGTGCATAGAACTTGTTCAAGTGTTATACTACTGGTACACAGCAGGAAATATTCTCAAGTATAACCCATGTACTGTGTACATACTAACAGCGAAAAGTGGTGCACCAAATATATCAATGTACTATTAATACATTTAATGGCAGTCAGCTGTGATTTATTGCATATAGACTTTAAAAAAGTGTTTGCAATGCACAGCATATGATGTCTTTGAGTAAGCATTCACATTCTGGTTTTATGCCGGGTAAAGGACTGATCAGTTGAACAAGTAAACAGTGACATTTACATCTGGGTGTCCTGGGTTCAGCTGTAACAGTTATTTTTCTTCTTCCTAGTAGCTGGTACACTACTGTGTTTTAGTTTTAGTCTGAGATCAATGCTGATAAAACACCAATGTTTTAGTTGTTGCTTGATTTGAAATCAAGGACTTTCAGTCTCCTGCTCTGCCAGTGAAGAGGGGCACAAGAAGCTGGGAGGAAGCAGAGACAGGACACCTGACCCAAACTAGCCAAAGGGGTATTCCATATTACAGCACGTCATGCCCAGTATACAAACTGGGGGGAGTTACCTGGAAGGCCCAGATCACTGCTTGGGTAGGGCTGGGTATCAGTCAGTGGGTAGTGAGCAATTGTGTTGTGCATCACTTGTGTTTATTGGGGTTTTTTGGTTGGTTGTTTTTGTTTGTTTTTTTTTTTTATTTTTTTTATTTTCCTTTTAAGTTTTATATTCCCTCTTCTTATTATTTCCCTTGTCATTATTATTATTGGTGGTAGCAGTAGTTTTATATTACTTCAATATAAACTTAAGTTATTGGACTGTTCTTATCTCTGCCCTTGGAGTTTACATTCTTTTGATTCTCTTGCCTATCCCACTTTGGATGGGGATGGAGGGTTTAGCAAACAGCTGTGTGATTCTGAGTTACTGGCTGGGCTTATGCCATGACGTTAGGCTAACAGGTTTTTAAATGATGCATTATACCTAGAAGAATATATTTTCATTTAATAGTTTGAGTGTTTTTCTGTGCAAAACAAGCTGCTTTTGTACTAGATAAGAAAATAGATGGAGCTGGGCAACTGAGTAAATATGACCATGTGGCAGCATATCCTAGTGTATCCTTCCAGATTCTGCTGTAGCAGCAATAGCAGTAAGACTCCCATGTTATAAAATAGCTTCTATATCCAGGCCTTTTTCTTAAAGATAGTTTAAGAAAATATAAACCTTGCAGTATTGATTTCATAGTCTAGTCAAAACTACCCAGATGTGTACAGTTCCTTGTTAAACCTCCTTTTCTAGTCAACTTACTGCCATTCTTTAGTTCCTGAGTACTTCAGTGTGTAAATGGAGGTATGAGCCCACGAAGATCAGTTGAAAGCTGTAATTTCCTTTGGGTCAAAGAAGGATTTTGATGTATCCTCTCTTCTGTGAAACCTTCTGCCCCAAATTCCTGCACCTGGACAACTGCTAACTGCTAATGATTTTCAGAGGTGGAAATGCAGGCTTGCTGGTTCTATATGAGAGGCACTAAAAGCACAACAGGGCACTGAAGAAATGAAATTAAACCATTGAAAAAGACAAGTACCCTTTCCCTCTAAGAATAGCTACTTTGACAGCAAGAATTCTCTTTCCCTCGTCCCCCAAATGCTGAGTGGGGTGGGGAAACGTTCATTCATATTTTTGTAATATCTCCAAGTACATTTAAGTCGAATAGACTCAATATTAACTTCCTACCAGTGGTCAACTATAAAATGCTCGTAGAGGGAGGGGGAAACAGGAACTATATAGAGGAGCCCTTCCTGTTGCTTGTCCTATGGCAACTGGTCTATCATTAGAGAACTTCCTCACAGTACACTGCACTTTGTTTATTTTTGATGTCTGTTGAGCATTCAATGCTGTTTTCGGAGTGGTAGTATCTAACTTGTGGCCAATCATTGCATGTGCATGCTTCAGGTTATTCTTTCCCATTACTTTGAATTCAATGACACTTTTTTTAGTTTTCTATTTAAAAAAAAAAAAAAAAAAAAAAAGTCTTCATTACTTTGAAAGTAGCCTGTCATCCTGTGTGCTGTGTTGTCCGATGTTGTCCTTGGTGTTGACTGATGTAACTTGAATATTTTAGAAGAGAAGACAAAGTTAGGGATTTCAGTGTTCTGAAGAAGTCCAATGAAGCAGCAAAGAGAAGAGACTGACAGACAACAAAGAAAAGAGAAATTAAAATGGCTTTCTTGGAAACAGATGGCTGGGGTGGCTTTCTAAGTGAGGAAAGGTACTGATCCTGAAAAGAAATGCTGACAAACCTAGGATTCTACCAAAGAAAGCAAAAGTGGCATGAATGATACAGTATGATCTTTGGCTGGAAGAAAAGTGGAGCAAGAGATAGCTTGGTTACAGAGAAGTTTGAATGTAGGAAGTTTTTTCTAATTTGGTTCATGGAATCATTTGTGTACAGTTTTACACATGACCAGTAAATTAAACTTCTGAAAATTGCCATTTGTAACTATTCCAAACTGCCAGTTTGAATGGGCTGTGAAGGTATCTTTCCATCCACTCCACTTCCCCTGCCACTTTCAGTTAAGATTGTATCCTGATGGATAGCATCATTTTGTCACATTGTGGCACTTTATAAATAACATAATGCAGTGATGTACAGTGTGCTGAGAATTGCAGTTTTAGTAGCTATTGGGAAAGGTAAAAATGAACATTTTCCATAATCTAGATCATTTACTTTGGTGGCTGGGCTTTCTGCACATCTCCAGTATGTATTCCCATAAGATATTAAAAAAGATGTATATGTTTTTATTATATTGTGTATACACTTTGGTAGGTGTAAAATAAGTTTACATTTTAAATGCATTTGTGCTGCTATCAGAAAAAAGCAAAACAAAATAAATTGATGCCAGGGGAAATGTCAGACATGCAACACAGATTTGTTAAATAAACATTACTGTGTGGCATTAGCTAATGTTATTACTTTGTTTCCCTCATGGCTCTTTTTTTGATTATCTGCATTTCTAAAGACTCTGTGCAATTCATACACACTAAGAACAGAGCACAAGGATTCTGCTTACATGAAGACCCTATCAAAAATACAGACTATGATGGCATATTTTTATATGCCATCATGCCTTTATAGCTCTGCTAAAAACGTTTTCATTTTTGTTGTGGAAGAGATAATGTGAAGAAATTTAGCTATTGAACTTTTAAAAATGGTATAGGAACTATATGTAAAAAAAATTAAAAAGCAAAATAGAATCTCAGGGATTTAAATAACTGTTAAAAGTTATCATGCTTTTCCTAAATATCTTCCAGAATGGAAAAAAAAAAAAAAAAAAAAAAAAAAAGGTCTGATTTGGTGCTTGTTTAAAGCGCTGCACAAAGGTTAGCATAGGTGTGCTTGCAACTGTGAAAGGTGATTTCATAACTTCCACTTGGCCTTTTACATGTAAGTGCCTCTTATTCGTAGAACAGGGCTGCTGAAACCAATATGTAGTGTAGATAATTGTACAGAGGGTAAACATGGGAAACCTGAAAAATTCTGTGGATGGGTAATCCCTCCCTCTGTGGGCAGTTGATATCCAAGAGCAGAGACTGGAGCACCTGCAGTGCCACTGCATCACTTATTTAAACAAGCTGGATTTATTAGCAAAGATTTATTGTAATACCAGCTAGGGGTTGGTCCGTTTATGTATTTGCTCTTACAATATTAGATTGAGTAATGTGTATATCCTTATTTGAAGATCATAAAGCTCATCTTCAGGGTTTGCATAATCAGCATATTTCAAGCAAGTCTGATGCAGAAAAGTGACTGGGGTAAAAAAATATCAAAGCTGAATGTTCTTGCCAACTCTTCAGTTTATTTCATATGTTGTTGCTGGTCTTAGTCCAGGTCAAAATGGACTTGTAACCATACTACAGCTGACATTAGCTAGCCTGCCTTTTCTCTGCTGGTAGAGGAAAGACTGAGAAGAGAAAACTCATCTTGAACATGGCTGAGACACGTTGACTAAAGTATTTAGAAGAGAAAGTTTGCTCTGACGTTACCTGTCTCAGGAAGACAACTTCATTTGAGCTCAGAACAGTAGTTTGGATATGTGTAATTGTCAGTGTTTGTTTAATGTAGTCTTTCTTCCCTGTCAAATGTTGACTTTGCAACCTAAATGCTATTTCAGTTTAATTAGTTGGTTTTGACTGTAAAGTAGAGAATAAGAGAGAATTTGTATGTAAGGAAAAACACTGACTTCTTTCTTGGCCAATCCATCTAGTATATCCTACAGTATGAACCTTTACTTTGCTTGACTGAATGGAACAACTTGTAGAAGTGGCAAAAAGTAGTAACTTAGAAGGAGAATACTATTAATCTCTGACTGAGAATGTAGAACCTGGATTTTGGGGATGGTTTTGATTCATATTTTTGATGTGTGTGTTGTATTCATGGTCTGACTTTTTGTCCCTTCAATTTTCATCTATCAAACTCTGCTTTCTGGCTGCTGTTGCTTTCTCTTTATGGATAGAAGGCTGACAAGGAATTAGTCTCTCCTCTTACCCTTGTTTTTGACTTTCTAATCATTGCACTGTTCCCTTCCTGAATCTAATATTAACTTGTATGGGGAAAAACAAAGAATGATCTTCCTGGTTTAATTTCCAGTGCCTGACACACCTTGTTCTTGGTGTCCAGAAAACATTGTGGCTTGGGTCTGACTTCTCCAAATCCTGGCGTGTTCAGAGCAAACACACTTTTAGAGGACTTTGACTGCCAAAATACAGCAATAATTATTATTTCAGTATGTGCAAACTAAATATAATCGAAAGCCTTGCAGCTTTGCCAGAACAGGTGGAATTCCTGTGTAGATCAGGGCAACTCACTTTCCCAAATTTCTTGTTTCTCATGAGACAATATGTTCTCCAAGATTGAAGTTGTTTGGTTTCGTTTCTTCCCCCTCTCTCTGCCCACTCCCCACCCCCTGCTGGAGGTAAAAGATATTTAAGCAAGTAATGATTACTCCAGGAAAAAAGATAACTTTAGGGAAGCTGTCTGATGAAGATATGGCTCTGTGATGGAGAATGAGACATGTTTAACTATATATAAAGTGTATATGCTGCCAACCTGATGAAGAGAAATCATCTTTTCTTTGGGAACGTGGCATGTCTAGATGGGCAGTTGTGTCAGAGGTTCATTGAACAACATAGTGAACTTGTATTATCTTATTTTAAAACAAAAGCTTCAAAAGACTTCTGAGCTTGATCCAGCTGAAGATGATAGTTGGTATACTCTTCATTAATTTAAGAGCTGGATTCCTTTTGTTGCATTAAAGTGAAAAAGAATAAATTGCTGTAGGTATAAAACTATTTGCCACACCCCTAATTTCTAGTCAGGTTTCAACTATTAAAAAAAACCAACAAACAAACCATATAAAAGTAACCTTTTTTTGTTATTGTTAACCCTATTAATGAATTCTGTCACCTAGTGGTAGGACTTTAATCCCAGCACTCACCCTTTCCCATCATTTTCCTGAAATCTATCATTTGCAGCATGTGGCAACGGAGGCTCTTATATAGTGACATATATTTATCCTTAAGAAGTGGGTTTTGAGGAGGTTTATGCTCCAGTCTGTTTTTCTTATCTTTCTCAAATGGCTGAAGTTAACTGATTTGAAAGGGCCTCATTTTAAATTACATTCATTCAGTGAAAACCGAAATTAACACTTAAGAGACATCTATATGCTAATGACTGTAGCTCAGGGAATAGCCTTCTAACCTTTTCAAAAGGAGTTGGTAAAAAGCCATTTCACTTGAAAGCAACTTAGTAAAAATGGTAGATTAATTAAATACAATAAAATTTCCCTAAAATCTTTATCCCATTTATCACTTATCATTATTTTTCCTTTTCACATATGGTACCTTAGCTACAAACGGAATCTTCCAGGATACATTTATTAAGACTGTTTTTCTGGTGACATCTATTAGATGCTGAAAAACAGAGGTTAATAATGTCATGAGTTGTAGGGGTGGCATGCAAACAGAGGTGAAAAAGCAGCTTCATCTATCACAGTACATAAGATACTAAGTGTATGAATTTTGGCAAAAAGGTCAAAAATGTGTAGGGAAAAGATTTCCTGTAGCCCTTCCAGATGCTAAGAAATGAACTGACCAAGAAGATCCTAAGCTTTCAGACCTTTTAAGTGCTATGTATCTGCATCCATTAGAGAGTTTACTGTAAATGCAAAATATGACTATTGCTGCTTATAGGCATATTTATTATAGGTGCAGTCTGTGTTTGTTCTTGACTCTGTTTGTAGGAGGTCAGAATTCCTGATGAGGATAAATTGAGTATCGCACATATTAAGCTGCTTGTGCACATTGGTATTCTACCTCATAGTACCTGTGTTACTGCCTTACATGTAACATTTCTTAGATAAGGTCACTGCTGTATAGAGAGGACTTGCAGGCCCTTGAATCTTGCATTCCTCTTTGGAAGAAAAGGAAAAGCTTGTGGAAACAGTTCCCTGTTGTTCTAACACTGACTACTATTCATGTTGTGGTTGTTCTTAGCGGAGAAATTTCTAAGGAAAAGGCCTAAAAAGCTGATGCCTGAAGCTTCTTTGAAGCTACCCATCTGATTAGTCTTGTAGATCCTGATACGAAGTCAAGCTAGGGTCAAATAAAGTATTAAGCCCTGGAGTAAGATGTGTCTGCCCTAGGCTAGAAGCAATTTGCAACTCATACTTGGTTTAAATTTAATAGCGGTAAAAATCCTATTGAAACAAAATGTGGCAATTATTGCACTTGAAATTCCAGTGCAGCAGAGACTGGAGAAGAGTCACAGATACGTATTTGGTTTATTGTTGAAAATTCTGTAGAAGTGAAGAACCAAAAGAATCATAAGCTTTAGTGTAATACTTAAGTAGGTGTTAAAGAACAACTTTTGCTGAGCAGTGCATCTGTAAGGCATAAGGAGGCAGGTGTAAAAGTCCACGTTCAGCTCTACCTTGAGAGAATCAAATACGCTGGGCAACCAGACAAGAGAAGATAGGTGGTGATGGTCCCTGAGCCGAGAGGGACACTTGTGACTCAGGGATTGGAGAGTGAGATTTTTTTCTGCAGGAATTGAGGGAGAAAACTAAAAGACTGGGTGATAGCTACCTCCTACACAGCAAAGGAAGAGAGGCTGGGGATCTTTTGACGAAAAGCTGCTAACAGGTAATATGTGATTAAAAAAGAATAACTGTGCCTTGAAGACACACCAGAATAGTATGCAGGGTGTGAGAAAATGGCTTTTGCAGGCTTTATTAACAGCTCAACTGTACCCTAGGTTTTTTAGTGTTATCAGAAAAGTAATGATCTACACTGCTGTGTTTTTGTCCCCTGGACCGTGGAAAGACAGTTTTTAAGCAGCCATTGCCTAATGCCACAAAAAGCTAACATGACCTGGGATCAGAGCAGTTATGAACAACAGGATCTTTGTTTTTCAGCATTCTGAGAAGGAGCTGTTCCCTCTGCTCTTATGACTTCAACTTTCCCCTGGGTTTTAAGCAAAATGGTGCGCCTTTCAAAAACCTTCAGGAGGAGGAAAACATCCTATTTGGGCTGGCAGCTTTTACAGGGGAGTGTGTGTGTAATAAGGTGCATATTTACAATGTTAAAATGTCTCTTGGCCTGTTGTTTTTGCCCCACACAGGAGACAGGGCATCTATTAAAACTGCGATTCTTTACTTTTAGTTTTGGAAGCATCACTTATTTTTTCTAGCAGCCACTGAATTGCACTACTTTGGCTCTAGATAAAACATTACAGTTCAGTTCATTGTCTTAGTTAATTTGAGATGGTATCCCTTTTTTGGACAGTTGGTACTCTAGGTTCTAGGTTGGTCTAGCTAAATAAAAGCCCTGCTGTCTTGGCTGTTAGATGGGGTGCTCCAGAACTGTTAGAGCTGGAGAGGCAAAGCTTTGTCCTTGTTCTCCTGCAGTTCTCACATCAGTGTTGAGCACAGCAGGGAACTGTAACATACTCTGCTGCTGGTCTGCAGTCTGAGACTGGCTACAGGCTTTGAGCACTCTTCCTGCAAAGGCAGGACTGAGAAACCAAGCATTTGTAACCTAAACTGTTTGATATGTTTTAAAGCAACAACGAAATTCTCGTGGAGTGCATAACTAAATAATAGCAGTAAGTTCTGAGGTCAGCATACTTTTATAATTATTGCACTGATTTTTGTAGTGATAGTTAATATTTTCTCAGTATTCCATGTATATCTATGACTTATGCTCTTAAATTATAAGCTTTGAGTTTAATGCAACAGTTTGAATGTTTCGATTACAGTACTTGTGCAAATGTGTGGAATGGAAAAATTATAAATTGTATATGCAATGGAAAATTAGTTCTTTTCAACACACTGTTTTTAGTTAAGAAAAACATATTTTAACTACTGTTTCCTGTGTCTCTAAGTAAGGGTTGCTGTGCAGTTCTGTTGGTTCAAGGACATTTGGTAATGAAGGGTGTGTGGCTCTCAAGGTGGTGAGTTGGTGTGTCTGCATGTGACCACTCTGAATCAAATAACAAACAAAACACCAACCAAAAAAACCCGTCCCAGAATCCCACAAACAAGCAAACAACCCCACAACTCACTCATTGATTCTGTGCAGAAGGAATAGTGACAAGATTCATAAAATATTGTAGAGAGGAAAACAATTTTCAGCAAAGAGAACAAATAAAACCTGCTGCTTTCACTGTACCTTCTATGAAATGATATCTGATACCTACACCATGTGGGTCAGATTCTGCACATCTGTACACCCATCATCTTGCTTTCCATGGAGGCAAATGTTATGCTTTGGGCATGCTATGAAATTAGACCTTGGCCCTTAGGTTTTGTTTTCTGATGCTTGCATTTTCTGATAGTATGTAGTATGATTTCTATAAAGAGCTAAGAATATTTTGTTTGTGTGTGCATGTACATCAGGTTTTCCATTATTTTAAGGTAAGAAACCTGTTTAAGTCTTGTGGTCTAGATGCTACAGCTAATTATTGTACAGCTGGTGGAGCGTTGCATCCCAACTAGAAGAAAGTGCAGCAGGAGGGCCAGGAAACCTCCTTGGATGGAGAAGGAGCTGCTCAGAAAAATTCAAAGGAAAAAAGAGGCTTATAAAAGGTGGAAGCAAGGGCAGGCAGCCTGGGAAGAATACAGAGATGCTGTTCGGGAAGCTAGGGACCAGGTTAGGAAAGCTAAGGCCCAGTTAGAATTAAACTTGGCTAGCGATGTTAAGGATAACAGGAAAGGATTCTATAGGTACACTGCAAATAAAAGGACAGTGTGAGCCCTCTCCGGAAGCTATTGGGAGAACTGGCTACCCGGGATTTAGAGAAGGCTGAGGTTCTTAATGACTTCTTTGCCTCAGTCTTCACTGGCAAAGTCTCTGACCACACCACCCAAGTCTTGGAAGGCAGATGCAGGGACTGTGAGAATGAAGACCTTGGGCCCACAGTAGGAGAGGATCTGGTTAGAGACCATCTGAAGAACCTGAGCATGCACAAGTCCATGGGACCTGACGACATCCATCTGTGGGTCCTGAAGGAGCTGGCGAATGAAAGCCACTGGCCATCATATTTGAAAAATCATGGCAGTCAGGTGAAGGTCCCGACGACTGGAAGAAGGGAAATACAACCCCCATTTTCAAGAAGGGGAAAATGGATGACCCGGGGAATTACAGACCAGTCAGTCTCACCTCTGTGCCTGGCAAAATCTTGGAGCAGATTCTCCTGGAAGGCACGCTAAGGCACATGGAAAACAAGGAGGTGGTTGGTGACAGCCAGCATGGCTTCACTAAAGGGAAATCCTGCCTGGCCAATTTGGTGGCCTTCTATGATGGGGCTACGGAACTGATGGACGGAGCAGAGAAGTTGATGTCATCTACCTGGATTTGTGCAAAGCGTTCGACACTGTCCCACACGACATCCTTGTCTCTAAATTGGAGAGACATCAATTTGATGGGTGGACCACTTGGTGGATAAAGAACTGGCTGGATGGCCGCACACAAAGAGTTGTGGTCAATGGCTCGATGTGCGGCTGGAGACCAGTAACGAGTGGTGTCCCTCAGGGATTGGTGTTGGGACCGGTCTTGGGACCAGTCTTGTTCAACATCTGTGTCGGTGACATGGACAGTGGGATTGAGTGCACCCTCAGCAAGTTTGCCGATGACACCAAGCTGTATTGTTCCGTTGATACGCTGGAGGGAAGGAATGCCATCCAGAGGAGGTGATCCTGCCCCTCTACTCTGCTCTCATGAGACCTCACTTGGAGTATTGTGTGCAGTTCTGGTGTCCTCAACATAAAAAGGACATGGAACTGTTGGAACAAGTCCAGAGGAGGGCCACGAGGATGATCAGGGAACTGGAGCACCTCCCGTATGAAGACAGGCTGAGAAAGTTGGGGCTGTTCAGCCTGGAGAAGAGAAGGCTGCGTGGAGACCTCATGGCAGCCTTCCAGCATCTGAGGGGGGGCTATAGGGATGCCAGAGAGGGACTCTCTATTAGGCACTGTAGTGATAGGACAAGGGGTAAAGGGTTAAAACCTGAACAGGGGAAGTTTAGAGTGGATATAAGGAAGAAATTGTTTACTGTGAGGGTGGTGAGGCACTGGAATGGGTTGCCCAGGGAAGTTGTGAGTGCTCCATCCCTGGCAGTGTTCAAGGCCAGGTTGGACAGAGCCTTGGGTGACCTGGTTCAGTGTGAGGTGTCCCTGCCCATGGCAGGGGGATTGGAACTAGATAATCTTAAGGTCCTTTCTAACGTTAACTGTTCTATGATTCTATGTTTCACTGTTTAATTAGCAAAGCACTGATATGACTGTAGTTGGTATTCTTCATTTCTGGACTTGCATGCATGGTGTTTTTTAATTATTTTTTATTATTTCCACCTCTTCTGCTAAACAACAAAACTTAAATTGGATGTTTGGAGACATCTTACTCTAACTTCACAAAATCAAAGTGCTGTTAATAGCTTATTTATTGCTTGTAAATAACTCAGTTAATGGGAGCTGGCTGTCAGCTGAGGACTGACTTTTCTGATGAGAAAGTAGAATAAAAGCAGTGGAATGGAAGTACATAGCATAGAGAATTTTGTGTTACTTTGCCCTAAGAACCAAGAGACTCCTTTTTTGCAGCTCAGAGTAATGATTTAGAGAGGGGCATGATATCTAATAGTTGTCCTTGGTGGAGTTGTGTAGAGCTCATTGTACAGTGGTAGCAGGAAATCAGGGAGCTGATAGAAGTAAGGAGCTTTCAGAGCTGCCTGGGGCTTGTCTTGTCTTCTGCCCTGGGGCATGTGGGTGCCATGGGACTGGTGGTGTGAGCTTTGAGCACCCTGGAGATGGTGGGGATAGGTGACTGTAGCTACAAATACCCTGAGAAATCTCCCCATGTCAGTCAGTAAATCTACCCACTTCCGATTCATGGTCATTGGTGTGCCAGACAGGATTGCTTTCTGCAAGTGTCAGACTTTGCTTGTCTTCAGCCTGTGGTTTATAAGACAAAACCACATATAAATCCCTCTGGCACTGTAATAGAACAGGATTTGCAGAAGTTTAGCAAGCTAAAGCAGATCCTGTGAGTTGAGCAGGTATAGATTTAAAGCAATAGAAAAACCTGACTGGTGGAATTTCATAAATGGTGTTTGAATGTGTCAGTAAACCAATTGTTTGGTTTGCTATGGCATGAAAATTTTGTTAGCAGAGATGGTTATCAATCTTTTGAAGGCTGTACTCCTTGCAGCAAGATCAAAACTGACTGAAGTTAATACTATTTATGTTAATGAAGATAGTTTTAAATGGATAGCTATATTATACCTAGCAATTGTCATGGTTACAACAACAAAGAGAAGCCTATCAAATTTTCTGGATGTAGATAACAGTGTAAAATTTCAATCACTTAATAGTTTATAATAAACTAAAGCAAAACTCAGTGAAATCTTATTTTCAGTTGGTGATACTCTGCTTTACTGTACTTGCAGAGGTTGTGGCAGAGGCTTCTAAATCTACATATAGACTACAGCTTGATGGGGAGAAAAATGTTCCATGGTGGCTTGTTATAATTATCAGTTGAAGTTATTAGTTTTTTAACAAAATTATCAGTTTAATTAGAAATACTGTTTTTCAGGCTTATTTGAAAGGTGTCAATAGAATAGAATTGTATTGCATTTGTCTGTGTCACTGGCACTGTCTGGAAAAAGATCTTCAAGGTACTCCACCTTTCCCCTTTACCTTCTTGGGACAATAGTCAAACCAGTACTTCAGTTGTAATGTTCTGAATTTGATATGTCTTGGTAGTTAAGCTATTGAAAAACATACTAATGTCTTAAATTGCCTCGTCCAAATCCAGTACCTAGGCACTTGTGCATTCTTTTGTAAATTATTTTGTAAATCGCCATGTGTAACATTCTTTCATTACCTGAACTAATATAGATATGAATGAAAGATTATACACTGTTAAACATTCCCATTATAATACTAATATGTGTTACTGGCATCAGATTTCAACTTCATCCAGAAGAAGCAAAAAAAAGAAGTATGGGGCTTTTGATGTGGTGGTTTTTTTGAGGGGTATTTTCTCAGGTCTTTGAGATTCTAATTAGAGAGTTGAAAGTAAATTTTCTGCTTTCATACATTTGTGGTTTTTTTTTACTCCTGTGAATCTTGATGTAGAATTTACCATTGTAAATGGTTCAGTATTTTGAAATGTTTGTTTAAAATGTAAAACCCCAGGGGGTTTTGTAGTCAGCACAAGTAGACTTCTGATACTGCTCCTAAGCAAATTTTAAGAATCAATTTTCTTTAACCAGAATGCAGAGAAAAGGCATCATATTAAATCAGATGTAATTTCAGCTGATTCACTTGAAAAAGAAAAAAATTGGTTCTCTTGGCTGTCTTGTTGTATGTAAAATATAAACCCTAAGATGCCTACTGTGAGCTAGTTATTTAGAATATCAATGCAATGGAAATCAGCTTGGTCAGGGTGATGCATGTTGGACTCAAGACTGAGTATGCAGTTACCAAAACGAGAGGAAAAAAAAGGGCTTCCTGCATGCATAAGATATATATATGCATTACATAATGTAAGTGAAGGAAGATGTAAGTTTAACATTAATGGACTTCTGGAAAAAAAGTTGTCCAATTAGCTCATTTCTACTTTCTCCTTAGGGGTAGAGATTTATTTGTCTTTGCACTAGGCTTTAGGTATTCTGTTCCTATAATAAGAGCATAGCAAAGCCATGTAAGGACAAGGAGAAACTCTCTCAGGAGGGTAGAAGGACATAAGGCCAGCTTTGAAGGTTTGGATTTCCAATGCTGCAGCCAGGCACAGAGCCAAGCATCTAACTGATACCCAGTGTATCATGTGTAGGGGTGACAACGAGTTTGTAATCCAGACGCAACAACATTAGTTAATGACATACTGAATTAAAGCAATCTGTAATTTTAATAAGTGCCTTATGGAAATAGATCATTTAGGGAAGTTCAAGGGATTTAGAGTTTTCGTATAGGAGAATGTGATGAGTTACTTAGGAAAAGCACAAGCATGCACTGGGTTTTGGTTTTTTTTTTATGTGTGCTGTATGTAGTTGGGTGATTGTATGGATATTTGCACTAGCTCTGTGTGACTGTATCATGGATAGCTGCGTCTTGAGGCTCATGTGCTGAGCTGTATCTATACCTTTTTGGATCATCCACCCTCTGCCTTCACCCAGCCTTCTCCCAAAACAAACCTTAGAATTGCGATTATTGCATCTAGACATCTGAAAAGAACACTTCATGCTGGCACTGCTTATAGTAGAGTTTGCTTACCAGGAATTCAACGCCCTTAAAGGAAAAGGCAGGTTACAGCAAATGTAAGTTGCCTTTTCTTTCCCCATCTTCTTTGACTCAGCTTTTAGGCTCTGTAGACCATACTGGGATTACTACTTATATAAAGCTTTTGAGACTTGCTTCCACCTGGCCCTTTCTGCTTACTTCTACCCACCAAAGTACTTGTAGTTGTGGGACTATTTAGAGATTACCAAACGTACTCCATTAAATGCTGGTATCTCAAAGCCTTCATGATTAAACAATAGAGGATGAAAAGGAAGCACATCCATTGGACACCAACAAAATACTTCCTGCTGTCCATAATAGCAAGCTCAAATGAAGCAACAAATCTAATTTTTCACATCCTTCTGTTTAAATTTAATCTCATCTGTAATCCAAGCCTAATGGGTAATCTGCTGCTGTTTTGAGTGTGCTAAAGCATCTGTATCTCATTAGACCTTGCTGATGTCTGCCACTATTCTCCTTGCTCTGTGCTTCCCAGGATAAAGCTGAAAACAGAGCTATTGAGGAATTTTTTTATTTATTTTTGTTTTTTTAATGTTCCCAACTGCATCTACTTCTTTAGCATTTGGATACCTCTGACATGGATTTGCCTGTGATCAAAGAGAATGCAAGCTTGTCCTCATCATAGCACTGCTAAGGTACTAAATACCTGGTGTGAAGTGCAGGCACAGTAATCTGAAATGGGCAGTAGTGTATTTGATGCAGAATATCACAGGTATGTTCTTTGTTTGCTAGTAGCTATATGTAGGAAAACTGGTACTGCTCTATACATTGTGTATTGGAAAATACTCTGCTAAGGGTCTGCAATTTCCCTTCATGGCATATTTTGAAAGTAGTATTGACATTACATCCTGGGGTGTCACTAGTTTATGATGCTTGTTGTTAATTATTCATAATCTGCCATTGCATTGTGCTGAGATGCACCTGTGCTGATTTATACGCACAGTAAGTAGCTTTCCTGTGCTTTGGGAGGAGGTGAAAAGAATAGTCTTGAGCAAGAACTGAGTGGAAGAAGAGAACCTGGAATAGACAGGAGAAAGCATTTATAAATACTGCAAGGCCTGTGGACTATGCTTCTGACATTGTTCTTAGGGATTTAACATTGATATTACCATTTGGTTAGAGAGATTGCACAATGTGGTGACAAAAAGAGCATATTTATGACTCATTACAGTGGGAAATTTGTTCTTCGACATCTTTGCAGTATATTTGGAAATTTACTTGTGCTTTTCAGGATAAGCAATGCAGGTGGCAGTTTTCTCATCTCACTGAAGAAAATATACCGAAAGATTCATGCAAGCAATGTCTTTGCCAAAGAACTACTATTAAATATATAGGATGAAAAGATGATTTTCTTGCTGATTGGAGCTCTGCTGTTCTGTAACAGTAATGAACTTCTGATGGTCCTGTATCATTTTACAAAGTATGGGAACTGACAACACAATACAGACAGTTCCAGAAAGTTGGTACACTTTTTAATTGTAAAACTTTGTAATAAACATTTCATGTTTTTGAGTGCTGCCTATAGAATTACAATTGGGACCTGAAATGTTTTTGGTAGTCTCAACAGAAAGGCCAAAAAATTACTTTTCTTGTGCACACCCTCAGCCTTTTGGATTGTATTTAAAATGTTATCTTAAAACTGGTTCTCTTCCCTTATTGTCTAAGATGACTTGAATGTAACAGGCTCATTTACTCTCCTTCATGAGGCTGTAAGGCTTTCTTAAGAGAGAAGATGACAGTCTTCAAATTCATCCCAGACTTAATTCTGAATTAATATAGGTAGGAAGCCAGCATTGAATACCAAAAGGTAAAAATAGCCCTGCATCTAGGAAAAATATTTCCCATGTATCCCGTGAGATTTGTAACACAAGCAATTTGCATATACATTTTCTTTTTTACCCAAATTCAGTTGAAATTCATTGGAAAAATATTGTGTTCTGTCTATGACAGTTTGGACTGAAAACTTTAATTAGTTTGTAGGTTTTTTTATTATTTTACTTTTTTTTTTTTTTAGTATTTTTTTGCTTAGCTTTGTGGATGTGCTGTATTTGCATTGTCAAATAACTTGCTGGATATATTTGTCAAACAAGAACCCTGAAACCATCACACTGGAGTGCTGAGCCTATCTGCCCATTCTGTCAACAGGATGAAAGTGAATCTCAAGCTTTTTTAATTACAAGGATAACAAGTTCGCTCATCTAATAATGAAGATGGTTAGCAATTTTAAATTTTAATAATCAATTACTGAAAGTAATTCTCCATTAAACCACAAGAGAGCCATTAAATCTCAAAAGATGGAACATGCTGTATGTAACAGTAGCAAAATTTCTATTTTTAAATATCATTAGGGAATATCTGATTTTCATTTCTCTGCTTTTCTTTTACCTTTTTCCTCATACAGACCATCTCATTTTCCGCGGGAAGACAGCACATGAACTTATAAATAATAAAAGAAAACCCTTGCAAGACTTGATCCAATGTGTGAAATATGTGCTAAAAATCTAATTTGTTTCAGTCCAGCATATTTTGACTGAATAATAAGGAAAGTGACTAATTAATATCTTAATACGCTGAGGGCTAGGTGACATGGTGGGCTTCATACACTTTCACCTCAGGAGACTTGAGTTCAGATCTCACTGATATTGCAGGTGCTGAACAAAGTTTAGTGGTTTCTCTCTTGCTGCTGGTTTAGCTGCCATCTAAGACCATAAAATTCAGTCCTATTGGCAGCTTCAATTATAAGTGTGTTGACAGCTGGAAAGCAGGGGTACTACAGTTCTCAAATGGCTTGATGTGCTTACATGAGGATGCCTATTCAGTGACAAGCAAGTTGGCAAACCTAAATTGATATTTGCTGCTAGCAGGAAGAAAATAATCCCAAAGCATTGAGAAGGAGGGAAGCAATAGCTTAGTATTGCCTCAGCTGCAAAATAGCTGTTTTTATTTTCCAGGGTATTTAAAACTGAAAGCTGCAGAAGGGATTTGGAGTGGTTTGTTGATAATGTTGGACTATTAAAATATATACTGGTTAAGTATATAACAGTGAAATATGACAAATGTGTAACTTGAGTCACTTTGTGTGGAGAAAGGACCTGAAACATCAGTGCTACTTTGAAAGAAAAATTAACTTCCAAATTATACTTAATCTTCAGCCAAGGAGACACTGATATTGTGGAGCACATGCGTCTTTCCAGCAGATACTATTATATATTAGGACTTGCAAAGTTCAGCTTGGTTCTTAGGACCCCATCACTGAATTATCCTGACCCAGTGTTCCTGATGGTCCAACATTAGAACAATATGCAGTTGAGGGACACTTACCATTACTTGGCATCAGTTCCCTGTACTCAGAAGTGAAAGTCTGTGTCTCTGATGGCTTGGCTTAAAGAGTCTGATAACATCAACAGAAACCTTATCAGTCTTTTCAAATGATCTGAGATACCTGAGGAGCCCAAGGTTTGTTGGAAATAAGGTGAAAAAAGGCTTAAGATTCTGCTGTGTACCACTGACGCTTTTATCCTTGGCATAAAGCCTGCTGCTGCAGTCATGATTGGTTTAGAGATTGAGGTGGAGGAAAACGTGTTAACATGAGACTCTGCATCAGTCTTAGGGCTACTATCATTGCATTAGATACATCTGGTTCTTAGCTTTTGTTTTTATTGATCTAGAAAAAATAACTTAAGGAAACTGTGGTTTTCGAATCAAGACTGATTCGAAAACAACTGATAGAGCTGCAGGGTTGGAGCGGAGGGACAAACAAGTTTTTTAACACAAAACCATTCGTAGGTCTGAAATAGAAGCAACAAAAAAGCACCTTCAGAATTGATTATAGGTTGAGAACAATTGCTCTGAGCTTAACTTGATTATGTTCATCAATTAGGCAATTTGAAAGAAAAGGTAACTGGACCTGTGGAGCAAAGGGGAAGTATTAACAAGGAGAGGAGTGACAAGGTCATAAACCTTTGTGGCACAGAGAAAGAGAAAGATAATTATCATTTGTGGAATATTAAGTAAATATTTAGTTGTAGAAGATTGGTGAATAAACTCTAATATTCCAAAAGAACCTTGTCACTGTGTTGTCACTACAGTTGTAGCTATGTATGTATAGCTATGAATGCTAGTTCTAGTCCAGTCTCTTAAATGTTTCTTCAGCTGTCCTTCACTTCAGGGCTGAGAAGTTAGATATTGAATGGTTTTTGGCGGAAAATATTCTGCAGTAATTATTAGTATATCTGTCCCCTTTATCACTTTTCTATTCACATTTGGGTTCACAGTGGCTGTCAGGAACTATGTTAGCTGAAACCATAGGTGGCTTTGTAAGAGGCATAAATTATTTTAGCACCGTGTGGTTATGGCAGTTAATTGTCATCTTCTGTCTTGACTGCTCTGTGTTTGCCTGCTTCTGTTAGGTAATGGATGGCTCATGGGGTGTTTGATTCTAGTGATGTGTTTT
Source organism: Psittacula echo (assembly GCF_963264785.1). NCBI lineage: Eukaryota > Metazoa > Chordata > Aves > Psittaciformes > Psittacidae > Psittacula > Psittacula echo. Next base: position 63,780,121 of record NC_137743.1, on the reverse strand, counting down.
GCTTTAGACTTTATGGGGTTTGCAGAGTAGAAGCAGAATCTTCCACTGCCAGTGAATTTCTTGAAAGGTGATCTTCTCCTAATATAAATTGTAATGGCTTAATGACGCTTTAAGAAAGGCTGGTAGATGGCAATCTAGAATATGGACGCACTGGGTGCTTCTTTATCTACATCTTTGAAGGAGGCAGATGTTGACTAGAGGAGTTAGGAAAAGTCCCAAGAGTCTGAGTTGAAGGAGTATCTGCAAGGTGTTCTGAGAGCAAGTGTTGAAGAGCTTTTTTCTCTCTGGCAATTTTTAATGTGTTTGGAGGCTTGAGGCTTTTGTGGAGTAGGTCTGTGGCTGTTTTTGCAGCTTGAGTAGACTGTGCTTTTGAGGCTACTGTTTCCAAACCTGTTATTGTAAAGAAATTGTTAGAAGGATTAGATCATCTCTTCTAAATTAATCAAATGAAGCTTGCAGTGATAGCTCTCAATTTAAAACCAAGTTGGAACACCTGAAGAGCTTCTGTGCTTGGAAACTTGTCTGGCTTCTCACTATGTTTAAAAATCCAATTTTGCGTAGTTTGAATAAAGCTAAATTTCCATGGAAATGTTATCTCTTGTGGTATTCTACAGTTCTAAGTACGAGTACAACAGCAGTGCTGTTAGTGAACAGAGGTGCATAAGGGTATTTGGAGACTCAGATCTTCTCCTGAGTGTTTAGTCTTGTTCACGAACTTGGGGAAATTTTGCATCTGGACATCCTGTAATAATAATATAGTAATATTGTCATACTATTAGTGTGCCTGGAGAAATGCTGTGTTCTGTTCTTTATTTGTTCACCACAACCTTTATGGTGTAACTCTTCTTGTTTTCTTCTGAAATACTTGTCCCTCTTCTCTGTGGTATAGTTGTGTGGTGGTGATATTTTTTCTCTTTTTCTCCAACTGTACTATTTCTGTCTGGCTTTGAATTTTTATAGCACTTGTCAAAATTTGAAATACATTACATCTAATGTCCTCTATCCTCTGTGCAGCTTCCCTGCTGGCTTTGCTAACATGGCTGGTGACACAACTGTTCCTCCTTTGATGTCCCCAACCCTGTCCTACTGTGCTTTCAGTGCTTTCAGCTGTTTCCTGCTCATTGTAGAGTGAATATGATTTTTCAGAGTACAGAGAGAGCTTTTAAGTGGAGGCTTACACATAGCAATGGCAAGAACCCTCCAAATACTTCAATATCACACAGATAAGCAGAAACACCACAAAGTTTAGCAGTTTCACATCAGTAAGTGTTGCCCAGCCCTTGGCAGTACAATCTTAACATCTCCTCAGAGTTATTGGTTGTGAAAGCTGTCTTGTGACAGGCTGCAGGAGGGAATGATTAAATGCTTGTTTAATGGTGTCTGAAGGAAGGTGTAACTATTGACCAAACAAATCAGCTGCTCTCCAGGACTGCACATGAACTGTGATGTAGTGAGGTTTTTCTCATGCCATAGGTAAGCAGTACAAATGCATTTTTATTGCAGTTATATGTAGTAGTGTGAAAATGCAGGAAGAAAATCTGAATCTACAGATGCAACAGCATAGCCTGTTTCTATCAGCTAAACTGGGACAATTTTTTGTTTAGATGTGACTAAAAGGTCTTCCATTATGAAGAGATACTTTCCTTTCCTGATTACCTCCTATGGTGTTCAGAGATGGGATTATGTTCTGCGTAATAAGCCTGCCGGCTGTTAAGAAAAATAATGTGACCAGAAATCATCAGAAAGAGAAGTAGTTATCTTCAAGAACCTAGGATTCATCTAATTACTCAGGTGAAAGTAGTGGTATAATCTACTTCAGTAATTTTGGCAATACTATGGACAAGTTTTGAGGGAGAGTGGGGGAGAAGGGCTGCTTTTGAGGTCCTGAGATGGATGCAATTGATGTTGGAACAGGTTTCTTCTCTTTGTATCCCCCCAAGATATCTGAATCTATCCCTCACCATGTCCTCAGAATGTGTATTAATTATTTTTCAGCCAGACATCTGCTTACCTCCACTCCTACATTCACTTTTAAGCACAAGTTCTGGTACCTTCCTGTACTGCTGAGATGGACAGACAGAGCTAGTTTCCCTTACAGGGAGAGGAAGGGTTGATACCAGAGGGAGCTGTGGGGTAGAAAACTTCCTTGTCCCTACAGCTGCCACAGTCTGAGGCAGGAATTGCTTTGGTGCATGACAGCTGCTTCTTGAGGTGAGCACTCCAGTGTGCACTGTCCCCTCTCTTTGAGAACAAGAGAACTGTTGTGGAGTGATCTGGAGTTGCTGACTGTTGCCTTCTCCAGCACAAACAAGTTGAGAGTGGCTTGTGGTGACAAACTTCTTTATATTTCTAATACTTTCAAGCAGATCCAGTGTGAAAGATCCTTTGTTAAAGTCTGAATGCTAGTTACTGATCTATTGGTCTTTTTGGGCTCAGGACTGTAGTGTACTAGAAAATGCTAAATTTTGGTGAATATGTCTTCCAGGTGAGGCATGAAAAAAAGACTGAGGATCAGTCTTGCTCCTGCTCAAAATCTGTTTTTAGCAGTTTGAGTGCCTTCCAACTCTGAGACTGGGTTGGTTTAACATTTAAAGGTTGCCTGGGTATTGTAATGATGTGTCCTGCTCAGTTATAGCTTGCAATTTGTTGTATAAAGGAACTGAAAAACCCCACAACTTCTCCCTCCCCTTTGCCTTCAAATTAATGGCTCTGAATATAAAAATACGTTTTATTGGCATGATCAGCTGTCTTCTTTTTTTGGCCTGCTTAGTGTATGCTCAAATGCTAGTGGTGTGTCAATCTCCACACCCCTAGTCTCTCTCCCTGTCCTCCCTTCCCCCTCCCAAGATAAGGTTCAGTCTGCAGTGAAGGCATGTAAATTTTCTAAGGCATAAAATTAAAACCTCTAAAATTTGTTTTTGTTTATTCTTTTCACATATGACTTAAAGGAAAGTGTTTGCTGAGTTTATGGGCTAAGGGATCAGATTGTGTTAGGTTTTTATTTTAAATCTTTCTTGACATTTGAATTTAACCAGAAAAACTACCCTTTTGCCAGCTCAGGACTTTACTTGCCCATACATACTTGTGTAACACATTTTAGGTCTTTCAGACGATGCAAATTTGAGGTCCTGATCACCTATGGTAATTAAAAACTTTATGGAACTTTTTTGTTTTCCCAAGAGGAGGAAATTTAATGCCAATAACCTGGCCAAACTCCAACTTCGGTAATTGCATTCTGCCTTCGTGAAAATATCTTTGGTGTTTTCAAATGGAAAAACCTACTCTTCGTTCTATTCCCCAAAATATTGTCTGGTCATGCTGAGTGCCGTAAAGACCTTCAGTGTGGATTAGACAGGTTTAAGCATAGACTCAGGCAGTCACCATTTGCTTAACTCTCTATAGAGTTGTGCTAAACACTTGCACACACATACAACTAGATAAAGAGTTCTGCGTAATTCATAGTTGAAGTTTGAATCTCAGTGTTTAATAGCTGTTTTCATGATGAAAGCATTTATAGCTCAGAGAGTTTTTACTATTTGTCTCGTGTTTTTCTATGAAGTGTTCAAAAAGCACTTTTAAGAATGTTTGCTACTCTTTCTGTAAAGTTTCTTCTCCTTTTATTTATTTATATATTTCTTTTCAGTTCATTCTTATGGCCAGAAAGAAGGAATATTCAGGAAATATTTAGAATCTAATACTACTACTTGGTCTGTTTTTTTCCAGTTCTTTCTTTGTTATGTGAGTAGCCATCAAAATGTAATCACAGAGCATCAAATGCCATTCTTGTATTGACCAATGCAAAAATAAAAATTGTTGTTCCTCAGTGTTTCTCACCATTATACTGCCTTCTATCAGCCCATTGCTATTTAGTATACGTGTATTTCAATAAGGCATTTTCTGGAGGCTTACTTTTGTGGGTAAGGAAAAGATAAGAATGTAAGGGAGGTGATAAAATTAAGTCATTCAGTTCAGCTTTGCATTTAGAGGCAGGCTTAAGTAAACAGCAGATTATGTTAATTTAATTGAATTAATATATTGAATATCTTTTGAGCTATGTAGCTAATGATTAGGCAGTGAAACTTTCACACAGGAGTATAGCTGTGCAGTTCTTGTGAGCAGAGGCTTGGGAAGAAGTCCACATAGTGTGCTGGGACGTGCCAGGAAGAGTACAGTTCATCTGAAGAACTTAATAAAATGTTTTAGAACTCCTCTAACACTCTTGGTCTAATTAGTTTTTCCAGTTTGCTAATGAATTCCCTGTACACAGCAGCTTTATAAATAAAACCTATTTCACCACAAATTAAAAATAACACTCTCCTTAAAACCACAATAAAAATTGAAAGTAATACACTGGGAATAATCTTAGTTTGTATTCTATGTATGTAATCAGTGGAACCTACTGAAATGTTTCAGGACTGCATCTGTTTCAATGTAAAAAAAAAAAAAAGAAAAAAAGTCTAAAAATAAGAAAAGAAAAAGCAAATTATCAAATTCTGCAGTGCTGGTATAATGATTGCTGGATGTATGTATTCAAAAATACATTTGCCATTTCTCAGCATGATCCTTGGAAGATATAATTTCTTACTGCCATGACTGCAGTTTTGTTAAGTAAAACTTGCAAAATGCAACACCACAAACTTTGGAAATGCAGCTTTAGCACTGTTCTGTGTTCAATAATTAAATACAAAATGCAAGAAGTTGCCTTCTTGACTTTCAAATCGTACGTTTGCCACATCCGAAATAAAACACAACTGCAGGGTGCTAATAAAAGTAGGCATGACTAGGCAAGGTAATTTCCTTCTGCATTAATCTTAAATTCTTGAAGAGTCATCAGAGTTTTATTTCACTGGTTCTGGTTTAAATGGTTGAGTTTAACAACACATTAAAACTTTCACTGGGGAGATCAATTTCAAAAAAAATGCTCCATTTGCAGTCGTACCTATATGAAGAAAACCAATCTTCCATTGATCAGAAATTCAGTGTACTTCAAATACCACTTGAAGGTACCAAGTGACTCTTGTGTACATTTTAATAAGCCTGGATGCTTGATGTCCCCTTGTTTTGTTAAGAGCAGTTTATTTAACAGCAAGCCCTCAGGACAGTGTTTCCTTCTGCTTTGAGACTTACTGGGCACAGAATGGATGAGTAGCTGTCAGGGAGCAGATTGCAAGTAACCACAACCAAAGTCCTGCTATGCAGTAGATCACTCACAAGCAATTTTTTTTCCTGCTAAGTGACAGTGTCTAGCTCAGATCTGAAAGAAATCAAACATGCTTTTAATCTGATTTGCAAATTTACCAATTTTCCCTTCTGGGCTCCCTTTCGCTGGAGAGTGGGGCCCCAATTTAATTTCCTGAATTAAGGAGAACTCTCATATGGGGTCTTCTTCCTGTCCAGTCTCTGTGTTACAGAGGAGATGACCTTATTTATGCTACATTTGGAAAAATAAAGCAGAGTAAGATTGTCATGCAACCCTTGTTCATTTCTGTTATCTTAGTATGGGTTAACATATTCTAGTCAATGGAAAGGAGAGCAAGACAACCCTGTTGTACGACTGTGTAGGTGTTGTCTTGTGCCTTGGTACTTGGCAATTATTTAGATAATGAAAGAAATAGATAAGAATAAATGACTGTCATAGCAATCACACTTCCGTTTAAATAGACTTAGTAAAATCTTTGTAACTGTTTCAATGGAGTAAATATCACAATCCAAACTTACTTCCTGATTTCTGAATTATGTTACCTGATGCTTGAAAGCAATATTTGAACCAAGCAGCCAAACATAATTAAACTTGACTTCTGTTGCTTAGTAGCATGTATATAATTTCTTGTTTATGTTTAATTTATCAGTGTCATTTTAGCTGACACCAGTGCAGAAGTATTCTGTGGGGAGACTAATATAGGTCTTGCTGAGTTTTTATGTTGCCTTTTGGCCTTGACTACTTGAATGTGGTGGCTGATGTCACTTACGTGGCAGATACCTCTCTGTGACAACAATGTAGATACACCATATTCAGAGCCATTTCTCATCAAAAGGCATGGTATAAAATTTATACAGCTTTCCTTCCAGTCTGGTCTGTGAGGCTTCCCCCCTCTTCAAGGAAAGTTCAGGTTAGATATAAAGAACAAGTTCTTTACCATGAGGGTGGTGAGGCACTTGAACAGGTTGCCCAAAGCAGTAGTAAATTGTACATCCCTCACAGTGTTCAAGGCCAGGTTGGACAGAGCCTTGGGTGACATGGTCTAGTGTAAAGAGTCCTTGAACATGGCAGGGTGTTTGGAACTAGATGATCTTAAGGTCCTTTCTAGCCCTAACTATTCTATGATTATTTGCCCACCATCTGCGCTAGACACCTTAGTGATAATAAATACTACCTTACAAAATGTGTTTATATTCCCATCAGCTTCTCCCCTTGTTCTGACAGCAGCAAGCACTGCGTCTGTCAGCCTCTAGCGTCCTCAGCAGTTGGAGCTGGTAATTTTTCAGTAACTACAATAAGTCATCAGTGATTATTCTCAGACAACTTTCAAATATGCATATTAGGTAATTAAATTTGCAGTAAGTGTCACTCTGTTATGCTAATGTTAAACATGCAACCCTTTCCCTGTCCTTCTGTATTAAGCCGTTTCTAAAGTGATGTGTCAATAACTAATTTTTCCAGCTGTTCTAGATCAACACTTTTTACATCACAGCTCAGGAAGTAAAAAACACTTGCCTCATTTATACTCTATACAAAAGAAATGTAGCACCTTCAGAAGTCAATTATATTCAGGTGTAACAGTCTAGTTTCTAAAATCACTTTTCTCCTTTAGTAGCACATGACACTTGTAAGATATATGTTTGTATTGCTTCTATTTTGAGCCTTTTGAATCTGTCAAGGTGCAAGACCAATAAACCTTTAATGTAGAAAAGAGTCTTAAATTATTAAGAGACTATCTTGTACTCAGAAAACTCTACTAATTTCAGGTAATAAAGTTTCAAAAAATAGAACTCTCTTCCCTTTAACTGCTACTTTTTTTCTTCTTCAAATAGTTTCCTAAGAAGGAAATTGTTCTTATTGGGGTTGGGGTGGACCAGAGTATAATCCTTTCAGAAAGCTGTTTATGAGATGTTTTGTTCTTCAGATTTCCTGGTATAGACTCTGAGGTTATTCTTACTTTTATTTAATTCTCGGGTCTTATCTCCAAATGCAGTACTTTAAGTTGTTCATGCAGAGAATCAGGCTATTCAAATATCACCATGTTTAGTGGTGGACTTGGTAGCATTACGTTAACAATTGACCTCAATTATCTTAAGAGTTTTTTTCAACTTAGGTGAGTTTGTGATTCACCAAGATTCTGGTGAGCTGCCTGCCAGATTTGTGCCTGCTTCTGCCGTTCCCCTTAAGTTTCCTAGTAGAAGCAGTAACACACTGTTACTTTAAGAACTTGTTCCTTCAGCCTTCCTTACTACAGATTTTTACAGAATAGATAAAATACTGAGTTGTCATAATCAGAACTGAAGACGGTTTCCTTGATGACAATAGAAGGTGGGGATAAATTCCATACTGAGGAGTCAAGCTGGACCTCTGCCTAAATAATCTTCAAAGAATATTTCTATGTATTGTGCACTCTTCTTGTCCCAACAAAAGAAAGAAAAATAATAATAGTTATCCCTCTTGACTGTGACCATTTGAAAAGCAAACTTAATCTTACCTCATAGCTCTTAAAACAGTGCCTACTAACACATGCTTGGTAAAACCTGGGATGATCCTAATAACATATTGTTAGCAGTGGCAGTGGTATGCCCTGAAGATACAAGTCTTTATTGCCTGTGGAAAACTTATGGACTTAAGCAGTAGCTGCGGTACAAATTTCTTTTCAGCTGTCACTGAGGACTCCCTTAGGTGCGACAAAAAAGGTGGTAGCAGGTAACCAGGCATTTGGCAGAATGTAAACATAAACCAATTTTTTCTGCTTGGTTTGCTGTATTCTAGCATGATATTCCTTATTGTACGTGTACATTGCGGATGTTCTAGAAGACTTTCTCTGCCTCGAATATGTAACATACGATGCTGCATGTATTTACCTATAGAAAGTACATATTATGACTGAACTCAGAATTGACCATATATTTCAAGCCTCTATTGTAGTACATATGCATCAGAGAGCAAAGTTTGTGTGGTGTGTGCAGTCTCAAGTCTTGTCACTTCCTGATTGTAAGGTCTTTCCAGCACAGCCTTAATAGAAAGTTCTGCATCCCTGCTAGACTTCAACTTGCTCACCCAAATGGGCTCAGGCTTCTTTCATGTGGCCCTTTTGATGTAATCACACATAAGGTGATCACTATGTTTAATACAAAACAACTTTGAAAAGAACACTGCAGCAGAGCCAATTTCTTTCAACAAATCAACAAACTTGACTTTGGGAGTGAAATATCTGCACTCAAATAACTAAACCCCACTTCTGGGAGTTCAGACCCAGACAAGTTCTGACCACACTTAAATTGGAACAGTGACAAGGTGATTACATGCAGGCTTGATGTCTTCCTCAGGATGGCAAAGAGAACATAGATTTTTGTGCAGAAAGGTGATGAATGCCCTAGTTTTTCCACATTGATATAATTTAAAGATAGGTATGTGCATGCAACTGTCCCAAAGGAAAAATTCTTTATGAAGATGGTTTGCTTTGTTGTGCATGTTTAGTATACAGAGGAAGAAAGTCCTTTTTCTCTTCTTTACCTACCAGTAAAAATACAAGAGTGACTTCTTAATACTTCTGTTATTAGGTTTACCCAACCTTAAAAGATGAGCTTATGAAGAAAGCACAGTTACCAGTGCCATGTAACTTTATTGATTATCAGAAAACCCCAACCACTACTCTCAACTTTTCTCCTTGTTCTGTCTGGTTTGTGATTGTGTTGCTTTGAAGAATTATGAAAATTCCCATGATGACATAAGCCATCTTTTCCAAAGGAAGCACCATGTTGTAACAGAATTAATATTGAGTTAGTCAGCCATGAGATTCAAAGTGAGGTTTAAAGTGCTTCCAAGTCCTCTGTAGAGCCTACAGATTAAGTTGTGTGTTTGAGCCTGCAGGTATAAATGCCCTTAAGAGTCATAGGACAGCTGTTACGACACTGAATGCAGCAATGCCTGACATGTAGGGGCCTCATTTGCAATATGAAACCTCTACTTTTGCTTTTCTGAGTGATAGAGATTTACTGATAGCTAAAATCATCAGATTTACAGATCTCTTCTATACAAAGATACTTACAAGGCAACCATCTAAATTAGTCAATAAGAAATCATGATTACAAGCGATACTGAAGCACTGCATTAATTTTTCAGAGCTTGAACATCTACCTGTATGTGATATTTATAACCTTAAGTTGCCTCTTGGTGTCTGATCCTTGAAGCTGTTTCTTTACAGAAAAGCAAAACAGGATATTCCTTTCCTGAAAGGGATTTCTGTCTGCAGGTATGAAGCGTTCAGCAGAAGAACCTTTGGTCAGACTGACAGACTTGAACCTTCATCAGGTTTAAACTCATCTCCTTTTCTGTGTGAGGCCTTGCTACCTTATACTATATCTAGATTGCTCTCCCCCTCCGTTTCAGGAAAGATGTGTTGGCCTGAAGGGAACAAGCAGGATTCTTGGCTGGGAAGTAGTCTGCCAGGAATGGAAAATCTGTGCTCTGCTGTTTGTTCCAGTGACTGTGTTTTACTCTTTAACTGTTTCATACAAAATATAGCTTCCCAGTGGGCTATATGAATACATGTTTTTTCATTGTTCAAGAATAAGATACTCCTTCTTCTAGGTATATTTAGAGTCAGAACAAAAAAGTAAGTCTCCATAGTCAAATGAGTGTTGTGAAGAGATGCCTGAACTACAGGCTAAAAAAACCTCCACCAAAACCTAGACTGTATTAGCTGTGGCTACCCTAGTTATGTTAATCCTCATGTCTCAAGAAAGATAATATGGTTAGACTGCTCCTGGTATCTCAGATGCCCTGAGAAACTTAGGGGCTATTGCTGTGTCAAAATGTAGATACTTTGGGCTGTTTCAGACAGTCTTAGAGCAGTCAATGTACCTGTGCGTGGCCAGAAGATATACTATGGGAAACCCTCATGTTTCTGAAGTAGCAGCTTGAGAACAGATAAAATATTCTAGGATTCCTGCAAGTGTAATGGGATGTAACTGAATCCCATTCCTGGGCAGAGCTTTGGACATCTATGGAATTAAGCAAGCATCTAGAGGCTAGAACTGTTAGATTTCTGAATATGAATCTGCCCAGAACCACACTAGTCTGTCAACTATGCACCTATGGTTCCACTAAAGTGGAAGGAAAAGCATAGGCTGGGGTTCCTGGCAGATGGCTGAGATGCCCCCTGGGGAAATAGGAGATACGGATTTGAACCTTGTCAGACAGCAGAGGAAATTGATACCTTACCACAATATAATAAAACACTTGACTGTCCCCTCAAAAGCACCTACTGGGAGTGTCTAAGTTGCAGAACAGATGCTGTCATAGTGCAACTTCCAGTCTCACTCCCTGGTAGTCTAAACTGAATCCTTCTAGTTTGACTGTGAACTTAAGGTTCTCTCTGACAGCACCTGCTCCAAGGGGACCATACTGAAGACCTCAAATCTGTAGTTTGAACACAGCCACACTTTGTACCACCAGGCACAGGGGAGCTTTGTCTTGCAGTGCATATGCAGCTAAAGTGCTTGAATTATGATACCTGTGCAGTCCTGCTGTGCTGAACCCTAATATTGTCTTGTCTGTAAATACACATACCTAGGTTGCTTATCGATAGATCAGATACTTTTTGCCTAGTCTATGCTCAGCTTACACTGCAATGTCTTCATGCACAGAGCATGCAGGTTCTTCAGTACTTCAATATGACAGGATCATAATGTATTTTGAAGTTTGGCTCATTGAGCAAAAAAGTTACTTCCAACATGCTATGTGTTTTGCTCCAAGCTACTCAGCTTTGAGCTCTTTGGAGCACAGTCGAATCTTTGCTACATATATAGAAAGGGCTTCCCATGACGAAGACTCCTATATCCCTGGAATTTAGGTACTATTTTAGAACAGAAAGTATTGCCATTGTAGTTACAGTTCTTCAATGAAAATTGGAGGGAATAATAAAACTTAAAGATTTAACTACAAAAGATGTAAACTTTTATTGTTTACAAAATTGTGCTTTTGCAATGATGCATAAGAATGCAGTATACATATAATTTGTATCTATTCTTAGGATGACCTCTTTTCTTACTTTTTTTTAAATCAAGGGTGGAAATTTGGAACAAGTAAGCTTCAAATGTCTTATTTGGGGTTGTTTTTCTTTAAAGCTCCCTAGTACTATATGAACTACTCGTTCAGGCAATAGCTATAAATGCATAGTGGCAGACAAACTGTGCAAATGAACTGTGAGCTATATATATATAAAAGAGAAAGAAAGGTTTTTGCACTGGTTAAAATGGAAAAATTAACATTTTTCTGTGATACCAAAATACAGCTTTATTAAAGGTATGCATAGACATCCAAGCATGCACAATTACTGCTTCAGCTTACAAAAAAGTGGCTCTTAATATCTGTTCTAACCTCCATTAGGAATATTATAGAGCTGCAGTCTGCATCTATATTGGTTATTTAACAGTGATAGTGCATATTGTAATTGATCTGGATAAAGATGTTAGCATAAGGTATGGCAGATGTTCTTAAACCTGATGTCCCTATGTAGTCATATTGGCCGATGATGGCTTAATTTTTCTTTGAGATAAAATGTGCAGCTCCACATTGCAGCTTGGTGTATCTTTTAAAAGCAAAATTCTGGTACAACTTTATTTAAAGTGACATAGGTTTTATCAAAGAATGCAGATAATTAAGTGCTGAAACTGAAAACCATCTCTGTGTGAAGAATTCTGCTGATTTTGTGTGCGTGATTGTTTACAGATTTCATTCTTCATTTGCTCCCAAAGAATACACTTAAACACTCAATCAATGAATAACCTACAGCAGTTTGTTGTAGATTCAATAATGGGGAATGGTGCATTGTACCAGGATAGTCAGATATACCCATAGGGAGTGTCAGTGGTCAAAATGCTTCCATTGCCAGAAGGTAGTCTGAAAATGGTCTAGAAATTCAATACAGCATTGACCCTACATTGTATACATGATCTGCAGTCAGTTTCTCAAGCTCACTTGAAGTTTATAAAACAGCCATTTTAATTCTAGGATTCAAAAAAAAAAAAAAAAAATGTTTTGGATTAAACTATTTTTCTTTCTCTAAAGATGTAAGTTTAAGAGGTGTTCCTCCCCTCCCGCCTTCTATATATGTACCTTCTTATTGTTTTTTTTTTAGCACAAAAAGATTTTATGACAGGGAGGTTTCTGAAAATACAGTCTTAGAAAATTGACACACAGTCATGTTGTGTGTGTCGTCCATTCCCCCTCCCCTCCCTATTGTCAGAATGTTTCTACCTGGTGAGTCGCCGACACCAAATGTTTTTTGAAATGCATAGTGATACCAAATCACAGACAATAGGTATGTTGCTAGACTTAACAGGAGCTAAAATTTTTGCAGGAAGCTATCCTGAGGTATGAAGTTCACAAATTCTGTCCTTTAAAATAGAAGGTTATTTAAATATTTCAGATTGAAACAATAACAACGTTTTTTTAAGATTGGTTGAAGTTTATATTTTTAATTGGTTTAGCACAGCACACAGAATTATAAATATCTTTTATTGTATAAAAGAAAACTTAGACCCAATTACATCTATGCATATTTTTATTCTCTGTTTTTGTTTTTAATTTTTTTGTATAGAGTAGGAGTAATGTGTTTCTGCTTACTCCTAATGCCCAAATGGTTCCTATGCTGTGACTTCTTGGATGGAACAAAACCATCTTTGCTTGCTGTAGTCTACTGACTGTTCTAGGTAAGTCAGACACTTTTATTCTGTGCTGTTATTTATTTTCTATATTGCCATTGAAGGTCTTGCCTAAACTAAAGCAAAAGTGTATATTGCATTGTCCTGTGCTTCAGTGTGATGCATATTAAATTGAGTGTTACTACTAAATACTTAAAAAAATGGTTATTAGACTTAGTGCCTTGAGTTGCGCATATATCCATAAAGTGAGATTACACCACTTGCAATTCTTAATGTCAAAATTTGGACAGTGTCACAAGTTGGTTTTCAGAAAAGAGCACACAACTCTAGAGTTTGGAAGTCCAATTGTTCTATTAAAATAGCAGACATCAACTTTTTTTTTAATTCAGACTTTTAAAGAGACTTTTTTCCTTGAGATTTTTTTGTCACGAGATATTTTAACGGATGCAAAGGTTTTGTAAAAGCAAGAGAGCAAATCAATCTTTCAGCTTTTCCTAAAGTCTAGAAGTGTTTTGTTTTGCCAGCTGTCTATGAAAGTTCAGTGCATAAAATGTTAGGAGCCTGACTTTTTCCTGTCTTGTATATCTTTGAAAAATTGGTTTATGGTGAGTCATACATCATGTAGCTAAGACGTATGGGAATAGTTAAAGATTAAGGTAAATAGACAAATTGAACTGCTTTAAATCATTTTTCCCTGTTTCACTTTTATGAAGGAGCTTATGAACAAAAGTTGACATTAAGCAATCACAATAGGCTATTCTATATATTTTAGACAGTGGTAAAGACTTTAGTGTCAGAAAGTGTTGCATCACTGATGCTTATATCAATTTGATTGGTGTCCAAGTTTTAAAAATGTTACTTTGTCAAGTCATAACCTTTTCTGAGTCTTTCATTTGTCATAGTTTTAAAGATTATATCTTGAGGGGAAAAAAGTGTTCTGTGCTTCAGGAATTGTACTGTATGTAGCTCATAAGAATTTTCTTATCAATTGTATAAAATTATCATTTCTGTTATTATGTAATATGATTTGCTTAGATGTTTTAGTGTAAATGTTTCATTTTAAACACAAAGATTAGCAATTTCACTTGAGATGTAGAAATTAATTTTCATGAAATGTCAGAATACAGTTTGGCTGGCAAAGTCATAAATGAGAAGATTTTAGTACTACAGTCACCGGACTCTGGCTGTTATTGATAATAGCATTGCCATGAACTGGGGCCTTCCAGACAAAAAATGAAAGTGTCAGCTGACAAAGGTAATTCAGAGAATGAACTTGATGTAAATAGACAGTTATTTCAGTTTTTATCTTAACTGACCAAACAAAATATGGCTCTACTGTAAACAATAAATAACGAAGAGGGAATATATCTGGTTTTGCCTATTCATGTTCTTTGAGTCTTTGGCAGAAACTTGGGAAATGAGATATAATAGGAGTTTGCGCTAAAAATGCCATCTGTTATTCAAAGTGTTGTTTCCTTTACTTTTTGGTTTCAGAGCAATTATTTGTATTGTCATTCTGAAGGCCTTGGAGTTGGGGTGGGTGTTCAAGTTGTTGCTAAGATGAATTGACCATGCCTAAATATTTCTGTGTGCTATAGGAAGCTTCAGGGAGAAAGCAGCCATGCTATCAGTAGGAATTTTTTTCAGATCCTTGGGGGAAGCTTAGACAAGTGACTTAAAACTAAAACACCAGTTTCTTCCAAAATGAAGGCTAAATATAATGATTGTTGTCATGCTTTTACAACTGTTGTGGATAATGTGACTATATAGCTACACGAAGTTTTACTACTGTACAATATTTTCTTGTTACTTGATTGAAGGGATATTATTGTTTTATGTATTTTTTTATAGTCCTTATGTTTTTTGTCTAGTACTAGTCATGTAACCAATAGCTAATAGCTTTTATTTTTTTGCTGAATGAAGTAATACTAAACACACTAGCAGTTTCTCTGGTCATATTAGAAATTGGTGGTTTTTATCAATATGTCTGCATATAGACCCCAGAAGTTCTGAATACCAGCTCCTTTACAAAAGGTAATTTTTTTTCCAAAACAGATAAGGGACAAAAACATAAAAATAAAATTAGAGTTAACACTGAGAATATTCTTGTATATAATAAGATAATATTGCTTTGTAGCTACATTTAATAGGTCACTTATTATTTTGAATTACAGGATGTATTTGCACTTTTTCTGTGTACTACGTGAAAAACACGCACTGATTATTTTCAGTACCTTTGGTATCACTGCAGCTTTTGGCCTCTATGGTAGCAAAGTGCTTGTTTCCTGAAATTTATTGCCGTCTTCCCTGTCACATCAGCTAAAAAGAAGGCAACTGAACTGTACTATGTATTTTTTATATATATATATATATATATATATATATAAAATACAAATCTATATATATTTTTATATATATAGATTTTTTATATACATGTGTATATATATAAAAAAAATCTTAGGTAACTTACATTGCTTAAATTAATGGAGAAATTACTCTTTTTACTTTTCTAGATTAAATTTGGATATGAAACTTGATTATTGAATTGCATAGCAGTTTTTTAAGTTTAAAAGCTATATTAACGTGATCTTCTTGCAAGACAACCTCCCTCTCCCGCCTTCTCTTAATATAGGTTATGAAAAGAGTGCCGGTAAGCTTAGCACGACATCTAAACATAGCAGTTTAGGCATGGGAGCTTTGACATTTCAATCACAAGAGGGAGCTGTTGGAGCTAAAACTACCTGAAATTGCACACTTACGCATTGCCGTTTTAATCAATACTGCTCAGTTCTAAATATTTAATGAAATACATTAACAATTATTAGTTTCCACCATCACACCCTATGACTACCACTGACATGCATTTTCTAAAAGAAGTATGAAAACAATAATTAAAGTGAATAAACCTATACATTGGCAGTAATATATTTGGCGTGTGTGTGGGAACAACAGCCAATCTTTTCTCCTTATGTTGGTGACAAGCTTAAATCTGCTTCAAAGCAAACAGTCTTGTCAAGCAGTGAAACATTACTTTCTTTCTAGAAACCTTTGTTACTCATTTATGTCGTTGTGTACGAAAAGTCTGTGGGTCCAACTTTTCTAGTGGCTCTGGTAGGCAATTGAGCACACACATTGAATGTCATATGGTGAAGAATGTCAGTTTATATGAAAATTGAAGAATTATGTGTTTTCCCCCTGCAGTTATGCACAAAGGCATCATTGTCAGTTGCCTTTCTTAGGCCTTCCCTGCAGGCATGATCAGACTCAAGCAGACAGCTATTTTCCTTTAATTTTACACAGCAAGCCAGTAATGCTTATGATTATTGTTAAGTCAGGAAAAGTTTAGTTTCATCAAGTGACATGTAGTGTTGCAATTAGTTACTTAAGCACTTCTTATAAAATTTTCTACTGTGGTATCTAACTTGGCAGATGCAGCTAAATATTAGCATCTTGTATTAAACAAGAGGGTAAAAACTCCTAGCAGAAAGCACAGCTGACAGCTCTCAACATGAGCTGAATGATCACTCACAATTGTAATCGATTCTGTAAGTACTGAACACAAACCCCCAGGCAATTGAGGAAAATAGGATGATGAAGGACTGCAAACTAATACGTTACACATCTTCATTGATTAGTCATTGATTAACCATTATTTTTCTGAATGACAAACAGCTAGTGGTAAAGTAACTGAAGCTGATGATTTATTTACATGTTAGACAGAAGATAACTTCTTTATTCAGCTGATTGTGAGCTAATGTAAACTCAGAAGACAGCAACAGTTTAAAAGTAAAGGCAGGTTTATGATCTTTTCTGACAGCATTCCTAGATTCTGAATGATTTTACTGGAAGGAAATTTAACTAGACTTTCAAGCAACACATGAAATTCAGATGTGGACCATCTACACTGTACCTGTAGTATAGCTACATTTAAAGAGAAGATCATTTTATAGACTTGGTATTTACAAGAATATTGATCAGTGTTTATTGAACTTTTAATTCTCTGTTTTGTTCAGTGCCTTATTGGCAATTAAACACACCTGCAGAAATGGCAGAATAATGCTTTGCAATATACCTACTATCTTTATTATTCTGAAAATATCTCCAAACCCTAGCATTGAACATACCATGGAATTAGGAAACACATAATTAGGAAGCAGTCTATGCATTTGGTGATCATTTTTCCTTTAATACATATCAAACATCTAATTATAATCAGCTCCTACCAATAAAGTATGAAGTAAAACTGATTGCAGTGGTGGTGGTGGTGGGAGGATTTGGAGTGAGGTTTCTGCCAGTCCAGTGGGCTTGTGTTGAGAGTCCAGTTGACCTTTTCCCCTTCTGTTTTGTTTTGTACCCTTCCAAGCCCCTGGCTCCACTTCAAAAAAAAAAAAAAAAGAAAAAAAAAAAAAAAAAGGGAATATAGTGCTTGAATCAGTTCAATTAAGGAAAGAGGCCCCTGGTACTGTCTGAGAGCTTCCTTTACAGTCTACTTCAGCTATGAAAAGTGTTGTGGACAATGCTTCTTATTTGTTAGTGATGAATCATTCCAATTCTTCACTTTTCTTTATTGTGGCATTATGATGAGATTTTTGCAAGCGTGTGGATATGCTTCTTCATAGGAATTATGTTTTAAATTAACAGTAATTAATGTGTGCTTAATATAGAGTGTTAGTGGTCTGTGATGTGCATTAACTGGTTATCAGAGAGAGTTTCAGTGAAAGATGTGTGCTTTCACGAAATATGAATGTATATATGAATAACTATTTAAGGGGAATTCATCACCATTGCTGGATTTAAAGGTTAATTATCGCATCACATAAATTAAGAAAAAGAAAGATGGCAGTATACCATAGAACTGCAGTTGAAGTGTAAATGTGCTTGACATTACCTCTAATAACTGTTCCATTGTTAGGCATACAATTGTGCAATTCTGTTGTCTTCTGGCCTTAATAGTTTTCTAAATCTCTAAATTAATATATTAAAATATCATTATGCACTTGGCCAACTCCATACATCAAATTGCTTCTCTGCATTTTACGATAATTTATCATACACATTTTCTATTCTGTATGTGTTTCTGCGAGGCCTACTTACAAGTGGATAGCAACTGATATTCCGCTGGTATCTTCTGAACATATTCAGTATGAAACTGCTAAACTGTTAGCTTTACTGTTAAAACATTTGCCAACCAGCACTAAGCATAATCTTATTTCAGGTTTTGAGGATTTTTTACATTAAAAACAATAAAACTTCATGCTCTTTGCATTCGGATTTTTATTTGCTTGCAAAATTGCTCTGGAATAGCAGTCAATTTATATGACATTTATTTTTGCCTCTCTGCCCACAAAGTTGATCTAGTTTGTCCTTTGGAACATGTAGCTGTCCTCCCCTAGTTTCAGGAGTGGGTTGGACTGGGCAGGAGAAGCATTTTACCAAGCACCAAGTTGCTGCTTGCTAGGCGATTCCATGTTATGAGACCTGAAATGATGGTACTTATCAGTTTGACAACTCTTAATTAAAAATTCTACTTCCTCACGGCTAATCAGCCCTGTGCGTTTCTGAGGAACCTGCAGCACTCCTGCCCTCCCAAGTGCTGCCTCGTGCTGCCTGCCGAGCATTCACAACTGGACAGCACTGATTGCGTTAACAAGTCTGAAAAATAACAAAAGAAAAACTGCTCTTGCAGTAAAACCACAAGGAAAGCCTATAGGACAAGGCATGAAAATACACAGTGTCATTCCTGTTACACCTGCAGTTGTAATATTTATTTCTAGTTCTCTGTGTAAAAGCAAATAAGAAATCCTGTGAATCCTGTGAATATATTCTGTGTTACCTGTTTAAATTGTCAATTAAGGAGACTATTCACATGAGCAAGAGTGTGAGTGGCCTACTATGTGATGCTGGTACATACTTCGTAATTGAAGAAAAGAAAGAATCATTTTGGATTTTCCTTCTCATTCTTTTGAGTTCAGATATATTATCACAACTACAGTTGGGGTGGAATATGCCTCAGTGTCTTCAAGCATATTTAATATCTTTAAATTTTTAAATGAAAATGTAGCTGTCAATTTTAAACTAATTTGGATGGACAGCAATAAAATGCAAACCTCACTTCAAATTAGAATTTTCAGTGAGGATTTCTAATGGAAAGTAATTGCTGACAATAGGAAATGACAAATTACTAATTACTTAGTTCAATTAGACTTTTGTGCCTTTGGTCCTAAGTGGCAAGCATACAGCAAATCTTGCACTTTTATAACAATTAATGACACTAAAACTATTTAAACTGCCAACAGATGTGAGTAAGAAGACATGAATTGAAACTTACTTAATTTACATACTATCCCAATTTTATTTCAAGTAAATGGTGTTTAATTTTTATGTCACAATTAAATATCACTGGCATAGTGTAATTTCTGCAGAACTCTTCAGAATAAAATAGTTTTGCTGAACTGCTAGTGCTAATGCTTTTTCCCCCCACCCCTCTTACCATAGCACTGTTTATCTTAAAGTGACTCCAAAATATATAGGGGCAGTGGGTGGAATATAATTTTTTTAGAGCTTGTACTAACAGTTTTCCTGAAGTGGGATATAGAATTGCATCAACTAGGCTTACTGTAGTGTAAGATTTTGAATTCTGTTTCTAATTTATGGGTGAAGACAAAACTTCATCTGGTGTATAGCATTTACAATCAGTCAAACATTCTATGTACTTGCTCTCAGTCTTTATTAAAGTCCTTCCAGATTTTTTATGTAAGATATTGTGGCTTTATTAACACTTATGACATCTTTTAGCAGGCTGGATTCTTCATTCTTTGTCACATTTTGCAGTTTAGGTCTTTTGAATTGCTTTTGAGTATGTTTCTACTGAATATGATGATTGGCAGACCATAAATTGACTATAATGGTTTCTGTGCAGTCGTTAATATATTTATGCAAAAGTATGTTTTCCTGGTTACGTTTACCATAACTTCTACATCCCAAACCATCTAATATCAAATGCTTAAAGTTAGATGTCCAAATAAATCTTTTATGCTTTAGTAAGTGCTAGTCAATGTATTCCATGTGATTGTTAAGATTTCCTTAGGTGTTTAACAGTCCTACGAATTCCCACTTGTTTGGATATACTTATCTTTTGAAATACTGACAATATATATTTTTAGTCAAGAAAGAAAGATCCTAAATTCTGAAGCTATTAATCCAGTAACACTCCATTTGAATTTACAGATTATTTTTCAAAGCCTTTTTTTGACTTTTCCCATTTGGAAAAAAAAAAAAAAAATCTAAAAGCAACATTTAAAAAAATCCATTAATCTAATAGTAATATATGATTAGTTAGTTTTCCAGAAGAATCTTTTGTTTTGTAGCAAGATATAAGGCAGTAGAAGGTGTAGCAATGAGTGTTCCTGCTGAAAAGATGTATAGATAGAAGATAATATTCTCAATATAGGAGTAGAAATAGGAATGTATAAAATATAAGTGAAAAGGCTACAAGAAAATTAAAAGGTAGGATACCAAATCAGGAAAGATTTATAGAAGTGACTACATTTAATTTAAAGAGTTTTCTTGAAGAGGGTGTTTTGTAAGAAGCATTGTGCAGGTGTGTAATTTTGGTTTACAAAAGAATGTAAGTACTGGTAAATGTTACAATAGCCTTAATGCAACATGCTTCAAGACAGGCTAAGTATGAGGCTGAATATGCAATTATGGCATTTCTTCCTTCACGTGCTTTTATCTAAGGTCTTGGCAAATGTCTGCCAACTGATCATCACTTTCCTCAGTCTTCTTACGCTTTATGTACTACCGCAAACAAAATAATAAAGTTCTTCTTGATTTGAAATATTAGGTGTCAGAAAAGGTGAACTGAATAGATGTAGAGGGTGTATATTACACAAGGTTTATAACCGTACAACTATATACTTTAAGGACTAGCTATTCACCAGGATTATGTTAGTGAGGTTTTGTTGTTAGTGAGGTTTTGTTGTTAGTAGAGATGCTTCAATCTACATCACTTGAGTCTAGCAATTTCTGTTGTGCTTTACTATGTTATAATCCTCTAAAAAGCAGCCACACAGCTTAGGCTGCCTGTGAAAATCCTGGCAAAGGGATTTCTTCAAGTACATTTCTCAAAGAGGTTTGTCTTGGTGTCATTTTTATTTATTTAATTTAATTTCTAAATGTAGGCAATAAAAACTGAACAAATAAAGCTGATAACTGAATTGAAATGCCAGCAGTAGTTTTGGACAAACCTATGTTGTTTCACCTCAGCTGTAGTTTTCTCTTCCCAAAAGCTCAATGAACTTTAGAGCTGGAAATACAAGAGAGACCATACCTCATAATAGAGGAGAAAGGAAAAGCTTAGGCAGGGGGTAGGAAACCTGGGCAGCGACAGAGGAAAGAAAGACTCACAAATCAGAAAGAGGAAAAAAAATGTGGTATTGGTATTGTGCTTAGAAAGACATAGTGCGGAAAAAAGGTGAGAGCAGGGACAGAAGTATATCTGGAGCAAGTAGGACAGAAAAAAACAGAGGTGGCCTAATTAGAAGAAAAAAAGACAGATGATGGGGAGAAGCAAAAGAAGGGTCAAAGATCACAGGTAAAAAAAAAAAAAAATCTAAGAAAAATTAGCAGGACAGACATAAGGCAAAAATATGGTGTCTTTATTCATACCACAATGAATCATGAGACTAGAATGTTTTGGCTGATTTTAATCATCCATGGAGAATACCACTTCCCTTATAGCTCCATCACAATTATTGAGGCACTGGCAACAGATGAAACATGTAATTTCTGATTGTCTGGACAACTGAGGAAAATGAGGATGGAAAGGACTAAAGGCAAGAATACAAGTATTTATGGTTAGTTGTAGTTTGAATGAAATATATGGATATAAGTGTACCTGCAACTTACATGAAGAGATACCTGTATCTCTAGTGATAAATTTTTTGAAGTTAGATTTCTAATGACAGTTTTTTGACAACTAAAAAAACCTGAAAGAATAATAATTTACTTCAGTGGCAGCATGTTGTTTTCTTTTTTTTTTAGTAATAAGACATACTGGGTTATTCTATGATTCTATGTTAAATTCCTATAAAACGGATTACTACCGTTATTGCTGTAAACTTTTCCTTTAGCAAAATATTGTTTTAATGATAAAAGGGTACTTCCTTAGGAACTGGGAAATACAAACACCAACAGTCCTTTAGGATTTAATGAGAAAATAAAGATTATTTGAAATTGCCATACTTTCTTAGCTGCTGTGGTCCAGAATATTTCAAAATGACCAAAACTTATTTGTCTGACATTATTATTCTGATGTACTTTTCTCCAAAGTGAAAAACAATATGAATGAATTTGTACTATGCCCACTTGCAGATAATTTCCTGTTATCATAGCAGTGAAAACAGTACAGGATGATGCTGTAAATTTTTTCTAGCACATGGAAGTAACAGTGCCGCTAATCCAATAGCTGGCTTTTTCATCATGAAGATCATTTATTTTTTAAGACTAATGACTTTTAACCAGAGTAATTTTACTGGAGATCTCTAATACAAACATTTAATTTCTCTTAAAAAAAAAAAAAAATCACCGGCAGAGGTTCTGCTATTCCAGTGTTTCTGAATAGTAAACAAGTTTCTCTCCCCCCCCTCCCCCCCCCCATCTAAAAAAAGAGAGGAAATCTGAAGTGTGAAAAGAAAAATTGGTATCATTTAGAACTAAGACCCTGATTCAGCAAAAATCAGCTTGTCTCCTGCACTGGGCAAGGCCACTGAAGTCCTGAACAATGGTTTTTATGTACCTACATGTGCAACGGAAGGCAGATGGCTATTTTGTTAAATGAGGTTCAGCTATCTTAAATATGCTTAAATAAAATGTTTGTTTAAAAATTTTTAGTTAATAGCATTAAACAATTGTTCATTATTAGGAAGACATTATTTTTTTTTTTTTTCAGATTGACAGTTGTCTTGTACCTGTGTTGCATGTGATATATCTGTCAATTGCATTTGTTAATGAGCTAAAAGTTTGCTAGATTGCATACATTTGTTAAAAAAAAAAAATCCTATGAAGGGTTACACTTTTCAGAAAAAAGAGCAGCTACAAAATAAAAATGTAAAAATAGGGCAAGATGTGGTATATTCTACAGCTATATTAAGGATGAAACACTGTCATAAGTGTTGGCTTTAAAAATCCATACAAAATGTAGAAGAAAGCAACTGCTCCTTTTAAGGTATAACTGCATAAGAGAAGAATAGTGCAATAAAGATAACAGCAGTCTGTTGAAACAAACATGATAAGGAAGAAATGCTTTTGGAATCAATAGATAGGTTTTTGAGCAAGGGAAAACATCCCAACACTTTTTTTTTTCTTTTTCTAACTAAGGTAGAGGAAGAGGAAGAAACTAGTGAACTCAATTACTGCTAATGGCTGGAAGCTGGTGTACCTATACAGCCGGAGAAAATGCAGATTATGTGTATGGATTTTGTTGTCACTTCGTAGTGGATCTGCTGCTGTTGTAGACAAAGTGAAGCAGGATTTTCAGGGAAAAAACTCAGTCTGTTTCAAGAGCTTAATGCTAGAAGCACTGGACATGGCAATGCTGAAAGTCTTTGCCTCTTGATGTGGCACATACCGCAATTCATCATGAGGAAGTAAGAGTGAGTAAAGCTTCTTAAGTCTGGGCTGTGCTTTTCTAAAGAGCATTGCCTACTGACATCCCAGAGAAGGTGGAATCAGCTGTCAGACTGTCTCAGAGCCTTATGGCTCTACCAGAAAAATGGATTTGTGTGGCATTAAGTTGTTCTTGCCCCCATTAGGTTGCATCAGTACTGCAGCCAAAACCTGCTTTTAAACTTCTGTTGTGTTTGATCCCCTGACTTACATCCCTCTCACTGCTGTAAATTGCTTCTCTGGGGGAAGGAGAGGGGCTGGCCATGTCTGTGTTGTAGCTCTTAGTAACAGGTGTGTTCCACTTCCTTCAATGATGACTTTATTTTTTTTTTTTTTTCTTAAAAAGAAGTCTTGTAGAGCACCTTTTTTTCTTTGTTTTGTTTGGTTGTCTACCAATTGGAAGATTTAGAAATGGCTGATCACTTAAATTGCAGAGAGTGGGTAAGCTTTTGTTTTAAACTTGTAAAAATCTAATCTAACATCATCAGCAATGAGAATTAGTTAATCTGACTGTATTTGCTACAGCTCGATGCCAGGATCTCCTCCTTGTTATGCTAGAGTAAGTCTGATGTGAATTTTCTGACATTCATCATCCCTCAGGATCTACCAGGGAATGACAAGTGAGAGCTGTGGAAGTATTAAGCCCTTACCCTGAGACAGTCAGAGCATGGTATCTGGATCCATGTCCTGCTACTTGTGAGAAGTCTGATGTGCCTTGGTAGAAAGAAGCAGCTTCTGGCTCCTCAGTTTCCTCCTCTTCCTTCTCTTTCCTCCTTCACCCCCCCTTCCAAAATCACCACATTCTTTCAGTACAAATACTTCTAATTTAGAGGTAATCCTTAATTGCTTTTTGTCATATATTATGTTCCCTGGATGTACTCAACTATTTTGTTTTGATGGGAAGGGTTGGCTTATGAAGGGTCTTTTCCAACCTAGGTGATTCTTTGAAAATAGAAAGTGGAGGGATAACAAACCTTTTATATTAGCTTGCAAATAGAAGGATCTGTTACATTCCCACACTGATAAATTTGTAAAATATTTTTTCCTCTTAAAGATGAGAGGAAAAAGAGCTTTAAGACCTGCAGCTTTTGAAATCTGCTTTTTGTACCAGAGGTGTGTGAGTGCTGGGACATCCTGAACCTGGGGGAGAGTAAGCTCTGCAACTCGATGTGGTACATGTAGTATTTTCAGTTTTTCTAAATTCTTGATTAGTCATGAAAGATAATTTAACTCTAACCGTAGTAAGATCCACAGGGTTTTGGCAGTAGTCTATTGATTTTTTTTTTTTTTGTGTGTGTGTGTGTGTGTTTTATTTTTTATTTACCTCTCTGAATTCCATATGTCTTTCCATTTAGTTGTGCTGGAAAAGGACAAAGAAAAATCCCGCTCTGGTATGTCAAAAACTACGCTTCGACTCAATAGGGAATGATAAGGGGTAAAAGACATTTTTCTGTGGGCTTACAGAATGCTGTGGCTGTTTCAATAATTCACAAAACCACCAATGTTTATAAACTGTTGTCTTGTACCAGGATATGGAGTGTGTACAACTGCAAGGAAAAGACAGATCCTGCCCCCATGAACTCACTGTCTTTCCGTTTACCTCCTATAGTTAGAGAGTTCCTTAACTTTCATTTATTGATTGGTTCGTTCATTCTCGCTTGTATTAATGTTAACACCAGAAAAAAGAGGGGGTTTTTTGTGTTTTGTTGTTTTGTTTTTTTTTTTTTTTTTCCCTTCCCCCCCCCCCCCCCCTTTCCTGAACAAGCTCATTTTCTTTTAGGACTTGTTGTCCTTCCTCTGTTACTGAAATAGCTTTCAGTTTCCAGGCTAGCTAGCTGAAAGACTGTTTGTGGCTATAAAAGAGCCAACCCAGGGCTCAGTACATGGATCTGAGGAGGATTACTAAGGATTCTAGGGCATTTTGCTTCTGTCCAAAATTACTTTAAGGCATAGGTGTCAGATAGCTTGGCTATGTCTGATGGATCAAGGGGACGGAGTGAGAGTGAGAAAGAGAGGTGAAAGGGATAAGGAATGGATTGAGGACAAAAGGAAGATCAGAAAGCAGTCTGGGTAGCGAAGGGAAAGACAGGAAAAATATCTTACTTGTGAACTTCTATTTCTAACTCTTTGAATACCAAAGGCGAATGAGAGAATTTTTTCAGACGTATTGACACAAACTGGAGACAGCTGGCTAACTTTAAAATTCATCACTGATGGTGAATTATCAACATAATTTTAAAATTACCTTATTTGACAGACTTTAAAAGTAGGAAGGTATATTCTTATTTTGAGTCATAAATAAAAAAATCAAGTGTGGTTTACACTGTGGGTCTATTTTTTATTTCACTCATTTTGACAATTCTGGCAGTAGCTGTTCAAGAAACATTCAAATCCACAGTAAGCAGTACTGGAAGTCAGGAGTGCGGTGCGTTTGCAGAGCTGTGTGTGAAGGGGAACATCCTGACTGTGCTGTGCGTGGCTATGGGCACTGAACAGGCTCGCTGTCATGAGCCCCAGTACCTGGCATGCTCTCTGCCTGGCACCAGGCATTTGAATAAGCTCATTTGGGAAACTGCTATCAGGGCATCTGCACTATAATGCTGGTGTTTCTGGATCTTACTTCCTAGCTTTGATTACCCGTATGTCCTGGGTTCAGCAGCAGCAGTCAGTTTTTCTCCTTCTTAGTAGCTGGTGCAGCGCTGTGGTTTTGACTTTCGGCCTGGGAATAATACTGATAAAGCCGATGTTTTCAGTTACTGGTCAGAATGTTTACCCTGACCAAGGACTTTGTGAGTCTCATGCTCTGCCAGAGAGGAGGGGAAGCTGGGAGGAAGCAGAGACAGGACACCTGACCCAAACTAGCCAAAGAGGTATTCCATACCACAGCACATCATGCTCAAGATGTAGAACTGAGAGTTCCCAGAAGGGCTGGAACTCTGCTGGATGGGGGGCGAGGTATTGGTATCGGTCGGCGGGTGGTGAGGTGTTGTATTCTCTTCCCTTGTTATTTCCTTTATCATTATTATTATTGGTGGTAGCAGTAGTGATTTGTGTTATACCTTAGTTATTAAACTGTTCTTATCTCAACCCATGGGAGTTGCATTCTTTCGATTCTCCTCCCCGTCCCTCCAGGAGCGGAGGGAAGAAAGGTTGGGGGGGGGGGGAAGTAGACTGCGTGGTTCTAATTTACATCCCGGGTTTAAACCACGACACCATATCTAGTACCATCTAGTTCTCTGGGCTTTTTCTGCAGAAGTAGTACTTGTGTAATTTTGCAAAAGCACAAGTAGCAACCATAGGGTTATAAAGTCTCCCCCACCCCCTTCTTTCTTGAATAAAACCGAGACACGCTTGTTCTAATATAAGTCTATGTGCACTAGTTTAAAACTAAATGACCGAATGTGTGAAGTATGACTGGTTTCACTATCTCACTGCCTATCTAGGGATATACAGCTAGAAGAAAGGACTAAGTTTTTGTCTGAGCACAAGAATGACCTCCTATGCATCTACAGGTGCTCTTAATCTCTGGTTCACCTGGGACAGAGAATGATCTGTTAATCATGGGGATGGTAATGGAAAATCCATACTTATATCTATTTTTAGTACTTAGATACCAGGGTGACTTAGAAATACCTAAAAAGTGTAGATAGTGAGTCAACAAGGAGTCTTCTAGATATGAGTGTTTATGGCACACTGGGGAAAGGAATGTGAACTTTGATATAGTGGGCTGAAAATTGTCCTTGTGTCTTTTAGATTTGGACTGTGTATTTACCATTCTCTGTATTTTACCAGTTGAACTCAGACATGTGCCTTCCCCCTCCACTCCCCTCCTCTCCCCCACCGCACCCCCACCTTCAGTCTATAATCATATCCCTTTCCTAATTTTCTAACCTAAAAATTATGGCAGAGAAATTGTTATAGTAAAGTTTTACTACATCCTGCAACTCCCAGCATTTTGTCTGAAATGTATGAAGTTACTGTGCAATCCAGAATTTTTGCTTGTAGAAGAAGGTGATAAAACGTATCAGAAGTTTTGAAGAACAGCTTTTATTTTTAGCAGGGAAAATAACACTGGGGGAGCCAGCAAACCATTCAAAACAACTGACTTGGAACTATGCTATCTGAATTTATAAGAATGTATAAAGTGATAAAGAAGTCCTGGTGGAAAATAATGAAGATACCAGTAAACCTATTTTCAGAAGTAAATGGTCTTTTCCAGTGAAGGCCTGTGTGATTCTGTATGATCCCAATTTTGTCAAGTTTGTCTCACAGCTGCAGAAAATGCATATGAATTTACATCAGAACTAGACATAGAACTGGATTTTGGGGAAGAGGGAGGATAACCGCAAATCATTCTGAAACTGGGTAAAACTCTCTGCTGAGATAGTTGTGTATATGTAATTTATATACACATGTAATTATCTCTTCTTGTATTTGGTTGGGTTTCGGGTTTGGTTTTTTTTTTTTTTCTTTAGTCCCTTGTATTTGGTCAAACTGCAGTTTCATTGCTGGATAATATGGTAAAAACATTCATTGTAAGGGTTACCTAACAACACTGGTGGTGTTGATGAATAGTTGCAATTAATGCATTCCCTTAATTAGTCTGATACCCAGAAGATGCACCTGGCAGGTCATTTTAATACTACAATTGATTTATTGCTGCTAGAAATGATTTTACCAGCTATCTTCAGAAAGCACAATTAGAGGGGATTTCAATTTTTTTTTTTAATGCATTTTCACTGAGGAATAAACATAAAAGGTCTGTGTAATTCAGAACAAAGCAGCTATAATGTACTAATGCTTTATGGATTTTATTAATATTCAGCTAACATTAGAGGCAATTTTAGAGAATAGCAACCTCTTTTCTATATGAAGTATTCCATTTTTAGTATCTGAGTGCTTTATTTAAAAAACAAAATCAAACCATCATATTTTAGATGAGTTGCTATTATCATGTGTGAGAAATCTTATAAATGGTGTAACAGTAAGAATATACAGATAAGTGTGTGTTTGTCTATGCTTTATTGCAGTGTGTGATATATGTCAGATGCACCGAGATTCAGGGGAAAAAATGTACATTATGTACAGTTTTTGAATCATGATGAAGTCTCTCTAAACAAAAAAATGTTTTTCTGAGGTTACTGCAACACTGTAACTAGGTCAGTGTCAGCTTAGTGTGTCATTAAAGTATCAACTTCTATTCTCATATTTTTAAATCTGTTTTTGAAATTGATCTTGAAATTAGCTTGTTCTGCCCTCCTCCCCCCTTACTGTATTTTGCTCCAGTTCTAGTGCTGCAGCAGACAGCATGGCTGCCTTTTGTTAGCTTCTCTGTGCACTAATATCACTGACACTATTGTGGAAACATCCAGCGGACTCCCTTTCCACATCTGAGAACAAAAGGTTGTTTCTTCAGTAGCAACCTATTAAGTACTTAAAAATTACTTTTTTTTCATTTCTTTTTCCAAGTGACAAAATGTTTTCCCTTGGGAGAGAGGGGAAAAACCGTTCAGGGTTTGGGCAAGAAACCTAGCTGCATATTGCTTGCATGCTCAAAGTTTTAAATCATGGGGAATTTGCTCATGCAGCAAATGCAAGATTGCTTTTTACATTTTAGACTTATTTGGATTCACCTAAGTTTTACCTGTCCTCTGAACACCTTTGTCTCTCCCTGGGAACCAAAGGACCAATATTTGCAGAGGACATCTTCATGATCCTTAATGCAGTGGTATAATGTGTGGATGCATGCTGTTCTCTCTGCCTTAACATCTTGAATTGAGGGATTTGGATTTGGAAGTAAGGTTCTGGGTTTTTTAAGATTAATGCACTAATTGACCTTGCAATGAATGTGTGAGAAAATAATTATACTGCAGTATTTATGGGTGGTATTTTACATCTCTCCAGAGTGCATACAAGGTACCAAGTAAAACAAGTAAGAAAACATTCCCCTTCATCTTTGAATCTTCTGGTTATTTTAAGTGTGAGCCAAAATATGGTGTAGAGCTCAAAAATGAAGTAGGAAATTGCTGCTAAATAAGGGCGTGACTTAGAACACAGTTAAGATCTGGCTTAAGTCTCCCTGAAATCAAGGTCCGAATCTGGGATCTGTGCTCTGAGAAGACGCAACCCAGTATGCTGGAATTTCTCACTTCTGACTAAAATGTTCTGGGCATATACCTGTATTGTTTTTTACTAGAGTTACTCATGAAGAATGCTTGACTGAGAATCTGTTAGCAGCTTTGCAGACAACCTGTCTGAGGGCCAGGCAAATACAGTGGATGAAATGAGGAGACTTCTTGGTAGCAATGTGGATTTGAGCAGCTCATAGGTGAAGTAAGAAGGCAGTTTGAGGATGGCAATATAAATGCGATAGCAAGAGATTGTCTACAAGGCATGATGCAAGTAATGTCAAGACTTTCAGGTGCTGTATCTTGGGATGGGGGACCTGAGAAAAATTCAAAGTTACATCTGTCACAGCCAGATCACCAGGATCATTCACAGTCTGTGTTTTTCCTGGGACTCAGGAGATGGGGAATGCTCTGTACTGATCAGAGTAGACGAAGATGCAGTAATCAGTGATTGTGAGTGACTTCAAGGAGTTTCTGCTAAACAGTCCCTTCCTGTCTGTTTAGATAATAAAGATGCTGACAGATACTAGAAATACCCTGGAATATTAACTTCAGGATATGGATGCTGCGCAGAGGGGGCATAGGTTAAAGTTGAGAGAGAATTAAAAAATGAGCTGGGTTACAAGCTGAAGTAGCAGAGAGATAATACTTCTGGATGACTTCCCCACTCTCTCTCCTCTCTCCCCCTTCCTTCCCCTCCCCACTCCCGAAAAAAAAAAAAAAAAAAAAAATTCTGTTTGGTCTTTGTTTGTGTTTTCTTTATCTTTTTTTTTTTTCTTCTGTCCCAAATTCTCATTAGATTTGATACCTAAGGTGTGAAGATTTACAATTATCATAGGACTCTGTGCAGTTTGTTTGCTCCCCACAAAAGCAGAGATGATTTTTATTGACCAATCTTTGATCCACAAGATTAAAGAAAGTACTGTAAGAGCAGTGAAAAGGATAACACCATGGGGGTCAATAGGCTTACTGCTACTTGGAAATGAAAGCGAAGCATTCCATTGGGAGAGGGGGTAATCTAACATTCTTACTGGGAACTTGAGAGTTGGGTTTTTTGCCTTCTTTTTTTTTTTTTTTCTTTTTTCAGGGAAAAAAATATTCATCTTACTTACAGTTTTCTCCATGACTTAATACCATGGCTGTAATATGAGGTCATTTAGAGGGCACTAGATTTGCCCAGTGTAATTCTGCACAATGCTTTTTAGCCCAAATAGCCTGGCTGTCACATACTCGCAGTCTTGATTGAAATGTTTCTGGTAGACTTTTGGAATGCAGTCTGAGGGCTTAGTGACTCAATATTTTCAACATGAATACATTTCCTATTTCATACAAAGTTTCTATGAACTACTGTGGAGTTAATGTGTCTTTCTGTTGTTTCTTGAAATGCTGTGAACTTTACACAAATTCATGCCTGCTGGAAAGCAAAATTCGTCTTCTTGAAATACACACTAATATCCCACTTGTTGTGTGTTGTTTTGCCTTTTTTTTTCTTTCTTTTTCCTTTTACCTTTCTTGTGCAGGCAGTATGATTTTTGTCTTCTGTTTCACTGCAGAGAATAAGTGCAGGAAGAACAACAGCTGGTATGACTTTGATTGGGGATGCACTGAGTGCTTTTGTTTACAGAATATTCACAGAGACACATGAGGCCTGGCAGAGTAATCGTGTCATGCTTCTTCCTGCCTTTGAAAAATTGCCAAAGAAATCTGATTGAAATTGACCAGTTGTATTTATTTTGCTGTTTGCCAGAGACAGGTTCGGAGGCTTAAACTGTTTTTAACATTTCATTTCCTGCAGGTAAACAGTAAATTAACTATTTTTGAGAGCAAAGTGGGCTCAGAAAGTTCTCAGGTTTTTGTGTCCTACGAATCTGTGCCAGGTATTACTTAAAGAGCATATCCAGTCATTTCACCCAGGAGACTGATTTGCTTTGTCATAAGGAGAAAAAATCATAGTTGATTTATCTGGTCACAGCTTGTGAAATTTGGCTTTTCTGCTGGTTCAATGGAAAGTAAACTTTCCTTCCTTCCAAAATCAGAAAACGCTTATCTGTGCTTCCAAAAGCCTCTCAGAACACTAATGACAAGGTAATTCTACTGAGAACAATGGCAGAATGCCCATGGGCTTAACAGGAGCTATGATGCTATTATTTATATCTATATCTGTATCTATCTACCTATCCATATTTATTTTTTTTTCCTTTAAGAGTTTTCAGAGGACTAGTAGTGACTTTTGGTACTTTGGTTGTAATATGAGAATTAGACTTAAACTGATTATAAAAATTCATGAAGTATCTATATAAAACAACTATTTGCAGTCAGGTGATGTGGTTTGTTTTACACTTCAGTTTCTATTTGCAAGTGGTTGTTGTCAACATTAGCTAGATACTTTAAACTCTGTGCTGTTTTTATGTACCCAGATCATGTTAGCTTTTGTAGAAAATTATCACCAGCCTTGCAGTTATTCACTACTTGGTCATAGGTATGTTTTCTAGGGTTTTGTTTGTGTCCCTTGCCTAGTCAGGAAATTGTAGTTCTTAATTTTGTTAATATGTGTTTTCAACTAGAACCCAATGAGAAATTCGAGCTTTCTGAAAGTTTGCAAGACATATTTATTCCCTTCTCCTTTATTTCCCTTCTCTTTTATTAATTTCTTTAGATTTGGTGTTCTAAAATTACACCTTTCTCCTGACCCTTTAGCTTTAGTGTAACTTGCATGTTTTCCATCTCTTACCTGTAGAAATGAAAATGGGCTGCTGTACTGTAGTTCATAGATGATGTGGCTGACTTCCATCCTTTCTTCTGATCTGTTTGTTTCACAGGTCTCACAATATTTGAGTTCTGTTTTTTGGGGGTTTTTTTGGTTTTTTTTGGGGGGAGAGGTGGGGAAATGCAGAGGAGGATTTTTTCCCCCCCCTTATTTTCTATAACAATGTGTTTATATGAGAACAATCAGCTTGTTTTCTTTTTTTCTTTTTTTTTTCTTTTTTTCTTTTAATGGTAAGAGATTAAAACCTGAAAATATAGACTTGACTGAACTCTACAGCTTTGGAAACTAGAAGACAAATAGAATGAAACCCGAATGTGCTATGGAAAAACAAAGCCCTTGATATGGAAGGACCTACCTTTTTGAACGCTGCTCCCTGGGGGTGATGCTCAGTGAATCTAGCACCATTGCATGGTAGTATATTCAGGAGCAAGATATAGGCAAAAGCCCCTAGTGTAGCGACAAAGATTTAAGGGGTTTACTGGTAATGACTTAAAAATGAAATAACTTTTGTACTCAATGCTGCTTTTGGGTATAGTGGACAAAAACTGGTATTAACTTTTGTGTTCCCTGAAATCAGAATATTTTTTCTAAAAGCTAAATTTTTTTTTAGAAAGCTATTTGTTGTTTGGTTTTTTGTTGTGCTTTTTTCTTAATTGGAGAAAAAATTTGTATAAAAGTTTGTAAAACATCTAAGCAAAATTTCTGCTGTGTTTGCAATTAAATGGCATGTTTTTATAATCCCTTTTTACTTGCAGTGGTTGCTAACATTATGCATGTTCTTGAAATTCTAGTGTGATCTACAGACTTTTAAAAAAGGGGAAGAAGGGAAGGAGAGAGACGGAAAATAAGCAGCACAGTTTTTTGAGTAACATGACTGGGTTTTAATTTTGCATAGAGAAACTTCATTGCTAATCTCAGGCTGGTGCAAAAATAAGCAAGTTTTTTTGTTGCATTCTGTAATTAAGGCACATAGATTTTTCTTGCCAGCAACGTGTAGGGTTTTGGCTACAATAAACTGAAGGATACACCCCATGTTATCAAAAACTTCCTTTCTTGTTTTCCAATTCAAAACTGAATGACTTATTTTAGCAGTACAGAAGAGCAAGAAAAGCATTAAATTGAGCTAACTGAACATTGTCAGAAATTGTGAAAGACATGGAAAGTAGGTTAAGGACATCACTGAAAACAAAAAAAAAAAGATGTTTTTTTACTGGATTTCTTGTGTGGTGTTATTCCATTGAAACTTTTAGGTAGGGAAGCATTGCTGGTTATAAATTTCGACAGCAGCTGACTAAACTCTGTCCTGGGAATTTGTAGTCCAGTCAGTCTTGGTCTTCATCTTTAGACTTGCATTTTCCACTCAGAGGTTGGTTGCCATAATTCATTTAATCTTCGTTGTTTATATTGAATCATTAGGCTTTCACCAAAAGTAAATACTCAAGGGAATGATGGATACTATAAAAGGGTCAAACCAAAGTGATTAGGACTTAGCTTTGAAATGTATACTGATTATTTCAGTTGACATGAAACTTCACAGGCTGAAGTGGGATTTTTTTGGGGTGGATTTTTTTCTCAGCAAAAGTTTGGGTCTCTTATATTCAGAGGTATTTCTCTCAAAAATAGGCCTTGCTGTTAAGTTTTCCTAGCATATTTGGCAGGTGGTGGAATCGTGTGTGTTTGGCAATTTGATATTTGCTTCAGTATCCCAGGTTCTCTACAAAGTGGTGAGAAATAAAAGAAATATCCTTGAATGACCTGCAGGGTTATGATCTATTAAATTCTGTCAAATCAAATATATAATCTAGAAAACATTTTTATAGTGAATATATGTTAGTTACCTCAGTGAAGCAGACATGGGGTAAAGGGGAGAAGAGCATTGCTGCTCAGAAACTGAGTCCTTTAGGGTGTCAACTTCAACCAAATTAAAAAATGTGTGCCAGCCTCAAGTTGGCATGCTTGGGTTCACTTCACTCCAGTCAATGAGGCACCTTAGCTCAGTAAGCACAATAGAGACAAAGAGATGCCTTGCAACTGACAGAGAGAGAAAAGAGTCCTTTGAGATGAAATGTTAACAGAAGAAGTGAAAATGGTTTGTGGTAGTCTCAAGCTGGCTCTTTTGGGTTCACTTTCCTATAGTTACTGAACTATAGTGCTGTACCTTAACAGAGGAGTCTCAATAAAATTAGAAAGATATCCTAAAAAGGACAGAAGAAGAGAGAGACTAAAAGAGAAAGAGAGAGAGAGAGTTCTTTTGATAAGAAGCTTAACAAAAGTGGAAAAAATGGTTTATGTGAATGTTAGTTTTCATGGCAGTCTCAAACTGACACTTGGGCTCCCTTTATTACAGTCAGTAAGCTACTTTAGCAAACAAAGGAGAATGGAGAGAAGGATGGCTGGAAACAACAGAGAAAGGGAGAGAAAGAGAGACCTCTTTGACAGCATCTGAAGCAACATGAAACCTCTGCCTCTGTGTTCCCGTTTTTGAAACATTTTCTGTAAGGCAGAGAAACACAAATGGTTGAATCTTTGTGATGATACTTCATAGATAATAAAATGCTGAGATTTTAAGTTTGCTTTAGCAATATAGCAGCTTAATTGTGCTCAATTAAAAGATGGGGTGAGGGTTGCAAATTGCCTTCTTACCTCTAAAAAGAATTTTTTTCACCATGCTGTTTTCAGCTATTAATAAATGGCATCAAAACCAGGAAACTGTATTACATTGTTGCGTCCATTTTAAATCCTCTTCATATATAACAATATCTAGTGAAAAATGTCACCAGAAATAAAGTGTGGGGTTTTTAATACTGTACTCAGTAGAGTTGAAAACTGAATGAGTGCAGGCTTATACTTACATGATGTGACTGATGATTGAGTCTGCCTTTCTAAACAGGTGAAAGAAAAATTGCTAAACCATCTTTTCTCTGCATTTATTCCACTCCTTTGTGTTTTAGGTATTCAATTCAGTCTAGTATTTCAGGTTTTACGTATTAAAGTTCTGCCTCTGACCTATGGTTCTCAGTCTCATTTGAAAGGAAATAGGCTTGATTAGCTTCCTCAAATTTAAGTTTTGCAAGGTGAACATGCGAGTAAAATATACTTCAGGCCTTTTGTACCTGTTAGGTAAATATATGAGGTAAACTAAACCATATCCATCAAAGCTGTAATTAAAAGACCCATGAAAATTGGCAGATTTTGAACATCATCTATTCACTGTGAATGGGCCCTTATATATCTAGCTGACAAATGTTTTCATTCTGAACCTTATGTGCACTGACCATACGTCATCTGCAAATTTTGTACAGGCACATTTTGGAAAGGAAGTCACAGTCACAAATTATTCTTGACCTCCATTAGGCAAATTGTCAACTTTATAGAATCAATAGAAGATTCTTTATAATATACAAATTGGTATGCATCCATGAGCAAAAACAGTCGGACAACTAAGGATGAAGCTTAATCAGAGCAGAACTTGCTTTTAACAGTATTGGATATAATGAAGATGCACTTCTAAGCAAGCAGCATTGAAGCTTCCAACTTCATTTTGTAGTGCAAAATCCACGGCACTCCAACTCTATTTGTCTTTTAATAAAATTTCTGTATGGAGGGGAAAAAATGCTTTACATGCTTAAATGTTAATCTATTAACCAAGATGATTTAGTTTACAGAAGCATAATCAAAGTATTCTAAAAGTATGCAATGAATAAATTAATGGAGTATTTGTGGATAGACTGGCGAATAGGAAAATAATGACTGTGAACAAACTTCCATGCTTTTTTGTAAATTGTTCAAATCAGCCTTATGCTCTTTCTCAAATTGCATAATTGTTCATTGAAGTCATGATGCCTGCTTTACTCTGTAATATGCTAGTTTGAAATGTTTGAACATCAGCATAACAAATAACAAATGAAGTCATTTTAATTAAATAAAGTTTAATTCACGATGTCATGAAACTTCTGCAGTTCAAAGTTTTAATATCCTTCAGTCACCTAAATATTCAAGAACATCCTATAAGATACCAAAAAATCTGATATTGCCAATTCTTTTTTGAAAACTTGAAATTTTCATTAACATTCAATGAAACACTCTTTAGATTGGTCCCTCAGACCTAAGTTTCAGTTATTTTGTTCTGATGGCTCTATGAAAGCCTTTGTTAAAGGCTGAAGACAGCTGAGGATTGAGTTCTATGTGTTAGGTCATAGCTAAAGAATTATGAATCAGTTACCTTCCATCTGGATTTTGCAGAAGATATTTTCGGCAGCTTGGCCAGCATTACAGCAGCACAGAGAGCAGATGAAGAAAAATAGATGAAGATGATAGCGGTTTTTTTCAATAATATGTTCTTGTGATCCAGATTAATAATGGCTTTTTGGGTTTTCAAGCTGACAGTGATGTTCACAAGGAGCTACTATATAACCACAGGGCCAGGCAGCATAACCCCTGACGAGTCTTCTGTCATTTTCTTTGTTACTAATCCTGTAAACTGTGACAACATCCTTAACTGACTTTGTATCAGCTCATTTAGTTCCGAAAAACCAAACCATTTAACTTGTGCTGGATGAAGAAACAGGAGTGGGAACTACAAAGTGAGAACACAAAACTATTCAAAAAAATAAAGAATAGCACCAAAAAAGGATAAAGTTGAACAACAGTGAAACAAAAGAACAGAAGCTGAAAAGAGTCTGGAGAAGCAAAGCAAAAACTTGCTACCACAAGACAAAGGATTTTTTTCAGTCAAGCTTAGCAGTACTGGTCCTGCATTTTGTAGTCCCCTGAATTCTTGCTCAGCATCTTATTGATACTCATTTTGACTAAATGAATACCTCAGCCCTTGAGTTTTGATGATTTGAGAGAGAAGATCCAAAGCAACCAAATTATTAACTACCTGTGATATGAAGACAACCAATTTTAATTGGTAATGGTAAAAACAGGTGGCAAGAGTAAACTTGCAGCACAAAATTAAAATATTCCTTTTTTTCCTGCCTTGCTAATGTGGGGGTGTGTTTGTGAGAGAGAGACAGACTGACATCCATCTGCTTGGACTACAGAGACTTATATGAACAAACATGCAGCATACTAAGTGTTCTCCACAACCCCTCAAGAACCAGCACTTCTATTTAGCATTATTGTGTGCCATCCAGTTTTGTAAGCTATGGAAATTCTGACTTCCCCCAGACAGTTCATGTAAATTATGTTAATGATTACTCTCCACTCTCTGCCATGAAGAGTACTGATACTGCTACCTTTGCTTTGTGTAATCAATTTTTTGCTTTGCTTCTAGTTTGCTTGTAATGAGCCTTAATGTAAAACTGCATCAGAAAACAGCATCTCTCTTCTCTTCACTTTATATTTTGAGTGACGATTGTTTCTGACATGAAGGCTCTAGATCTTTAAATTGGATATGCTGTCAATGCATTTTTTTTTTTCCAAGAAAGTGATTATGCTTGTCAAAGACACAGCTTTTTGTGTCTAGGTGAAGTGAAGAAAACTTTAAGGGTTTAAGGTGCCTCCTCTTGGCTTCGCTTTGATTTACATTTTGCAATCAACTGTATCTCTCAACAAGAAGTCCACTCAGTTACTGTTGATGCATGCATTACACTAGATGTGATGCGTGGATAACAGCTTTTCTCCTACTTGCAATGAAGTAAAGATAATACACTATGGATAACATTCAGGAGTGATAGGATTATAAGACGCACTTTTGCTCCACCTAATACTTGCATAATGGAGAGGGAAGGTCTGTCTCGTAACCTAGATCTCCTGCCTGATAATTGATTTTTAGCTAGGACATAATCAAGCTGTCTTACATGTGCAGTTGCTTGCCTATGTCTGTATCATGCTACTGTGTAATGTCCAACCTGAATTAATACAACTGGAGCAGATGTTAAATTACTGTATCCAAGCCACTTGTGTCCTATTTTACACTTCATTTCATGATCCATGTGAGGCTGTGTGAACATTTGAGATCCATTTTGGAGTCTCACCATATGCCCCCAAATTTATAGGCTATAAATCCATAATCAACTACTCATTTGATATTGGAATGGTTTCTTCCAACTCCACGCGAGACAGGAAGCATTTGGAAATAACCTTTTTGACTAAATGTGCTTGCATGAATGACTACTGGAAAGTCTGAAATATTTCATGTAACATTCTACCAATAGAGAATAAAAAGAAAGTAGGGAGCTGGCTAAAGATACTGGATACTTTATATAAGCTTTTGGAGAGTCCTCTATACCCATGAACTCTATTCACAGGATTTGAAACAAAGTCTCCAAATGGGTA
Organism: Psittacula echo; assembly: GCF_963264785.1. NCBI lineage: Eukaryota > Metazoa > Chordata > Aves > Psittaciformes > Psittacidae > Psittacula > Psittacula echo. The sequence continues at coordinate 63,741,403 of NC_137743.1, read as the reverse complement.
TACAAAAACTTGTTTCATTACCACATAAATTTCTGTAGGAAAAAAATTATTTAGAAACCACTTTCAGCATTGCCTGTCTTTTTAAAAAGAGAGCTCCTTTTGTCTGTTGAAGGTCAGAAAGTAAGAAGCTATGTTATTTTCTACTATGGGTTCACCTCCCACAGGGCATTCAAGCACCCCACACTTTTCCATTCTTTGTCCTGCAGTTCTTGCTTTCTAAAGTCAGCTCTTCTTCTGTTGCTATTCTCCTGTGTCCAAAGTAAAAGGTTTGTTAAAACAAACTTAGCTCTCTGTTCCCATTCCACCTCATTAAATATATGAAATGTCATTTTAGATGATTGGCAATTCTCCATAAAGATTTCTTTTTTTTCTTCATTATTAGCAGTGATTGGTGAAATGTGGCAGCTTACACCTCTCTGAGCAGACTTCTGTAAATAATACTTTAGGCAGCAGTCAAAGACCACCCTAATTTTCAGCAGTTTTGAGACTGCAATTTCCTTTTGCATTTTAATGCTATATGTTTGTACAGTCGTCATAGCATAGCTTGGTTGTCCAGAGTGAGCTTTGTGTTGTAGGAGAGCAGTAAGGCACAGTATGAACATGAAGGAATTGCTTTGCCTTTTTATTCCTCAGTGTGTTCCAGAAAAAAGTTTTAATATTGGTAACCCCTCTGAATCACAGAATGGTTTGGGTTGGAAGGGACCTTAAAATCATTTAGTTCCAACCCCCCTGCCATGGGCAGGGACTTCTCACCCTAGATCATGTGGCTCTGTCCAACCTGGCATTGAACACTGCCAGTGATAGAGCATTTACTACTTCTTTGGCCAACCTGTTCCAGTGCTTCACCACCCTCACAGTAAAGAACTTCTTCCTTATACCTGACCATAGAACCTCCATTGTTTAAGTTTGAGCCTGTTACCCTTTGTCCTATTGCTACAGTCCCTGACGAAGGGTCCCTCTTCAGCATCCTTGTAGGCCCCCTTCAGATACTGGAAGGCTGCTATGAGGTCTCCATGCAGTCTTCTCCAGGCTGAACAGCCCCAGCTTTCTTAGGACTGTCAAGATTAATAGAGTGCTGGAAAATGCTATTTATGTAAATAGAGTAGATTATGTTATGCATCAAAAGTCTCTTCTTGAAGGACTAAATGATTAATCTTTACTTACATGAATAGCTGTGCTAATTCCAGTAGGTTATAGTATGGTTGCAGGGCAATATCTAGTTACATATAAACAGGTTATTTGTGACTGTTCCTCACATGAACTCTTTCTTTCTCTCTGTCTCTTTAAGAAATTGAATCTTCATTGGCTTACAGCTGACTGTATCAGACTCATAAAATAGTCTTTCACTTCTCTCTGGGCATATGCTGTATCATGAATTGTCTCCTTAGAGACGGTAGGCCACCTCATTATGGTTACAATAGACAAATTCCTAAGCATGTGGTCTGCTTTTATGGCCTTGACTTGTACATTTTTTACCTCAGAGACTTGCCACTCATGTTGACACAGATTTGTTGTGTGTGATGAAGTGATAAAATCAATGAAGAGGACACATGTGCTTCTCTAGCTTTCAGAAAGACTTTATTATTTATTGTTTATTGTTGTAACTTAAATCCACTCAACAATTTTCTGCGAAGGTACATTTACTCTTTGGATCTGTGTTATTCTGCCTGCAGGTTAGAAGTTGCTCTTAGTGCATACTGTATGTGCTAGCTTTCCAAAAGTTGCACTGGAAAAGAGAATGAATATAAATCTATGTCTTGGCAAGAACTATACCCAAGAGGTGTGGGAGAAGCATTAACTAAACAATTTTAGAGAAACAAGAAACCTGAATGCCAAGCATTTCTGTGTTATTCCTATTATCTTTCTGCCCCCAAAGTACATTGCTATTTGAAAGGATAAAGCTAGCAAAAAAAAAAAAAAAAAAATTATTCCTTCTATTTTAAGACATACCAGCAACCAGAGCTTTATGATAAAAATTTTATTATTTTCAGTAGTAAAAAAAAGGAAATGAAACCCCCATGTTTACATTTAAAGCAAACAAATAAAGTTACTATAGCAGAGGCTGAAGAAGGAGAATGTAATTTCTGAGGAAGCTGAAAGTTTACAGAAGCTATAGTTCCAGGTACCTAACAAAAGAACACAGAAGTCAGTTTTATCAATGAAGAAAGTATTGAAACAATCTAGAATAGGTTGGATGATAAAAATTATGCTACAGTGTCGTGGTTTAAGCCAGTCGGAAAGTTGGCATTAACAGTATGGCCATAGAGAATTTTACCAGTCATCCTTTAATAGAGCCAAAATTCAGTTATATAAAAGAAAATATTTGAAAGTAACTTTTGCAGAAAGTAGAATTGTATTGAGTATTGCAGACGTATTTGTAAGATGAGAAATCTCGAATAGAGTATCTCTAGTCCATAGGCTTTTGTGTTAAATATTCAAGTCATTTCCCCTGGTTATTCAGCCTTAAGAAACGGGAGGACAAGCTACAGTTTGGATGTATTTATAATCAGCCTATGTTGGTGAGTCTCATTGATTTGGTAAAATAAGAGTAACTTAGCATTTATTTTTTTTTAATGTGCAAGCATTTTAAAGCTTTTTATGGAATAAGGACATTTTCAGCAGTTTTAGATTGCTAGACCATTTTCAAATGTACCCCTTCTTTATCTGGAAGAGTGACATTAGAAAAACTACCCATCTTTTTCTTGTTTCTGACATATGGCTCAACTTAGTCCATATGACCTGCAGAGTCCATTCAAATGTAATGTAACAGAAGTGCTGAAGAGAAATTGAAAATATCAGTTTTTTGAGACTGAATTTGACTGTCAGACCACAGTGTAGATTACTGGCTGGTGTATTTAGAAGGTTTTGTTTGATAAAGATACAAGTGATTGCACTGAATACATTAGTGTGTCAAAACGTAGATTGTCTGGAAGAAATAGGTAAAAGGATGAAAAACAACTGGCTCAAACTTTAAATTGGGGAGATAGAAGAAATGAAAAATTGGAGAGACAAGATGAAGAGTCAAACTTGCTAGAAGACTGACCTCTGCCTTGACTGAAGGCATCTCACTACTGGTTTTTAAGACTGCGAAACAACAGTGTCCTGATCGACTTCTCTCTACCCCAGGACACATATTACATCTTGTTTTTATTATTTTTGATTAACCAGGATTTTTATAGTTTAGGACCTTGCTATTGAGAGACAAATATAGACCACTGCAATGTATGTATCGTTTTGCCAAGGGTTAATACGGTCGTGTCTCAAAAGCAGTAGCTGGGGCAGCATGCAGAAGTGTGGTGTGGAACATTAGTATTTAAGCCAGACTATTTGGTGCTCAGTGAACTGCATTTATAATTTCCTTGCTTGTAGATACTTTTTTTTCCTTTAGTTTTATATGTTTAAGATTAATCTTACTCCAAGGGCTCTTCTGCCTACCCAGCACATATAATTTATCAGGAATTCTACAGTGAAAAGGTAAAGAATAACAGTCCTTATCAGAGGAATGGAGGAGAAATGAGACCCAGGATGTAAATGCTTGTTCCAGAAAACAACACTGAATCAGTGCACGTTGTTCTTTGTCTCTGGTGAGCCACTCTGCCATCAGAAGCTCTTCCTCTACTATCACGAGTACTCTTCCAATTTTTGTAAACTTTATGTAAAATAACTGCTATCTCAGAAGATTCATGTGAAGTACATCAGTATGGAAAGATTATGCAGAGCTTTTCAACTCATTTCAGTTGAAAATATTCATTGTGCGATTTTTTTGCAGATTTGGCAGGTAAATCTTGGTGAAAAAAGGGTCGAAACAAGTTAGATGAAGTAATAGTCTAATGAATGAATTAACATTCTTCACTTTCTTTCTTTATTTACATCATCTTAGAAAATAAATAGGTCTTTACAGCACCAAGCCTTAAAAACTTGCTTGCTTTTAACTTACTGTAGATGGCCTTGCTGAATCCAGTGAGACTATCTGGTAGCATGTGAAGTTAGGCATGTGCATACACCATTTGCGAAGTCATGACATATTTTTAAATTAGTGACTAGAATACAGAGGCCGTGGTTCTTGATGGTGACCCCCTGTGCTGTACTCCAGTAAGAGGAGAAGTTACTTTGCCTATGAATTTCTGATAAGTTCTGAGAATAGAAGTCCTGAGGTGCTCAAATCCACCCCACTATGAATTTCAGAGCTTTCAAAATCATGCAAACATTTCTTAAGCAAGCTGCCCCCCCGCCTCTCCCACCCCACGCACCCCAACTGTGTGAAAGGAATATGTGCATACTGTTTAGCATGCTCTCAGTCCTTAAGAGGGATGTGATTATTCTCAACTGATGTATTTAAGTATCTACAGAGTTATAAAATAGTATAGCACAAACAATTTGGTTTAGGTTTGTCAAGCACAGTGGGGGCTTGGAGGGAAAAAATAAAAACCAAAAACACAACAAAAAATACCCCAACAAACCTGAAACCAGAGTGCGAAAAATTGTACTAACCCTCTTCTCAGCTTTGAGTAACTTGGCTCTTCAGTGTTTCATAATATTGTCCACTACTTTTATAATTATTTATTTATCAACGCATTTTGAAACAGGGTGGTTTGTTGTGGGTTTTTTTCCATTGTCTCTAGCAACAGTTTTATTGAATACTCATGTTTACATACTGAAGTGCATTTCACTTGGAATGGAAATATAAAACATTAGTGCAGGCTTTGTGAAATTTACCACTTCTCTGATATGTGGAAAGTACTTGAGATAAGGACATTGTTTCAGTAGTGCTGGGTATGTGTGTGTGTGTATGTGTAGCCATAAGCTCTTCAAACAAATATAGACTGTTTATTTGTCAGTGTTGTCTATATTTAACAGGCTCACTGAATCTGTATGCTTTTTGTCAGTGCTTAAGTCTACTGATTTTTCAAAGATAATCTCTTTCTCCTAGCTGTACTATTTTTTTTTCTCTGCTGCTTTTGTTTGTCAGTAATGAGAATTAAAAACTGATATATTAAGGGAGTTAAGCTATGAAGGACTGTGCAAAACTAGAACAGGTGCAAAATTTAAGGTTTTTACTTAATCAAATGTTATTTGATTAAATAATTTGATGTTTCCTGAGATGACAGTTTGGTACAATCATACTCTGAATATTCAGTATTTCCATTGTATAAACTTGTGAGGCCTTAAATCTCTGCAGTTTGTTTAAATAGCAAATGGAAATTGCATTTATAATCTACAAAACATTAAAACTTCTTACAGATTACATACATCAGCGGCTTATAACCTTTTTTGATTTGTGGCTTCCCAAGTACTTTTCAGTGGAGGCGTGTATCTCTGTGCAGCAAAGGTTAACTTACTGCAGTAGGCTTCCTTTTCATAGCAAGGTTGTGTGAACCCAAAGTATCTGCAGACCACATGTTGAAAATTATTGATCTATATTATTTATATATGACTTGCTCACCACTGAAGTGTTCCTGCTTTTGAGATGACTCAGTAACACCATGCAATAATCATCAGGAAGGAACTGGGAGAAAAACAAAACCAAAACGTAAAAGTGGAGATTTGGATCAATAAAATGTTTCCACAATTCAGGAATTAGACCTTCTTCTTGCTGGTAACGATATAATCTCTAAAAATTATGAATGGATGTCCAATTTACACATGGTATGTTACAACAGTTTGTTACTATTATAGAATCACAGCAGCTGGAAAAATTGGCCCAGTGGTTATTTAGAAGCATCTGGGATTCACTTTGTTTGATGCTGCCAGTCATAGGATTCCTTGTGCACTAAACTGTTTTAACGGTATTTAGATTACAACTTCCTGTTGAATAAAAAAAAAAAAAAAAGTCATCCTAGACATGAATCACACACTTCTACCTTGGGCCCTCATTGAATGCTAATACAATAAATTGTGGGCCTGATCTTTAGATAAAGCAATTCCTTGACCCTTAAATTGAAGGTATAGGGTTCTGGGGGTAAGATCAATTCCTTCATTGTGCTCAACACCAAACAAGTTGAAATTCAACAACAGTGTTTTGCAGTTGTTTGTTCCATAGACCAGCTTTTAAAATGTTTCTTAGTTTCTTCGGATTTTTACTAGGCAACGGGCTGACTTCATATTTTAGAAGATACAAGTTGCGGTAAGAGCGTCAATAATAAGAGAGTATAAGATGTCTTTCATAATGGTGGGGATTTAGAACTGAAGGTACATTGAATGGAGGCATGTCCAAAGCCTGGTGCAATTGTGTGCTGTCGGAGAGGTATGTGCACCTCCCAGGGCAAGTTGGCTTCACTGGTGAGCAGCTATATAGCAGGCTGGTGGGTGACCTGGGATCTTTGAGGATTTGATGATTATTTCAGTAGTCAAGTAGAATAAAATATTTTTAAACATTTCAATATGAATATGGAATATTAGGATGTAAAATGAACACATTTTTTTCCCCCTCCGATATTCCTGCGAACAAGCAGCTAATACTTTTGGTGTGTTTCAAAGATTGCATTCAGTAATGTCAGAGATGCTGAGTTTCACACAGTAGTGAAGCTGTTGTTTTTCTCGAGTATGTTCTCAAGAGTTTATCGCTTCCTAAGCTATTCTTATGCTCTGTGGTTTCTGGGCTTCCCAGTGTGCTGTGTTGTGACATTAAATTCTTTAAAATGTTAAGAAAACTCTTATTTGTTTCTTTGTTTGGTTCTTTGATCATTTTCTATCAGCTGTTTTTTACTTGTTTCAGAAAATGATAAAAATAACATGTTTTGAGGCATAATCACTATTTATGGAGGAAGTAGGAATAAGTAAAATGTATTTCTCATGTGTTTAAGAATATTAGTTACACAAAGAAAAATTATTGTTTAAAGTAATTTGTCCCAGGAAAGTTTATTATTTATCTATAGCATACTTTTCGAGAATTGCTTTTTAAGATGCTGGTTTTTTTAATGTATCACCTAATCTTTTCTGAGGGTCTTGTTGCATAAGCTGCCTGTCTGTAGGCCACACTCTAACAGAAGTTTCTATATAAGCAGTCATTCTGAAGTGCTGATTCTGTTATTTGATTTGGGATTAAACAGTCTGTTGCAAGCCATCTGTTTCCCTATGCATGTGTCCTTGAGAGGTTAGATTTCCACAGATATTGCCCCATAACTTTAGCCAGTGTTTGAAAGATCAGAATTAGCCGAGACATATGCCATGGAAATTATCTGTCTTATCCTGGAGGACTGGCCGGTTTTTGACATCATCGCCCACGTTGAAGAAAAGTTTACTCTCTCGAATTGCTGCTTGATAGAGAACCCTGCTGCTTTTGGCCAAATGCCATGAGACTCAAGAGCACATCCTTTGAGGGCATCTGAACAGTTGATGCTCAGTGAGTGCATCAAAAGCTCCATCAGCTCTTTAAGCCACAGTTCTCCTCAAGAACTGATCCTTCCAGCAGATGCTGTGTGACTTGCAAATGCAAACTGCTGCTATTACCCAAGCACTTATTGCTGTAACAATTAGGGCCAGAAGATAATATGTTTTGGTGTAGGTCCAGGGTTCAGAGGCTTTTTGGAGACTTTGAGTAATCTTTTATGCTTGTATCTTGCTCTTATATGTGATATTGTAGGAGTGTTTTCTTCAGGGGGATGTGTGTGTTTGTTGTTTTTGTGTGTGCTGTTGTGTTGGTTTTGCGGGTTTTTTTTATTTCCCAAAAATAATGCTTACTCTCTCTTACTGTAGAAATAGTACTGGACTGCTGATGTTATCCTTTACTAGAAATATTAGGATACAGGAAAAATGAGGAATTTTCATACAGCAGCACATGGGCCCTGGATGCATGCGCAGTGCATGTATTACCACTGAAGGATGAATGCTGCAATAGTGATCTAGCCCTGTTGGTTTGGTTTAGGTTGGAGAGCAACTGCTTGAAGGTACTGTGGAACCCAGTGTGTGATAAGCTGTCTCTCAGTACTGTTTTCACAGATGTAATTAGTGCAGTTGCTTAAGCTTGGGATCCTCAGGATATAACCGTGTCTCAAGTCACAAAGGGCTTCAAAAGTCTGTACCAGCCATCTAAAAGCTGTCTAAAAAACCACTCACAAAATACCCATTCTGGATTGTAAGCCCTCTTTGTTTCAACTCAGGGCTGGAAACAAATTCAAGTTTTCTTCTACTTTGGTATTCCACAGGAATAACAATTTCAAGGCTGGTTTCATATCATACATAGTCTGTAAATTTATGCTACATCCTGCGCTACAAAGTGATTATCCATTAAACATGTCAGAGTTCAAAGGCATTTTTCAGCCAACAGGATAGAGATGATCTTTTGCAGCATTACTTATTTTGGCTTTTTTTTTGTGTGTGTGTGTGTAAGTGGTTTGGTTTTTTTTTATTGTTGAATGTGTTCATTTCAAGTCTTGCTTAAGATCCTAAGGTCTGGAAGATACGGGTTCACAATAGGGTATTGTCAAAGTGATAAATCCTGTTGAACCTTATGCAATTTTTTGTGATAAGTTTTTGTTCTTTAATGTTAAAGGCTGATTTTAAAATGTTTTTGCTCTTACTCAACAATCTGCAGAACTACTGATGTTTCTGTACTTCTGGGTGCAAATTTGCTAGCTCAGGCTTACACACACAGCAAATCTGCATTTGTACACACAAACCAGATGACTGATCAAGTTAACGTTTGCAAATTACCCTGTTTATTCACACAAATGCAGTTTTTATGTGTGCAAAACTGATGTGCTTGCAACTTTTGTGGGTTGCATTAAAGGAAGCTTTCTCTAAATGTATCCCCTAAAATTTAGTTTTTGATTAAAAATACTTACTAGGCAATCCTCCTGATAGAGTTTCCCAATTTACATTTCCAGGTGAAAAGGCAGCTTTAAAACCTTTAAAAGCAGCCATGGAAACAGACGCTGCACAGAGCTAGGCAGTGACATAGGGCATCACATCTAAGAGGCACATTTAAGGGGGAGCTTGTCAAGAGCAGAAAATGATGCTCACTCTCTCTTACTGTAGAAATAGTACTGGACTGCTGATGTTATCCTTTACTAGAAATATTAGGATACAAGAAAAATGAGGAATTTTCATACATAAAAGAAAAACCTATCTTTTCTGCCTATCCTCTTGGAAAGGGGTTTAGGAAGAGTTGAGCCACCAGTTCTGTAAACAATTCTTTCACCCAAATAATCAGTGAGTATTTGAAGTGTTATTTAAAATATTTATCTTGGATTTTAGTAATGTGCAACACTTCACACAAATAGTCTACATTTTGAAAGCTATAGTCTTAGGCCTTAATTCCTGCATATAGGCTAGCTGGGTGTGCATGATTGAAAACTTTGAATTGTTGACTCTCACAAGATGCTCATGTCTAGTAGTTTTGTTTATGTCCAGTAAGACTCTTCTTAAAAAAATAGTTTCCATAAAATTTCAGATTTGATATCCAAATATATTGTTAATCCTTTACAGTGTATTAAATCACCTGCATTATAAGGGATAGAGATGGTATGAAGTTTTCCTTTTCTATTGAAGGATCCACAGGTTTTCCTCTTTTGTGGAAGTCCAGTGCAAGTACTGTTTCTGAGCTGCATGTAGCTGGCTTTCCTGTTGGTTTACATTACTAGAAAGCTTCCTGTTAGTAGTTCACATTTTCCCTTGGGCTCTTAAGTGTAGTGCAGTGTTATTTCTTTCATACATAACTACATTGCTATTAAAACGTAAATAATTTGAAGTTATTTAGTTAATAAATATCCCTAAATGTACTTTATGTGAGCCAGCTAAGTTGCATAGTAAACATGCTTTACAGAAATAGTGAAATTTAAATTTGAGAAGAAGGTTCTTCAGTTCTTCCTAAAAATTTCCAGGTTGGGAACAAAAGAGACTGTTTTCCTCAACCTTCAAAATTTCCATGATACTGTTTAGCAACAGTATCCTGAAGATGCGTTCCCAGATGAATAGCATAGTTTATATATTCTGCATTCTTGAGGTATTGTGCACCAAGTATTTGGATGCTCATAAGTAAGGAAAATAGCTTGGCAATTCCAAGAAGCAAGAGAGGACTTGGTACAGACATGAGATCTTGTAACATATCTTGTGTTGTTGCTGATGGGGAACATCAAAAACCTTTTTTTTTCCCCAATATATTAGTACGTTGAAGGCTTAATTTTGAGAGGCTTGATTAATCTAAAGGAAAGGATAAGAAGAAACTTTGAAGAAGAAACTTACAATGCTTAAAAAAAAAAAAAAGTCCTTTAAAGAAATCATTTCATCTCTGCCTTGCTCCAACAGAAAAATGATTCTACTCATCTTGTCTATCCTCATGATTCTTTCCCTGTCATCCTGGATTTAGTGGAATAAACTGTTTCACCTCTCATGCCTTAGAGCTCATTCTAATTTAGCTGAACTTGATTTCTAAGTTTTCAATAAAATCGGGCTGGAATTTTCTCTTATTGATATGGGATTTTTTTTACTTCTTTCTATTTTTTTTCCAAAGTAATTTCTTCTAATTTATGGAAGCAAGAAAAATGAAAAAGCGATGATGTTCAGCTAAATGCTAGGTAGACATAGATTCTATAGGGGAAATTTATATCTGTGCAGCAATTCCGCATTAAGTTTGTTCTGTCTTTATGCCTGAGTTGGTGAACCAAAATGAGGGAGAGAGCTTTTACCAGACCTTTGTGTACAGATTAATATCTTCGTTAAAGAAGATGCAGACTGCAGGGGGATGTTGTACTTAAAAATTTATATATCTATTAAGTAATCTTAAAATCATGATTCACCATCACCAAACTAGCAATCAGCTTTACGAAAGAGAATATAAACTCAGTTAATAGTTCTTTGAGTTTCCTTGGAAATTAAAATAATTTCCTTGGAAGTTAAAATAATTAAGTCTTATGTAGATATTCTGTTATTTTTAATATTCCATTATTTTATTCTGTCTTGTTCCACTATAGTTATACATAGCACTGATAAAAATACTCTTAGCCAAGTTTGCTGCTAGCATCCATTTACAGAAATATAGAGCACTTGCTCCCTCTCCGTTTTCTGGAGATATTTTTATCAATAACACTTTCAAGTTTAGTCTTAATATCTTTTGTGTGTTTTCATCTCTGCATTTGATTTATTGAGTGAATGGAAGGAAATGTGACTCACCATTCTATCCTTTTGCACCTTGCTTGTTTCAGTCAGTAGAGAGAATAGAAATGATGTAGAAATTCCCTTCTTTATTCTTAGAGGTCACTGCTTTGTTCCACTAAATGATTGCAAAGAATATTAAGTGACTGCCTTTAAAATTAAGCACATTAGAATATGTCAAACAAATTCTTCTATGGCACAAAGAAGCATCAAAAAGACTTTCTCTGAAAAGTTTCTCTACCTTGAAATTAACTTGCAATTAATTCCAAGGAAGAAGAAAAAAAATCAGTTCCAAGAAAGCAGCAAAAACACCAGTCTGTGACTTTTGAAATTGTTTGAGAGGGGGAGTGTGTTGTTTAATACCACATGCAGTTGTTACTGTTTCTAGAGTATTAGAAACCAGTTAGAGAATTTTTACTTACTTTTGTTGTATGCTCTCGTGTAGTGATGCTTATGGCTTAGAACTATTTCTCCAACTCTTGCTCATCTTCTCTAAAGGGGAGCTACATCAGATGAACATTTGTTATAAATTTTCTTGTATTTATTTTTTGGGTGTATTTTAATTTCATCAGCCTTCATGGCCCAATGCTTCTTGGCATATAGCACAAGCACTACTGGATGAACCAATGTTTTAACTGTCAGTCACTGTGAACTGCTCTATGAAAAAGGCTTACCAGCCCATAAACTGAAAGCAATCCTATTTACTGCCATTTCTAGATTCATAGACTGCTTGCAGCTTGTTACTGTTCTAGCAATGCTTAAGGCCAGACACAGTACTGTAGGTTTTCCTTGATGTTTTTTAGGTAGGGTACATCCTGTATGAATGCTTGTAGCGTTTCATCCAGTATAATGGGATTAGACCTGAGGGTGACTACATCAGAGCTCCTGACAGGTTTCTGCAATATATTGTGCATGAATAGGTCCAATGGAATTTTTGACTTCTGGATTAGTAGTTTTACAAGCATTATTGTTGTTCGTGTTATGGCAAATTATGAAGGAAAACCCCTTCATTTTCTATGAAAATAAAATAATTATTTGTTAATTTTGTTCTTTCAGTTGTCTGTATTACTTATAGGTTGCTGTCTCTGTCAGCATTTTTATTCTGTTTGTGCTTTGCAGTTTGCTGAAGGTAGATGTATATTCTGAAAATAAACTTGAATCTATTAAAGTGGCTAACATACAGTGATGTCTCTGTTTTGTAAATTGAGTTCAGGCATAGGCTATCTATCTGTTTGGCAGCAGTGGAGGTGCCTTTTTGCTTGAATTTTACTGTTTAAGCTTTTAGAGTTGCTTTCTAAGGTGGAAGAGGGGTCAGGGTAGCATCAGATTCACACATTACTGTCTTTACTGAATTTATATGAATGACCTCCTTTGAAGATTGAAGAATGTGGCACAAGCATGCATAAAGCCTCTCAGACTTTGAGGAGTGTGATCTTTTGTCTTTTGTGCATGATCTTCTAGTTGGCTATTGATATGTTTTGCTATTCAGGGATGATGACTTTAGATACATTTGATTAAAGAAAGAAATTAAAATTCAATAATCTCCTTAGTGTCAGTACACATCTGCTGAAGACTCTCTAATATTGCTAGAATTACTGTGAGGTTGAGTTGGTAGTTTTGTTTTATTGTGTTTTGGCTGTGTCACCTAGCTCTGGAACTGGGCCAGCCTATGTTGATTACTGCCTTTTCCTAATATGTCTAGGTTTCATCCTTCAGCAGGGAGTATAGATGTTCATTCAGAAAAGCTTATCCAATAGGTGCCAGCATAATTAATAAATATTTTCTGCTTTTTGCTAAGAATTGCAATACATAAAGGGCAATCAGCTTTATTCATGAAATTGTAGGCACCAAGAGGGACTTAATGCAAAAAGAAGCATATCCCATTATCTCACTGTCTCATTTTGCATATTGTAGCTAAAGCTATGAGGAACTAAATGCTGCAGTGATGGCCTAAAGCGGACACTGAAGTCAGTGGTGGGTCTTCTGATCCTTAGTAGGTTCAGAGCTGTGAAAACAGAAAAAAAACAGAGTTCTCAATTTTCTCCTTACTGGAAATCAGTGATGGATATCTGAGTAAGAAACTAAGTTGGGGCAAAAATTGCAAGTTCATTCTTTTCTTTACCTAATTATCCTCTTGACTTTATTTCTAACGAATCTTTTCCCCCTCCCAGACCAACTAAAATAAAACACCTAACATACCACATTTTCTGCACTTGGAGGACTGATAGCATTCTTTCAGATGAGGAACTGGCATATAAGAATGATTTTATTTATTTATTATAAACACAAAGTAGCTTCTTTTTTTTTTAAGATAGCTCACAAATTTATTGTTCTTTCTATCTCAAAGCATTTGACCATACTACTAATACCCTCTACAAGTGCTTGTTAATTTCTGTCAATTCTATTAAACCTATCCAAATTTGAATAAACAGTTCACATATAAAACTATTACTGAAGGTATAGGTTGTTACGTAAACCCCAATTTCTTGTCCAGTGCCATGACAATTTATAATAATGGAAAACTTGTGATGTTTTATTTTTGTATCAAAAATGAAATATGTTACTCCTCAGGCAAGTCAAATTTTGAGAAGCAGAAATGATTATTGAATTCTTTCTCTCAAACAGAAATTTGGATGGAAATTGAGCTCCTGTTGACTCAAATATGAAATGAACCTAAAGTTTCCATTCAGCTGGGTGGGAAAACTGCTGAATGTGTAAATCCTGTTAACAGTAACAAGAGTGTCATTTTAAAGCTATGCAAATAGCTGCTTTTGTGCTTTCATCTTGATACTGTTGTAACGGAAAAAAAATTATTTTGTGCTGATCTTGGCAGTGAGGAAAACTATGAAAGAGCGAAGCTGAAGAAGAATTGACAGAAGCGTTTCTCTGGGGGGTGTTTTATGTCTTTTCTTTCCTCCTTTTGTGGCTCCCACTGTCCTTGGTTGGCTTCTCTATTCAGCTGGGGAGCTCTCAGAAGGAATTACTTCCTCGGCTATAGTGCTACCAGCCAGTACCTGCCCAGCTTGAATCAGTTTTGCTTATATTATGGGGGAAGGAATCTTTGCATCAGACCTGTGAGTCTTTTTTTTTTTTTTTTTCTTTTTTTTTTATTTTTTTCACCCTCCAATGAAAGTATCGGTAATTCTGGTAATGTTCCTTTTGTTAAAAATCAATAAATTGCAAAATGAAAATAGAATTTGTAGCAAAGCTGCCAGAAAATAAGGGGCATTTCCTTCATTACTTTGTAAATTTCAGGGTTCTTAAGAAATACTTGCTCAATTTTTTTGCCTATAAGAAAACATCACGAGGCAGCTTTGATGCACAACTGGCAGCTTGCAAAACATATACAATATGGGCAGTAAGATAAGGTGCAGGCTCATTAACTTAAGAAACTAATATCAGATACCTGGAATTTAAGTAGAAAAGCACAGCAATCACTTTATTTGAACCTACGAAATACACAAAGACATATGCATATATGGTATACAATTTATGTATATCTATATGCATATATGTGAATATGAAAAGATATTAAGTGCTATTTTTATAAGCCTCCACTGTGTCTGTATTGAAAAGCAGTATTTGATGTTTTTCTTACTTGCATCTTCTTTTGCTTTTACTTAAAACTAATTCTTTTTGTCTTGAGGGATAAAGATAGGATTCTGCTTCTTTTCCTTGGTGCGTTTCCAATAGAAGATAACTTGATACTTATAACAGCTTGTCAGTCTGAGAACTGTTAATATAAGGCTGAAAGAAAGAAAAGCTCCATTTACTGTGGAAACCCCTAGTGGGATGAAAACTATAGTTCGTTTCTTTGGATAACAAAAGACACTTCCATGTCCTCCTCACTAGCAACTATTTTTTTTTTGGACATAAAAGGCAGAACGAGGGGGCAAGCAATACCCTTAATTATAACTGCCTTTTCCCGAGAATTTTATCCTACTTTGCTTGCTGTGGCTTAGCAGGACACCCTGCTCTCTTTTACTTAAGTAATAAGAAATATGATTAGGAAGCACAAGTAAAGGGTTAATTTTTCCTCTTTGGAGGCTGTGTGCAGTGCTTGAGGAAGGACAGCAATATGCAATGCAACTTTGACCTTCTCATTGTTCTATAATGTCATTGGCTGGTTACTCCTGTGTGCTTTTACAGCCTCAGCAACTTGCACTGTGGCAAGGAGGGGTCATCAGTGACCACCCAAAAAACAGAACAAAAAAAAATAATAATTATGGGTTATTTAGGCATCAAAATTGATGTATTGTTCTTGTACAAAGACAAGAAAAGGATGTGGCATTCACCTGTTTTAACAAGTTTAAGCTGGGAGGAGAAGCAAACTTAACATGGAGTTTACTGTTTTAGGAGGAAATCTTTCTTTACAAAAATATGAGTACTTTTATATATGTGTGTGGGTATTGTTATTATTGTTGAAGATGTGTACTTTGTTATTAGTTTTAATGTTATAAACTGAAGTTAACATCTTGAGCCTGCTAAAATAATTGTCATATTTCCTGGAAAAAAACCCTGGTCTGTTTTGTCTCTTTTAACAATCTTTATATCATTAAGTTCTTCAGCGTTCTTGCTGCTACTGCTCCTTTTTGGTTCTCTTTTAATGTTGGTGTCATTGTCATGAAGGGGTAGGATAAAACATACACCAAGATCAAGGTTAGGGGGTGGAGAATTTTGTTCTGACACCTCTGTTCTGAGGACTGAACAATGATCAGGAAGGGTTTTTCTTAATCTTTTTTAAAAAAAGGCATTATTTGCCAGGGAATGGGTGAGTGGGAAGCCCAAAATGTGGCAGTGGAAACAGAGCAACCCTACAACTTCACTTTAATAATAACCCGAGCTTGTGCAGATACAGTTTTGCCATCAGATATGTATGTCCAAGTTATGCATTATCTCTAATGGCAGAATCTGCAAACACAGAATTGCTGTAAATTAATCTGTGTAGGGAGGGAGTTAAAAGAATACAGTTAAGGGAAATCTTAATGGAAGAGAGTAGGTTTCTTCTGGTCTGACACTGAATGACTGTTTTCTGATTCCAAAATGTGATTTTGAGTCATCTGCTTGCTTTATGCATAGTATATTCCACAATGCCACTCAGAGGGTTGCTATCCTGAGCTACGTATCGGTGACTGACTCTAGCGGTGAAGATATGAGATAAACCCCCAAGTTCTGCAGTTACTGGCTATAACTAATACAAAAAATATGAATCATAAAGAAAGAAGCTTGCATAGCACCAAGCGTACCAGAATGCATGGTTAACCTGTTTTTCAGTGAAGTAACACTAACACGCTACAGACTTAGGAATAATGGTGTCCTTTTCCTTTACAGAGTTTACTTAGGTGGTTGATTACAATATAAGGATCATTGTAAACACACTAACGTAGTGCCAATTATAGAGAAAAAAGTAATTAAAATTAATTGGAAGAGAACTTTCAGCTGGGGCAAATTTAAGGAGAGCAGCAATACAGGTTGCATTGGTTACCTTGTCATAGTTTTCCACTCTGAAAACCAACTTATTTTGTGTTGGTATGAAGATAATATGGTGATTTACCACTGTATTTTGGGTACGTGTACTTGGTTTTACCTGTCTGATATGCTCCTGCAGTTAATCTGTCATCTTTGTGATTTTCATAAGACCCATGTTCTTTTGGAAGGTTTCAGGTATGGTATTGTTCGGGTGGTGTAAAAAAATTATTACATTTTCTAAGGGAGATAATAGCTAGAGAGAAATGAAGTTTTATGTGCCTTATCTTTTGAAGGTTATTTTCAGAAAATGTTCATGATCCAAGTCTAAAAGTCTATATTAAGCACCAAGCTAGTTGTTGCATCATATACAGAGTCCAAATGTATGGGCATTTGAGCTAATTTTGAAGCAATGAGATGGAAAAAGAAATGCACCAGATTTAAATGTATGAAAAGAGGAATCTTCAGTCATTCTCTGAATAATGTACCCACAAATTTTTATTTTGGGGCAACAATGTATTGACTGCTGGAGAGAGTCCAGCGCAGGGCAACTAAGATGATTCAGGGAGTGGAGCATCTCCCTTATGAGGAAAGGCTGAGGGAGCTGGGTCTCTATAGTTTGGAGAAGAGGAGACTGCGAGGGGACCTTATTAGTGTATATAAATATATAAAGGGGGAGTGTCACGAGGATGGAGCCAGGCTCTTCTCAATGGCAAACAATGATAGGACAAGGGGTAATGGGTATAAACTGGAACACAAGAGGTTCCACTTAAACGTGAGAAGAAACTTCTTCTCAGTGAGGGTGACGGAACACTGGAACAGGCTGCCCAGGGGGGTTGTGGAGTCTCCTTCTCTGGAGACATTCAAAACCCGCCTGGACACATTCCTATGTAACCTTATCTAGGTGTTCCTGCTCTGGCAGGGGGATTGGACTAGATGATCTTTTGAGGTCCCTTCCAACCTCTAACATACTGTGATACTGTGATACTGTGTGACATGTAGTTTCATTGAACCCTTCTTATAACAAGTTGGTAATTTACATATGTGACAAGTGTTCTGGTTTTCAGTTTATTTGAAGTACTTAGTAGTATGATGCATTGATATAACACTTGCAAAATTTTATCTAGTCAGGGGTCATGACTATAAGAGTCATCTAAAAAGTGCTTTACTGCTGCCTCTCATACCCAAAAAACCAGCAGCTTTGGAGATAGACTTAAAGCCATGGGTGTTCTCTTTGGTAGTTTTTGCTACCTCAATTTGTGTGTTTTATTCTATTTTCATAAGAGTGAAGGTATTTCTTATCAGTCGAAGGTGTTGCAGAATTATGGTTACTGCTATTTATTTTTTGGCTAATAGTAATTTTAAATAAAAGTATTTCTCTTGGCCTGGCATTGTTGGCACTTTATGTACAAGAAAGATTGAAGACATTATTCTCTCTGTATGAGGACCTTAAATTAATACCCATTATGCATGCAGTCAAAATTCAGTTCAGAATGAAAGGCGTGTATTTTTAGTTGAAAAAGCAGTAGTGAATTTAATAAGTCATCTAGCATTATGGTAAATTACTGTGGTTTCCTGTTTGATTGTGAAATTAGGCAACATGACATTCAAGAGTAGTAAGAGAAATCCAACCATATATAAAAATTTTCCACGAAAAAAGTTATCTGAAAAGTGCTGTCAATGCAGCCATTTCAGTTGGTTAGTAGTAGCTGCTGTATGGTGACCTCTATCACATGGAATTACAATATTCCACAATATCATCCAGGAAAACTGTGCCACGTTCTTAAAAATTTTTTACAGTTTTGGAAGGTAGTCATTGATGTGCTGTGTTAAATGCAGACTACAGAACAGCTTTCTCTTCACAGTATAATTTGCCTTGCATGCAGTTTCTCAGCCATGCTAAGTTAAAAATGACTGAAATTATCATGTATTTGTACCTGACATACGAGCTACTCTACAGTGGCCACATTTGTTTTATTTGAGAGAGTCTGAATTATGCATCTCCAGAGTAAAAGTGGAAAAAAGGCATTTGAAATATTTAAATTTGTATTTTATGCACTTATTACGCTTTTGATTTGTGGTGTTATGCTTTTGAATGTCAAGATTAATTACTCACAAATTATACAAGTTTTAATATCTATAGATGCCAGACTTTGAGAAATAAGCTTCTAAGAACATGCAATTATTTTGGTTATTGATGTCAGCCAGTTCTTGTGAAGTTATACCAAAAATGTACACTTGCATACTGAAATTTTAAAACCAGTTATTCCATGAACAAGTTGTTCCTTTATCACAAGTGCTTCTACAGGTGCAAGAAGACACCTGAAATTTGGACCAATGGGATGTAAAAGGTTTTGTTGCCTGCATTGCTCAAGTCCGACACTTTTATATTGCTTACAAATAGCAGGGATAGTTTTTTATCTGAAAACTTGAAGGAGAGTTAAGATAAAACAGGAAAAAACACAGGAAAATTGAGGTCTCAATAATACAATATATGCAGAAAACATTATGAAAATTTTGTGTTACAGGCAAAATCTCTTCATCCCAGAAACATGCGGACATTAATTTTCATCCATTCAATGGTAGTTCGTTTGCTTGAGAAGCGCATACCAGAAACCATTGAAAGTTCCTCAAAGTTGCCATGAACAGCCTCCAAGCATACACAATATGTGCACTATGGTATGCATTCCAGATGACAAAGTACAGATTTTAATACCAAGTAAATATCACTGTACATGGGGCATCATAAATTCCTATATGAATTTCTTTTTGTGTCATCTGATCATGGTTTCTGTTGGAATATGATGTGTCAGAATTGCAGATAGTGCTATTGCAATCATGGATACAAATGCTTACAGTGTCACTTTAAATTTTTTTATGTATTTTGCCAGCGTGTGCTCTGTAACTATATTTTGGTTCTGCCCTATTACTCATAACTGCATAAACTGTGAAAAGTTTTAGTCAGTAATTGCTAAAGTTCACAATCACGATATTTTCATTCATGGTGAGGAAAGGGGGGGGGGGGGAATGAAGGATTTTTCATGTCTCTCAGATCTATTGGCCTATTCTCCAAATGACAGGTTCCTGACTGATCAACTATACCACCTGCTACTAAAGCTCAGTAATATTAGTCTGTGCAATGGTTTCATTCTCATCTCACACCTCAGAGATCTTGAGCTCAACCCCAGGCATCCTCTGTGTGTTTAAATCAGCTTAACGGCTCATACAGTGTGCTGATTTCCTTGTAGGCCTCTGTTTTCTCAAAAAGTGATCACCTTTTGCCAATGCCCTCAGGATTAAACAGGGCAGTCTGGTTTTCCTTTTCTGCATTGGCTATACCTTTGTAGTCAATAAAAGACTAACTAGAAAAGAATCAGCTGATGAGAGAATCAATCTTCTGGAAGCCTCCCCACAGTTTTCTCATCATTTTTGTGCCGTCTGTCATCTCAGATTGTAAAATGGAAACCAAAACTCAGTATGTGGGAAGACTTTTAGTGCTCCTTGTTAACAAAAACAGTAAGACCAGGGGTTTTGATCTTATGAGTGTGTAGGTAAACAGTAAGCTGTAAGTCTGCACTCTTGAAGTAGCTTTTCCATGTTTCTAATGGAGGTCTGCAAAAAATTATCAAAGAAGTATCACAAAGGTCTCATAACATACTGTAGTGTAGATATCCATTCTGAGTAGGTCAGGTTAAATCTGAAGTTCTTCTATATAACAATACAGGGGTATCTTAGAGAACAGCTGTACCATTTATCACGGTATAAAAGCCATATAAATAGAAAAAGACTCTAAAGTATCAGTGAAGTTTTTTCCTTTAGCTACTTGCTAAGTTGAAACAGTGGTCTGTCTTGATAACTAGTATTACACAACAATTTTAAAGTTTTTTGAATAATAGCCTACTTCAAGATGGTTTATAATGACAGATGGACCAACTTAAAAAAGAATTGAAAGTTCATCATAATCATCATTCTTTACAGTTCTACATTTTTCATTCAAATGTATTGCAGTAATTTACAAAATATTAATTCAGTGTTATAATCACCCACCCACGAAGCAGGTCAGCATCCTAGCTTTACGGAAGTTCAAAGCAGGGTACCGAGAAGTTAAGAGCTGTGAGGAATTAAGAGGTCTGTCAGTATGCACCATAAGGCTCATGCTGGATACTCTATTTTTTCCCCATCATGCTTTAAATGTCATTTGAAATCTGATTTCCTTCCCTGGACTTAAAATCCAGGCATGAGTAACACAATGTGCAGTGGGGTTGTGTTACAGTATCACAGTATGTTAGAGATTGGAAGGGACCTCAAAAGATCATCTAGTCCAATCCCCCTGCCAGAGCAGGAACACCTAGATAAGGTTACACAGGAATGTGTCCAGGCGGGTTTTGAATGTCTCCAGAGAAGGAGACTCCACAACCCCCCTGGGCAGCCTGTTCCAGTGTTCCGTCACCCTCACTGAGAAGAAGTTTCTTCTCAAGTTTAAGTGGAACCTCTTGTGTTCCAGTTTATACCCATTACCCCTTGTCTTATCATTGTTTGCCATTGAGAAGAGCCTGGCTCCATCCTCATGACACTCCCCCTTTATATATTTATATACACTAATAAGGTCCCCCCGCAGTCAAGTGTTAGTGATTGGTTGACAGTCATGCAGAAATACTGAGAAGCAGAAGTGTTTAACTGGCATCACATAAAGTAGCACAGGTGACTGCATCACTATCTTCAGCAGGAAATGTCCTCTTTCTCTATCTGCAGGTGCTCTGAGCATTGACATAATGTTCCCTTTAGAACAGAAGCTCTCAAACTTTGCACTTCCTGGGAAAAAAAAAACCAACCAAATATCACTTTCTTATGGTGAAGGCATATAGCAGACCTTGGTCACTTTCTCATATGCTTAGCAGCTGGATAATGTATCTGATGTTGATGAAAATGTTTAGATACATTACATTAAGGTTCCTTGTTTTACTGGCAGTGCAAAAATAAAATACAGAACTCTGTCCAATGAAGATGGTGAATTGCAAGAACTGAGACACACCCCTCTTGTGGCTTTTAGCTAGCTAAATCACATCTAGTAGTTAGGAAACCACTAAGAATAGTAGTATCAAATACAGTTTGTCAGTACTGTAAATGCTGCTATGGTTTTATATTAAAAATGAAAATGTGAAGAAGGGCTTTCCCTTGGGAAAGACGATGATGTGGCTTTATAATAGTTTGTGGGTTTTAGAGGACTTCATTTCACAGCCTTGAATCAACACCTGAGAGATTCAGAAACATGGTAGAAGTACCTGGCTCTATTCTTTTAGCAGAGATTCAGACTATAAAATATTTAGCATGTATTTGATCACTTAAAAGCCCAGGAGATGTCATTCCAAAGCAGATGAGCGTCCCCATTAAGAATGTCTGAAAGCTTTCAAACTAACCTTCATTTATTTCAAAGCTATAAAAATATTGATGGGCTAGACATCAGCAATGTATTCCACAAATATATAAGTATCCCTTTGTTTTGGGCATGATGCTACCAAGATGAACATAATTTTGATGGTTCTTCATAGCAGTCATGGCTTCCTTCATTCCTTGGCAAGTAGAAAATTTGTTCTAGAGGGTATACTTATTGAAGGACACTCATCTTCAGTCAGTCATTTCAGGGCTCTTTTTTCGGGGGTGTGTGTGTGGATTTTTTTTCACCACCAGTTTGCTTACAATCAGAATTACTTTTAAAGACAGGAGAAACAAGAACTGTGATCATTGCATGAGTTTCAGGGGCAAGCCCACAACACAATTTGGGCTGCTGTAAATGGTCTCATCTTTTAATCCATCTGTTGGATTGATGATCCCTACTCTACTAACACCAACTATCAAACCCCAGGACACCTGGCAGATATGTACAATGCAGGTTTTGATTATAAAGGTCGTTTATCTTTTAAATCTTAAAGTATGCTGTCATTCAGCATTAGTAGAAATTTGCTTTCCCGTCATCTCAACTCGCCATCTGCCAGGTGGCTGCTCTCTTTTCTTACCCTGCCGAATCAAAGTTTCTCAAAGGATTGTTACAGATTTAACTGCTGGTCAAAGAATCTCCCTCTTCAGGGCCACTTTGGGTTCATGGCACTACAATTATGCTCTGGAATGCTGCCTAAATTTTGAAGACAATCTGTTTATCTGAGGTTTACATTATTTTTGCACACATTATGTTTGGAACTTTTTTGCTGAAGTATTCTAAATTCTATCTATATGCAGAATATGACTTACAGGATCCATACTCTGGGAGAAAAATATAATCATATATGCTAAATACACCCCTTGCAAAGTTATTCAGCTTGTCACATTACTTATTTATAGACACAGCCAAATATTCCGTTTTGAAGAGGCACTTCAAAACATATCAAAATAGGTAATACAATTTCTATAATTTGGTGACCTTTTAACTGATATACTCCCCTAAACATCAAACGTCGTTTAATTGGTGTGCAAGTAGTGTGTTCTTGGTTCAAGGAGCAAAATCGGAATCTGCAAAGGAGTGTCGCAGAATAATTTGCTAATATTTTTACTGAAGATATTTTCATTCAGAAGCATGTACTGATATTTTTCTTATGCTTTAGTGAGCAAATGAACTTTAGGATTGTAATGTTTAGATTACCAGTGCATAGATGCATCTTCTAATATTGCTGACACTATTTGGCAATCTGCCGTTGATTTTCTTTTACAATATTTCAGGCAATAGCCTGCGTTTCCTTTTGAGCAGTTGAGGACCCACCAAGGTGCAATGTGTTTGTCTTTTGGCCAGTATTTTATAATGATCTGTAGGATAGATAATTGTCATAAAGCATGGTGAAAACATAAATATTTGATTCTTAAAAGTAATTGAAAATTTGGGCTCTCTAAATGCTATATAAAAATGACAGATTTTCCTTAGAGTTGCATTTAGGATGATTGGACCAAAATACCACAAGAAATATTTTCATGGTTTTGTTTCCAGTCTGTTGAATTTGTTACTTTCGTCCTTACCTGTAAAACAGAACACAAGAAACCCAAGCTCCAAAGAGTAACAGCAGGAGGTACAAACTGCCCGGGTCCATGACCTGTTGTCAGTCTGGCTCACCCTTTTCAGAGGAGTACCAAAATTTAGAAACAAAGAATGGAACGGGATTGTCATCTACTCACCAATCTGTAACATTTGACAATGCTTATAATGCATGTCTCTGACTTCTGCATAAAGGTTCTGACAACACAGTGTGAGGATATCTTGTCACAGATTTTACCTTCTGTAAATTGGTTAGTCTTATGCAACTTGTTAAACTTAGCTTTCTCTGTGTTGTGCTACATGAAACTGACTTGTTCAGGGAAAAACTTAAGATAAAAAATGTTCTTAAATCAAAACCCCTGACAGAATTGCTTTTGATTGCCCTGAGGTAATTTTCCTGCTGCAAAGGTGTTTCTTGGATAGCTTACTCAGAATAAACTCTCTTCTTATTTGCTAATCCAACCTTATGTGCCATGGCATCAAAGCCCCCCACAATTCACTCCTTGGAATGCTCAGAAGCTAACATCCAATTAAACCCAGAAAAAGTTCTTCTATCTCCTGAGCATGCATATTGTAGAGGACCTAATTTAAAACAGGCTAGAGTATAGGTTTATATTGAGGCATCTTTTCTGCATGCAAAGCAGTCTTGATAAAATGAGATACCTACATAAGCACACAAAATCTCTAGGTATAGCTCAATTAATTGAAGCTAGAAAAATTGTTCTTTGGCTCCCCATGAGTCACATATCATGGCTTTTACTAGCAGGCATTTGCTACAATAGCTATCATTTCTGTAGTCTCGTCAGAGAATAGTTGTCCAGGTGTGTTCATTGCAGTCTTGTGTCTACTGGCACAAAGGCAGAGGATTAGGAGTGCAACAAACAAGTCATGCCTACACTGGAGGGGAAAAAAAATGAATAATGTGAGGAAACAACTGAATGGATAAGGATTAGCATTTACTCTGTGTAACAGTCAGGCCAGATTGCAGAAATAATGGTGTACTTGTCAATCATTGGCTTAGCTAAAACGTTGCATGCATCAACATCTGCCAGCACTGTCATGTGGAACCTTTCAGAACATTATGTAAAGAATAGAAATCACTGCTAAAATTGTCTTTTTTTTTTGCATTGTTTGAATATTTTTCACATATAATAAATATAAAAAGATAAACTGAATGAATGGAATACAGAAAGGATAGGGGAACAGAATATAAAAGACAGGCTAGAGAATAGAATCTCCACAGCAGAAAATGAATGATGGATTTACGAATTTCTTAAAACTATGTTATGTAGAGTTGAAATATACAGAACTGCTGCTGTGTGTAAGGTAGACACAGTTTAAGTTAATGTCAGGATTGCATTACTGCTGCCTTTGGGAATGAAAGCATATTTTTATGATATATAAGAAACGTGGGTGTTTTGCAGGCACCGCAGGTGATAACCTAAGGAGATAACCTGCAAACAATTTCCCTTAGCAAACATGTAAACTGACTTGTTAGCAGGATGAGGTCTTGTGTGCTGAAGTCTGCAGCACTCCTAAGAGCACCTTCATCTAGCCTTTAATAAATAACTGTTCGACATTTTCATGAGATGAAGTAGCAATCAAGAAAGAGATTTTTAGTTCAAAAACTATGTTTAAAATTTTTTGGAAATTGCACTACTTTGAACTCAGATTTGTGACGAAACATCAGTTTTAATTTCTGATTTTCATTTTTGTGCAGAGAAAATGTCTTATTTCATCAAGAAAAAAATTTGTTTTGGATTAAAATATTCTATATTGTTTAAAAAGACAAAATAGTTACAAAAAAAGATGAACCAAGTTTGATATTTCAGATCGTTAAAACAATGAACTCTTCAAGTAAGCAAATTTTGTTTTGTTACTTTTTATGAAAAAAAGTGATTTGTGGATCAGAAACTGTCTGATATAGGGGAAAAAAGATCTTGAAAGCACTAGCAGGGTAAGAAAACAGCTTTCTATAAACTTCTTCCGGTTATATTCTGTTCTGTTTTGCAGGTAGGTTACTTTCTTATTTTATGTCACCATTTCCACTGATAAGTGGAGAGACAGACTGTTGCTTCCCCTTTCCTCTCAGGTTTTATACCAAGTATTAATTAAAATATGGTTAAGCTTTAAAACAAAATCATGTGTTAAGTTTCAGAGCTAGAAAAAGCTGCTTAATGCCAGCCCAAATTTTGTTTTCCAGTTGTTTCTGAAAAGTATTTGTCAAGAAAAGATGTGATAATTTGATGCAGCAGTGATGCCTAAAATTTTTCAAAATGAGAAAGAAAAAAGTCCTTATCACAATATTCAAAGTCTTGCCTTTCCAGTCCATCTGTGCTCTCAACGCTTGCCCACATAGTGACCATATTGGTCTTTAGAGAGGAAAATGTTTTTGTTGCAAGGGTCGTGGTCACAGATGTGAGAGAAGGCTGCTTCAGAGTCTCTTTCCAGGTTCCTTGTTGCATTCTTTCTTTTCTCCTCCTTTGGCTTTCAAGATGGAAAAAATAATGGCGAGATAAATGTGCACCTCAACAGTTTTTGTGAAAATATTGTTTATTGGTTTTAGTTACTCTTGTTCAGTTTTTCAATAATGTCTTTTTTCCCACTCCCAGTATTTTGTGCCATCTCTTTATTTCATTATGTAGGGTTGTTGGAGGATTTGTGTGGGTTTTTTTTTTTTGGTTTGTGGGATTTTTTTTGTGTTTGTGTGTTTTGCTTTTTTTCCTACTAGAATGAGAGTAGTTTTTCTGGTTTAGTCTCCTTTTCTATCAATTTCTATGCGTTTTCCTCTGACATGAATGTCAATGTGAGTAAGGGGGATGCCACCCTTCTCCTCTTCTCCTCCTCTTTTCTATTTCGCTATAATCACTGGATTTTTTTTTCCCCTCGCTTCTCTTCCAAATATTCTTTTTCTACATTCTCCTCACCTTGCTTGACCATCCATTTTTGTTTTTTTCTGCAGTCCTTTTAGAACGCTTAACCCATAACGTTTTTACTTTCTCTTCCCTGCTCTTTCATGGTCCCTTTCGATGTGAGCTGAAGCTGCTGCACAGTTGTTTAGTGAGACTACCTTTTTCTCTCTTATGCAAGAAGCACTAGAAGCAGTAAAAGGGAAGAAGTAAAGGGAAGAAAAAAGGTGTGCATATACAGGGACAGCTGCAAGGAATGAAACTGATAGTGAAGGCTGGAGGGAAACAAGAGAAGGTGGAGCTGTTGAGAAGGATGTTAGGCCAAGACAAAAGGATCTAGAAAAAAAAAAAAGAATTGCCTTTTTTTTTTTCTTTCTTTCTCCCCCCCCCCCCCTTTTTTTTTTTGTAATGGCTCCTCATTTATTTATTTATTTATTTATTTATTTATTTATTCACTTTTGACTTGGCACTGCACTTGCTTAATGCTAGTGGAGATCCATTCAGCAAGGGAATTTTTGTTCTCAGAATTGCTGAATGGTGCATTGATCTCATAATTATTCAGTGACTGTGGTTACTTCTGATGTTTTGTATCAATTTATTTAAATGTTATAAAGAGCATGATTGAAATACGAGAGAGTGTGGTGAAACACTGAAATAGCAGCAAAGGCAGCAGTATTGTACAGGTTTCTTTACAGTTGTTTTCTTCAGCCATGATTTCTCTCTCTTCAAAACTAGGTACAAACATTTTTGAGACACAAGCAATACACACTAGTCTTCCACTGAAAGTCAAAGGAAACCTTTGAAATTGTTCCTTAAATGTATAAAATATACTCTGCATTTGTTTTGTGATAGTAATTAAAATTTAGTTATGCAGTGGAGTAGATCTTATTTGTTGCATTAGATCTAAAATTTACTTGGGCATAAAACACTTCTGGACTCTTAGCCAACAATAAGAATATAATAAGAAATGTAACTTTTTTTGTGTAGTTCATGGTATTATTTTGTGTTACTTCTTAGTTTTATTTGAGAGTCTCTGGGAAGACACTGAAATCTCACTGCGCTAGGTTCTGCAGAAATATTCAAGAAAAGGCAGTCTTCATCACGGAGAATTTATTATCCAAACAGGTGAAGTGAACAAGAGAAGGAAATGAGCACGTATAAGAATGGACTGTTTTTTCTAATTGACAGTGAGCAAGTCAATGGTAGAGGAAGAGGCATGTGATTTGTCTCCTTAAATCTGTCTAATATCCAGCCTCTGGACCACATGTATTCTTCCCATGCAGTAACTTAGTGTATTTTTCCAATCGCCAGTTGTTTTCCTGTTTTCTGAAGCCTTGTGATTTTTACATTTGATCCATAACATTCTCCTCTTTGTGCCTGCATGTTGTGGTTCAGTCTCAGTAAGGCAATTAAGTAGCCTGTAGCTGCTCACTCACCTCCCTCCACTGCTGTCAGTGGGGTGGGGAGAACTGGGAAAAAGATAAAACCTGCAGGTTGAGAGAGATAAGAACAGTTTAATAATTGAAATAAAATAATACATTAATAGTATAATTATAATAATTGTAATGAAAAGAAAGACAACAAAAAGGGAGAGAAGAATAAACCCCAAGAAACCGAAGTGGTCCACAATACAATTTGCTCAGCACCTGCTGAACTCCTTCTGCCTGACTCTCCCCATTTATATAGCAAGCATGCTGTGCTGTGTTATGGAATATCACTTTGGGTAGTTTAGGTCAGGTGTCCTGGCTGTGCTCCCTCCTGGCTTCTTGTGCCCCTCCTCACTGGCAGAGCATGAGAGACTGAGAAGTCCTTGACTTCAGAGCAAGCACTACTTAACACACCAATATTTTAGTTTTTGCTATCAACATTATTCTCATTCTAAATTCAAAACCATAGCACTGTACCAGCTACTATGAAGAAAGCTAACTCTATCACAGCTGTAACCAGGACACTGCAAAATTGGTTATTGTATTTCTAGTTTCTTAAAGCTTTTTTAGAGCTTCCTTACCCCTATCGCTTCTTGGTGATGCTCCTTCTAGCCTCTCTGCCATCTTATGTGTAGACAGTGCTTGTGTCTCTGCTGTTCAAGTGGATTCTGCTACCCTTAGCAGCAACACTGATTTCAGATTTGTGGTGGCAGAAGCAGCAAAACCTTCTTAGACTAAAATTGAATATTAAGTTGTGAACTAGATTTGCTGTGGTGAGCTTTCTCTGCTGGCAGCGAGTAGAAATGGTAGAAGAAAAGAAACATTTTATCTTAGTGTAAAAGTTTGTTTCAATTCAATAATCAGTTGGGTTTTTGTGGTTAATAGTAGTAAAAGACCTGGAGTAGATTTATAAGAAAAGTAAGAAGGATATGTCAGAAACTGGAGGGAATGCACTAATTTTATTTTTAAATTAGCAAAAATAGCCAACCAAAACAGAAAACAATTACTCCCCGCTCTTAAAGAAGAAATGAACAGTTGTGCAGTAGACTTTGCATGATAAGATTTTAAAGAGTAACATATTAATCCACACCAAAATTTCAAGAACTGCTTCTCACTATTTCTTAGGAATTTATATATATGGCACAAATGGAAATAAAAACATTGCTCAGTACGTGTGCAAATATCATTCTGGTATTACCACTTGGCAAACGTCTGAATGCTTCATATACACAAAGTGTTTGAGCACATAATGTGATATTTTGTGTGTCTGCTACTGCCCAGTGGTCCCTTGTGGACAGGATGTCAGATCTATTTATGTATTTCATTAGGTATTGCCCTGTTAGCCTAGTGTTAGCTTGGAAAGAGGATATACCCCTATGCTGTTGTTATAGAAGGAATGTTTCTACCATGTAAGCAAAAAAAAATGCCCTGTGCTTTTGGAAATGAAGGTTGTGAGCCCTGTCCTCCGAGTGACATGTATATATCTATATACTGACTATGTATGTATGTATTCAGTCACCAGTCTGTATGCACTGGCAAGCTTTTTCTCCTACAGAATTTCTTTGTTCTGTTTTTATTTCAATAAAATTACTAATGTTCCCAGAAACTCATAAGCATACACAAACCTGAACCACTTCACCTACTGTAGGAGATATGACAAGCTTATTTTCAAGTGTGCGGTTCTACAGCTGCTGTACAAAAGATCATATTTATAAAGCTGATCTCTTATCTGAAGGAGTAGCTTCATTATTCTACTTCATTGCCTGATAGCCCGACTCTGAGAGCTGTGTGAATGGTAACCACAAAGCTGTTCCATTATTTAACTCTAAGCTGCTCTCCATGACTCTCTCTGGGTGGATTTCATCATTTTTCTCCATGTAGGATTTTTTAGTTTGCTCATATTTGAAGAAAAAAATAAAGACATATAGAGAATAAAAAACTTGGTAAGGCCAATTTTACCAGTCTTGGAGCCCTTGCAAAGCCATTCATTTGGTGCCCTTGATTATGGTAATGGTGAAGGTTACCACTTTCGTTCTTTTTTCCTTAAAGGTGCTTTGTTTTGAGTGAGAGCAATGATAAAAGTCAACACTGGCTTTCAGGTTTGAGCTGTATGGACTGAAATTTTGACCATTTAAGTTTATGTGAAAATATTTGAAGTTCTTGCTTTTCAAGGCTGGGCAGACTATAAAATGTTTACAGGATATTTATAAGCAATGGCTATTATTTTTTTTAGACACATGAATAATACACATTTTTGGGTTGCTTTTAGGGAAAAGGCAGTTTAAGGCTGGCTATTTTTTTCTGAGTTGAAAATAAGACTTGAATCTAAGGTAAAAGTAAAGTCTCAAAATGTGAAACTGATTTTAACCAAACATATATTTAAATGCCTTTTTTTTTTTTTTTTTTAATAATCTGATCTGTACAACTGCTGCTATTTTACAGTTTTCACAAAGTAATGAATTTGTAAATTTAGATTTGGCATTTGCAAATTTAAGCATTATAAATATTCTTTCCCATCATTCTGACATTTGTGAAAGGAATACATACTTTGGGTTTGGGGGCTTTTCTTTGGGTGGGTGGGGTGGTTTTTTTGTGGGTTTTTTTTTTTTTTTTTTTTTTGTTGTTGTTGTTGTTGTTGTTGTTGTTGTTGTTGTTTTTGTGTGTGTGTGTGTGTGGTTTTTTTTAATCAGAAATAAGTGTATTCTGTTTCAAGTTCTAGTCAACCTTCATGAAATTGCTTGTATAATCTGATTTATGATACATATTAGTTGTGGATTCAAATCTGTATTTACTGCAGGGAGAAAGGGTTGATAACCTTCAATATTAGCAATTCATGATAGGCAGTGATATGCCTTTCTCACCAGCACAGCCTGAGGCAGGGTGGGGACTTATCACATATTGTCACACTGGCTACAGGCCTCCCTCTTTGCCGGTTTACATTGTGGTTGCTTCCATGTTTAGTGGTACAGTCCTTTCCACATGCCTCTAAGCTAGTGACCAGGCTCAGAACCTCAACAAATGTTAAAAACCCCTTTCTAGAGAGATGGCAAAACTTCATTAGTCAGTTATTGTTGTCAAATAATTGCTATGTGCATATTACTTGAGTTGCAATTCAGGCCTTTTTTCCTATGAACTTAATGCAAGAGGTTGAAGATATCGCTGTGACTCTTCAGCCCATGACAGCATCGCTTCCCAAGCTTGGCAATCAGGCTTGTGGAGGGTGGTAGAAGTCCAGTTTTTATCTATAATGAAAAAGATATTTGCTTTGTCAGAATTTCAACAGCCTTCCTGATGCTGTAGCCTAGTGGGGAGGCGCTGTGTTGCAAGGCAAAGCTCCTTGGTCTGCTGGCTCAAATCCCACAGGAACTACTGAGATGATGAAAAATAAAACGACGGTTTTCACCCATGATTGGACTACTGTGGAGGAAAGTCACAGAGTTTTTTACATCCATTCAATCAGAAGAGGACAGGTAGAGCAATAAGGAGCTGGGTGGCACAACTGCTGTAGAGATTTTCCAGGCCAGAGTACCATAGGGTAGAGTCAGGGAATTGTAAACACAGACCTGTCA
Source organism: Psittacula echo (assembly GCF_963264785.1). Classification (NCBI taxonomy): domain Eukaryota; kingdom Metazoa; phylum Chordata; class Aves; order Psittaciformes; family Psittacidae; genus Psittacula; species Psittacula echo. Next base: position 63,709,923 of record NC_137743.1, on the reverse strand, counting down.
TGATAATTCCCTTACATTTGTCAGCCTTTAGGCATTATTGAAATAGTAATATGAAAGAATAATATTGATTGTGGACTGTTTTTTCCATACAGTTCCTGCTGAAAACATCTGCCTTTGGTTCTCCATTCATCTGTGAGGTTTAAATTACAGTCTTGTCAGTGAATAATTTTTTTGTGTGTTGTGAATCTCTTGGGATAAAAAACAGATTTCCTTTGCATTCCTTTGCATGTGTGCTAAGTGAACTGAGTTGAGGTGAAAACTGCCTCTCTAAAAGTTGTCTTAAAGAGTTTGAGAAATACTACTGAGACTTCAAAAGACTTTGGTTTTAGTATAACAAAGATTCATACACTCTTTAAGCAAGTGATAGTCCTGGACTGCATATATGCTCAAAATTAAGTAATTGCTTAGGTCTTTACAGGAGTGGCAGTGTGAGACGACACAGTGTGAGATGACAGGAGGGAAGCTTTTACCTATTGCAGTTGACTACATAATCTAAAAAATTGTTCTTTCTAGAGAAGATAATTTAAAAAATACCTTCTGAATTTGAAAATAGTTTAAATTATAACTCAAAATATTTTTCCTGGATGCCTAGACATACACGAAAGAAGTCTGTTAACTCTCTAGCCTTCATCCTTTGTAACTCAATTTCTCAGTTTTGAGGAGAGTGGAGATTTTTGTTGTGTGGTATTGTTTGGGGTTTTTTTGGTATGTATTTTTTTGGTTCCTACCCCACACCCCCCCTTCTTTTTTTTTTTAATGCATACAGTGGTTTAAATTCCAGAATGCTCACAACTGGCTATAGCTAATAAAGGGAAAGAAATGGACTGGAATCTCTTGCTATTAGCATCCCAAAATTGAAAGCATTTTATCTATCTTGTATCCAGTCTTCAGTATCACAAGGAATGCCTGAGAACCCATGTCTTTTCCCAGATTTAAGTGGCTGCATGTGTAAAGGCTCATATAATGTTGCTTTTAAGCTTCAGAATTGCTTAAGGGCATATATTAAGGAAGTTTGTAATAACTTGGGATTTTTTTGAAGGAATTAATTTCTTTGAGTTAATGGCATACTCCTAAGCTAGCATGGCTGTGTTAGAGCAAGTTATGCTGAAAGGTGCTCATTGGCTGCCAAAGGCAGTCACAGACCTTTTTAAAACCAGCAAGCATGCCAAGTGCTCTTTTACACTCATCAGAAGAGTTAGTGCTCCTGGGAGACTCTCCAGGAGCAGGGCTTAGTGACAAGCTGTGTTTGGGCTTTTGGATTATAACAAAAGTTCAATAAAAACTTTTAATACTCTATTTAAAACAGTCCTGGTCTGGGGATGTAACATTTGGCAAGTGTGTTATAATTGTCACAAAGGATGTGATCCAGCACATGGTTAAGTCAAGGGGGCAAAAAATTGACTTCAATAGGTGTTGGATGAAGCCCAGATTCATGAGTTAACACTGATCTGTGTTTCAGTAAGTGAAAGTTAAAACTTTGTAGCTGCTTTAAAAAATAATTAATATCAGAAGGGCTTATTTATTTTTTGAATAATCTTCAGATTAGCTTGGAGTTACTTCTATTATGTTTATGATAATGTTAAAGTGGTCTTTAACAGTGACATCTGATGCTAGCTTGGAAAATTAATTTTGTTGCAAGCTAAGAAGAGATACATTGACTTGTTTAAAAGGTAGGAGGAAATGTCATCAGGATAAATATTAAAAATTCACTAGAAAAATGCTGTCTTCATTAATATTTTTATGAAAATTAATAAAGTCTATGAATTTAAACAGTAACTCTATTAAATAAAATTGGTAAAATTGCCTTTCAGTGATCCTACCAATATTATTGTGTTTAAAAAAAAATTGTTTCCTGTTGCTTTCTTTCCTCTGATAGACCTTTTTATTCTTATATCTAAGGTAGCTCTGAACATCACTTGTTACCCTGGAATTAGAACTCTTCACAAAGTAACTCAGCAGTGTTTTATTAGGTCTTGTTTTGTGCTAAGAGATTTTAAGGCCTAGATACAAAATCTCAAATAGTTAAGCATTTGTCATGTGCATCTTCTGAACTTTCTAAAATTAAAAGAAAAGCCATTCACTGCTGACTGCTTCTAGAAAGCACTGTGACTGTCCCGTTAGACTGCTTTCTTCAGTTAGAGGACATAATTAGAGCTGCAAAATGGGTTTCTTTACAAAGATGTATCCTCATTTCTTTCCTGTGATATGTTTCTTTAAGCACAGTGTTCTACAGTATATTCTGCAATATTTGCATTTGTTTTGTAACAAGAAGGGTTGTAATGAGGGATTCTGCCCCAACCAACCTCCATTTCCAAATAAAATTTCTCTTTCAGAACTGAGAAGTCATAGGAATCCCCCAATCAAAAGAACATTATACTACTTCATTAGAGTTTGTCACTTGAAAGGAGGCACTTTAATTTTCTGATTACTTGTTATATGTTCTTGTGAGTGATCTGAATTTGTTCTTTAAAATTAAATTTTTACTGGGTGCTAATGAATTATTTATTTATTTTAAAACATAGTCATTTGCAATCAAATTTTTTCCATCAGTTTCTATATTTGGAATCTGCTGATAGTTACTGGAAGCTGTTTGGGGATTGGCATACTCAGCACTATTGTATTGTGATCAATAATTAAATTTAGTGCTGACATGTTTATGCAGCAGCCTTTGACAATCCATCCTGCAAAATTAATCCTTTCCAATTTATTTAATAGGAGAGTTAAACAATAAAATAATTCAGATGAGTACCAACACAGGATTATTTCTGGTCAATATTACTTTATTATAAATTGGGTCTACAGACTCATTAGTAAATTAACTGTCAAACCTGAAAACAGCTTTTTTTTTTTTTTTTTTTTTTTTTTTTTTTGTTTAAAGGTAATTATTGGTACTGAAGACAAGAAGGCACTTAACCTTGCTGTGCAGTCGTCCTTACCACAGTGATTTTATTCGAGGCTATAACTACCCATCAAAGCTGCAGAGGGAAAATAATTAGAGATATTAAATGGATGGAATATTAACTATTAAAAAGCTGTGTTCATTCAAAGCTGTTAGGGTCTTTTGGATTCTTTGTCAGTCAAGTGTTTCTTTGGATTTTTTTTTTTTCTCCAAACATTAAAAAATATGGCTAAATCTAAAAAAAACCCCAAACAAACATACAAACAAAAAACCCCACCAAAACCCCAAAACCATCAAAGTAAAAAATTGCTATAAACTATAAAGAAATCAAAATGACCACTTTGAATGAAAATAAATGTTGTGTGCATTATAAAGGAAATGAGATATTTATATATGAGGGATTTTGTTTGTTTTTCTTTTTTTGTTTAAAGAAATAAGTTTTGGGTTTTTTTAAGGAAAATATACTCTTCAACAAATTTTACTTATAACATTCTCCCATTTCACTGCTACCTCAGTTCAGTAACTTACTCTGTTTATTCCTGCTTTAGACTTTTGATTATGCCCAGTACAGCATCTGTAAGAGCTCCTCAATTCTAAGGATTTGTGCTAAACAAGGTTTAGGATTTGAGATTTCTGGTTTCAGTTTTGATGAATGACAGCCATTTGAATTTTTATAATTATTCCCTAAATCCATTTTGAATTTGCAGGAGTCTCCAGAGCCAAATAGAAAAGAGCAGGTAGAATGGCAATTTTATTCTATTTGATTTAATTATTTATTTTAAGCAAAGGGCATCAGAGCTTACTGTATGGCTGTGTGAGCACTGAAACTTCTGGGACGTCCTCTGTATTTCAGTGCTGGCCACGGGCTCTTAATGCTGTGCGCGGTGCAGCTAAGGGTGGCAGTTCTCTCTCTTGGAGCCTTGGGATCTGACTGGCATGTTGGTTCCTCCTGCAACATTTTGCTCATCTGTGCTCTGAGGGGATATTTCTTCTCTACCTGGCCACCTTTTTCCACCACAGGAAAAGGAAACTAAATTCCTTTGACAACTCTGTCTAAATTACATTTGATGATAAGCAGTCTGTAACTTCTGAAGTTAATGATGGTACAGACTGACTTATTAGTTTGTTCAAAATATCATTCCAAGTAATAAATCCTTTAATTTCCTGTGCATTTTGGAAAGTGGCCATGCTGCACTGTATACAATCAGCAGCAATAAAAATACATTTGTTAAAATTAGAATATATGATTTTGACTGCGAAAGACTGTTTTACTGTATTTGTATTTATGCCAGAAGATAATTGTCAAAGTTGAGAGAGAGGGTGTAAGGGGGGAAAAAAGCCCCGCACATAAATTTTTCAGGCAATATTTGGAAAGAGCCTAGAAAAGTAAAAATTATATTCTTATGCTGTGTTTAAAATGTGGTAAAACATTTGAAAAGTCATTATCAGATATATTTTATAATATATTATGCAACAAATGCTTACTAGATATAAAGGAAATGAAGCTAAATTATCTGAAGATTATTAGTTAAAAACTTCCCAAACACTTGATTAAATTTATGGTTCAATTTATCCATGGTGACATGCTGAAAAATACTATATGGGATGTATCTTTCATTCTTAAATACAATTTCCAACTGAAGGCAACATTTACTTGTTCTTAACTTGCAGTTTAATAATGTTCTGAAAGAAGAAAAAAGCCAAACAACCTACTAACAGTTTTAACTCCAACAGTGCTTTGAAAAGAAACTATGATTGTTTTTTTAATTCTGTATATAATCGCAGCCTAAACAGATTGATAGAGAGCTAGCCAGTAAAGGGATGAGGGTGGGCAGATTTTGTTCCTATGCTGGACCAGATGACCACAATGCACAGCAATGTGCGTACAAAGAAGAGTACAAGAAGGATGTATACAAGCATGGAGCAGCCTTTGGTTAGTGTAGGAAAGAATTTGCATTATATTATTTCGAAACCAAAGAAGGATGTACTAAAGTGGGTCACTGCACTACTATTCTTGCTCCTTCTGTTCTTGTACATGTGAAAAGCAGCAACATGGTATATATGCAGATGAATATGGAGGGCAAGTGTAAAGGTTAATGTATATAGTTCTGCCCTGGATTTCACACAGGCCCAGCAATCACTCAAATTGGAGAGGTAAAAATGAGTTTTTCTGCCAACCAAACCTTAACCCAAATAGGAATCTTTGTGTTCTTTGTGGCCTTTATAGTTCTAATAGCACACACAATGATTTAAGGTAAACTTCTTAATTATTTTAATTTTTGAAGGAGAAGTAAAAGGCCCTCCATTTGTTTTTTTTTGGGGAGCATTGAGTGGTTCTTGTAATCATGAAATCTACTGTCTGCTGTATAAGACTCTAATATTCAGGTAAAATAATCTGCCATTTTAGTGTAAGCTTATTGCCTTGTACTAAATACTTTTCGGCCATTATGTTGTGTTCGTTTGTGTTGGTTTTGTTTCCTTTTTTTTAATTTTTTCGGTGGGGATGGTGCTTGTTTTGGTTTTGTGGTTTTTTTCCTTTGGTAATTTGTGTAGGGTGATTGGCTTTCTTAAAATGTCTGGGAGTGCATAATCATGATGTGGCTCTACTTTGTCATCTTGTGCATAATCTTTGTCAGTACGATGTGTGACCACAGAAATGTGTGTCATAACCATTTGTGTACTCTGTGACTGAAAGCAGTCAGAATGCAGGATTTTAGTAACAAATCATAGAAGTAAAAGAAAATTAAACCATAAAGATGTCACTCTGACGATAAGATATCCCTTAGGAGGTCATTTCAAAGGGGCAAAATGTTGCATAAGAGTTCTGGGAAATTATCTTGCTTCAGTGAAATCAATCAGTTCATGAGAGGGCCCTGAGTGATGGATAAACACTTCCTTTTATTGAGCTAAATAATTTCCTAATAAGGATTAAATAAATGCTGTTGTTAACCACAAGAAATGTGTTGATTAAGCACAAGAATAAGAACACAGTGATTTACAACATTAAATAGTTGTTTGGAACTGAGCAACTGCAAATACTTTGCTAACAACAAATACTATAAGTTGCATCCAACTGATTTTTTTTTTTTAAAAATGAAAAAAATAAGTACTTCTACGTCTGAAGTGGTTTATGTCAATTAATATGGACTTACTGAATATCTGTTCAGTATTTTTATGTATGTTTTCCGTTGCAATCAATAAAAGGAAAGTATATCCCAAGTCATTAGGTAGTTGGCTGTTTACTATTTTCAGAGTTACAGTGCAGACTACTCTGAATTACAGGGCTATGTATTATTTACAAGCTTATATGGCAGTCTACATTGAAAAAATGTGAAAGTATTTTCAGAAAGTTACGGGTGAGCATGAAAAATATATCTTAATTGGAATCAGCTATTTTATTTTGTATGCATATTTTTAAAACTGCTATTCATATTTTTTTAAAGAGTATTTTGGTTTTAAACCGAAGTATTTGAGACTAAATTTTTCCTCACCTTAGCTGTGAAGCTAATTTTAAAATATTATTAGTGGTGAATGTGATTTTAGTCAGGAAATCAAGATGTGAATTTTTGAACATGTTTCTCCAAAGGTGCACTTCTCAAATTATTACTGTGAACGTAATTTATTTCAGCCAAACACCCTTCCCACATATTGTTAACAGGAGTCTGCACTCCAACTCATTTAACAGCTTTTTAATTCAGTGGTTATTTCATTTTAATAGAGCCATTTCTTCATCATTCTGCATTTAGTGATAAATGGTACCAGAACATATGATAAATTAAACCACAAAGAACTGTATTAAAGTAATCCAAAGTGTTTAACTTGAAAGGAAGAAGCACCTAGTTTGCTCAGCATAGCCGTCTGAGGGTTCTTATGGAGAAAGATACTTCCTCTCGTGAAATAAATTTGAAAATAAAGTTTTAAACTAAAACTGATTTCAGAAGTTTATCCTGGCAGTAGCAACCATGCTGTATGCACAAGGCATAATGGTCCCATCAGTCTGAAAAACTACCTAAAAAAGCTATAAGCTGCTTTCTTGACTACATCACTTTCAGTAATTTAAGCGATATCTATTTAAAAATAGATACTAATGAAATCTTATAAATTCAACACCCAGTTTGCTGGAAAGTATGCCCTGAGTGGACAGCAAAACCTACCCTAGAAGTTACATAAACTGCGATGATAAGTAATTTTTGTTTTAGATCTGAAATTAAAGTATGTTTGGTTTTGGGTGGTTTTCTTGTTGGTGTGGTATAGTTATTTATTCATTTATTTTACATAGATGAATAGACCTTAATAGTCACACATATGCAAGTGTTGAGAACTATGGTGCTGTAATTCAGCAATATGGGCCATTTTTTTTTAAGATGAGTTGTCTTCCATTTTCCTCAGTATGTTACACACAGCTCTCCTTTGCTCTCTCTGCTTTACAGAAGCACACACCAGCCAGCCATCTACAACTTCCTTTCAAAGGAGCCTATGCCTTTGGTTTTGTTTTTTCTTAATTAAGGACTCACAAAGTTCTGTGGAAAATAGACAATAAAATGGTGTAGGAACTAACATATAGGTGTGTTTTAAAGTAGGTCATTCATTACAATATGCATAGCATGTGTCAGCTTTCTGCTCTTGGCATTTTTGTAACTAAACCGTCTTAATTCTGAGCTCTGCTTGATATGGTGAAGGTAAACTTGATGGTAATGGAGTGCTTAGATAAATGATAATGAGGTATGAAACCCTTTTGAATAGATTTGAATCTGTCTATAGAGAACTAAAGTAACCATTAAGTAGATCCATGCTGTGGTCTGTGTGAAATGAATCTGAGATCTTAGTCCAGCTTCTAACGAAGGTCCTTTATTTATTTTTTTTTTAAAGGCCTTCTTACTTAAGCAAGTTCTTGTTGCTAGTGTGAAATGGAGTGTGCAAGGAATCGTCAAGCAGCTGCTATCTTTTCAAGGGGAGAGAAGTAAGGCTAAAAGTTACTGAAAGACTAGTCCAGTTTTTTAATTATATTTGAAATTGACATATTTGTGAGAAATCCCTTAAGTTCTAAGTATTTTTACTTTTTTTTTAAATAACAAAATTAATCTAGTTTAAGTTTAAACATGTGCAGTATATTTTTGTATCATGTAGTATATGCTGCCTAGATAGAGCATTTTTAAACACTTTTAAAACAAGCTCTCCCTCTAAATGACTTGTTAGTAAAGTGAGGTTTTAACAAAATTGACATCGAAAAGAAAGTATTTCATGATCATGTGGGCAAATTGCTAGAAGGTTGAAGAAGGCTCTTTAGTGGCCTTCTAGCAGCCTTGCTGTTCAAAAAAATCAGTGACATAATAGATAAAGACGATGGATTGGGTTTTATTGTAGTGTTTTTTTAGTTGGTGGTTGATAAAGTCACTTGTGCTCTTAGTTGCACTGTCAAACCTGCCAGTTTATCATTCATTATGGGCAAACAATCAACACATTACTGTAATAAAGAAGTATATCCAACTGTAACAACTCAAATTTCCAGTGTTAAGTTGCAGCATTTGAGTTCTAAAGCTTAGGCTTAATGATTTCTAAAAAAACCGATTTTGTGGTTGGTCTGAGATGTAGCATTTAGCAGCGACTAATTTCACCTGTAACAAATAATTGTTTTATTAAAGTCAGTAACAAAGCTTTAATTTGTATTTGAATACCTATGTGTCTTAATATGGGTACAAAGGTAATTTATGACCATTTTCCTTTTAAAAGTATTGTATAAAGTGTGTATTCTGGATGTTTTTCAGGCAGTGGTCTTATTAATTATGTTTCTCAATTGTCACTCCTGTCTTCAAAATGGTCTGTATGAACAGCTCAAGCTCTCCAATTTTCAAATCTGCCCAAATTAGTTCAATCCCTGCATAATGCTGTCAGAAGTTGATGAGATGCAATGTTAAAAATTTGTTTGTATAATAATTATTTCTGAAATAATATAGTAAACCAAAAGGCATTTCCTGACATATATAAGAGCAGCTGTACTGGGTTAGCCCAAAGATCTAGGTACCTCAATATCTGTTGGTACTTTGTGAATAGATTCTCTCTGTCCTGAAATCAATAGCATTGGCATGGTCTTGCGACTGTCCTGAGAGTTTTGAGAGGGATACCTAGGAAAGCTTGGCTAAGGAAACAGGTTGTATTCTTAACCTCAAAATTGTTTCCCTCATTGAATATGAACATAAGAGATTTTTAATTATTTTTTTTTTTAACATGTTGGCACGTGAGCTGTAGTTGTTCTAAGAATGAATAATTCCCAGTCTTGTACTTTATGTCCTCATACCTAACATCAGCGATTAAATTAATATAAAATTATTTTATTCTGTAGTTTGTATTGCATGGTGCATGAGAATATTGGTACTGTGTGTTTGTGGTTTTGAATCATGTGCTAGCAATTCAAGCATTTGAGCCAATATAATTATTTGTTTCCCTAAAGGGAACTAAGTGCCTTAAAACTTTGGGAAAGTTGGGAAAGTTTCTGACCGATTGAGGGCAAAAACCCCTCATGGAGCTGTGATTATGGGCAGTTTTAAATGGGCAGCCGCACCACAGTATACCTTATTTCCTACTTGTCCAACATTTCCTTTTGTATCCTGCTTATTAAAATGTTTGGCCTTAATAAGTTTTTCCACTAAGGGCAGCAGTGCGAGAAAACTCTACCTAAATTCTTTTAGTGTCCTATTCTTCCCCAAGCTGAAGTTCATAACCCCTTGTACTTCTATTTAACACTAGCTCAGATAGCCTGCAGCATCTCTTCCTCCCTGTTCCCTTCAGGATTGTGTGTACCTTAATACAGTTTCCTCTTAATCGCCTTTGCTTTCGAAAAAGCCACAAAATTTCCCTTAGCTTTATAAATAATCAAGCTTTCCACGTCCCAGTCTTACCATATAAAGTTGCTTTCATTTATTGTATGCTCAGCAGCTCTAAACTGTTGTTTATTGAGTTGATGACTTACTGGTGTTATCCCATGCTGTCTGAATTGCTTGCTCATTATGGAATGCTTTCTTTGATGTATATCTGCTGCTTATCCAAGTCAGAATTTGTTTTGCATTTTCACCTTGGAGAATCACTACAATACGACCAATAATGTATGTAATGCTATAAAAGCTTGTACATTGTATTTGATCATATTCTTATTGCATTCTGTGCAAAGGGGATTAATTTAGATATCATACTTCTCATCTCTTGCTCATGATTTCATGATGTTTATGATTGGAACTCACTTTTATCCATTCAGAGTCCTAGTTAGTCCAAAGACTTTCTGACTTACACTGCTCTTCACTTTTGTATTGACTGACTCCCTCACACAATTTTTGTGTCAGCAAAAACTGTCTCACCTTTGTTCACACTTCTTCTGCCAGCTCATCAGTACAGAAAGGAGAAAAAAAAAATCCAAACTCCCCAAAAAACCCACCAGTGTAAATTCTAAAGCTCATGGCTTCATCCCACTTAGCAACTCTCTACATCCTATGATCAGATACCAAAGCAAGCTCTCTAACCACCTCTAGTGATATTTTCTTGACCTTTATAGGGCAGGCAATTCTGTATCAGAAGTATTCCTTAATTCCAATGTGTTTTGCCTGAAAATTCTCTAGTCAACACTTTTGTTACTTTAAAAAAAATGGAAATATGTAATTTCCCATTCTTAATATTCATTTCTAGAATCCGTTTAGACTTTTTTCTTTGCTTTTTTTTTCTGTATCTGCATCTTGCTACAGACTTGCTATAACAGATATGACAACAAATTTCATCTAGTTTAGTCCTGTACCTTCAGGAGTTGTTATTAATCTTTGCTGTTCCATGGCACAGTATCAAGACAAAACTCTTCAACCTACAATAATATGCCTTAAAGGCACACTTTGGAGGTTGAAAGCTCTTGTAATTTTAGTGTATAACACCATACTTATGTGGATCATTGTTATATGTTCATTCCCCTGAGTGTCTTAACTTTTTACTGTAATTATTATCCAACCTTATGTTTTATGTCTATTAGCAGCATTTTGTCCTCACTTTCAGTATGGAGTTACTCACGGTGCTCTTCTGAGTCAGAATAGTGTCTGAAGAATAGTGCTACCTTTTGAGAAACATGCAGATTATATGCTGAAGGATTTTAATTGACATGGTATGCCAGGTACTATGTCTGTGATTTGCTGTAGATTGTCTAAGAATCAATTATTGTAACATCTCTGGAAAGAAATCCATCTAGATTTTTTAATCATGCCATTCCAATGAGAAATAATGTATTATCAATTATCTGTGTTTGCATGATAAGTCTAGGAGGCATGAAGCAACGGATGTGTAATACCGAAATTGTTTCTGTGAGAACTTTCTATATACTTATGATGTGTAGTACTTCCAGTGTGTTTTGTGAGTATTTCTTGACAAAAGTGGATAAATGATACCTTCTAGTGTATAAACAAAACACATTGTGCACTATCTCTGTGGAATAATTGCTCAGATTTTTCTCCTTCCTTTTAATAAATAATTAAGAATCTGACTTGCTGTTCTCTCTGAATTTAGTTTAATGAAATCCTTATTCAGAACATTTGTGACTTCTTTCCAAATTGCTTGTAGACATTCCAAATAGAGATTTTACTCTATTCTTGTGACATGAACAGGAGATTTTTATTGAATTTTATATAGTTATTATGGCCTCTTCTGCTGTTCAAAGGTCATTTAAATAACCTTGCTAATTCATGCAAGGTTATGTATGCAACAGATCACTGACACACCAGAAAAAAAAGTTGTCCTGGACAAGTTAAAAAAACCCTGTTCTGTACTTCTTGTATTGTTGTTGAATACAGTGGCTCATTGCAAAAGTGGCATGCAATGGATGTCATCATTTAACAGCTTTCTTTGCCCACTAATTTTTCTTAGGTAGGGTCCAGAGCATTAAAATTTGGACATGAGAAACTCCAGTAAAAAGGATCGTATTGAGATTCTCTTGGAGGAGGCATTCCTCTAAAATAATACATTGATATTCAAACTATTCTTTGTTCATTTGACTAATGAGGCTTTTGTTAGTTTCGTGTGCTAAAGACAGTGGCTCTTCAACTGCTTATTAAAAAGGTCTGACTGACTGACTTACCCATTAATGATAGAGAGGAAAGTTTCCTTTAAAGAGATACTCCTGTGAAGCAGAGACTAGACATCAAATCCTGGTGTTAAAACATTTTCTGAAAAAAATAAAAAACTTTGTGAGGTTCTCTGGTTGGTGATGGCTACAGGCCTTTTTAAAAAATATAGTCCAAGATCTGCAGGACTGGTTTCCCTTTTTTCTTTTTCATTTTCTTTTTTCTACTTTTCCACCTCTTTTGCTATCGCAGTTTTTTTAAGATTTTCCAAAAGAGGATGCAGAAGAGGATTTGGTGGAAATGCATTGATAGGCTCAAAGTAGTAAAGCATAGTATCAAGAAGGTTAAAACATATTAGATTTTGATTAAATGAGGAAGTTTGGGGGAAACTCAATACTTCCTAAACAGTTTTAAGTGTAACAACAGTGTAAAAATATGGCCAAGCATTCTTTCCTCCTCCTCTATTTTTTCATAAGGTGGCTTTGTTCAAATGATTAATTTCCTAATGTTTCTCAAAAAAACTGTTTAAGTCATTTGTAGACAAAATAGGCTTTTTATTTAAAGATATTTCAAGATACTGATTGCTTTATCACTGTTTAGAGACTGTTTAGAGAGCATTTGTCTTTGGTAATTTAGTGGGTTTTCTGAGAATATGACTAATTGAAGTTTGGTTTCCCTAATGAAAATTTACCTTAATTCAGCCATAAAAATTTAGGAACAATTCTGCATCAATATATTTTATTTCGGTGCTTTTGTATAACTGGTTATAACTGGGCTTAGTAATTTATTTCATTCTATCAGTTTCATGTTGTATACGAATTCTAATATCAATCTCTCAATCTCATATATGAAATGTGAAATGTTCTATATTCTAAAGTATAAAACACTGTTTAATTGGTAGCCCTATAACATTATATGTATCTTTTTAGCTGCTGTTGAAGGGTGTTAAGAATTTTCAGCTGCCCAAGAACTGGAGCCTTCATTTCTGGGAAGGGGCAACTTGCCACTTTCTTTGAGACTGGACAAAAGCTGCTTTTATTTGCAATCAGCAGTGCAAAATGGCTGAGTTTACTAATGCTGCCACAGGCGCTTTTGCAAAATTGATTAATTCCTGCTACTATAATGTGGCCGTTATAGCATCTTTAACCCTTTCTCAATCGTATTTGGGGAGAACAAACTGCTAGCCAAGACTTTCCAGGACTTAACAAGCTTGTTAGTTTTTTTGGGGTTTTTTTACCTCAAGCTGTTTCTTGTAACTGGTTTGGTTGTTTTGGATTCACTTTTTGCCTTTATTTCCCTCAAAGCGGTTTTTGGTCTCTGTAGCAAAGCGTTCATTACTGAGCATCAGTGCACTCCAGGGAACCTGTGGTTTGTGGCTATTAGAGTCTGTGAAGCCCATCAACTTAGCCAAATCTTAGGTAAATTAGTGTTGCACAGAGTCGCAGTTGAGGATTTTGCCTTTTTATTAGTATATAGGCCTTCCACAGTGTTGTGCTCTGATCAGTGTCAATATTTCCCTTCCAAAGGGAGTGCTCAGTCTACAAGAAGTCTAAAACCTGATGTATTAGATAACTTTTTTAAATTTTTTTAAAATTTTTTTATTTTAAGGATGTATTTTTTTCTACATGGTTTTGACTGCACGTTCCAATATAAACCTCTAAATATAACTCTGAAAATGTTAAGACACCAACAGCTAAAATGAACAGACAGCTTCGTATAATCTGATGATTGAAAAGGTACTAATTCCTTTGTCTTCAGAATTGTTTACTGGATCCAAAACAATTACTTTGTGTACCTTCATCTTAAATCTTTCCATCAGTAGGGAGACTGTATCACATGGTTCATTGATGACAGATTGATGAGAATGTAAATTTTATCTTCAGGATAAATATTTTTCAACGTAAATGTAAACCAAATATAAATTTAAGATAGAAAAATATCATTTAATCTTAAAAGCATTTACTTTTGAATTGCAAGTACTACTTCCCATTTGGAAGTCACTTGTGAAAGGATTTATATATTTAAAAAGCTGCTGAAGCCTCCAAGTTGGTGTAATCAGCATATTGAAATGGGAGAAAGATGGACAAGGTGAGGATAAGCATAAAGAAAGACAACGCACAGAATATATTGCACTTCAAATGAGGTGCCAAGGATAATCAGATGTATAATTCGATGGGAATCTGTCACATGCCTGCATGGCTTAACAAAAATAAAAATTCAATTTGTAATATGTAAGGGCTATCTTCTAGAATGAACTCTGGAAATCCCTGCAAGCAATATAAACCCACACAATGCTTAGTAGATTTCCAAAACCTGAAAATAGAAAGTTGGGCTAGCACTGCATGAGGATTTCTTTTTCTGCATGATCTGAGACATGAGGAGTCTTGCAATTCCCTCTGTAGATCCAAATAATGTAAACAAGATTGATATTGTCAGCTACTGTACCTGTTCGGAAGGTGCTCATAAACCATGCTGAGTATGAGATGGTTTTAATATACAATTTGATCTTATGAGGTACAGAGTATCTTTGGAGATTCCACGAGTTTAGTGAGAGCTAAGGATGCATGACAGATGGTTGGCAGCAACTGCAGTCCCGAGTATTTTTTTGTGTGAGTCCTTTATGGTCTTGTTTATTGCTACCATACATTTCTTTGTATATAATCTGTTGCAGCAACACAGGCTTTCATTGTTCCCTTAATTTCTCAGTTTTGATTGTGCTGGAAAGAGCTCTTTGCCAGAGGTCTGAACTGTGACGAACAAGTCCTCCAAATGTGTGTACTTTGGACTTAAGTTTAGAATGCCATTTAACTGTTAGGCAGTGATAAAGGCTGAATCAAAGATTGAACTGCTAACTGCACCAAGGACATGGGCTAGCAAAGGTGCTAGCACTTCAAAGTAATTATCATGCTCTCATTCTGTAATGCATTTTGAGGTTGATATTTTGTGCATGCTTATGTGTAATTCAGTGCTTGAGCATGGCAGGGAGAGAAGGTGGCCTCAAAAGAGTTCTTTTAAGATCCCAAAAGAGCAAGGATTGTTATGTCTGTTTTATCTTTGAACATCAGAAAGACTTTAATTAAGATATCCCTGGGTTCATATGAGTTTGCTAGAGCTTGCTCACCAGGAGGGTTTCATAAGCTCCTGAAACTCATTTTTAATGATACTGCTTCCAGAGAAATGTCTGAGGAGAATCACCAAGAAAATGCAACATATTGTATTATTGTCTATCCTGTTACTGTTGCAACATTTCATAACTGATTTACATGAAAAATAAATCAGAAAGTCCAGTAGTCTGTCGAGAGAAATAGGAGACAAGAACATCTCAGTATTGTTTGATTCCTCTGAAAACTTGTTCATTTGAATGTTCGTGATACATTTCTTAATCTTCCTGCTGATGATGACTAGAATAACTTTATTTTAAAAGCAATTCCATTACCTTTTAATGCTACCATCATTATGAAATATGTATATAGGAATGAGAACTGTTGTGCCTCAGTCTCCCATCTCTAAAATGGGGGTTACAATTTTTTGCTTCATTTTGCTCTTCAGAAGTAGAAATCTTAAATGTTTGAGAGGTGCTAGATATTATGGTAATGAGGGCAATAGGAAAACTCATTAACTTGTGAATAAGTAATTAGCTATTTATTGTCAAAAAATAAAAAATAGAAAATGTACAATGAAATGCTTGATATTATTATTACTAAGAATGCATCTTATTTTTGATGATTGTCAAGCTGATTAACAAGGAAAAAGGCTACAAATGGAGATCTTTTCAGGAGAGAAAATAAAGCAGAATGTAAGTATGACAGCTTAAAAAGACACAGCAGAAAACACTAGACTGGACACTGCATTCTCCTTATAAAACAGCACCTTCTCATTTCAATTAGATTCCTATAAACTATTCATCTTGGTATGAAGTAGGTAGGGAAGAGCAATTTTAGATCAAAATACTCCTAGATACTTTGAAGAACTTGCATGACTTGTGAAATTATATTTAAATCAGGTTCTTTGAAATTACACCCATATAGGTAAATAGATGCATTTATCTATTTATTTTTTAATAAACCCGTGTTAAGTTTTCTTGAAATACTAGATTACAGTGTCAATGATTTACTTACATGGATATTGTTAATGTTTTCTTCTTAACAGAATCATATTAAATTTTAATGACATGGATTGTAATACCTAACTGGTATCTGGAAGCTTGTGGATAGCCCAAAGCTTTTATACAAATTTATATGTATAAAGCTCTCACTGATATACTTTGCCAGTAGATATTGTACCTTGAGTAGGCAGCTCTGCAAATCCCTTCTCACAAAAGATTAAAAACATTCTCCTATTACATCTAGAGACTTCTTTTTGTTATTCAAAGACATGAATATATTTAGAAAAATGTATACGATTTTTAATGCCTTAAACCAGAAAACTACCTTGATTCCCATTAAAAATTGGAATATTTAATGTTTTTGCTTCTTCTGTGGCACTTTTTTGATATTGTGAGAAGAACAAAAAAGATTTCTGAGAACATATAAAACAAAAAACTCTGTTTGAAGTATTATAATAAAACAACCTTCTTTTAATGCTAAGTCCCTTTTTAATGAAGATCCTCTGGCAGCTCTTGAATGTATAACTAGTTTATATCATGGGATGAAGCTGTCTGTTCTGATGATTGACATGAGCCCACATTACAATGTGATTCTGAAAATTAGTCCATAGAGGTCCTTTTCAGGTACTACTCAGTCTGAGAGCTGCCCTCCAACTACAGTAGAGCCTTTTTAACCCCACTCATTGGTATTCTAATCTGGAAGTGCTGTCCTGCTTTTTAAATAACCCAGGCATTCAGGCTAGTACCCCCCTTGACACATTACTTAGCCAAAGGATTCAAATGAGATTCAAGAAACATGCAGTAAGGCACAAAGGGATTGGAATATGCACAATTAATAATCACACAGTTAATTCATTTTTAATGCAAGGAGGTTTTCTGAAATTTCACATTCAAATTTGTAACACAAAGTAGTTGCTGTCTATTCCCATTATGCTGCCAAAACACTGTAATGATAAAAATTTCCTTATTTTTCTGTCTGTGTGTGTCTGTGTGTATATGTATGTGGGTGCAAGTACATGCTAAAAAAATAAACCTGTATAACCACTAAGGTTATGATGCAAACTGATAAAAGCTAGAGGGTTCAAAGTTAAAGATTACTTAAGTCAAGCATGAGCAAAAAAGTGTAAGACCTGTGGCATAAGTCAGAGGAGGCATGTCAATTACCTTACGGTGGCAAATAGCCTATTACTGATTTGTGTCTAAAACAGAATATGGCTTGATCAATTTGTGTTTTCTTTGCTCATTTTGTTGTTTGTTTTCTGTTGATTCCTACAGATATTTTTGTGCAGATGACTGCAATACATCTGAGTAATTTTGTCTTAAGGGATAATTGTACTGACAATAGAGGAAATATGATATTTAGGCATTACTAACCACACTACTTAAAAATTAAAATTTATATTTTGTTAAGAACTTATTTTGGATCTTGTATTTTTACTACATATCATTTTATGGGCTCCTAATGTTCCTTCTTTGTTCAGAGCAAATGAGCACTGAATACAGAAACTTTTTTGAGAATAATAGTAATGCTGAGTGAAGGCTGCTGTTCAAACCCTTCTATCCATAGATTACCAGCCATTGTCACAGGGATCTGCCAGATAAATACAGCAAGTGCACTTTATTGTCAGTAGGAAGCTGACCTTTACCAACAGTTACCATGCTGAAGCATGATTCCCTACTCTCTCCTTTTGTATGGCCCCTACTGCCCTCTGCTCAAGTTATTCAAGCCTTCTGTTGGTAAATTTTACCCCATGAAGAGTCCCTGAAAAAAATATGCTTAACTCCTACTTAAACCCTTTTTTAAAGACTTAAGTGGTACATAAGCTTTATGTTCTCACTATACACAGGGATCAACTTCATTCTCTGTGACTGTTTCACCAGGGTCTGCTTGAAGAGACGCGTGTAAATGCTGCTTCTGCATGTGCCTATTTTTAAAAAGAACTATTTCCTTCCAGCAACTAAATCTCCCTAATCATACTTGAGATACAAACCATTTTCTAAAACAGAAACATACGTAGAATGTTCAAGAAAATTAATATAAAAAATAGCATAACATGCCTGGAATCAAATGTTACAAAGCCGTAGATTCTTAAATAATCAGAATGTGAACCAGAAACTTGATTTTCTAAGTTCACATTTAAAATCTAAAATAGTGCACCTGTACAAAGAGAAAGAATTGATATTTTTATATTCTAATAATCTCAAACATCACCAGTCAAAATTTTCCATGTCAGACTTAATGGTTAGTAGAAGAAATTGAGTTAGATAAAGAACATGTGAAAAGGAACTGGAGATACTCTGCTTTCAACTATATACTGGGCAGTAATGACTCCCTTCAGAGTAATTTTTGGGAGGCGGGAAATAGCCATATGGAATATGGAAAATAGCCATAATTTCTGGATTAGGTGGAATATGTGTATATATGTGTACTTTCTCAAGCTGAAAGCCAAGCAATGCCTCTCCTGCCCTATGCTCAGGAAATGGAAGTATCACTCCCAGCTGCATGGGAAGTCCTAGATCCTGTACCGATCTCGGGGCACTTACATTGCCTCTGTCTACAGGCTTTCTTCGAGTAAAAGGTTTTCTAAAGTATTGTAAATTCCAACATGAATTTACAAGACAGTTTCTAAATGTGGCTGAACATTTCACTGATTATGTTATTTGTTTGTAAATTAATTGCTCTGGATTAAGCCAGTAGAGCTGCTTTGATTTACATTTTTAAGTGCAATTTGTCTCAAATCAATGACAACCTGTGAAATATGGCCAGAAATATGTATTTTATTACCTGCTTGATTGCGTAAGTCAGTATCACTTGCATTTTTTTAAAATATCACTGATAATGTTCATAATAAGATACTGTTGAGTGGCTTTGGACAGGGAAATACATCTTAGCATAGAAAACTAATACATTTGTAGAGAATTTCTGTTGTTAGTGTTGAAGCATCACTATCATTAGTGTCATGTTTACCAATAGTGCCTAAGGATCACACAAGAATGTTGTATTTTGGACTAAACACTCAAACATAAAGTAGGTTCTGCCTTAGAGTACTTACTCTTCACATTGCTAGCTACACACTAACTATTCACATTGTTAATACTCTCTTGGGGGTGGAGGGAAAGAGAAGAACGTATTTAATTAGGAAGGCATCTGCTAAATAAGAGAGCAGGAAAACAGATGATCTTAAAAAATCATGAGGTAAAGAGTACAAAGACTGTACTCTTGGGGCATGGGGCCTCAAAAAGAAGTAAAGGGAAGTAAAAGTCTTAGCAGTAGACAGTCAAGGTTGCGTAAAGAAGTTAATCTGTAAAATAAATTTAAATCTTACAAAGGTTTTCTCACTACTGATGATGATCAAACATTTCCTTGTTATTAAGGCATTTTTTACAGCCCTCTCTATTAACCTCAGAAACAAGAACCAATATTTTTGCTTTGGAAGCACCCTTAGAAGGATAAGTTGTCTTGCTGGTTGCTTGCTACAGTTTTTCCGTGTTTCACTGGTGCATTAGTATTATCTTAAATTTGGTAAACATTCAGTATACTGTAACAACTGGCAAAAACTCTGTAGAGGCTTGTATGTTGGAGCTACCTGTAGTAGGCAATAGTTCATTAAATGTGGTATTAAAGTTTTTAATACTGCACACGTGTGACTCTGGATATTTGCTGTGACACTGAAGCAACAGTTGCACTTTGTTGTTGCAATAAAATCAACCTTATGGGACTGCAAATCCTGTCATGATGGCAAAAGGATGCTTTGTTAAACCCTTGTTTTATTGTGTCTCTTTTCAGTTAGGATCATATTCTTGTGTTTTTAGTGCAAAGAAGAGCTGCATCACTGCCAGGGCAAATCATTCTGCTGCTTTCTCAAAGTCTGAAAGCAATAACACACACACACAAAACTATCCTTACATGAAGTAACAGTAACCTTGGGAAGTGGTACCCTGAAGGGAAAAAGGCAAGTCATAAGTGGTTGTGCAGTGCTCTGAACCTCATGAAGATGCTGGTTTGCCTCAATCTTGAGCATGGTATGAAGCAGGTTGAGAAGACCTGTGTGGAGGGAGTGACCTGACCAGCATGCCTACCAGCAACTAGCCAGGGCTGACTGGGAGGCCTGAGGGGGACTCTTCTGAGGTAAGCCTTTTCATAGTGCCTCAGGACCATTCTCCTGTCTGATGTCGTTGCCTACCACAACTGAGTCTGGTCTCTACCTGCAGCACTGAAAGCGGGTCCATGATTTGACTTGCGTTATGGTAGGCACTAAACTGCTGTGCTTCTGGGAGGACTGAAGAGCACTGTAACTTTGCTTAAGTACAAGAGGCTTCTGACTTTGTTACCCTAAAAAACACTGGTCTTACATGGAATCTTTTACTGGGTTGATGCAAGCTTGGGTATGTATAAGCACAGGGAGGAAGGTGGATTCTAAAGCACATGGTGGAAAGCTTTCTCTTTTTTTTTTTTTTCTTTTTTCTCCCCTCTCATTGAATAACCTGAGAAAACCCATAAACCTTGTCAAAGCAGCGTAACACACAGGCAGTCTTGTCTGATTATGCTGTAAACTGTCTTTGTGCATTTAAGTTATAATTGTATTATAAATATAACAGCTTTTTCAGGTGTAAAAAATTCAAGAAGGCAAATCAGGGGACCATATGGTGTATAATGGAAATGAAATAGTTTTTATTTTGCTGATGTGGAGGGTATAAGTAAAGGGATTGTTTTGGTTAAAATAGACAGTGTAACAGAAGGATGGAGTGGAAAGGCCAAGGACATCTACCTGTTTACTATAGTGTTAATCCCTTCAGTTGCTGTCGAGTACCACTATCCGTGTGAAGCACTTATTTCCTCAGTGTGCAGAAGCTCAGGCAGTAGGATATTTCAGACCTTGGCATGGCACTAGCTTCTCTTTTTCCTTTACGCTGTTCAAGAATGATACAGCTATTTCTAAACTGTTGCCCCTCTGTGAGACCCAAAAGTTTAGCCTGAAGGAAATACAGCCCAGCCCCCATGTTAGCACCTGAATGCCAGTTTCTTCCTGGCCCTTTAGCAGGGTTTGGCTATCAAACCTGTCAGCCTGGTGTGTCTGTTCAGAGTTGTCCTCCTGATGTCATTTTCCACTGGCTGCAAGGGACTTACTTGCTGTTGCTTATTTGGCAATGAGGTCTTGAGCACATTTTGCCTGACAAGCATATGTATGATCAAAAAGTTCTCCCTCCTCCATGCTCATTTATGTTCACACTATAAATCTGCTTCCTGGCCTTAGAGCTGATCTCATCAGGAGTAAATCCAGACCATCACTTTCAGACAGTTATATTGAGAGTGTAACCCCATGTGTATATTAGCCTCTTTCCTTTGTGAAGCAAGGTTTAAACGCTACATCAACAGATTTAAATGGACAGTTATTGAAATCAGCAAGATAGTTTTCAGTGAGGCATTCATAAATTTTCTGGAGAATATTTTTCAAATGTGAGGCAGTTTTCTGAGACCTAGGTTGCTGTAGCAGGAAATATTTGGTAGATGAGCTACTATAACTGCTCTTTGATCCTGATTGCTGCCTTGTTTTTATTTAATTTTGGGTTTTTTTGTTCTTGCTGAAATGGCTGCACCTCCAGTGTAGGCTGAGTTACTTTGGAGTAGGTACATTTTATATTTTATATTTTAATCTTTTTATATTATACATTTCATATTATAATCTCATTTTATACTTCACCATTAAATTATTGTGTATCTTGGCAAATGGGATTTGACTGGTCAATATCCTGGTGGCCCATTTAAACATCTTGTTGCTATTCAGTACAGTTTAGCATCATACAGTTTCTCCTTTTGTTGAAGCAGACTTAGAACAGTTCCAAATGTATCTCCCTCTCATGATTGGGTTGTGTGTGTAATCCCTGAGTATTCACATCCCTCTTGCACTTCTGTGCTTTTGGTTAAGTAGAGACAGTAACTATGAGTCCCTCAGTGACTAAAATGCCAAACCACACACGACACCCTCCCTGTACTCCCTATTAAAATTTTACAGGTCAAAAATCCAAAACCCACTTAATAAAAATTGTTCTTCATCACAAGTGACAAGAGAGAACAGGTCAATCTATGGAATAATGGTGCAGTAATTAGAACCTTTGTAGTTGATAAAGTGTGACTGTTAATCAATGTTTGGCTAATTAATCAATATTTTAATCATTAGGGTTTTTAAATTTGTTTTAATGAGCATTTCCTCTAATTCCCTTGATCCTGTTGCTTCCAACACTTCAGTTATCTCTGTTAAACAGCAAAGTAAGTGTTCATATACCCAGAATATGCTGTGGTTTTGTAGACTGTAGTTTACTGCTAGGATACAAGGGCATTTTTTAACATGCAAAAATTTGGATTCTTGCGCCACATGCCTTGTGCATATATGTGTAAAAATCAGTGTGAGATGTCTGAGAGAATGGGTCTTTGCAATCTAATGGTGCACTCCCTTGATAAATTTTGATATCTTACTATGCGTAAGAAAAAATGCAGATGGGACATGTGTTACTGAATGATAGTTACTCAGTCCTTGAAAATCCTACTCTTCCCTCTAAAAGCCTTACCCATGATTATCAAGGTATTTAGAGTTTGTAGAGAGTAACTGCTCCACCATTAGTCAAAACCTATTATTTCCAGGAATTTTCTGCCTTTTTCTTATGTCGTTTGATGACTGCAATTCCCTGATGTTTCATACATGGTATACGTGCCGTACAGCAGTTATTGAAATGGCCAGTGGAATGTGGTATCTGTCATTTGAATCTTTCAGTAAATGTTTGAGGAATGTTTTTATCTCCCTCATGCAGAATATTTGGAGAATTTTTACGCTGCCTTTGTCCTTTTGGAAATCAAAGCATGATACCGTTTACCATGACAGATGCAATGAAACTATTTCTGGTACTAATGGGTACCAGGAGTTTGCTGTCCAGTCCTGCATGCAGATCATCTGGCAGTGAGAGAGATTTTGCTGAGCTCTGCATGGGTTGGCCTGTTACATTGGGTTAGATTTCTTACTGTCTCCTAAACACTTGCTTTTATTCCCCTTCCTGCTATTTGGTGATCTTTCCCTCATCTTTTACTAGGTGTCAATGAGGGACTGAGAAATAACATGTTCCAGACATGTAGAAATCTGTGGTTACAGAGTGCAGGCTGATCCTCTGCTTTAGCTTAATCCGGAGGTTCTCTAAGTCTTTCCCTGCAGGAAACGAGCAATTCATTTGCTCTACAAAAATTTAAGTCTCCAACTAATTCTAAATGCTCTGGTGCTTTTGTGGTTTTGTCTTCTGCAGACCCATAAAGATTTTTGGTAGCTATTCACAATATAACCTTATTAGACTATTAGTTCTTTAACCAAAAATTTGTCAACTATTTTGATTTTTTGATTAACAACATTAGAAATGTTTACTGAGTGAACATTACATCACTAGATAGCAGTGATTTACTAAATGTCAAAGTAATTCATAAAATCCTTTCCCACTGGGAGCTTGGATTATCACCTGTGATTTCTGGTTTTGCCACCAGAATTTGGCAAACAATGAATACATACATTTTGGAGCCATTTCTACAGATTTTACTGTAGTAAACTGCCAGTTATGTTCAAAGCACAATTATGTGCTTCTGGAATACTTAAGCGGAGTCTTGACATGTAGATAAAATAAAACCTGTTTCTTGTAACAGTGAAATGATTTATAAAGAAACATTAGAAAGGCAAATTGCAAACTGCTTTCCAATGTAACCCAAACATCTGAACACTCTGTTTCCAGCTTCTGAGAATGTATTGAGTGGGAAAACCTTTAAAGTTTAACTTAAATATTTTTTTTAGAGATTGACAATCTGGTCTACTCCTGCCAGCACCAGGAGTGGAGGGATTGATTCTTAGCTAAACAGCTTTGTTGAAGTTGGTGCAAAGCTCTGGTTGACTGTATCTGGGCACAGTTCTTCCTTCTTGTAGGCTGATATGGCCAATGTGCTGTTCATGTAAAAATTCCGGCGGCTTGGTCTGATGTATGATATAAAGAAAGCATTTGAATAAGTAATCTCACCTAAAGCAGGTATTACAGCACATGAAGGTGCCTGCAAAGTTTCTATCACAGCAGAGAGTTAATGGATCTAGTTAATGAGGGAGACTTCTTCAAAAGAGCTATACACTGATTTCATGCAGTTGCCGTGTTTGGTGGGGAAAATAAAGTGGTTTTCTCCTGGTAGGACATAGAAAGATAACAGTAGTGGGCAGGCAACCTACTATAGAGAGATATGTAGAGGAGAAACTTGCTTTGGGATATTTTATATGTGCATTTCACTTTTCTTTATCTTCTCACCTTAGTACCATTGCACCTGATCCTATAACTTTTTCTTGGAATGAATCTTGTTCATTAAATTTTTGTCTCAATAAACTCCCTTTTCTGTCTCATCTAGTAGTCAGTGAAATCTAAATTATAGAGAAGAGGCAGTCCCTGAGAGAAACACATGTTGAAAAAAATTATTATGAGGACTAGAAAAAAAATAAATTTCTCACCAAAAGGCTATTTTAGGGTATAGATGATAGTGAATAAGAAATATGGAAACTGAAGTCATTCCAGAAAGTCAAGAAACACTATTCAGTCAGTAAATCAGGAAGGTATGTAGCCAGGTGCGTGGTATCTTGCATGTACTAACATGAAACTTCTGCAGTGAAAACTAGCAATATTGTTAAGTAGGTCCTTAAAATTAGAAGCATTTATGGAATTTATATGTGGCTAAAGTGTCTGATTTAAAAAAAAATATATAGTTGACAATAACAGAGTAATTACAGTCACAGCTCCAATCTGGCTGTATAAATCATCATGATTCAACCTACAGTAGTAATAAAAATAAATTATATTAGTTTTGGTCCATTACTGCTAATCTAATAAAATATAATGAATTAAAAAAAAATCCTGAGTGAAATAGTCTCATAAAAATAACAATTTACTAATGGCTTCTTAACAACTTATGAGAATGCAATACAAAAAGAATTGTATTTTTAATTAAAATAGCCTTTTGGTAAATCTATTTTAAAGAAAACCAGTGTAAGGTTGTTGGTGGATTTTCTTATTTTCCCCCCTTTCTTTTTTTTGCCTGTATATTTTTCTTATCCTTTCTCACAGTGAAATGAGAACATATGGGCAAAAAGTGACCAATGAAGATGTGTAAAAAATTACTTGCAGCAAAGTAGTGGATTTTAGGAAGCAATTGCTTATCAAAGGTATGTCTGAAAGAAGCGAAGGAGGACTATAGCAAGTCATTGACATTGCAGCAAACATGAAATGTAATGAAGTTACTAGTTATTTTTAAAAATCCAATTTTTAATAGCAATTTTCTAATAGTAAAACTTGAATAATTACCATTTTTTAATTTTATTGCCCGTTGCGAACTTCATTTACTCCATACATCCTTGATCCACCAGGCTAAACAGAGAATGATGTAGAAGGCTTGAATTAGGGCATTGTTGAGCCAAGACTGCACTAAAGAGAATTTTCCTTACTGGTGAACACCCTCAAGGCCTAGAATTCAGATCAAGTGTGGCAAGAAATTTTTTCCCATTTTCTTGGGCTGTCCTAGGACATAGAAATACCCTCTTGCGCGTGTGAATAATGGCGGAAAAAAAACAAAACAAAACCAAAAAAAATCCAACCCCAAACCAAGCATGCCACTCAGACACCTTTTGCTCATATTCCTTGATCCTCCAGGTGACAAACATTCACTTTGTCCTAGATTTTGCTCTGAGTATGGACATTATCTTCAGATGCAACTACTTTTCCAAGATATGTAACATTTGTCCCAAAGATATTTTTGAAGAGAAAATTCAGAACACTATCTACAGCTTTTTTTGTACAACTAGAAGCCTGTTATACGTATGTTTCAGTTATCTCAAAACAGCCTCATTCTCCATGGAAATGGAGGAGAAAATAAAGCCTGTCAATTATGTTGATTCACTGAACCTTCGAAATGCACTATTTTGTCTTTAAGTAAAACTTAGAGAAATTATTTTCACAGCATGCAAAGTATTTTGGAGATTCCCTCTCAAGACCAAAAATAACATTTTTCTTCCTTCCCCATAACTGCTCAGTTAGGGGTTTTTTTTAAAGACATTTTGCTTCTGTTGCTGTCTCAGGAAATATCTGGTCAAAGGCTACCAGAATAGGCTCTAAAATAGGAATTAATTTCAGAAAAGTTTTGATTCTCTTAATCTAATGTTTCAGTTGATGCTAGCTTCGTTTCCTACTTATCCATTCTTCCTTCTTATCCATGTCCCACTTTCCATGCTTTCATTCTTCAGGATGTGAATAGCATAAAAGGCCACTTAGAACTGTTTGAATGTCCTTACAGTTTAATTTGTCCAAAATGTCCAGCAATGAAAAAAATACTTCCAGTGACATGTATGTGGGCATTTTTTTCTCCATGCCAGTTGCAACATCAATGGCAGTAAAGAGAAAAAGACCTGCTTTTTGTACTTTGCTGAGTATTGCAGTATTTGGCTGAGCATAGAGCCAGAGGACTCTATATCTGCTCATCTGATTAACGAGAGCCTAACAAGCAACTGAAAGAGAAATGTAGAATTATGTTTATTTCTCTGCTGGGATTCTCTTTCATAGCAATTGTGATACCTGAAATCCAAGGCCTAATTTTGCAATGTGTTGAGTGCAGTCAGCTGAGAGTGCTCTGTGCTGCTCAAGAGACACTGAATATCTTGCAGGATGGGATCCTTGGAAAGATTTGAGTGTGCTTTTGTGAGCATTTGCCTTTACTCTACAAAGCTCTTAAAAGCAATTCTAAAGACAGATAGAATTCTTACAAAGTTCAAATGTAAATCTCTTCAGAATTATTACATTCTCTGGAGTACAGTAAACAAATAAACATAGTAAGAACTACAGTGATAATATGGCACTTGGTATACAACTTTTCTTCAGTTTTTACAGAGCTTTTCACCTCAGGATCTCAAAGGGCTTTATAGATGGTACTTATCTAACCCTCCTAACACCTTTGTAAAGGTAGCACTTAGGTATCATCCTCATTTTAAGTTAAGAAACTAGAAAGGGAAGCACAAGAGATGTTAGGCAATTTTCCTGTTTTTCTCAAGTAGTCTGAGAAAAACAGGACTCAGGCCTCTTAAGTTTATATATTAACATAAGAGAGATTTTTGTGAATAAATGATATTTGAAAGGGCTTTTAAATACCACATAATCTTAAGTTAATGGCAATCTTGCCTTTTATACTTGTGTTATCTTTGGCATTCTAGTTTTTGGTTTTACAAATATTGAAAAGGTATTTCTTGTAATTACTGTTGAAGGTCTTTAAACTTTAATTTATTTTTTTTTTTTTTTTTTTTTTTTTATTCCTGGAAATCACTTGATTTACAACAGGCAGACTTAAAGACTGTTGTTATTCTAGTTCACCTTTAATCGTATTGCAGTCTAATGAATTATTAATTAATTGTGTCGTATTCATTGTTCTGTCTGGAGAATGGCCATCTAATATCTGATCTTATTGCTCTAAATTTTGATGAAGAGATGAATACCAGTGGTAGAAAAGAAGAGAGACAATGGTCTATTATAATTTTATGTATTGAAAAAAATGTTATTAATAGCTCTGTTTTATAAAATAAAATGCAAATACTTTCGCATTTTCCATTGCTGTAAAATGTGAAATTTACATGCATTATTTATTTCAAGGCCTTTTCATCTTAGAGTAACTTCTTCATATCACATTTCACTGAAGACTGCTGAAGAAGTGCACAACACAGATCAGAACTGGTATGTCAGCATCTTTCACGTATTTTTTTTCTAACATCCCATGCCAGTTGCAGTTGCCATTTTCTGAAACACAAGAGATACTGTTTTATAAAGTGCAGAATGGGTCCCAAGAAAATATTTGAAATCTTATTGTATTTTGACAGCACTTCAGGAAGTGAAAAGAATTTTTTTGTTTGTTTTGTTCTCATATATAATTTTGTACAATAAATGTTCCTTGAGAGAGCACAAGTGAGTGAAGATGCATTGTCAATCTGATATAAGCTATTTTAACCATAGTTATTTTAGTCAGTTCAATTACTACTAATTTGATTCTAGGTTACAGCATGTAAGTAATATATTTAAATAACAAATGCTGCTATTGCTTTTTTTTTGTTAGAAAATACAATTAATACTTCTTGAAGGAAAGTTGTAGAAGTGGGTTTATCTGAAAGTTTTTCTCACTAAATGAATGACAGTCTTGCAACATTTTAAGTTGTTATGGCCAAATTATTTATTGGAGTTATTTTGGATCTTTGCCACATTTGAAAGATTTGGACCTCAAATATATGTAAGTACTTGTAGCGTATTCTAGAATATTATGCTTTTTGACAAAACTAGGTAGGAAATAAAACATACTCAGGAGCATCTCCTGGAAGGGATTGTTTTGGGTTTTGGGTTTTTTCACCTAAATTCTGAAAGTTGTGACATGGAAGCAAAATTAATAAAAGAAATAAAAAAACACACAGAGAAAACAAACAAAAAAACCCACCCTCAAAACACCACCCCCTACACACAAAACCCCCTCAAACCACCCCACAAAAAGATCCCGAAGAACTAACTCTATTTAGGTGCAAAAAGAAATGTGTTGAATGTTAAGAAAAACTTGTTTTCTGAAGTGTGCATATCTATACACAGGCAATAACTCATTTAATGTTCTATTTCAGTACATTAACAATTATTTACACTTAGGGCTCATATAAGGTAGGCTGATGTCACATCAAAGAAGTAGCTCAGATATATTCAGCCAGCCTGGGCTCAGTTTCAGATAAAGCAGCCCAGGCCCTGGTGTTAGGTCTGACAACACAGAGTTTTTCCCATGTGGTACAAAGCCCAGGCCTTCATCCAGCTTCTCAGATAGGTTTTGTGCTACCTACATCAAACAAGCAAGTTGTAATCTAGCTCAAGTATTTCTTTAGGAATAGTGTAGACATATTTTGAATCACAGGAAGTTTTAAACTGTGGCAATACAAGCCTTATGGGATTCTTAACTTTTAAATCCTATGAATCATTTCACGCATGGTCATGCTGACTTTAACTCTGAAAGACTCAAACAACCTCATTAATATAATAATTTATAAATAACAGTTTGTAAAACGCATGCATAGACTGGTTAACCATACCTTCTCTGACATTAGATTTTGAAATATTAACAATTTCCTTTTGGTGATTTTTGTATTGTCTTCTACTTGCCTGACAGTTTGTGAGGGGAAAAGCCGCTGCTGAGAGATAAGCATTAGTTGTTGATCATCCTCTGGGTTGTATACTTTTGTTAGGAGAGTCTGTCTTAACATGAAGGGAATATTCAAAATGAACATTTGAAAATTTAAAACACAAGGAAATGTTTGTTAAAAAAAAATGAAGCAGTGAAATTCATTGCCACTGCTAAGAAAGGAATATTTATTTACATGTACAACAGACCACCCAAGTTTATAATAGAAAGTAAGACAGTGGAAACAAAAACTTCAGGACATAAAATGCAGAATTTGCAGGTTGGATTTTGGAGGAATTTTCTGTAGAAGTCATATCTGTGCTTTTTGTATCTCCTTCAGCATATATGAGAGATGGCATAGTGAATGTAAATGTACTATGGGTGTTGTTCACTAAGAAATTCTTGTGCACCTATGTGGACAGCTAGTTTTCTTTATTATGGAGTGTTACAGAAAGTTTTCTGTATTATGGAGTGTGGTTTTTTTTATACTTGCTCTCCCATACTTGCCATTCTGCCAGTACTCTGGTCTTAAATTGAAGTAATGGACAAGACCCCTCATTTTCTTCAATTCATTGGCTACAAAAGTGCCATAGAACTGCTTTGTTGTTGTGAAATTTATCACAGACTTGCAAAGAAAAGAAAAACAAGAAAATATTACCCTGTCAACAGAGTCAAAAAAAAAAAAAAAAAAAATTAAAACAGAAACAGTGGCTGATGCGCATTTATACCCATGCTTGATGTCATCATTATAAGTGCTTTCCTTCTGGATAACTGCATCTCTACAATACAACTAAATCGCTTTTTTTTTTTTTTTTTACTCATAAGACAGGAAGGAAAAGATTATCAGGCTTCAGGGTGCAGTGTATTAAACTGGCTTTGGTACATACGGAGTATTACTCTCTAGTTCACTCATTGCTTGAGTGGGGCTTCAACCATGAATATCATGTATTTGGACTGTAAATTAGTTCAGAATGCGACACAGTGGAAAAAAGGAACAAACGGGGAGAAAAGTGGGAAAATGAGGCAATTGAAAAAAGCATATGTTAGGCTGCGGTATTCCTAACCTTCCCAGTCATTACAGCTCTTCATAGTAGTAGATTCTCTACAGACTAGTGGTAGCAGTTTGGCATCACCCCTTCCTGTAAGAAAATAACCTTCTGCAAGAGTGACATTTTTCTAACATTATGTCATAACCCTCCAGTAGGGCAGAGCCAAGGAGTCAAGCGAGAGCTCCCTTGCGCTATGGCACCTATCCTGGGAGAGGGAAAACTGGCTCAGGTGTCAGATTATTTTCAGATTTCTGCATCTGAATCATCTTCAAACACATACTACAAATCAGCAATAACGTAGGATAATGCAAGAAGTTTACCTCAGTTCCCCTTTTTCAAATAAGTCCTCCACTTGATTTTGTATATGTTGCTGGTGAGGATTATTGCAGGACTTATTTTAAAGTAGTGTTTCCTTTTTGAGCGTGTGGGTTATCTGAGGTCAGTTTGCATATGGAATTAGGGCAATCGACAAATTCATTTCTTTGACTCTTTTTCTCAATAATTTTCTCTTAGAACATCTACCTGTTCCTTTGGATCCTTAAAAAAAAAAAAAAAAAAAACCAAAAAAAAAGAGACAAAGAATTCCATATTTTCACTATTTTCTCATCTGATCAGACTGTCCTGTAAGATTTGGGAAAAGGAAGAAATTGCTATTTTTGTTTCTATTTTAAAGGTATTTAGAGTTGTTTGGTTAGCATGAGGATGAGAAATATCCTCTCAAGTATCTCTCTCCTAGTTGGATATAAATATTCAAGAAACGGATCCTGGGCCAGATCCCCAGCATGAATTCGAAAGGACTCTGTTAATGTAGACTAGGTAAGGATTTGGCACAGACAAATATATGAGTATACAAGTGCCACAGCTCACTGGGTGTTATTACAAAAAGTCTGTCTCTTGCTGGCACTGACTTTCAAAAACAAGCTGTGCTTAGCACCTCTGAGTTTATAAAGATCACACAGCAACCTACATGCTATCAAAGCTTCAGGAACAAATAAATAAGCAGCTTATCTCTCAAGGTCTTTCCCCCTGATTATATTATAAGTGACAATAGAACTGAAGTTGTAAAGCAGTATAAGATCTTCAGCCCAAATATGTGCTGTGTATTTTTTCACATTGTCTGAATCTGCTGTTGGATGATTTTTCCTTAAATTGTAATATTAGGGTTTTTTAGATCTGTCAGAGCTTTGAAATTAATTCTTACTGTCGTTCTACAAAAGACATGCAATATTCTTCACACATCTGCTTCAGGAGAAATGAATCTCCACTGGCACACACATGTTTTAAAAAGAAATGTCAGTTTTATGGATCTCTCTCTTTTTGTGCTATAGTCTTTGCAGAGAGCTATCTGTGTCTACACAGAGAAAATTCGGAGAAGATCCATTGTATTTTAGCCTTTGAAGCTGATACCCTGAATGGGTGAAAACCAAGTGATATCAGTCATCCCTTGAGAAACGTAATGAAAATCTTAAGGCAGGGATTTGCCCACTGTTGGTGTTAGATGTGTAAAATTTCACACAGCTAAGATGACAACAAATAAGATTTCTTAACTACTTTTCTACTGTTGCTCTTCATCAGTTGTGAAACAATAACAGTTATGGTTTTGCTCTAATTCTCCCACTCCAGCAAAGTCCATCTGTAAAACTGATGGAGATGACTGAGCAAAAACAACAGGCAGCCAGGCCATTTCAGCGGGAGGGAATCATTATAAATATGAATCATACAAAGTAATATAAGCAAAAGCTACCTTGGGCTGGGTTTTAATTCAGCCTCCACTACCAAGTATCCTAGAGTCCTCTCTTTCAGCAGCCAGAACTTCTGGAAATACTCTTTGTGAACGCTGGAGTAGGTTGTGCCTTTGTCTCCTGCCAAATGGTGCCAGAATCTCCCAATGTAGAGTCAGAAAAGCCACATGCCTGGAATGGATTGTATTGAAAAATAAGTTTTTTCCTGTTTAATTCATTTGTGTTCTGTGTTTAAATGTGAGAGGGGAAGTTGATGGGTTGTATTGAGGCTATTAATGATGTGCTTTGGCCATAATTAGGCGTAAGCCAATATGCCTTTTTATTTTTTTTTCGGATTCCTGCCGACCTATGTCATCTTTTAGCCTTCTGTAACACAAGCACATTTGGTAGCTTTACCTGGTGCAGGGGCAGCTCGAGCTCCAGCAGCATCCATTGGGCAGCTCTAGTGGGAGGTCTCGCAGGAGCCCCTGCTGTCAGGCTGTTCCCTACTTCTTTGCTCAGCACATAATCAAATGGTGCATAGCCACACACTGACTGTGTGCCATATATTTTCTCCTGCCATGTCATTACTCATTAGTGTCTGGAACTGTTGCCGCTGGCTTCTACAAATGAACGCAAGAGCCCTAGGTGAGTTAAAATAAATAAAGTCTCTTGCTGGCCCCCTAATGGACTATTGCCTGCCACCTGAGGAGGGAAGGAATCCGTCATTACCTCAGGCAGATAAGAGGGGCTACAGTTACTCACCTGAAGTAGGCCACTTATTGTCCTATCTCTGGGCTGAGTCAAATCTTACATATGTTCACCAGATGGTCAATTCCCATCATTATTATTCTGCAGGCTACAAGAACATGAGGAGACTGAAGAGCTACTCAGCCTGTATATGCTCCTCTCCACCAAATCTACTCACATGTGAATTGAAATACATTAGAGCAGAGTGGTACCTGAAACTTTAAAATATAGTAGCCCAATAATGTATTATTAGTCTTATTGCCAAGCATTGTATGTATTCTATCTGAGCATCTTAAAGAGGACAGCATAACTCATAAATGAAATCCACTACATTGCTGATTGTTAGGGCTGTCTAGCCAAAATACAATTAACAAAGAATTTCTCCCTTCTCCTATCACTCCACAACTGATCAATCCATAGATTCTTGATGCTTTTTTTTTTAATTTTAAAATGTTCTTTATGATACCACAGTGTTCAGTTTGTCCCAAATTACAAATTTAAGAAAAAAACCAGTATAGATTCATAGAATGATTCAAACTTTGTATCAAACTTTTAGATGAAACCTCTATATAACCTTAAGGGTCAATACTGGGGCTAGCAGACTTCGGTGCCTTCATTAGTGACCTGGATGATAAGGTAAAACTCAGCCCCAGCAAACTTACAGAGAACACTAAGTGAGGGCTAGGGGTTAATATCCCCTACAGCAGAGCTTCAGTTGAGTTAAACTGAGGGGCTGGGAGACTGGGCTGACAGAAACCTCAAAATTTTTAATGGTTCTGCACTGGAGGAAAAGTAACTTAAGTGTGTAAGTACGGATTGGAAACCAATTGAATGCATAATAGCCCTGGGAATACGATGGATAACAGCAGTGTGAGGTCATAAGTAATGTAAGCTGCACCCTTGACCACATTAGGAGAAGCATGGATAGTGGATGGAGATCATTATCTCTATAGACCTGGCACAGGCTAGGCAATACATGGAGTATGGTATCCAGTTTGGGGCTACCCTTGTGTAAGAAGGATATTGAGAAAGAAGAGATAATCCAGCAGAGGACTCGCACGAAGCAAACGGCCTGTTGTACTTGGCATAAGATGGGAGGTTGAGCGGGCTGGGCTTGTTTAGGCTGGCAAACAGGAGAGTGAGCGGGGAAGCAGCAGCATCCTACGACTAGTAAGAGATAAGAGAGTCAAAGTCCTCTTTGTAATTAGGGTAAAGAAGAGGCTCTTGGTTGAAAAGCTTTCACTAGGAGGATGCCAAAGTGCTGGTTATCCAGAAATGAGGGGAATTTCCATTCGTGGAGGTCTTAGAAACTTGGCTTGTTCTGGTGTTGCTGGTGTGTCTGCTTGAGACAGGAGATTGGATTACATGATTAACTGGAGGTCCTTCTCTGTGACTCTGGTTGAATTTTAACTCACAGCTATATAATCTGTCAGAGTATTTCTCATATACATCCTGTGAGTGTTTTGTGTGAAGCTGTGGGTTCTGGTTCATACATCCAAAAGTCCTCACATAGACTAGCAAACCTAAGCACTTCTGTCATAAGAAACCTAAGGGAGAAACTTATCTGTAAACTTAAAACATTGACTGAAAAAGTCCTGTCTTATGGATACTAGGTATTTTGCTTCTGTGCCTTGAATGCTGTATCCCACATTAGTGTCAGCATCATCATACTTATTTGTTTCCTCTGGGAAGGCTGCTGCCCAGCGTTGTCATTCTTAGTGATGAAAAGATTCCTCCATATTAACACTTTATTATTTGAATGTGTAGTTGAAATGTTGAAAGGTTTCATGCTGTTGTGAAGAAATGTCAGGAAATTGTTTAAAATCTTAGGGAATTTCTTACTGTAGCTTATTAAACCTTCTCATTGAAAGATTAAAAAACATAGACTCAAAGAATTGCTCAGTTTTTTTTCTGCAGCTAGGTCTCAAACACTGGAACTTTCAGCGTTTCCAGCTGCAGATCTTTTGCTTTTGGAAGTTCTTTGAGTACAATTTTAAAGCTGTCTGATATTTTCTTTTGCTGTGCCAACTGTTGAAAAGCAGTCTGGCCTCGTAAACATGCCAGTACAAGTGAAAGAGTGCTATAGTGTTAGTCTCATGGGATCTCACAGTAAAAGGGATGGAAAACTCATCCTCAAGATTCAGCAATCAGAAAATGTGCAACCACACGGAATTTTATAGCTCTGATTACTTTCAGTGGTTTTACTATATTCTTAACTTTTGATGCAGAGATATTAAAACCACCTTGTAAAGGTGTGGCAAGACCTCATTTTCCTGGAAGATAATAAATATCACGTTAATCAGTGGTCAGTCACTTTGTGATATGGCAGAGCCACGCTGTTCTGACAAATGGCTTTAAACAAGTTCAATGCTATAATTACAGAAAAGGTTACATTGTTCTACAATTATCCTTTTAATCAATCTTGCAGGGTAATCATCCTGCCGAAAAATCTGTTTCTCAATATCAATTTCATTATCTAGGTGATTCTCATCACTAATCATTAGAGTGTGATTCACTATATTCTTAACAACTCCTGTTTTAACTTTAAATGGGTGATTAGACTCAATATACAGGATATTACCTGCACTATCGTCTTTATAATACATTCTCCTTCCCAACTGTCAGACCATCTCTCCACTAATAAATGTAAAAAAGCATTTCTTATTAACATCTTTTCCATAGTAAATCATATTCAAATGAACATTACTAATGAAAGAGGAAGGAGAACAGCTCTTTCCCTGATGTTACATCTTTCCAAACATTGCATGAGAAGGCATAGGGTAAAACCGGGAACCTTCAGGCTGAAAGGTCAACGTATCTGAAGTAAATAGTATGAAGGCAGCGGTTATTCTTGACTTTTGAACTTGTACAAGTTCTTTAGATATTCCATCAGAGCAAGACAAAAAATACTTTCTAAGCTAAGCTTTTACATTAATTTCCAGTGGACCCTATCTAGTGATGTAGAAAGGGATTACAACTCTCATTTAATGAAAACCCAGTCTGAATTTATTGGGAGGATGGGTTTTTTTCTCTTTAAAAAACAGCATATTTAAAGTAGCATACAAACATCAGTAAAAAGTTTCAATGGAGTCTTTTTTGGTATGCTGATTTTCAAGAGCTTCAAGAAAAGTAGCTGCAATTGGTGTGTTTAACTATATTGTTTAATTGTGAAGTTCCAGTTTCCTGGTAAACTTCCGAGTTCTGATGGCTTTATGCAGGCAAAAGTTCAGTCCTATACAGAGCCTGTTTAACTCCGACCGTGACAAGGCCCCTGTTGTGAGGCTAAACTGATGTTGGAGATGATTGCTTCTTGACACTTTTTCTGCTACTTTTCTGTGTGGATTTATGTACTATACATTTTCATTGAGCATTTAACCCTGAATCTTTACATGAGCCTGCCATAAAGCACATGCCTATCATCCAGGAAATGCTTGGAACACTTTTCCTAGACAGGAGTTATTTTAACATGAAGAAGAATTAATTGCACTGAATTTCCAATATCCTAGGAAATAATTTCTGCCAGCTGTAAAAGAAATCTAATTAATCTATAGTTGTCAAGTATTAATTTTCATATTCATTTGAAATAATTCATTAGTGTGTTTGGATAAACTTTTTCTGTTTTGTTTCTGGATTTTGGTGTTTGTTTTATTTTATGCTGCATAATCAAATAAATCTTACAGATGTTGATTGGCAGAAGTTTTCCTAATAAACTTGCTACCTGTGAGAATAAACAATGAGTGTAAGTTTCCATTTAAAACTGGGCTCTGCCCAGTTGCTACTAACAGAGACAAAGGTTTTTGGAGAGAGAAAAAAACACTCTGTCACAATGACTTATACAAGCTTAAGCAGCAGATTTCCTAAACCAAGACTTATCACTTCAGGGTTATTTCCATGCGACCTGTGGAGGATGCCCATGAATAGCAGAAGAAGACATGCAGTTTTCTCTGCTGTAGGGCTGAGCTTCTCAGCGCAAGACTAGAAGGCAGTCCTGGGTGTTGTGAAGTAATCATTAAGTTACACGCTTGTCATTTCTTGTACATTCACTCAGAACTAATGCACATCACTTTTTCCAATTATAATCATTCCACCATTTAACAAGCACAAAAGGCCTCAGATTCCAATTTGCCACTGATGCTTCACTCTCACTTGCTTATTTCTTGGCATTTAGGTCAGGCTAGGTTGCACACAGCTGCAATAATGGGGTATATTCACCCTTTATACAGCAAGCGTACAAACGATGAAGGCTAGAACAGCTGGTCTCACAATGTGAGAGCAGATCATTTCCACTGGCATGGTAATTTCTCTATTCATACTTTTCCTTTCAGTTATTATAAATATGTTTAATTTTTTTTATTTGCTTATTGCCAAAGCCAAACAGAAAGCACACGATGATATAGCAGATACAGTCCTTGCCACGCTTCCTTGCTGGCTAAATCAAAGTTTCTCTAGTAAGCATGTCACATTTAATCTAGCTTTTTGGACCTCTCCACAGCTAAAACTGAACTCACACCCCCTAACAAAACAAGAAACTGGAAAAAACCCCACAAAACCAAAACAGCAAATCACAGCTGTTGAAATCCAGTCTTTAATCTTAGTTAGCCTCTCACTAATGAC
Source organism: Psittacula echo (assembly GCF_963264785.1). NCBI lineage: Eukaryota > Metazoa > Chordata > Aves > Psittaciformes > Psittacidae > Psittacula > Psittacula echo. The sequence continues at coordinate 63,672,459 of NC_137743.1, read as the reverse complement.
AACTAACTAGAATGTGGAATCAACCAGATGATGTGTTAATAAACAAGCTTTGGCTACACAGTAGCCAAGAATTACAAGAGTCTAGCACAGCATGTGAAATGCTTTTTTTTTTCACTCTGCTGAAAATTATCTACTTCTTCTGGAGTGCTTTACAAATTCTGAGCTCATATATACTTATTTCTGTCAGAGTATTCAGTAGGAAATGGAAGCAGGGATGTCTGCTGCTCTTTTTCCCCAGTATAGTACTGCAGTTGCCTCCTTATATGCAGGTATTGGAGGATTCCAGAGCAGGTAGAAAATTTGCTGTTGGTGGAATGGCCAGCCTTAGCCCAGTGATGAACCAGGACTTGAAGCTGCTGTTTGTAAGGAATGATGCTGTCTGCCTGCCTGTTCACAAATTTTAGGGAAATAGGAGCAATATAAACTCCTTCAAGACTCTAGAAGTTATGTTGCTGCTGACAGACCCCCCTGTCCCATGCCAGGCAGACTTGTGGTTCTAATTTTGTCCTGCATTAAAAAGATCCATTCCATATATCACTTATTTGTACATCAGTGATAAATGCAGGCGCAAAACACAAGGTAACACAGCACCATAATGAAATTGATGGCTACTTGCAGCAGCGAAGTGCATTTACTGTCTCTGCTCTAGTATGTGTCAGAATATGGACCAGTTTTATGATGTTTCAACAGTTTTCATAGAATAATCTGGTTCAGTCCATGGAGTCAGTGGTGGCATCAGAACAGCTGCAGCTGTTCAGTGCAATTGGGATCCCTCTCCAATGGATCCCACTGGGTACAATCTTTTTTCAAATCTGGCTCTGCTGGCAGCAGAGTACAAAGCAATTGTGCAGAATGCCAGGTTCTTAGAAATCTGTTTTTTCATCACATTTGGGTTATGTGACAGCACTTCTAGCCAACCCAGAAACTGTGTGTTGTTCCTGTCTGACAAGTGTTTTCAGGGAGGGCACCAGCTACTGTTTTGGGACTATTTTTACAAGAGAAAGTAAATACAGTAATATTTTTGTTTTTAACTAAACCCAGCATTATGCCTTTAAATATTACATGAAAGAAAGTACCAAATTACAGTTTAAATTTTCTTAGAGCTCCAGTTAAGTGAGACTGCACTGATTTTTCCCAATAAAACTCTAAAGTTTCTGTGATTGGTGTTCTGGAATGGTAATTAAAGAGGACGTGCTGCTTGAAAACTGCATGACTCAGATGCCCAAGACATCGTTCTCTGAAAACTCCCCTCTATCAAGTTTCTGTTCTCCTAAGGTCTTAGTGAAATCTCTTAAATGAAGCTGTTTCGCTACTAAGGAAGACATGTAGTGACCTAATATACTTCAAAAATATGCATTGTATCTTTCACTTTTGTTAGCATTGCTCGTATTTATTTACACTCTGTTTTGTGATATCTTTTCACAATTTTCTTTCTCAGACCTAGGAGGCTCTGAAAAAGATACTTGGATGAACTATATAGTGCACAAACTTTTCTCTCAAACTTAATTTTAAGACATAATTGAGTTGTTATCCACACAGCATTTTCCTCCCCGGTTGCAAAAAATGCCAGTCTGTCTCTGTAGATAATAAATGATGGAGATGCAAACTCTGTAATGGAATTTCACATGTACCTCACACAGCCTGAAAGATGAGAATCCTCTAGATAGTACGTGATTGCTTCACATGCAGTGGTGCATGCTCCCCTAAGCTTTACTGCTCTTAAGTACAGGGCCACACAAGTGTGATTTTTTTTTTATCTCCTGTATGAATTGCCAATAAAATTGGTTTTAATTCAACTTGCAATTAATGCTGAGACAATATAAAGAAGTACTGCAAAAAGAGCAAGGCTTGGGTTTCCCCCTCCTTTTTTAATCCCTCTCTGCTGCTATAAGAACATTGCCTGATAGAATCTCTGTATTTACTGCTACATTTGAAAGATTTGGGTACCTAACTCTCACTGAATTCAATATACTAATAGTTATCCAATGTTGCTTTTTATTAACATGCTAACTAATAATTATGAACCTGGTAATGTTTCTTCTTACTCCCTGTAACACAAATTATATTCTGTTACAATATTTGGGATTTTTAATTGAATTTTTCTCTTTTAAGAGAATTTCTGTTGTATAGATATTCTCTCACACAAGAATATCTTTGTATTGTTTTTTGATAAACAAATAGAAACGTCTTGGTTTTCCTTTAGTGCTTCTAGTTGTGCTTTACTTTTAATTCTTTTTATTAAAAACTAATATGGAGCAGATAATTTTGAAGTTGTAGTCCTGTAATACTTTTGTGGTAGTTTTTGCAGTATGTCAAAGAATCACTTTTTTTAAAATATAAATTTCTGAAGCCTTGTTAGTATGTATTTTGTGAGAGTTCGTTATTCGTTTTGTTTTTAATATTTATGTTTTCGTACTTTGAATTTTCATTCACATCTTAAAAGGCTTCCTAAATTTTGATTGTAAGTTAGGAGAAAATTGGAAGTAGATAAAATCACAATTATTTTAATTAATTCTATATTATAGATGGAATAGTTATGTAATAATTGACTCCCTACCTATTTTATTATTGCTATTTGTAATATTCCTGTAAGGAGGAAGCCTATAGGCCAGGATATGTACTAAGTTTTTCTCAGACAGATAGGTCACGTTATCACTAAAATCATTAACATGAATTTCGATTTGTCCAGTGAAACTTAGATTGAGTTTAAGAACATGAATTTGGGCCTTGTGTAAATTCCATATGTTTAAGGTATGAAATGATATATTGCAGCTTACATTTAGTTAAGTAAGGAGTTCTCTGTATGTAATTTGTTCAGGAGATCATGGATTACCTCCTATTATTAAGAAAAGATCTATAGGATATTTTATTTTTATGAAGGGTCAGAATCTTGGATTTAGGTGTTGTGACAATGCATTCAAACAACCCTCTTCTGCTGGATGCTGATTCATACTAACTCTGAAGCCAAAACATTGCATATTTTCTTACCAACACCACTTTTCTCAGAGGCCTTTCACAGTATCACAGTATGCTAGAGATTGGAAGGGACCTCAAAAGATCATCTAGTCCAATCCCCCTGCCGGAGCAGGAACACCCAGACGAGGTTACACAGGAATGTGTCCAGGTGGGTTTTGAATGTCTCCAGAGAAGGAGACTCCACAACCCCCCTGAGCAGCCTGTTCCAGCCTTTCTTTGGAGATTTCTCATTATGTATTTTCTTGGTCTGATGTGACTCTTTTAGTGAGCTAACTGTGAACAGCACAGAATACTTTTATTTAAAATCACAGATACATTTCATCTCTTAACATCTCTTAGCAATTAGTAATGAACAAACTGATTCAGATAAATATCTCCATCAGTAAAACTTATAAAGGCTTAAACAAGAGCATGAATTTTGAAAAGTCTGAGAAGTCTTTAAAATGTTCATACACCTTCAACAGGGTGCCAAGAATGAAAATTCTAAAATATAATAATAAAGTAATACCATATCTTCACCAAAAACACACAGAGGGAATTCTTTTCTTATGAAATGGCAAAATTAGAGTTCTCATCCTTCAGATGCTCAGAGGAGAGATTTTTCACATGGTGATTAATCCCATTGAATCCAGTTGGAGGACTCATTGGCTGTTCCTGATGACAGAATCTGGATTTGTAGGCTTTCTGGATACTCTGCTATATTATCAAAATAGTATTTGTACAGTTTTGATATAGTATCATGTTGGGTCTTCTTTCCAGTTAGACTTTCTAATTAGATTTACCATGCAGTTACAGAATTATTAATCTGAAAAAAACTCCACAAGTTTTGGTGATTTACCATATACTTTCTTTCCTGTGCATATCTGTACACCAACTTAAGTGTTCGTTCACATGTTCTGAAGCAGCTTTTCTAAACTTGACCAGGGAAAAGTAAAAGCAAGGTAATGTCATACTGTCCATGATCTTCACTTAAATTCTGACTGCTTCTAATGTGCTTCCAATTGGTTGATGTTAATAATTGACAAAATAATATGCTATTTTAGACTGTGGAATATTCATTCTTACTTCAAACTCTTCTGATTGTTCCTGGCAGTTAGTAGTTATTTCTCCCTGGAATGTTGCAAAGTGCTGGTTTGCTCCTTTTCCGGCAGCCTGGGTGGGGAAATTTCTGGAAATCATTTTTCCTATCCTTGTTTTGAATGAGCTGGAAGTAGAACTCAGAGAGTGTTAGGGAGACAAGGAAGCATGAAAATCCCTGCAAACACTTCTGGAGTTGCTGCTGCCATACAAAGTGAGGGAGGACCTTTCCCAAAGTAAAGACAGGGAGGCAGGACCTGCAAGAGGTTCACTGACTTCTGACAGTCCCTGGTATTTATTCTTTAAGCAACCAGTCAGCTGGATTCTCCACCAAACCTTCAAATCTGGAAAGCTGCTCTTATTGTTTGTTGAGATGCCACTTTCTTGGATGAATGCCCACAGCCATATGGCATTGAATTAACACAGATTTTCACTGAATTAACACAGATTTTCAAATTTCATATGTTCTGATACCAGCACTGTTAGCAAAGTGGAAAGTGCATTTGGTTAACATACAAAATTCTTAAGGGATTTATTTCAGCAATAAATGCTGATTCTTAAACAAAACAAGCAGCTATTATTTTGTTTTATCATTCTAGTTTCCTTAACATGTCTGCTGTCACATAATAGAAGGCAACTATCTCTGTGTTGCTGGGTTTCTTATTTAGGTCAGATCTGGGGAGACCTCAGCAGGTTGTCCAGTCCAACCTCGAAGTAGGAGCAACACTGGCTGTGGGGCTTCAGTCAGTTGGGCTGTGAAACTCCTCAAAGACAGAAAGTCCACAGCTTCTCTGGGAAACCTGTTTCAGTCCCTAATTATCCTTTTAATGATTTTTCTTTTCATTATGCCTGGTCTCCCGATTTAATCTGTGACCCTTGATTCTCATTCTTCTGCCTCACCCTCAGTGAGGAGCCTGGCTCTGGAGCCCCAGTAACCTCCCCACTGGCTGTGAGGTCCCCCTGAAGACACCTTCTCTCTAGGCTGAACAAGCCCTGGCCCTTCAGTCTGTCCTCACAGGCAGTGAGCTTTGAGTCCCTGCCTGTGTTGGTGGCTACTGCTGGACCACTCAAATTCTCGAACATCTTTTAGTACCAGAGAGCCAAAGCTGGATGTGCTGCTCAGATGTGCCCTAATGAGTACCTAGAAAAGGAAGGAATCACTGTCCTTGATCTACTAGTCCAGACTCCTGCTTGCTTAGGAAAAGAAAAAGACATAATTTCGGCTCATTGAAATTACTAAGCTTATTATTTAATACTGGTGTTTCAGAGCCCTGATTTAGCCATGTGATTTATTTGAGTGAAAAAACTGAACGTTTGAAAGAATCTGTTGATGTAAGTGAAAATTTTTTCCATGACCTTATCTGGTTTTAAATCTCATCCTTAATCCATTTTTGGCAGGAATTTTTGTTTATATTAGCTGGATTGTGTGGACCAACAGATGCTATGCTTAGAAAACAGCTATACTTTTCTTAAATGTATGATGGTACATTGTATTGCTATCAAATATGTTTGTTACATTTTTTGGTGAGATATATGTTTGTTATAAATTGTAATATCAGCTTAAAGGTGTCACTTCCCTTGAGAAACAAGTAATTATCTGTAGGTAACTCACATTTTCTCACTACCTCTATGACAAGAATCCAGCAGCAAATCTCTGGTTACTGGCACATGATCTTGTGTTTCTTAACAAATTGTGCCTCTGTGCTGCACTGTGCCTTTATAGTTTTAAATAAGATCCTGACATCTGTGTCATTGTGCTGTGCTGCATCTCCATAGGAAATTCTTTTTTTTCTTAATTTAAAGGCACTATTTTTCATCAAATGACAAGCATACATTATGGCTCTCCATTTTAACCAAGATACCAAAGGCTATTTCAATTTGACTACAGCAGTTTTCTGCCAAATGGCTACTCTAAGTTATATTGTGCACATTACCCACCAGAAAGCACAGAGTTGATGAGAATGCACTGTCAACTACACCACGCATCGATATGGAGGTTATTTGATTTGAAATTGGATTCTAGCCTTCCTTGATCTGTTGTATAAATGGAGACCCATGTGTTGAGGAAATTCTCGTGAAGTTTATGAAGAATGTGGTGTACTTCCCCACCCCCACTTGCATATGGCTTTTACTTTCCTAAGACTTCAGTTCTAGGTATGTTAAATACTCAAAGTATAAGATTTTTTTAAAATGTAAAGAAAACTTTCAAAAATTATTCAGTGTGTGGATTTCTGCTCTGATATTAGTCAGGTGTAGGTTGTACACTTTTGTAGCAAGGTGCCTTTTTGACCCTTCTTTAAACATTTAAGACTTAGTTCAGTAGTTCATTCAGTTGATGAGACATGTTTCTTAAGTACAGCGCCTTCAAAAGTACTCTAAATATATAATATTCTCTGAGAGACATGTCAGTCATTGTCAAGATGAAAACAGCTTAAACGCTAAGTTCCTTGTAAACTGTGTCCTTGTCTTAGGGGTCTATTCATAAAGCAGTGGTTTACTGTATGTGTGACACTTAAAAATGCTTGAAAAATAAATGGAGGCATACGATTTCATTACAGGGCAGATGGAACTGTAGATATTATGATTTGGGGAGGGGAGGGGGAAGAACTTGCTGTGCAACTTGCATGCATATCGCCAGCATGTGCATGGCCCTAAGGGCAACACAGAGAACTTCACAGAAAACATATTAAATGGGCATGGGGGAAGCATCCTTTGACCTACATAAAAGAGCCTTTGTGTAGATCTCATGAGCAAAAGTTCATATTTTCGAGCAGATAAAGATGTGCAGTTTCTTTGGAATCAAAGGTAGATTGGCAACACTTTTCAGGAAATGGCAAAATCATTATAAATGTATTTGGTATTCACTGTAAAACATTCATCATTGTAAAAGGTTTTGGCATCAAAGAGGTTGTAATATGTGATCCCACATGAATCCTGTTGTAATTTACTATTAATTGATGTTCATCTGTTGTAAAGTGCTGTTACTAACTTAAAAGGAGGCAGAATGAAGAAGGAAAACACAGTGCCCTGACAAGTCCTTTGCAGCCTGGCTGTGTGATGGATTCAGAGATAACTGTGAAGTGATTAGCTCAAGACTCTCTGAATTTGCCAGGGAATGTGGAGCACTGTGCAGGCAGGGAGGGGGGAATGTCTTGAAAAACTTGGCATGTTGGGTCACATTACCTGTATCATTCAGAGCATGTATGAAGTTCTTTTGTGAGTTATCATAACACATCTATCTTTTGACAATGAGCTGAAATTTGGCACTACACACAAAGGGTATTGAGAAATGTGCCAAGTACTATGATCTGAATCTGAATTTATTTTGAGGATTAGAGTGTTCTCACCAATAGAAAGCACCTGTTAAATGTATTGTTTTGATAGAAAATCAGAGGCATTAGGACATGAATAAAATTTTTTATCCCCAAATATTTTGCCTATGATTCAACTAATCTTAATCTCTACTGTGCTGCTGTATTAAAATGCATTCATTAGATGCATTAGAAATAGCAGGAATTAGACTCCAGTTTTGTCTGAAATGTTTCCCTGCTGTGCATGGTTTGTTTTCCTGCTTGTTTTGTTGTGTTGGCTGAATTTTTTTATATCCTACACAAAATTTAAACTTTCAAGTTAGCTTCCATGATAACGAGATGGAAATAATTCTTGAGTGGGGAAGCTTGTTAAAAGATTTCTCAAAATGATATAATACAATAAGCAATCGCTCACTTATGTATTTTACTTACTCTGCTAACTAATGAGAATTTTTCAGTCTTGAGTTTTTTAGCCTGATTTGCACATACCTGTTTGAAAAATTCGTGCACTTTCCTCTAAGTAACCTGCTTCCTATTTTTATAATTTTATAAGAGTAGCATCTCTAGGCCATGGACTCAAAGTTAAGCACCTTACAAACGTATAACAGACAGTCACTGCACAGGAAAACCTACAGTGTATGTCTAAAGTTTACACTTGTACACAAAGGGTGGATAAAGCAGGGATAATATGATGGTACAATGAGACAGTACTCACCATTATGAAAAACAGTGGTCAAGGCAATGCAGCTGCTTAGCATCAAGCATTACAGCAGGAGACAGCTGTAGGACAGGGAGCTGGAGCGGGTCTCACAGCTTTGGGAAAATCCCAAGGAGCCCCCCACCTCCACCCTTTTTCTTGCTGTAGGTTGTTTTTACACTGTTTTAATATCCACCTACAGTGCAAGTTAAACCAAGAACTGAGTTCTGGTTAAACAGCCAACACTGAGCACAGTTATAATTTGACCCAATGCATAGCAGAGGCTGAATTTTCACCCTGGCTGCTGGGCAGGACTTGAAAGCAGCCCCTGAGAAGAAGCAGACACCTCACACTTTGCATTGTGTGCCGTCTCCCATCACTTTCCATTTGAAGAGGCCTAACTAATCCTGCCTTCTCATTTTGAACTTAACAGTTTTTGATACTGCAGAAGTGATTTTAATTGAAAGAAATGGTGGATGAGGATGAGCATGAGGATATGGGTTTGTTGTTTTGAGTCATACATTGGCTTCTTGGATCAATAAACAGAAAGCAGTGTTGACATCAGATATTTTATGTGCAACTGCTGCTGAATTGTCTGATGATTTAGTAAAGCAAGGCACATTGGCAAACGTAGCAGCAGATGCGTGGTGGCGGCAGCAAAGCTGTCTCCTTCTGGAGCTCCGGATGCAGCTCCAGAACATGCACAATCTGGGAGACAGCTAGCTCTGTAATGGAAGCAATGACCAATATCTCCCTTGTTGCGATCTTGCCTTTTTCATTATAGTGTCATGTTTTATATGGCACTGGGCTATTCAGTGGAGAAGATGAGACTTCAGTGAGCTATAATGCACACAAAGAAGTGTGACAAATTGCAAAGACAAGGTTGCATTTGTACTACGAAGTACAGTCGGTTATGATATGATGTAGTGGAATGAAATAATCCTTTCTTGGACAATGCTGGCTGTGGCATGTTGCATTGCTGCCACAACAGTTAGTGCTACAAATATAGCTAAATATCAGAAAATTATTTTACAGAGAATCTGAGCAATTCTTCTCTAATGAATGCATACATTGTATAAGATAATAGTTAATAATGCTGCTGATGCATTGGGAATCTGTAATCTGTATATTCACCTACATTGCATCTTGGATCTGAAAAGATTTGAAATATATTCCCTTGTTTAATTTGCACTGCCAAAAGGCTGCCAAAAAACCTCAGTGCAATGAAACCAACATGTCTGGTTTGTTCTGTGTGAATATGTATTACTATCTGGTCTTTGCTGCTCTAGGTTAGAACTGCTCAAATAATCTATATCTTTTTAGTGTCCCAGTGCTTGCTACAAAGATGTAAGCTCCTTTATTGGTTTGCATCCGGATATTTGCAAGACTAAAAGAAGTTCAAGTTGGAATTGAACTCTGCTATTGAATAATGTCTGTTTAAACATGTTAAGCACTTCTGAAGATGAAGTGATTGTTAGTTTATGTGCTTTTGTTTTACTACCAAGATTTTAAGTATCTTCACATTGCTTAAGAGTGTAGCATAGTATTAGAAAATCTTCCCGTAATTTCTCTTTGCTTTCTTTCCTCATTTCTCACTCTCCCCTTTTCTCTTCCCGTTTTCATGGGAAGGAGCTTTGTCTGATGAATTAAAAGTTCTGCACTTAGAAAGAAAAAATTGATAGGAAAAATAATTCTTCTAAGTTCTTCTACTGTTAAGAATGTCTGGGTTAGCCTTGGCTGCTATTTCAAACTCTGTATAAAACCAAAAAATATCACTCCAACAATCCAGCCTTGCAAAGCAAGCAGTCTTTCACCCAATTGTGTTTAAAACTTGTCTTAAATTCAGTGGAAGAATATGTGAAAGGTACTTACATACATTATGGTATTTCTTTGAAGGTTTTTATCTCCTTAACCAGCCTCCTTTGTTGATGAAACAATGAAGTCTTTAGGTATAAATATGGTGATAATTCTTTTCATTCCCTAAGAAGCTGAAGGAAACTCAAGTGACACATTACTGGTAGTTTTCTAGACTAAGTACCTCAGATTCAGCAAACTTATCTTCATGCAAGTCACTGAATGTCCTCTGATTTACTAGAAGGATATATTTATCTGAGAACAGATTTCGAATTTTTTTGTGAGTGTTGAAAAATCTTCCAATTTCATTTTCTAATATGCAAATTGTATATTATCGAACTTACTCAAAGATAAGATGCATCTAAATATACACATTCTTTTATACTGACGTGTAAATGGAGGAAAGGACCAGACATGCCCCAGATTGAAGTCTAAATTAGGTAAACTGAAGAAATGTTGTCAATAGAACATTTATTGAAAGCATCCCTCTGAAGATTAAAGTATCACCATAACATCTACAAAGAAAATTTGGGAAGGACTTAAAGCTAATATGATTCCTCTCTTCCCTGTCCTCTCTCCTCCTTTCTCCTATGCTTCGCTTGCTTCCCCTTTCACTAAGAGTCTGTAGGTTTATCTCTCCCTTTTCTTTTTCTTTTAAACACTGCTGTAATATTTGTGAAACTGGTTTTAAAGAAGACATTTCTTTGGTGCAATTGCAATTTTTAACAACTGCTAAACTCTTTGTAGTGGATCTCCACTGGCGTAGAACTAAAATCTGGAAGTAATCAACAACCACTGAACATCAGAAATTCTTCAAAAAACATTTAAACGCAGCTGGAGTCTGCTAGTAGTTGGGATAGGATTCAGGTACCTAATCCCTTGAGGTTAGTTGCCATCCCCCATCTTCCTTGTCTTATATGTGGAACTAAAAAGCCCCAGGGTGTTGATGGTTGTAAAGAAACTGCAGGCATCTGACACCTGCTGGGAGCAATAAATAAAGAACTCTCTGCCTGCCATTGTCAGCTTGTGCCTTCCTCTTCCCTGCTACACTGCTTTTATTTTGTACCAGGTTTCGGAAGGAGAGATGAGCACTACCTGTTTAGCCATGTAAACAAACCTGATAAGTAACAGAAATCACTGTTGAAAAGCCAGCCGGTTTTGACACGCATGCTTGACCTGTAATACAAGCAAGTCTGCTTAAGAAGTAAACAAAATTGTAATTCCACATCAAAGAAATATTGTTGCAATTATGTTAGCGATTACATGGCTCTGAGAGTGTCTTTGGATCCTTCTTAGTTCACTTTGCAGCATTTCTTTTTTCTGGATTGTTTCTGTTTTCTTTGTTCTGTCTAGTTGGTTGGGATAATCTCTCTGGTTTGGATTCTCTCATCTGCTCACACAGTTTGTAAGTAACAAATTAAGGACATCCATCATTTTGCTTTGGAATGAACTTGTGCTTTTGCTATATACAGAAGAAAAAAAAAAAAGCCTCCTTCTCAACACCACTACTAAAAATGTTTTCTCTCTCAGCTCCTATACATGCAAATAGTGCTATGTGTTTAGGTGAACTGAGAAACTGGTAGTATGGTTGGGAATTGGCTATGGAGGTATTGAGTTTGGTTCCCCTGTACCCAGTCTACAAGGATGTGCAAGTGCCATGGACTGGTCTGAGCTGCTGCAGGAAAGAAGAGGACTAATTTTCAATGGTTTTCTGCAGTCCACATTGACCTTCTTACCTGTTTCTGTTGTGGAGGTTATCTTTGAAGAGAAAAAGCAGTGATGGGAAGGCAAGTTACTTTGGGGATTAAACTTTAAAATTAATATATAGTACAGACCTTTGTTAAAAAATATTGCACTCAATTAAATGCAGCAAACAAAAGCTTCTTCTGTTCTATACCCTGGTCCCTTACAACCCCTGTAACAATTTTTGTCCTATGTTTACTATACATGATTAAACCAATTTTCTTTCCTTCTCTCTCCTTTTTTTTTTTTTTTTTTTACAAATTCTAAAAAATGTGAAAACCTTGCAGTCAGATAAATTTAAATTTTCCCAGTCAATCTGCAAATCAGGGACGTGAGTTCTGCTCCTCTTTTGTGACAATCCTCCGCACAAAAGTACATTTTGCTCACTAGATAATAGCACTAAAGAGTAACCCTTTGAGAAAGCTTCTTTTTGTTTGTTTGTTTTTAATGACCCATGGATCTGGTTTACAGCTGGATACTGCATTTAAGTACTACAAGTATTAACATCTAGAACAGAGTCTAAAATCCTATCAGTGTTATAGACAGGCATTGTAATAGAGTCAAGGATGTGGAAAACCACAAGAAAAGAATTAGTCATCAATGAAATTAACCTTGTTCACACTCATAGCAGTTTGTAGGGCCATAAGACTTTTGATGGATTGATTAACTTATGTCAGAAAATCAAAGTGGCTTTTGATGTGAAGTGGTATTTTTAAGTCCCTGGTTTTCCAGAAAACAGAAAACTTGCAGTAAAATTTTACCCTAAAAACTGGGGCCTCTTTTGCCCGATGTCTGAGCTAAACAGATTGCAAGTAAGCTTAAAATAGTGACAGAAGTTGTTTATATTAATTTGATTTAAAAGCACAAAAAAATTGTGTTGATCATAGCCTTAAATTTGTGTTGGTTTTAACATTCATTGAGATGAAAAGCAAAAGTTTACAATTTTCCATGGGCTGCAGTGCAATTTCACTGTGGTACCTTTGAAGTATGATGTGTATGAACAGATGAGAGAATTAAACCTTTTCCACTGCATGCCAATGTAGGCAGTATCATCAGCCATTATGTCAGGAATAATTTAAAATCACTTAGACATTTAAAATAGTCCACAGAAATGATCCTAAAATGGAATTATATGGCTTTAAACTTTCAATTATGATTATGTTTTATTATTTATATTTCAGTAGCGGAGACTATTTTCTGCTCCTTCCTACATGATATTTGCTTAAAGTAATTATACCAACTGAGAACAGTGGCAGATTGAAATTAAATGTTTGGATTAAATATTTTGTCAGCAAACATGCAGCAACTGCTTTACTACTGCTTCTCTTGTCTGCATACTGATTACAAAAAGATTGGCTTTTATCTTGGTATGATTTTAAAATGCCTAGATAAGTGCCATTTGATAGTGCAGCTTAAAAAATAATCTAGAAAGAATCTATATCTAAATAATAAGGAACATACAGTATGAAACTAAAAAAAGGTAAGATAAATCTATCTGTTTAGTGCCTCACTCTGTACTTAAATGGGCTATTTTTATTGTATTTCCAATTAATCTGGGTTGCAGTTACGATCAAAATATGATTAACTGAAGTCTTCCACACTGCTGCTGATCAAAATATATGAACTTCTTGTGGGGTTTCTCAGAGAACTAATTCAGGACACCTACTGCTTTCTAATCCTGAAACATGGGGAAATATTTTGGTTCTGTATTAATAATAAAAAAATCTGTTATCACCTAGCTAACAGGAATTCTCATTAACCTTAACAAGACTTTCATGTGTAGATAAGCAAACATAATACGACTTTTCAACAATGGCAGTTTCAGTGAAGAAACTTCGAAGTAAAACTTCAAACAGATACATCATAGCTTTAGTCCATATTTCAGCTGTGTTTTACTTTGCCGAGCCATAGTTCTCACTCCTGTAACTGAGACTCAGGCCATTTTTCTCCCTTCTTCTGACAGCCCTGTCACCCCTGCAGCATCGGTGCATGGAGGGAGGTGCTCCTTGGGCTTTCTGATCTAGAGCTTGAATCTCAAATGGTTGCTTTCTCCCTCCACCTGGGCCTGTTGTTGCTCCTCTGAAAGAAGCAGGTTTCTGTCCATGACCAGCACTCACTTTATCCCAGAGATCACCTCACTTGTTTGCATGGTTATGCCAGCCTATGTGCTTCCATTTCTTCCCTATGACAAATCTTACAGAATTGGATGGGATCTAACTCAGCTGGATTCTACAGGTATTTCTCAAACCTCACACACACACACACATATAATAGAGAATATTATTTCTAGAAGACTTTTCTATAACTTAGCTTCACTTTAAAAATACACTGGTAAATAAATTCTATGTATCTTTTTTCCTTCTCCCTTGCTTTACCTATAGACACAACGAAGAAAATGGTTATTTGGATGTAGTGCTATGTATGAATGTATATTATCTTACATTTCCTTCTGCAAAATGCCCTCCCTTCTGGTTAGCTTCTTCGTAAGCTCTTGTTCTTGTGTATTTTTGCCTAAGGAACAGACAGGGAAATAGTAACAGTTTTGTCTTTTCTTGAGGATGAAGAGAAGTGGATATAACATTCCCTAGTCTTTCAAGAAAAGGCAATTTTTACAAGGTAACAGAAGATGATTTCTCTCTGAGGGACCACATTACCCCAGAGACTCATCCCATTTCATCTTACCGTATGTTGTTCCAGCTTCTGGAGTATCTTAGCACAGAATTCTCTAGCTTTTTCTGTGACACATTTAAGTTCAATGTATTCTGTACATAGAAAAGAAGGATATTTTCCTTCCAAGCCATTTGTTGAAACTATTTTATTACTTAAAAAGTATAAAAGGTTGCTAGAATACTTTGTGTGTGCATTTAAAGGTCTTTGGATATAGACTATACGGCATATTGTTATTATAATCACTAAACAAGTTAGAAAGATGTCATGATATTGGAAAGGTTAATGGAAAAACCTTAGTAAACAGATGCATTGTTAAGGCTTCTCTAGGGCAAGTTTGAGTAGTGAAGTTTGGAAAGCCATTAGCACAGCTGCACCAGCGTATGCTAGTACAAGCTGTCTTTAAATATTCTGCTGGCAATAGTGTGAGTAATACAGTGGCAGAAATACACCTGACCATATACAGTCATTTCGATTTTCAATTTAATTGCCTGTTAAGGAGCACTAAGGAATTCCAAATAATTCTAGTGTGCTTCATCAGCCAGCTGTGAAATACATTATTGCAGCTATATAAAGACTTAAAAATAATAAGTATGTGTGCAGGCAGCTTGCATTCTCACCCAAGGATGTTAAAGGCACTTATGTGTCATGGAAGTAACAGAGCAGTTGGAAAAGCAGACCCAATTCATACTGGGCACATGGCATGTGATTTCCTATTGAGCTATAAAGAGGAAAATAGCATAATCAAATGCAAAAACTTTTCAGAGCTGTCAGCTAGCACAAAGCTGCTTCTGGGAAAACAAGCTGCACTATTTACAAATTGTGATATCATCAAGAGCTATTTATATAGTGAAAATAATTTATACTCCAATTACGTATTTGTAGATAGCCCAGCCAGAAATGGCCACTTGTGTCATCCAGGCTGACCCCCAAACTAGAAATGAGGCTAAAGCTGGCTTTTTAATTATGAAATATACTTTTCTTGGTGATGGCCACTTTTTTTTTATATTACTATTTTTTATTATGGCTTTGAAAACATCTCTGTTTTCAATAGCCAAGCACATTTCAAGGCAATAAAAAAAATAATGTTATTAATATGTAAAGGGCTTTTTTGGCAATTAATCGTGAGCTCATAGGAGATGCTAGATCATCGCCTCTATTTCTTGCCAGAAGAGTAGGGTTTTTTTTAGAGTTTTTTTTTCCAGTCAGATTTAATTTGTGGTAAGCCATTGGGTGTGTACTGCTTTCCTTGGGAATTGATCTGTACTCTATCATTCATTTGAAATTTTCTCCTTTTAATTTCATTCAATTAGTCATAATTATGTAGATTCATAAATGAGATTAAGCTGCTAGATTTATTTTCTCTGTCTATAACCTACTAGCTCGATATGATAGGTAGAGTCTTCTTGTTTGGTAAGAGCCATGGAGGCATAACTGTTATGTCTTTAATTTGAATCTACAGGGCAGGACATGCTCAGTTTTGAGACATCCTTTGCAAAGAACTCTTTTCTTTCTTTTTTTATGAATTCAAACAGTTTTGTACACCCAACGCAAAAAATCAAGAATAATTAGTTGCTGGGAAAAAAACAGTACCAAGGAGCAAGGGGGGCCAGGTATTTCCTAGCGCTTGATAGTATCTGCAGTGAAAGGACACATGTTTGCCTGAATATTATTTGGCCTTTCCTTGCTACAGGAGTGAGATAACTGTAAAAGATTAGATTAACAATTGTATTTATCTGTTTAAATCACACATTCAATAGTGACTTATGCAATTAAGAGTTTTACTTGTGTCTCTGAACACACTTTCAGCTTTGCTTATCTGTATAACTTTCACAAACAACAGCTAAAAACAATTAAATGTACTGTGGGAGAGACTATATACTTAAAAGAATATTCTTGTCATCAGCGTGATGACAGGGTTAGCTATGTTTGCAAAGCCTTAGAATTTGAGGTACAGGGTCTAAAAAATTTAACATGGAAAAAAATCAGAATATTTTCTGGGCATTTAAACAAAAGCATTGCTTTGTTAGCGGAGAGAATTTTCCCACATATTGTTTAGAATTACTTTCTGCATTAGGGGCTGCCTGGTGAAAGTACCTCCACTTCAGTTCACTGAAAAAAGTTTTGAATCGGAGCATTAGGCTTCCAATTTTTCTTGCAGAAAAAAAAAAAAATCTTAGGAGTAAAGAGAGTATTCAAATATTTTCTGTAACCAGTGAAATCATCAGCCATCTTTTGTGCATACTCTTTCCAGCACTTGAGGCTCAAAGAGTGTCGAGTGTATATCAGGAGTTCAAGAGAAAGGTGCGTGTGTGGGCTAGAGTGAGCAGCTCATTAGGAAGCATCATACATGTGGCATGTAAAGAGTACAGTTCATAATGCAATATACTGTCAGGAAGAATTCAGGAATAAGACAGAAACTCAGTTACTTGATCTTTGTCTCTTCACCAGGTAAGAAACACTGCAGATACGATGCCTTGTACGATAGTAGAACTTCGCATATGTGAACAGCGAAACTGAAGCAGTATTGCTGCCTCTGAATGGAAATACTATCGTTAACATATAATAATAATTTTTAAAGTGCTTTTCATACTGAATTATCATTAAGACTGAAAGAAAAAGCTTCTGAAATAATCTAGGCTATTTCCTATTTTTGATGAATTGTTTCTTTCTAGATATTCCCAAATATCAGCTTTTCACTGTCTGATCAAATGGGGGACTTTGCCACTTCTGCTTGAAGAGGTAAAACAGAGCCCTGATAATATAAAAATTGCCCTGAGCTCAACTAAACAATAGTGGCTCTTTGGTCAGTTGAACTTACTGCAAGATCCTCGCTAGTTTTTCTCTCTCCTTTCAGATCTCTTGATTCTTGAAAAAAAATGTTCTGTCATGTATCATCACTCAGAAGCTCTCCAGTTTGTAGCTTTGATAATAGTACCATGAGTGACTTGACCTAATATGATCTGCAAATGACCGAATTATTTCTACAGAAAGATACCAACATGACCTTATTTGTAGCTATGAATTCTCTACCTATCACCCTATATTTTCAGTGAATCCCACAATTAGGATGGGCAAATGTAATTTCACTGTTTCCTAAGACTCTACTGAGATGGGAACACAATCTAGTGCTGATGAAGTTAATGGACTTGCTCTCTGGGCCCGCTAGAGTGCTCTTCATTTTACTTGTTGCCAACAACAACCTTCTTAATCACAATCACATCTGCTAGAAGAGTGAGTGAGTTGTAAGCTTTTATGGTTGAACCCCCCTTATTCCACAGAGATGTAGTTATCCTGTGTCTTTATCCCAAATTATTACTCAAAACTCTGTACCACCTGCATGAGACCATCAATCTCAGACTGCTGTCTCATCTATATGTTATATACCATATCATGGAAAAAAAAGCATTTAAGGTCTCATTTTCTTAAGACACGAATGTGATGATGTTGTCTAGATTTTTGGTGTCCTCAAGGAGCAGGAGGATCATCTTTTCTTACCTGTTATTGATTACCTGGATTAAGTTACATTTTAGGATGTGGTTTACAGTAGTTGACAATACCTGAGTGCTTAAATCAACTTAAAGGCCAGGAATTTGGAATAATCTCACATTAAATCTGTGATGTCCTCCCATAGAGCACTATATGTATAGCTTAGACAGTGGCAGGCTTTCAAAAATATTTACTAATCTGACCTTGACTTCAACATTATTTTTAGTAGGAAAACTGAAAAATAGCTGTATGTCCTTCTAGTCTAATTATCTGTTAGGAGTCTAGGCAGATAGTTGAACACCTTTATATCCCTGTCACTAACTCCAACTGGTACATAAAGAGTCCCAGTGTTCAAGACTTCCAGGGAGTTCCTGATGTTGAATAGCAACGGGGAACTTTTCCAAACTGTGCTAGGTAGGGAAGATATTTAGCAAAGGTAGTAGTTGCTATTTTAAAGAAGTCAGTCATAATGCTACTGTGTTGTTTGGTTGCCTTTTTTTTTTTTTTTTTTTTTTTGTTCATTTATCCATATTTTGGCTTTTCTCTTTTAAAAATGAAAAATAGTTCTATGGTTACCTTTGGTGTGCTAATCACGTAGATTTTTACTGTGAAAAGAGGGGTGCATTTTCTGGTTTTATGAGCAGCAATGATATTCTCATTATAGCTGTAAGTGTCAATACTTTATGCTTATAGTCTTTTTTTTATAATTGATTCTACATTAAAAAACTAATAAGATAGTGGAAAACAGTGGCTAATTTTTCCAGCTGAAACTAAGGAGGGAATACAGATGGACAGAATGTAATTAAAGAGGCTGGAATCTGGCCAAAACACTGGCATTGTTATTTTTGCTCTTGCAAAAGTACCATGGGATCTTTAATGGCCCTGAGTGGCCTCAGTTGTATGTCTCTTTTGAAAGATGGATGCTGGTGATCCTCTACTGCCTAGTGAATACACTGCTAATGCCTGCCTGTCTGAGAGCTGAGAGTAAGAGCAGGATGAAGAGATTCATTAAACACTGAAAGATCAAAATGAATGAATGGTGAAACTGAGGACCCCTACCTTCTTTAGGAAGTGTCTTTTTGCTGCCTTAAGGAACTGATGGTCTGATCCACAACTCATTGAAATCAATGTAAAGAATCTAATTGATTTCAAAGGATTTGGGTTCAAGCCCTGAGTTCCATTTTCTCTTACTCTTTGTTCTCTGTCAAGGATTAAAGTAACCAGGAAGTCTTGTATCTGACTATGTCTTCCCAAAATATAAAATGAATTTGTCTCTACCTGTTTAAATAGATTTTCCACAAGAGCTGCTGCTCAAGATCAGGGGAAAAGGGTCTAGGCAGGTTCCTGGCCTGGACCACAGCCTCTCTTGAGTGGTGAAATGAATCAGATCAGTACACATGGCCCTACAGAATTTGGTTGCCATGCATTTATATTTGTGGTAGATCTTTTTTCAGTCTGAGTTTAGAGGATCTCTGTACCAAAGATGGGCTTTGGCTTTGCCTTATTTTTCTGTAGCCATTCATGAAAAAATGATGTATCACATCAGATAAACTTACACATCTGTTATGTTATGAGTGTTGCCATGCTGGTTCATAGTTTTCAAACTGCTCTCATACTTTCCACCTTCTATTTGGAAAGAATTTACCCCTAGGCAATCAAAGTGCTTTCTGCTACCAGTGATGCTACCTTACAATTTCCATTATATAAACTATTTTCAGGCAAATAACCGCTTAAAAATTTTAGCTTGTCCAAGCATTTATTTATTGATCTGAACTTACTTTTGTTATCCCTGAGATATTTGAAGAGTAATGGCTTGACTTCAAATATGGCTATATTGCAAAGTTAATTTGCATATTTGATATTTGTGATAATATTGCTCAAAACCTGGGTAGATACTCTCTTGATGTGTTCTCTCTTTTATTAAAAAGAGAAGGCAGTTAACAGTGAATGAGTTAGAGAGGTTCTCTATTAGAAGGCCTCTTTTATGTAAAATTTCTTTTGAGAATGCAATGATCTAGGGTTTTCCCTTTTACTTCTGGTTATGCACAGCTTTTCTCTTGTTTTGGTATTTTACTGACTGCAGAGAAATGACCCTTGAAGTTATAGTGTTAGGCTGGTAATGAACTGACATCCAGGAAAAAATCCAAAAAACCAAATGACAACAAAAAAACCCAAACAGCCCAAACCCAAAACCATAAACCTTTTCTTTTGTTCTCCCATCTGGTGTTGTTTTTGGGGGGTCTTTTGGTTGTTTTTATGTTCCTCTTTCTTGTAATTAGATTTGCCACCATCAGGGACAGTCTTAGTTATTTAAAGTGTCTTGCTTATCTTTGCAGAGGGACAGAAATGGCTAAGTGAAAACATACCCTTCAGTACTAGCCTGTGAGGTGGACAGAAACTGACATTTGTATAATCTAGTTTTCTTGTATAAACCTTTTTATCCTTAGGGACCAATACTTTTTCTTTATGTGTGGAATCTCTGCTTTTCTGTTCCCTTCATGTTTTCTCCCAAGTAGTCATGAAATTTGAATACAAACTTGTCATTTGAGATTTTGGTTCAGACAGAGAGCTATGGTTCTAACCACTGCTACTCTGCATAAAGATGTAAAATGCAGAATGAAACATACTTTTTGTCCTGTAAAAGTTCTCATATCAGGTTGATGTGGGTATTGACATCATTAAGAGGCTCGGAAAGAAAGTGCCAGTGTTATTCATGCTTCTGGAGTTCCTTCCTTCCAATTAATTTATTTTCCTGGAGAACTGTGAACTGTTTCTGCAGTAAAATGCATAGAAATGTTTTGCGAGGTAAAAGGGACAATATGTTGTTATCACTGCAAGCTGAATGCTTTTATGGTGGCCCAGGTGCTATGGTTTCCCCATCTTGACTGGATGTGATATCTGTCTAACAGTTATGTTGTATAGATAGCTGAGCTTCTTTTTGTCCTTGGTTTCCGAAACCTCAGTCATCTACTGTTTGATCTAAAGGAGAATCTCTGTTAGCTAGCTGTAGTAATAAATCACACATTTGATAACATTGGTAAAGACACTGATCAGCCTTAAGCCAGTCAGAAATTGTTTATCCATTTGCAGTTTTAACACACTAATCTTGTGAAAAGAATCGTATTCCTTCACATTTCTTAACACCTGCAAGCTATGCATCATTTGCATCAAGACGATGCTCTTGCTTGGTATTGCATAATGTTGCCAAAAGCTAGTCAGTAAGTTAGGCCTTCGTTAGAGTGTGGTACTGACCCCTTACCTATTGGGCACTGTGCGTAAAGCAAGCTGTCAGTCTGATGTGTGTACAGATAGATGGGTCAGAAGTAGAAGCAGTTATTTCATATGTGACCTAACCAGAAAGAGTTTGCACCTTTATAAATGACCATCTTCATCATACATCTGGCCAAGGATGTATAACCAAGCCAGTTTCTTGAAAGCTTTTTGTGGTAAATCAAATAATTGGAGTCAGTATTATTTAGACATTTCCTCACAGCACATGGCGCTTTCACAATTTCTAGAAAGCACATATACCCTTGCTTACAGAAACCAAAAAATGAATATTCACTGTGAACTTCAAGTATTGTTCTTCTGTACATAGGAGGTGTTACCAATAATAAAGAAAGAACCAGGCACATATAATAAATATACTTCTCAAAAAATATACTTTTCGAATGAAACATTTTCTCTTTATTCTCTAATATTTCTCATAAGGATACCATCAGGTCTCTCTGTCACCTTTTTCAGTGTTCTTTTATTTTTTTTCATTCTAACAAACCATCTCCTCTGTAAGCCATTATCTAAAACAAAGTTTACACTTCTGATTTGCACACAGGGATGCTATTTAATGTCTGATATTCTTCATGACCATCTCTTCACTTTATCTCATTTTAAAATAATGATAAAAGGAGCTTTGGTCCCCTGCTGCTCACTATGCCTTTCTCTGAGCTTACTTTCCTCAGCCTTTAAAAAAGCAAAACTCCAAACCCCTGTTTGAAACAAAGTATGCTTAATCCTTGGATCTGTCAGAAATGCTCTCAGTTATGGATAAAATAGGTGTGCAAATTATCCATAGTCTATTTGCACCCTGGCTCTGGCCAGAGTATAATTTGGTCCAGTGCACAATTTAAACTAAACTTAGACTCTTCAGTGTCGAGTGAAGCTGTGGAATCATAGAATCATAGAATAGTTAGGGTTGGAAAGGACCTTAAGGTCATCTAGTTCCAAGCCCTCTGCTATGGGCATGTGACGATGTCGCCCAAGACTGTCCAACCTGGCCTTGAACACTGCCAGGGATGGAGCATTCACCACTTCTCTAGGCAGCCCATTCCAGTGCCTCACCACCTTCACAGTAAAGAACTTCTTCCTTATATCTAATCTAAACTGCCTCTGTTTAAGTTTGAACCCGTTACCCCTTATCCTATCACTACAGACCCTGATGAAGAGTCCCTCCCCAGCATCCTTGTAGGCCCCCTTCAGATACTGGAAGGTTGTTCTGGCCATATTCCACCAAAATTTCTTCTAGGACAATAAGTACCCTAAGACAAGATTTCACTAAGTTGCCTTTACTATAAATTGCCACATGGTTATTTAAGCCATTTCCTGCCTTTAGTACAGCTGCAGTGGTACAGAGACAATATAATGTGAAAGAGGGAGAGAATAAGTAGTCTGGTTTGTCTTTATAGTCTGTATTTTTATCCTTACAGTTTTTGAGAGGGGTTTTGTTTGTTTGTTCATTAAGACATGATTATTTTGTTTTATTTTTTTTTTCCCTGAAGAGACTGGCTATTTGTTCACCTCATCTTTGTCTAAATTTATGGAACATTTGGGGAGTAAACATGACAATTCCTAGAGACTTTAGGTGTAGGTTCTTTGGTGCTAGAATGTGCTTCAACTGGCCATATATCAAAGTCTGAGTCTGGTCACCTTGTGCATCATAGGGCAACAGGCACATTTATTGGTCCTTAGTGTTTGTCAGGTAGCTGGGCTTTCAATATAGGACAGAATTATGTCTGCTTCCCACCTTCTCCCCCTTCTAAAGCAATATTTTAAAATTATGAACCATATAATATTTTCCAGACACTGAGATCATATTAGCTTAAGATAGGATGGTAAAAGAAATTCTTGATGCTATTATACACAAACCAGTTGTTCATGGTCTTGTGTCTCCTCCTGTGTCTTAGAAATGGGAAGGGCATAGCTTGGGCATCTTTCACGCTCTTTTAGCTTTATTTTCCTTTCCTTCCTCTGTAATCCTTATGAGAAAGGAAAAAATATGAGAAGAAGAGGAGAAAATAGGGAAAGAAGAGATAGTGGAAAAAATTTCTTTGCCACTTGATCTTCAACAAATGGTAGAGCCTCCAACTCTTAGATAGAGTTTGAAACCAGTCTTTTTTGTGAACAGTGCCCTTATATGCAGGCTCATGCTATAAAATCACTACTGGTCTGTACTGTCCTGCTGAAAAAGCTGTGTCTCAGCCTGCACCCGTCATTTCCATGGGAATCAGTAGAAGTGGTGTTCCTTCGTAGCTTGCTGTCTCACAGGCTGTGGCAAATCTGTGGACCCTTTTCTAAGGTGCTTATAGGAAGTCAGATGAGAAGAGTTTGAGTAATTAAAAAAATATTTTTGAGAGAACATGGAAGACAGTATTATCATGGCCAGTACTACATTAAGAAGTTGGAATAAGACTGGACTAGCTGACCTAATGGTCTATTTCTATTTGTAGTGACTGCTGATGTACTTAGTCTCCGCTTTTTTCTTTTTCAGATGTCTTACCCAGGGCCAAATTAATCCAATGTGTGCCTTTAATGCAGATGAATTTAGCTCAAGATCTTTAATTTTTTAGTGCCAACCTATGCTTAAAAATCTAAAGTGTATGCCTGAAATCCTATTTCTTTTTTAGTATTTAAAATTTTGCATCACAAACTATTTTTCTGCAACCTATCTGGGCATCATATTTTTAAAGTTAATGTATAGGTCATATTCTATGCAAGAATACTTTGGTATGCTTTTGTAGATATCTTTGTCTTGACACATATTACAATTCCCTTCTCCTGATCTTTTTAACTCCTCTTACCCTGAGGGTTGTTATTAATACTGAACTGTGTGTCTTCAGGAAAGAGAGAGTACCTTCAAAGGAGTGAAGTAGAAATATACAAAATGTAATATTTTTGCAACAAAAACATTTTATGGCCAGTCTATCCTATCTGAACATGGTGAGTTTTATATTTGAGGAATTACTAGTCTTTAACCTGTATCACTAAATAGTGTTCAGGAAAATTGAAAAAGTACTGGACACTGCATAACCACAAAAAATTACCTGGAAATATGACTTTTGGTTTCTGGTTTTGTTTCACCAGGTTTTAGACTCTGGACTTGATTTATGTCTTTAAGTATGTAAACCAATTCTGTTTACTTATACAGTTCTTACAAAACTTGGTGAATTCAATTATATATTATTTACCTGTATGTTACTGTCAGTGATAACTCAGCAGCAGGCGAAACAGTTAAAAATGATGTACTGATCTTGTTTACCTGTTTTTCCTGTACTTTTTCAGAATCTAATTGCTTACTCCCCTTTCCTAGTCTTGATCCTATCTCTGCTTCTCCTTGGGACTGAAACACTTTCTTTCTCTCTTTGAACCACTCACTCACTCCTTTATATATTTCCCCTTAAGCCCTTCCTTTTCTGTTTATCTTATGTTTGACTCCCTTTGAAAAGCATTTTGTGCTACTGTGTGTTAACTTAAATTGTATTTTACATGAAAAGTATGAGATAAAATAAAGGAGAGGGTGGGAGAGGATGCATTAGTGTGTGGGCTGAAAGATGGAACAAAGGGCTGTTTTTTAATTCAAGCTGAAAATAGAAAATAAGATACTTGCTACACTTCTGTGCATGTCAACAAAACTGTGACTTTACTAACAGAATAAAAAGTATGAAAACTCTCTTTAAGCTACTGTGATATGATAAGTTAAGAATCTAACCATGTCATTTGCTGATAAAAATAATCCTAGGCTTCTTTTTAAACACTTGTTATAATGTTGGACAATGTGAGCAAAAGAAAATAATTTGCATTATGAAAAACCACTGTAAATATATCTGCTGAATTGCAATGTGCAGCTTCCGCAGAATATTGCTTAGAGAGATTTTGTTTAAAACATTTATTGGAGGCATATATTACAGTATATCATTTACTGGCTGGAAGCCATGTAATATGTGTCTTAACAAAAAAAAAAATTACCTTGTAATATGAGCTCCACCAAGGCATAATTATATAATAAAGTTCTTATTGGGAAAACTGGAAGAAGGCCAAGCCTTGTCCAAATATAGTGAATGTCAGTGCCAAATTTATTATCCTTAGCTATTAACGGGAGAAGGCAGGTTTTGTTTACCAAGCCTAATTCTCCCCTAATTACAGCCACTATAAAATAATTACTATCCATGGGATAACAACACAAGGCAGAGTGACTAACAGAAGAAACTGCAGGGGTTAGAAAACAGAGTGCAATTCTGTGTCATTTTGAACAGCTTGTGTACTGCTATGAACAAATTAACGGACTTCATTAAGGAATTATGTTTTAAGAGTGGCTTTGCAGTGAAGCAGTAAAGCAATTAATGCATCTTATTTGGTCCTAGATCTGAGTTCTAGTGTGGTTTTAGACAGCAACTTCATTTCTTTTTTTCTTTTTTTTTTTTTTTTTTTTTTGATATATCGGGTATAATAGGCTGCAACCACATTACTAAATAAGATCAGGAATGAGTGTATGAAGAGGACTTTATTTTGGAAAAATGATACCCAGCCCTCATTGACTCAAAATGTTTTACTGGGTACCTTATCTTAATTGAATAAAAAAAAAAAAAGACACCAAACTATGCTGTAAAATAATTTGCATATTCAAATATTTATTTCCATTATATTTTAGATAAAAACTCACGCACTAAATAAAGGTTATATATAATGTCCATGTTTGTATTTGTGCAAGGAAGGTAGATTCTTGCTGAATAATAAATGTTTTATTGTTGCTCTCTGTAAAATCAGAATGGAATATTTCTCAGTTGAAACATAATATTTCATTAAATCTGCAGTGTTTCCATTCTCACTTTGCCTACCCTCTTTCATCTTGTCGTACAACCCCAGAGGTGCCCAACAGACCTAGGCTAGCTTTTTTCACAATTAAAATGTGTATCAAAATCAGCCTGTACACAACATATTCACAATGTAAAAGGTTAGAGTTCAAGCTGTCATCTCTCTGTAGTGGACAGTTCACCCTATAGCAGGGCTAACTCCCCAATTTTAGTGACTTAGTGGGAACTGGCAAACTCAACACACTTGGGAGTCTGTTTTAGATACTAGTTTTAATAGGCCTCCAGATGGCCACATGAAAGCAAAAGGATTATTATAGTAGCCCCCAGCCGTGCCATTATAGACAAAGGTATATTAGAGTTTCCTTTGCAAACCCCTTTTTTGAGGGTTTTATAACTCCATTATAAAATTCTGTTAGCACCAGAAGTCAATATAAATTTCTCAGCCCACACAATATGTTTTAGGCTTTTTCGTTTTTCTTATAAGGTATGTATCTGAGTAGTCTCTGCTTATCTTGTATACGTAGCAGTGGTTTAGATTACTTTAAAGGGTACCTTTTGTTACAATTTAAAAAGAAGTTAATCATGAAAGTAAAATTTAAATGTGCATGTCCTCAGTTGGGGTGAATCAGCTCACTGTCTTCTGTGTTTTGAGATGAGCCAAGTGACACTTTTATTTCCACTAAGCATCCTCTCTTTGTTATTAATCTGATTGTAAGAATAACAGCAAGAAGAGTGGAAACCAAAGCTAAAGCACAAAACTAAAGTGGATAGAAATGCTGTTGGACATTTAATGTGAATATTATGATAGCATCCAAGACAACTGGGACACACAAAACCAGGTCATTTTTATACACATCTGTAAATTTTGGAACTGCCAGAATACTGTGGTTTGGATCAAATCATTGCTAGTTTACATATTGGTATTAGAAATAGCTATGTCAAATCTGGCGTTACTGGCTGCATTTGTATGGTTCTCTGGTTTTGCCCTCATTTCCCTGGGCTCTAAAATCAGTGTCGTTAAGTTATTAGAAAAGCTTCCTTGCACATTTTAAACAAAACCTCAAAATCTAAATATGTAGAAAAAGTCCACACAAGATTTCTTTGGACAAAATAAAGGATAATGCTGCAGTCAGTTAGCTTCTTTCTCTATCTGACCATAAACCAAAATGATCTTTTTTTTTTTTTTTTCTGGTTTAATCAAATAATTTCTCATAGTTTGGCAAACTCTGAGCAATTTTCTGAGCAGGGAAACAAGTAATATATACAATAAACCTAAGTAAGTATTAAAGAGACTTCCAGGCATGGAAGCCTTAACTGATTTCTTTCCCTGGTTTTAACACTGGTTTTCTGATATTAAAACAGAATGTGACTTATTACAATATGAACATTACCATTTCTCCACACATCACATCCTTTCAGGTTATACTTCAAAGTCCTCATTGCAAAGATCAGTCCTGTACATCGGAATTGTGAAAAGGAAGTGCCATTACAAGATATTGTGTCAATAATTCTACATATTTATGAAGCCGAATTGTGAATTGATATGATCTATCATAATGACTCTGCCACGTCAATGTCTGCTTATTAGCTGCTTCATTACAGGATGATACCGTGTCAGTCACAGTTTTTCAGGAGTTCAGAATCCATGCTAAGTTTCAGTCATTTAGCTTCAATTGCATTAAAAATGAAAGGCTAACATCTTTGTGAAATATTAATTTATACTTCTAATTAATGTTAAAAGAATATACGACAATGAGCATGCAAATATTTCCTGTTTTGCATGTTCCAACTGAGTAAATGTCTTTGTGTGGAAAAGATTATTGAAGTTTAAAAATATTTTAGGAATATTTTAACTGTGCTTCACAATTTATACATCATTCTACCACATAAAATTAAAAGCTCTACAGAGAACTACAACTTAAATATTATAATAAAATACAACACTTACAAATGAAATTTTATCTAATTTTACTTTAGATATGTGTCCCATATCTTCCTAATGGTTTCCTGAAGACCTCTGAGTTGATAAGTAGTGCATTTGAATGGGATACATGTCTTCAAATATTGCAGAAAATTCAAGTGTGAGATGTCACGTACTGTAGCAAATTTGCTACAATACCTAGTCACAAAAGGGTGAGTTAAGGATGGACTGTCAGCATGGAGGTCGTGACCTACAATGGAAGTAATGTACAGATCTAGGGCGCTAATGAGGGAAACAATGACTTCCACAATAATGATGCGCAATGCTGTATAACATCCCATGTATTCTTGTATAGCCTGTAAATGTCACAGGCCTCAACTAGGAATCAGAATTTCCTTGCTTTTGATGGCTTGTCTTCAAATGTTTGATGTGTTTTGTAGCTGTAGCTATCTCCGTGTGTATAAGCCATTCTAGGAAGCTATTGTCGCATTGATCCAACGTCATGAACATTACTTAGACAGTGAAGTACTTGCTGGCTTTGCATACATTTCAGAAGCCAAAGAAACAATTCAGGGCTCTAATTCTAGAAATTACACTAATTTATTATTTTTTTATTTATGCTCTGGAGAGGTTTTCATGTGTGCTTTAGCATGCAATGTCTTCATTATTAGCTGCGTCAGATCTCTATGTGCATATTTATGTTCTCAGAGTTATATCGGTTTTAGGATAAACTTTAACTAGAAATGCACTTCTATCCAATCCCAACTGTTGTAAAACGTGAATATCTTTTGCACAGAGTCACTTATACATTAGTTTCCAGGCTACCTGCATTATTCTAGGTTGCAAACAGAAAAGAGCAATTATTCGAAACATCACAAATGCAAATACATTATTTTTTCTGATTTCTATATTGGTTTTTCTGTACATTGTAGCAGGGTTTGGAAGCTTTGTACTGAATAAAGCTGGTATTCACTGTGAGCTGTACCTACAGATGTTGTGTTTTAAAGAGGTATTTCAGCAAGTGCTCTTGTTTCCCAGGGAATCTTCAGTTCCAACTTGCTTATGAACTAAGTTGAACAGACCTTTAACTAAAAAACCTTGGCAGGTACAACATGCCAGGTACAGTGTAAGATCTTCATCACAGTTGCTGGAGTTTCAAGATGTCATCAGTAGATGTATTCCTGGTTTTACTACTACAATTTATTTCAAAATATTTTAAATCAGAAGCATGCAGAAAAGCTTCAAAAATCTGTGGCTGAAAGCATCAAGGTTACTATCTTTTGAGAGCTACAACCTACAAGAAGCAGGCACCATTGTGTCAGAGTACAATTGACAGTCTGTTAAGGGATACTAAAAAACGGGGCTGGAAACAGAAATAGAAACTAACTTTCAGCTTTATCAAGTGTGATGCTTCAAGGTCAGAGTGAAATTCAGTGATGGGGCAGCACAAAGATGCTTGCACGGCAGGTGCCCTGGTCAATCTATAAACTCAGAGGCCATCAGTCTGTGCTTGTGCCAGCCTGCATTTTAATCAGAAGGAAAAATATGTGGCAGAGTTAAGCATGCTTAGTGGTTTTCAATCAAGCAAGTCCCAAAACTAGAATAGCAAAATACATCAAAGGAATTTTAAGGCATATGTGAAGATACATAAAATCTTGATTACACAAGTATTGCCAAAGGAAAATTAGTTGAAAATTCACTAATATTTCAGATTAAGCATTCCCTTCTCAGTGCTGTAAAATAATCATAGTAAGAACACACTTTTCTATGTAATTTTTCATTTTGTCCTACACTGGTTCCGAAGCTAGTATGATGACTAAAAAGGCAGTACTGAAATTACCCAGGGAAAGGTAACTCAGCAGAACAGCTTTCTAGTTGTAATCAAGTCCAAATTTGAATCCAGAGAAGTACTAATGTGTAGCAAGTGATAATGATGTTATTTTCATTCTATTTTGCAGAGTATATTAAATGGCTTCTTGCTCAGCTGATTCTTTCCCCCCAAAACACTTTCTCATCTGTGCACTTTACAGGAAGTGAAAAATTTCTCTAGCTGTTTCAGTCTTCTTTCCTTCACATCATCTTCCTTTCCACCCCTCCTTACCTTTGTTCTTCTGACCTTATGATATGGAAGTTTTGTGATAATCAGTATTCCTTACATGTACTTGTAAATATGCACAAATGTGCCAAATAATGCCTGGGTGGTGAAATGTCCCCTAGCATGACAATATGTCAGAGATGACATGTTGGATATTTCAGTTTTCCATGTTACCAGCATGGCACAACCTAGGCCATGTGGTATGTCTTGGATGTGTCAGCTTATTGGCTATGCATTTTACCAAAATGGCCTATGTACACACCAGACATACCTGAGACTTTCAGATGTGCCACAGCCTAGTTATATGTAAAGCAGCTGTTTTTTTAACAGGGCTGAAAGACATGGACAGAAATCCTGAACGCATGTTCAAAGTCTCAGATTTTGCATAGACAAGATTTTGACTCAGAAAAAGAGAACTTATCCAGGTCTTCATCTGTCCTAGTCTCCAAATAGCCAGTTCTCAGCATGGTGTTAAAAGCATAATGACTTCTGAAGCCAGAAGAACTAAGCTTGCTGGCTACTTTCCTTTCAGTTGCTTAGCATGGCTGTCTACTCTGATGCTTTTTCACTGTGAAATATACGTAAAATATGTCAGATATGGCTCTGCCTGCTGCATACCACCACTGTTATATGCTAAATTTCACAGCGAGAGTTTGGAAGCATTCTGGCTTCTATGTCATCATAAGGGTCCATTGTTCAGTGATTTTTACTTTCTTGACATATATGGCAAAACATCACAGATGTTGTACAATATTATGATAACACAGAAGTGAAGAAACTTGAGATTTATTAATATACCTTTGCCTTTATAGAGAGGCTTTACAGGCAGTGGCGATCCTAGCTCCTATTTTCTGACAGTCTAAGCTCTTACACAGTAAAAGTTCCTCATTATACTGCTGCCTTTCCTTACACTTTGGGTAGATAATTTACTGTAATGACACAGAAATAATAAAGCTGTTCCATATCTATAATAACAGATGCTATTGTAGCATAGCATCTCATGCTATACAAGGGAGGTATTTTCAAATACTGTATGGTTATTTTTCCTAATTTTTACTCCCTCCATTACCATAGGCCATTCTAATTTCTCTTTTTCTCTGTTATGTGACAGTTGGCCCCAGCTTATTAACAGAGTTCATTAATAAATGTACGTCACTCCCAATGTAAGCATGCTTTTGGATGTAACTTTTCTGAAACTTGTGTGTTGCTGTTTGAAACTGAGATGTATGCATTAAAAGCCTCTAACAGTACCTTGAAGGTAATGCTAAAATACATATCCAGGAGAAGAAGCAAAAAGCCCTCTGAAAGCTTAGTCATCCTAAAAGGTCTTGAACCAGTGTCCTTCTGAATTTTACATTGTAACACAATATGCAACTGTAGACCAACCCACCGGGGGTAATAACTGAGAAATTCTGAGGGCTGCTGAGCACTGTGCACATTTTCCCAGTGGAACAGGGCATAGTTTGTTAGCACAGGTGTTCCTGTAATTGTGATTCATTGGGATAAATGCTCGGTGGTCAGTGGCCCTCTTCCACTTCCGTCTTCTCCTGGGGGTGTATTGATCTGATTGGTACTGACCTGCACCACTGGATAACAAGTAAGCCTACACAGATGGGGGCTCTATTCATGTTCTGAAGGTTAAACCATAGCCCTATAAAATATTAAACAGGAGATTTTTTCAAGTGCCCAAGAATTTCAGAGCACAAATTGCAAAGATTTTCTGGAGATCACCAGCACTAAATTCCCCATGTGCTTTCTGAAAATCTCTCCCTAAAGCATGTAAGGTCAATAGTCTGTGTTGGTACAACTCATTTCTGTGTCATAGAAACTTTTAATATGGTCTTTGTGTAGACTTGCTAGGTTATATGAAAAGTTGCATGATGAAAAAATTCCTTTCTACAAAATTTGGTTTTTTTGTTTTTTACTTTCCCCAGAAATTAAATTTTCTGCTTGGAGATTAAGAAGTTCCGAATTACCCCAAAGAATTTGTTTTCAAAGAATTTTCAAATTCTTTTGTCTAAAGTAACCTTTTTTTTTGCTTTTCATGAGCTTGAATTAAACCATTTTCAGACCATTACTATTCACACAAATACACATGCACATATATTTTGCTATAATCTCACACACAAATGTACACATACACTCAAACATTAATATATATACACAGAGACATTTAAAAAGGGGATTGCTTCCTAAGCCAAGTCAAATTTATCCACTCTGTTTGGATGGAAAAGCAGCTGGACCAGGATACTGTGTTCTTGAGGCATCTCCACTTTCCTCTGGTGCCCTTATGCTTCACTTCTGTTCCAGGAACTTGAAGAGCCAACAAAAGTCAGCACTTGGAGATGAAAATTGATCATATTCCTTGTAACCTGCAATTAACGTGGCCCATTGTACCTTCCTCTGCAAAGTTCGTGTTAAGGCCTCTTTGCTGCATATGTTGCATATTAACTGAGCTCTGTGTCTGGAGTGAGGATGTTTGGAGTACTGTCCCATACCACCCCCGTCATGGTAATTCCACCAGAATTTACATCATGCTTTCCTAAATCTTCTCTGTCTAGAGCTACAGTGATCAGTGGGGTTTTTCAAGCTTCAGTATAGAAGAAATCTAAAGTAAGCCTTATGCCTGCAAGCATGGACTAGACATTGGAAATGTGGGATTTTATGTTCTTTTGTGTGTTCACAGACAAATTGTGCATGCAGTATATTGTATACAGTATGATACGTGCCTACAAGTCTTGCTTCAGGCATACAACACGCATTTACCTGGTCAAAATGTAGTCCTAGACAATTAACTGCTTCTTAAGAGAATATAATTGCATTCTTGTTTGTGACAATGAAGATACTACCGTATACTGAAAGGACTGAGTCTTATCCTTATATAAAATATCCATAACTTATTTTGCTTTCAGATTACTATGTTAGCTCATATGATCCACTGATAAAGAAAAGCAATTTATTGTAAAATAGATATAAGTAAAGAAATACCCTCTGAGGATATAATAATTATGTCCATTTTCCCATTCCCAATGGTATGAAATAATAAAATGCTAATAGATGCAAATTATGCATGCTTTTTGATGCATGCTAAAAAAGGGCCATTAAAAACTGGATGTACCTTAAGTTAGGGACTACTAACTGTCACTGCATTATGGTTTTCTGTTTATATCTAGCTTCAACCATAACGTTCAGTTTCATTTGAGGGGATTGTGCATCTACCTGTCTATTAACCACCAGGCTAAGCAAATATGAGTTCCTGATGGGTTAAAAAAATAATCCTTGAATTCAAAATAAATTCCACCAGGAAATCTTGAAAAGAGAAAACAAACATTGCCCCCAATAGGACAGTCACTGTGACTTGAAGAAAAGAAAATTGAAATACATGAAAAATCAATGAGGTAATAATTAAATTGTGGAGCCCACAGTACAGTGGCCAAAGCTCAGCATGCATTTGTTAATGTATACTGGGAACTGAGGTAATCAGCAGCTAAAGGAGAGCAAAGAATGTCTGTCATCCTGAAGCTAATTTCACGATCAGACTGTTTAAACATACCTCCTACAGTATACGAGGATATTTATAGGAGGTTAAAGATACAAATTAAAGTCCAGGAGACTATACATTCCTGATTACCCAGCATTCTTAAATCAGACCCTTCTTCATTCTCACACCTGGGCCTCAGCTGCAGTGTAGCTGTCATTTCTGCTATCCATGGCACAGGATTGATGACAGTCATTCACTGATGAAGCTGTATACATCATTTCTGTCCAAGCTGCACTGGCCAGATGGACCCTGACCATCCATCGCCTGTCAGGGACGCATCTGTTCACACTCCTGCTAGAGCTACTAACAAGTCATTGGCTTTCCAAAAGGACAATGTCAGCTGGATAGGGCACAACATAAAAACTGTTGTTGTTGTCCTTATATTTTTAATAGGGATTTTACAGCAGCCTTTTTTAAATGTAAAAATTATGTTTTCCAATAACTTGTAAGTTAAAGGAGTTACAAACATCCTTCATGCTGTTATGAATGCTTCTGGAAGATATAGAGCCTAGCAAATATGTCTGGTAGATGTTTGTTTGTTCAGACGGATTTCTGGGCTAAGAATTTATTAGACACGACTACATGGTGATCTATTGTTTCTCTCAAAATCTAGAACTATATGTGTTTTTTTTTTTTATATCTAGCATTTTACATGAATATTCTTCATGTGGAAAGTCTTTGATATGGATTAAACTTTCTATTTCCCTGAAATGAAGGAGCAGTGAAAGAATATTTTACAGTTCAATTTGCAGTGTAACCCTAGCCATCAGTAAGATAAAAACAAGCTCCTGAAATGATTGTTTTCAGCAACAGAACTTATTCACCCCCAAAAAAGTGGCTCTCACTGCAGATACAAAAAAAATGAGAATGTTATTTTAGGGCAGAGCCTGTAAAGAGACATTCAGAATTCAAATACACTTTCACCTCTTTGCTGTCTTAAGACTAATATGTCCATGACTAAATAGAATAACATATTATGGATGTTTTTGTAACTTGGAAAGTATAACTATTTTACTATATGAGAATAAGCTTGGGAGTATTTTGAGGGAATGCTCTTTCAGTAAGAATAAGAAGGCTTTATGGTATCAGCTCTACAAAATAGCACCAGGGAACAAAATTCATGCTAGTGTTCTAAACAGTGGACAAGAATAGGAACAGCTTCACCACTGAAGGTGGGTTCTCTTGCCACTCTGACATGCCTGCTCTGCTCAGGGAGGACCTTCTTGCTTGGTGACCAAGGAAAAAAGTTCAACACCCATTAGAGATCCAATTTTTTTTTCTCCTTATTTTACATGTCCTAACACTTTCTTGCTTGCTTTTTCGTGCACTCAAGCGTATTTTGAAGGAAATACTCAATGTCACATGTATTTATATCTTAAAAAGTGGGTTAAGAAAAAGACCTTTGTAGTGCAGAGGAATGGGAAGAATTGTGACATATGAGATCTTCTGCAGGTGATTCACTGCTATTGGCTATTGTGAATTAGATACCTCACCACTTTCACAAGAAGGCCTCTTCTGAAGCCCTCCATTCGGTGACTGCTTAAGAAAGTTTGCAAGTGCTACTCACGAGTCTGGCCAGTTATTCACAAAAAAGAAACTAAGGAATTTCAGGGTTTTTTAGGTTTTTTAGGAATAAGAGCTTCTATTCAATAGTTGCTTCCTTGTTTCTTTTTTACAGGCAAGCTCCACCCCTATCTGAGCAGGAAGTGAAGACTAAACTTTTCCATATGAAATGAAAGTTCAAAGCATATGGTATAGTTTGTAGTTAGTACTCTGTGCTATCCTTCTACAAAAGAATAAACTTCTATTTATCTCTTGAAGTACTTACACATGTTTTACACTTACTATCCAAAAGGACTATTGATTTTAATTTTAGTTACCAGCAAACTGCCTAAGCTATCTTCAGTATTTTCACTTTATCTTGCTTTTTTAATTTTTTATGTATCTGGAGATCAGGCTTGATTGGATATGATGTTACATTTTCATGTTAAGATCTATTCCTCTGTAAGCAAAACTAAAAAAGCAAGAGGATTTTTAGGAAGTATAATATAAATCTTGTTAATATAAAAAATTATATTTCAGTGTTATTTCTATTATTTAATAAAAAGACAAATTGTATTATATTAAGAATTTTAAAAGGGGTATTTTTATAATGGCCTTGTTTTGTCTAAGCTAGGAAATCAATTAGATATGTGCAAAGGTAATAGTAGCTGGTGAATTGTCCTTGACAGGTACTTGTAAGAGGGAATCTGACTTCACGGTAGTGATAAATTAACCAGTCTCTGTTTCTGAAATAGTGCAGGATGGGCTATAATTCTAGCATGGTCAATGTATCAGGTACAGGTCTTGAATGCATGGACTACACAGCTTAAAGAAGGGTTAAATGGAGCAAGGACTGTAGATCATAGTGTAAGTTAGACAAAGGCCATCAAAACCAGACCAGGCATAAACCTCCAGCAGTTCTGGAGCATAAAAGCACAATAGTTAGATGCTGGGCTTGCTCCGTGGTGGCAGAAGTCTCTGATACACTGCAGTTCTGTGGTTTGTTTTCTGCAATATCCTCAACTACTGCAAGTTTACATTACAGAGACAACAGTGGTATGAAATTCACAATGCTTGCAAAGCAAGTATTGATATTTAATCAGTCTGCTTTTTGTAAAGCTGGTACTGTGATATTTCATACAAATTATTTGAGGCCTAGTTTTTTTTATTGTCATTATTTCCTCCCCCCCCCCCCCCCCCCCCCCCCATTTTTCGTAGACTTGCTTCAGGAATTTTTTAAGTTTGGATAACAGACTCGATGTATTATTTGTTTGGTGACCACTGATAGCATAATGTTAGCCACGATGTTACTGAAACTCTAAAATTTCTCCCTCAGAAGAACCTTATGACCTTGTACATTTACAGCCAGAACACGAGTTCTGCTTAAATTCTTTTGGGTGCTAAGAAATTGCAAAAGGAGCCAAGGCCATTTGAACGGCCTTATGTAGATCTGGGACAAGTGAATTGACTATTGATGAGGGGACAGCAGGGGGAAAAGATCTAAATGAAATATTTTGTTTCAATAGAATTTTCTGTTTGGAATTGTTCATCTGTTTCATTCTCTTTTCTGGATTACTATTTTATGCATTTAGAATAATACTTCAATAGTGCAAAACAATTTTTTTCATATATATACATATATATTATCTTTCTCTTGCAGTTTATGAGAGAAAGACTGACACTTTCCTTCAGGATGGAAATATCATTTTGTAACTTGCAGAATAACTGAGTAGAATAACCAAATTGTAATTTGCTTCACAGTAAACAAAACTGCGCTAATGCTACAGTAACATGGTATTCTTGTTGAAGTTTACACTCAGCAATACTTACTGCTGAATTCTAAAGAGCTTTAATTATTGAGGAGTATAATCTGTGTCAAGCAAAGAAGACTATTTCAATTAAAAAGAAAACAGTATAAAAAAAACCTTATAAGCATGCTGATTAAAATAAGGTTTTTATTTATTTTAAAATAGACTATAGATTTGTTTATATAACAGTGTACATAAATATTAATATATGAGAAATGACATCTGATATATAAATAAAATACTTAAAATAGGCGCTTAGAAGAACTGCTCACAAACACATCTGCACAAAAATAATAATGGGAACTGCCTTAATAAAGGGCTGTATGAGAAATTTTATTGCAGGACTAGTATTTTAATGCGCAGCCTGAAATGAGTGACATACCAGAGTTAAAGGAAGCATGCACATGCAGGAGAAAACCACTGATGTAATGGCATTGATTGGTGAGACTGAAAGAAAAAGGAAAGAAACACACATCAGTTCTTTCATGACAATAAAATAGTTCCTAATAATGTCTTGTATTGACAATGCTATCATATCGTATATGTTTAAGTACTGGTAGCTTAAACCACACTTTGTGGAAGTGACTGCAGGAGAAAGACAATTAAGATGAAGGATTTTCCTACTTATTTCAATTTATCTAATACAATAAAAGAAGAATAAATTCTACAGACTGAAATCACACTTATGTCCGATAGTCAAGAAATAAAAGCAAAGTCTTGGCCATATTTCAAATTCCTGCCTGATTATATGTCCATCAAAGAACAGCTCCTACACCATGTATAAGAGCCTATGTGCTGTATTTTAACATCAGAAAGGCAGAATACCATGTGGAGCATGTACCCACCGAGCCACATAGAAGATCCACAGGATACAGAAGGGCACATGTGTGAAAGTAAAAAAGATCAAAACAGGATCTCAAACACCATATATCTTCATTTTGAAGCCCCTATCAATTAGTAACAGTCAATTTTTAACAGCCACAGCCTTACCATGCAAGCTACAAAGCTTCAGCTTCTGAATTCCCACATAGACAGTGATTGTTTGAGTAGATTTACCTTGAGTAATGACAATTTTGCAATATTTCTGGGAATGCTGATATTTCATTCCAGGATTAGACACTGAACTCAAGGTTATGATTTTTTCACAGTGGAAGCTGGGATAGATTTGGCCATTATTGTCATAAGACCTTGTCAAGAATAACCTAGATGACTGGTTGGTGGTAGTAGTCTTAGTGGGTGGCGTCCTACCTTCAGAAGCAGCATTAAAAAAATCAACACCACATCAGCAGTTCTGTTGGCTTCCAAATATAACATAATGTTGAGATTTACAGAAGCTTAGATCCTGCCCAAGTAGGATGTTAACCTGTGTCAAATAATGAGTTTATGCTGCATATTTGGGAGGTAACTACATAAGCCTGGACTTCCTTAAAAGTAAGTTGTTATCTGTGTCTAAGTCTATGCAGCAGAGTCAGGAATTGTTTGACATTTCATTCAAAGGTCAATACTAAGAGTTATTGAAGCTGCAGTGTAAGGTATTGGCTGTGTGCTGGTCTTAATTCTTAGGGGCTTGTGTTGTTGTTTTTTACCTGGAAACCTACAAGGGTGAATAATCAGTTGAAACCAAAAGGGTTTGTTTTGCTTTTCAAATAAAAAAAGTGAAATTAGGCAGAGTGTGATTCTTAATTTTTTTTTTTCAGTTATGTTTTCTTTTAGGTACTTTATAAGTACAAGAAAACTGAGCTTATTTGCTTGTTATGTTGTCTCAAACATAGGTCCTGAGCTCTGAGAAGCAGGTGAAATGTCACAGCAACATGATAGTCATTTAAGCTCAAGACAAGGGCACTTAAGGGACCAGCCTCAGCAGACACTATAATTCACATCCCCAAAAGCCCTTCCAACATCTGATAAAGTATCCAAGGCTGGGGACGTGTTCCAACATCTGGAGGGCAGAAGCTTTAGTTTAAATCAGTTCTGAGAAGTTGGCGTCTTTTGACTATGTTATGTAGTAACAATATTTTGAGCCAGTGTGTAACAGTGAATTATGATACTACTTCTGCATGTGTCAAAAAAGTAGTTTTGACCTTACTATTAGACCAGATTTCAACCATTTCAGGATATTTTCTTGCATGAAAGAAGGCATTGTGTGAGACCAGATTTAGGTCCTTGCTGGGTTGGTTTATTTTCAAAACCATGGTAAGGATTTCAGTCCTACAAGCTTTCTTCACACCGTGTGAGCCTGAAGTGACTGAATGCAACTCTGCATGAGGATTCTGGTAGTATGGCTCTTCTTGCATGTCACCAGTCTACCACTTCTGTTAGGAAAAGCAGCCTAACCTATATGGGGGTTAGTTGTTGCATACACAGTTATTTATTAAATCCAGTAGTGTCAAATTGGAAGTTAAAGATTATGAAGTGTTTTAAATTTTTAAAGAGAAAATACTATTAAGAAAGTGTCTCAGAAATTTCAAATGGATGCAGGAATCCTCACTTCCCAGGCTGGTGGAAGTATTATACATGGAGATAATGAAATAAATACATATCTATACTTTAATCCTAATGACATTTAATTATTTCTGAGTAATTTTAGTTTCCAAAAGTTTCCTTTATATGTTTTATACACAGAGACACATGTTTATATTGGCCTGAATAGAATTGAAACAGATTATCTAATATCTTTTTAATGCCACAGGTCTGAATTATGTGCAGTATATAAGATACCTGATTTTTTGTTTTAGCAAACTGTGTACTGCACACAGTATTTCAAATACATGCAATGCTGTTCTGTTACCTTAAGTATTATTTATATTTTATTCCTATTGTACCTTAAATCTCACCTCTTTTTAAGCATTTTTTCAAGGATAGCAGAATGCCATGATTGATACTCTTAGCTTGGAAAACTAACATAAAACTAACATAACTAACATAAACATTTTTGTTTAAAAGTATATATGTCACTTCTAATCACAACCTGGGTGAAAAAAAGGATGGCTAGATGGTTCTTTGTCCCTGGGGAGCATGAAGATTTCTCAAAAAGCTGAGCAAATGAAGGATCTCAGTTTGCTGACTTGAGAGGGCTCTAGTTTGAGGCTTGTATGTTTTGTGTTCCAAGACTAGCTATTCTTGGGTTGCTATAATTATTAAGAAATTGCTATCTATAGGTCCAGGGGCATTTTTTAATACAGTGGATGCAGAGCCACCTGTTTGACCTTGGTTGCTCTCCTTCAAACTACAAATATAAACTGTCAAGACAGAAATACAGAAGATTTTTCCTTTTTTTTCCTATATGAAATAGAATTTTATATGGATTCTTCTCTCATGAAAGTAATCAAGTAATTAAAATTGCGATGACTAGATGAAGGCCTGCCTGGTGAGCAGTGTTCTATGAAAAATGAAAACTTCTCAAACTTGGCAATTTAATCAAAGACAATAGAGAATACTTCTTCAAGAAAACCTCTTTCTTAAAGGTTTTAGTTTTATACTCTCCGTTTCCCTCATTATGACATTGACCAAGTGTCGTGGTTTAAGCCCAGGCCGTAAATTAGAACCACGCAGTTTCTACTCCCCCCCCGCCCCCCAGAGGGATGGGGAGGAGAGTCGAAAGAATGTAACTCCCACGGGCTGAGATAAGAACAGTCCAGTAACTAAGGTATAACACAAATCACTACTGCTACCACCAATAGTAATAATGATAAGAGAAATAACAAGGGAAGAGAATACGAAACCGCCCACCGGAAAAGAGCCCGACAGAAAAGAGGACGTGC
Organism: Psittacula echo; assembly: GCF_963264785.1. Classification (NCBI taxonomy): domain Eukaryota; kingdom Metazoa; phylum Chordata; class Aves; order Psittaciformes; family Psittacidae; genus Psittacula; species Psittacula echo. The sequence continues at coordinate 63,631,893 of NC_137743.1, read as the reverse complement.
CCTTCCGGGTAGCTCCCAGTTACATCCCCCGGCATGACATGCTGTGGTATGGAATACCTCTTTGGCTAGTTTGGGTCAGGTGTCCTGTCCCTGCTTCCTCCCGGCTTCTCCTCCTCCCTGGCAGAGCATGAGACTCACAAAGTCCTTGGTCAGGGTAAACATTCTGACCAGTAACCGAAAACATCGGCTTTATCAATATTACTCTCAGGCCGAAAGTCAAAACCACAGCGCTGCACCAGTTACTAAGAAGGAGAAAAACTGACTGCTGCTGCTGAACCCAGGACACCAAGCTGCGGGTGACAATAACGATTTAGATTTATTTTTTTTTCAAATGACTCATCTTTACAATAGTTTCCAGATGTAAAACACCTTTTAATTATCCCTAAAATACCTTGTAAACTGAGTACTCTTAACCTGTGAAGGAGGGAAAGATTATTGTGCCTATCTCAAATGTAAGTAAATTCCAGGTGTTAGTGAGGTTAACAGCTTAAGGTATGTGGGGAAAGGATGTGGGTACTCACACAGTCCCACTACCAACCAGCTGCTGATGCACTTTGTCCTTGTAAAAGAAGACTTAGAGTATAGGATGATTCTGAGAGAATGAAGGAGAACATCTACAATCAATACCAGTCAACAAGTGTTAGCAAAGTTGAGTCTGTCAAATAATCTTGATTACATTATTTGTTTTGATTAGAAATGTAGTTTTCCATGTAACTGCACAGTCATACTTCTCAAGCACTCAGAATCACTCAACTTGATACCCAATAGTATTCTGATTTAAAAAAACACCCTCTATACTGTCAACCAGCAACCGAAACACCACCTTGTTGAACTGTAATGGGGAATTCTTTTTATAACAGAATTTTGCAAGACTTTATCCATGCATTTAATTTATTTTCTTTTTATCAGGAACTTATAATAAAGTATGAAATAAAAGCTGTAACAAATACTAGAGCTGGGAAAATGAAAAAAAAAATAAATCAAAAGACTGAAGCCATATAATTAGTAAGTAAATTGAGAACAGTTAAAGCATTTGCTGAATGCAGGTAAACTGCACATTTAGGATTATTTTATATACTTAATATCTGAGAATAAGTATTAAGATATTCTTGAAAGTCAGTGTTACAAAAAAAGTACTGAGAGTGTAGTAGGATGTAAACAAAGTCTCATTCTGCTGCTGTAACAGAAAAGTGAGTGCAAATCCTTGAATTTTCAGAATTAGTAGGACAAGGATGTAACTACTTTTTCATAGTGAGACCACTGTTTGAATAATACATCTGGTTTCGATGATCCCCTTTTGAAAAAAAGCTATTGAAAAGGTCTACAGAAATTGCTTGAATATTGGAGAAAATTTGGATTTTTT